>NC_079367.1:27926787-28564287 GCF_021018895.1 Seriola aureovittata | reverse complement strand
ATCTGTGATTGTAATCATGGTAACGCTCTGTTTCATTGGTCGCCTGTCAGTGACATCATATCCTCTATGATCATGTGTCAGTGTGTTTGTCTGACAGAAGCTCAACACTGACTTTTATCTAGATTTCAGCCACATACGCTTTTTACACCTTATTGGTTTTCAGCTCTATATTTGAACCAGATGAAGGATTTTAGTCGTCGGACGTCTGGATCTGAAGTTATCAGAGAAAACAAGCTGAGGAAATGTTAGACAGCTCAGCTCCCAGCTGCTGGAGACGTCCTGTCCTGTGTCACTGAAGAGCATCGGTTATTTTTAAAGTTAAACTGTTTTATTCATTTACTGGTTTGAATCCCCTGGTGTGTTTGTTATGGAGAGGAGGACACCTCTGTGGATAATTCAGCTGCTGGTAAAAACCTGCTGAACGTCTGCTTCATAAGTTATCAGAGAAACAATCAGAGCAAAGGTTAGCATCAATCTCAGCTCCAACTCTTCCCTGAGTCTCTGTCCTCCGTACAGCGTCGCTCAAACACTGACTTTAAATGTCAAACTGCTTCATTCAGTGTTTTTAATGGTTAGAATCACCGGGTCTGTTTGATTTCCTGAAACACTGACACTGAAGGAATCCAAACCGGGAGGAGCTTATGGTAATGGTGGTGAAGACAACAACTCCCATGATCCCATGCTATTTCATGATACCACCCAGTGCCATCTTTTGTCATGGTTTTAATTGAGAGAGCCCTAGAGGCAGAAGTTACATACATGCATTTAATAGAAATGAATAGTCTGCCCAACCATGATCAATTTAATGAGACATTTTAGAGCTTTTCTTGCTTGTTTTGTTTATTTGTAATTATGATAACAGCAGTATGGAATATTTTTGAATGGCCACACAATTCAGTTGTTGCTTGTAAAATTCTCACATGACAACAGCTGCCGCAGGATGTCTTTGCAGATCACAAACAGTACGAACGAGAACATTTGTAACTAATATTATGGCACCAAGTCCATCCACTGTACAATACCTATTTTCATCTGAACATTGTCTTTTTTTCTTTTCTTTTTTTGCCTTCCGTCATTCTTCTTTGTGTTAATAAGAAAGAACCTGACCTGAATACTGATGAATCTATTCCTCCAATAATCCCATTTGCTGCAAAAGATTGCAGGGCTGACATTGCTCTCACAATTTGTGAGCAGTATGAGAACTATCTGCTCAAAATGTGAAAGTTGAGAGAGCTCAGATGATGGTTTTATTTGTAAGACTGCATAAAAAAATAATAGGTGGTCTTTTCAGGGTGGAGGGGGGTGGGGGGGATTTTATTTCATGTCGCTGTTCAAAGGTAGTCTTTAGCGTTTTCAGTTCTATAAAATTTCATTTACTGAAACCCGTCGTGGATACAGAGCTCTGAAAACGCATTAGTAGCAACTAAACCTCGAGTTTAAAATGTTTCATCACATATGGTTTCTCAAGGTCAAGAATGAATCTCTATGCTCATTTTTCACTCTGGACCCCGTGGAAGAACATTTAAGAAGAAGGAGAAGAAGAAACACTTTTTTGTCAGTGTAGGACCTGCATGCATTGGAATTAGATCCGCTTTGTTCAATGTTACCGTCAACTTCTTATTTTTTCACTTGTATGAGTGTCTGATTTACCAAACCTCATAACTATTAAAACAAGTGTAAATAGTTCATTTCAACCTTATCAGTCCCATCTTTTAATGAGCAGATGCGCATTTGTGAGATTAGCATAATCGATTGCTCGATAATAATGTGGCTCTGAGAGCTCGAGGCACTGCAACTTCAGAAAACACATGAAAATAGACAAAACACAAGCTCTTTGCTGGATGTCATCCCCCCCCCCCCCCCCCCCCTCTCTCTCTCACAGTCGCTATTGGAATTAAGGCAAAAAAATTACTTGTTCAATGCTTTTACCCATAAGCAAATGTAATATACATAAATATATTGAATTTCCATACATGAAATATATGTGCATATGAAGTAAAATCAAATATGTCTATATAGCTTATATATATAAACATTACATACGGAACCTGAACAATATCATATATTGACACATGACACATATATTGACACGTATGTCCACCGAATAGAAACATGTTTAGTATGTATGCTTATTTTGTAGACATATGTCACATAAATATACCTCCATCCTAAAGCCTGTCAGTATATGTTGATATTATATATGTTGATATAAAAGTTAGACATGTATTTTTAAATTCAATAACAAATTATTAAGAAAACGATATAAAAATATATAGAATATTTTATTTTATATATATATATATATATATATTATAGGTATTTCATATATGTTATAAACTTGTATCTGATGAATAAATGTGATAATAATATATCTTCTTGTAGGTGACATTTATTACATTATATCACATTTCTGTATGGGTAACTTCAAAAGTCAAAATTGAGCATTGAACAACAGTTGTGTTCCAGCCAGGTTCATCACTTTTTACTGTCCCTTAGAAACACTTGCGTTGCGTCTTATTTGCAGCACATGTGTTGTCAAATTGATGAAGATGTTTTCTGAAGTTGTTTGTGTTTTGGGTAGTTTCATTAAATGGGGCCCTGTGGTGGCAAAGGGAGTTGAATTAGGCTAGTAGAGAGAAATAAAAAGTATAGAAAATGTTTGCAGATCAGCCAGAGTTTGTAGTAGTAGTAATAACTCAGAAAGAAAAAGCAGCTGTAAACTGCAGCAAAAACTCATCCATTAGGAGACAGAAGGACTTTTTGATTATAACTCCAGTTAAACATCGTTGTAAACCGAAACAATGACAGCAGTGACCTACAGGATATCTGTGTACTGCCAAACAGGCCTTGAGCCTCAGCTCCCTGCCAGCTGTCTGAGGCTGCTGTGACCGACAGTGTTTGGCACAAAAGAAGCTGAAGCTTGCTGTGCTGCACCTATGGGTGCTGAAGGGAATGGCAGATGCTGGTATACACCTCACAAACCCCGGAGATAACGGAAGTGTAGAATTGAAGACGGGTGAATAAAATGTCTGATTTGCATTCTGAACTTTGATGCTGCGTATGAGAGCTGTTATCTCCATCAGTGTGAATGAGCAGGTCGATGAGAGTCAGGTAGCTTCTTTGTTCAAGTATGTGAGCTTGTATGCAAATACTGTAGAAATGGAACACACCACTGACGTCTTTGCATGACAGCCACCTACAAGAGAAGCCTTGAGGGCTATTCTCCCCTCTGGCACCATCTGTTGGAGTTCTGTGTTGCAAACAGGAAACTAGGAATAGGAAACAGGAAGTAGTAGGCCTTTGTAAGTTACTCTTTTGTTTTGCCAGCCATGCACCAACACCAGTGTTCACCATAGCTACCTTTTCCAATCCTAGCTTGTTATGCTTAAGAAAGGCTGTAGGTTTGTTCGATTTACTTTGTACTTAAAATCCTGTATTGAAGAGCATTCATGACTGATGATAGCATTTGTAGATGTTCACTTTAGTAGCATGTAGCTTAAAGCTTGTACCATGTAGCCAATGTAGAGTATGTAGCAGGTAGCCCATATTATTAGCATGTATCATTAGCCTTTATGAATGTTTGGTGTAGTTGTAGTTACTTCACACTTTGTTTCATTAGTAGATTTGTTTATTTCTGTTTAGCTTAATATGTCACTTATTGTTTCAATAAATCGCTTTATAATATTTCCGTCAAAGTTTCTCGTCTCCCTTGTGTATATAAGTTTATAAGTCTTTATTCCCTCTTCCTATTTACATGGAAGTTCTCTGACGCCTGTACTACAAAGCTTAGAGGTTATCGAGGTAACATCAGGTTTAACTCTGGGTTTTCAGTCCTACGACGGTGGTTCACTTGTTACCGGAGTAAATCACCATGGTAACTTGCGCTGACCTCCTAACCTGCTCCAGCGCAGGTCAATTTAGAGGATCAGATCAAACCTGTCAACAGCCAAACTACTGACCAATCAGATACCTGGAAAAATCATCATTCCTACAGGATCCTGACAGGGACAAAAGAGTTTACAATGAAGTGATCAATAATAACGAGCAGTAGATATAAAAAAAATCAGTGGAATAGTTTTTCTGTTTGGGTCTTTCCATGTGTCCACTCCGGTTCTAAAAAAAGTGTTTATCATGCTAAATAAATAGCCTATATAATAACTATCACAGCTTAATTTTAATTGAACAAATATTCTTTAATCCGACAGGATTCCTGACAGTGATGAAGCTTTTACTCTCTTCTTCATCACTGCAGCTCAGAATAACATGAGGAGACTCTGAGACCACAAATGGAATAAAAACTAAACCTCTGATGTCTTTGATTAGAAAGAATTAGCCACACACTGTTAATTATTAGATTATAAACGAACATTTCAGTCAGACTGACTCATCAGACATCAACTGCTCCTCTCCTCTTTTCTTTCTCTCCTCTCTGCAGCAGAAACAGTCTGACATTAACTTTGACTGTTTTATCTGCATCAAATGTTCATAACAGTTTGTTCATCATCAGAAGAGCAACTTATTTACAGTATATCTTTAGTCTGATTTTAATGGTAATTATATTTAGACATGAAAATAATATTTTTTTATTCCAGTCATGTGATCACATTATTTACATTTCACCTTGTTCAATATCATTCGTGGGCGTGGTTACAACCAAACTTACTGGCAAGTATCAGCATTTCTTCTCATTTCATATTAAGTACTTACATAATTAACAACTCCGTCTCTTTCACATGAACGTGCTAGTAACCGGACAGGTAAACCCAGGATTAACTGAGCCAGTTGATAACCTGCTTCATAGTACAGGCCTCTGTTCTGTTTTCGGCATTTAGCTTTTCTGTTTGTCGCCGATTCTGTTTTTCCTAACTTGGATCTCCAGTGTTTGGTTCCTCACGGCCATCTAGTGAGTTTTTTGTCCGGACTTTGTTTTATTGAAGTACCTGCATTTTTCCTGCCTGGTTTGTTGCCTGCATTTGGGTCCAGCCATCCTGACACATGACATTAACTGAATTATGATTGATTGATTCTTCTTGATTGATTATAGGCCTACTTCTTAGAAATGGGGTCCTGGTTGGTAGCTTAGCAACAGCACTGTAGACCACTCCAGGAATGTTTTGCTAGGACAGGTGAGGAGGGAGTTGCAGTTGCTGTCACATACTGATACAATCGACTTAGTTTTGAGACCTTTATTCATCTTTGCTTTCTGAAATTAGTTTATAAATGTATCAGCAGTTTAGCCCCAGTCTCTCTCTCCAGATATATCCACAGGCAAGACAGTAAAAAAGCAACTAGGAGCGTGGTGAATGGCAATTGCAATATATCACACTGTAGATATAAATTTGGACAATCAGTTTCCTCCATAAAGGGCTGTCGACTCTGGGACACATCACTTACTGAAATCAAATTAACTCCAGATATTAATTCCTTTACAGCAAAGGTTAACTGCTGCTAAAAGCAAACCACAGCTGTACGCACTTTTTGTTTGACTATCTGTAGCCTGCTGTTGTCTGTATTTAAACTGTACATCTGTATATCTTTCGGTAATTGTAGGATGGGCCACAATGAAAAAAAAAGAAGAATCAAACACTTAAAATGTTGGTCAGGAGAGAGTGTCTGGTCCATGACAACTAGATTTCCCAGAAAAGATTTAGCAGAAGAGGAAATTGAACCGAGACCTTCCATTAACATCATGTTACTCTAACCTTTCATAACTCCTCTACAGGTGCTTGTTGGGTTATGTTAAACATATGTCTCTTTAAGCATTGCACAAGCTTGAGAGGACAAGCTCATCTCCATCTAAATAGAGAGAGGAACACATTTTTCTGTCCAAAGCCCCCAGCTTGACAGGCAGACCGTCAACTATTCAAGTATGCATCCTTTGAGGCTGCTTCTCCACCCATGTGGGCTGCCCCGTGCTGAGAATGAAGCGACTCCATTATTCAGCCCCAGAGTAGGGGTGGTAGATGTGGAGGAGGGTTCCCTGGGAGGAGAGCTGTGCATATATTAGAGTGTAATTAATCTGCAGGAGACAGAGGGATGAGGGAGGGGAGGGAAGCGGATAGAGTGATGGAGGGAGGGTGAGAGAGAGAGAGAGAGGAGAAGAGGGAAACAAAGAGAGAGAGATAAAATGGAGCACAGAGAGGAATAGGAAAACGAGAGGGGAGGATGAGTATAACTGAGTGCAAAAGGAAAAAAAAAAAAAAAAGCACCAGTGTGTGTGTGAGTGAAACGGAGAAAGAAAGGCCTGACAGAGAGTGATAGGGAAAGCTTGAGAGAGAGAGTATAATTACAGAGGTTGAGCCACAGGGCTCCTCTATGGATCATTAGCCAGCTTAAAGAGCCAAGGCCTCGGCACTGTGTGGAGAGACTCGGCAGAAAAGGTCACAACTTCTACAGCTCTGGATGAATACTGTGCACTGTGTTCAGGCTAGTTTGCTCTATTTATCTAGGCAGTTAGGAGATGCAGCCCCAAAGATAAAGGGCTAATAAACTGCAGTGATCAAGAGCAATATACACAGACACGCAGGCGGACAAAACAGGCAGTTTAAAGAGCCTGTTGGGCCTTGTAAATCCTGATTTATAGGGCCTGTGACGGGAGCATGGCATGAGTAAAAACTTACCTTGACAAGTGTTGGTCATTGACAGAAACAGCACAAACTGTCTGTCGCCTGGAGCTCATCAACAGGAAATGGTTCTGCAGTAGCAGGATCTTTACCCAGCAAACACAGCTCACACAGTGGTGGATGATGATGGATCAGGGAAGAGTGAAACGGTGAAGTTAGACAAATTCAAGACGCTGAACAAATCCTCAAACAACGGACATTCATTGAAGAAGTACTTCTTGAACCTAAATCTTCATCGTTTCCTGAACTTAACCAAGCCATGACTGTTACTATAGTAACCATGGCGAGAAAGGTTGTTGCTGTCGGTACAGTATGTTCGTCTATTATTGTAACCATGTCAACCCAGGTCTGGTACACCTGCCGCATTGGGGCGCTATTTCAGAAGACTCTCCTATAGCTGAAAAAATGACCTGTATGTTTGTTCATGTTGAAGGAGGAGTTGTTGTTGTTGTTGTTGTTGTTGTTGTTGTTGTTGTTGTACAAAAGAGTAGAGCGTGGCTGATGTTTGTGTATATATTGTATGTCGATATCTGTCTGTTTTGTTTTTTTAAGATAAATGCACATTATATGAGGACTTTTACAAGCATGCTGAAAAATTTAACATTTAAAAAAATATATATCAGTGAAACAAGAGGAAGCATCAGACAGAAATGAAGTTCCTGATAGGTTTTGACAGACTTCCCAGATGTGGAAGCTACAGCTTACATCTGTGCGGTTGGTGATGTTACACTGGCTGTTAGTGATAAATAAATAAGGACTGTACAAACTGCAGCCCAATTACAACAGGTGAGATCAAAATGAATGATTGTATCTGCACTCCAATCGCACAGTGTTTTTTCAAAGTGCTTTTTTTGTCTAGCTGCTCAAAGTTAAGAACATATTAACATTTAACTAGCATTTAAGGAACCGACCAATCACAGCAGAGGAGACGGGAGTTCTTAGCAGAAGAGAACTTCCTGTAATTATCACAGACAAGAATGAAACACCACTTAATAACGGCCCATTTGCTGGACACTAAATTGTATCATGTACAACTTGTGTGTATTTGATATTTATATATTCTCTGTGATGGGAGAGTGTTTCTGTTGAGCCTGTTTTCCCTGTGCTTTTTGATGTTTTTCTGTCCGTTACATCTTGTCCTGCCCTGTAGCATTAGTGGGACAGGGCGGTCAGATCTGGTCCTGATACCACTAGTCACAGCATCATCATGTCCATCCATTTATGAATCATTTTGGCTGATGATAAATCCTTATTCACTTTATAGTGAGGAGTGCAAGTCTGCGGTTTATAGGCTGGTGGGGAAGTCCAGTTGAACTGTTGTGCAAGATGGGGGGTCTCAGCCCGGCTCCACTTGGATCTGATCCGGTTCATTTATGTGTGAAAGCAAAGAAGACCAATAGGGTTAGTGATAAAATGATTCTAGCATGAATTGAAATAATAAGCTCCTATTACATCCATCCGCTGATCTGTTATCTGTCAAGGAAGCGATCCATCTCTCAAGATCATTTGGTAGCCATGGTGACATACACTGGTCTGTGAAGCATGGGTGTTTTCCTTAATCAGTTCAAAAACAGGTATATTGTGTATTTCTCTTTGAAAAAGAGAGGCCTTGTTTGCAGATTATTTTTACCTTTTTGTTATTATATTACACATCGGTTTCAGTTTCGATAACAATGATCATAATCACCACAATGTCTCTTCTATTTGCTAAGATAAACAGATAAAGGTTTAAGTGCTGCATGGTGTAAGCCACCTGAATTTCATTTGATGCAGGAACTATCGAGCACAGGAGTTACCTGAGAACAACCGTAACTTCAAAACAAACTTCATTCAGTCAGACAGGCTCCAAAGTTCTGCCACGATGGTTGGAAATACTGAACTATAACAGCTGATGTCAATGCTTAGATTATCTGCCTGATCTAATGCTGTGCTTCATCTCTCTGTCCTCTCCACTTGATTTGAGATAGACAGTGAAATGAACTGTACATGTGGTCTTTTAATAACTACAGGTCTCACTGATGCGCACTGAACTGGTGTTTTTGACGTCTCCCAGTTGGCTAGAATAAACAGAAGATCTGTGTAGGATAAACAGAAACAGCCAACAACAGAGCGACACCTACAGAAAAACTCAAACTTCATCCGTATTAGTTGACGTCAGAATACCACCCGTACGGCTCGACTCGTGGTAAATTGCAGAAACTACAAAGCGGCGAGCAGTGGGTATCGAAGAGACAAAACTGAAAAGAAAAATGATACCTTGTGGATTAACATCTTACATTGACTACACACGCTGTAAACGTATGCAAACGGGGGGACTTGGAAGGTTTTCCATTAAACAGCGTACGTCGTGATTTTTCCCAGTTATGTGCTGAAACCACAACGTCCACACAATGTTAGAGTGGGAGTTGTGTGACAGCTGCATCAGCATGTCTTAGAGCTTCTCTTAACGATATGGTGGCTGGCACTGGCTTTTGCTTCTTAAAAGCGGAGGATTACAGCTTTAAAGAGGCTTGTCGGGGCTTCGTATCACCGGGCTAAAAAAGCAGGTTCTAAGTCACAGTGGCTGCAGCTCTTGTTCGGCTAAAACAAGCTGCGGGAGAGATGTCCTTATTACCAGCAAAACTGCCATTGATCTACACTACGCTCCATAAAGACTACGACAGCTCTCTCTCGCTCTCTCTCTCACTCACACACACACACACACACACACACACACAGAGCTCTTCATGATAGCAACATGCTCCATGATAAAGAGTTTATAACAGGGTTATAAACATGATTGGAGGGGGAACATGTATTCATGAGTTATGGGTATAGAAATCAAACTCATTCTGCTCTGGTAACCCATACTTAAATGTAATATATCTACATATATTGAATCTCCATATATGAAATATATGTACATTTAAAATGAAAACATATGTAAAAATTATTGATTTTTATACCTATTAGAAATTGGAACATTCCAATATGTGTTACATATCACTCCCAAAGCCTGTCAGTATATGTTGATGTTACATACATTAGCTACAGCAGGTGTTTAAAATAATGATAAATTAATTAAAGTAAAATATATATCAACACATAGAATTTGTATATGTATGGTGTTTTATTAAACTTACATATAAATTAAATATATATAGTTCACAAATACGGTCACATGTTATACTGTACAAAAATCCGTCACATAGATGTTTTATATATATTAATTTTCTTTTATAAACATACATCGTCATATATCCAGTGGATGTATATATGTGATAATATAAGTGACACATATGGCAACATCACTCTCGATACAGGGACATATGTTATATATTACATTTCTGCTCTGGTAATCTACTGGTAACTTCCCAGATATGTGTTTTTACCTTTAACAAAAGCATAAAAAAAAGAGACTGAATTTTGCTTCCTCCAGTGTTTTTTTTTTAATTTCTCCAACTTCAGCTGTCACTCAGCTCAAATTTAAGAGGACGGCATATTGTGCTGAAAAGAAAAAAAACATCAACATGTTGTAGATCACTCTGCCTCTTGATTTAGTTAACAGTTTTTTTTGTGATTGGTCACAGACTGAAAATGAATGTTTAGACAAAAGAATCAAAACCATAACTTCTGTAATCATGCCTTCAACAAAGGAACCAAAAGTACAAACACATTTTCTTCTTTTCACTTTGTTTTCAATTCTACCACACACACCTGCAAGAACACTACCCACTGTTTTTCTTACATTAGATACTTTGTCCAAGACTTACTTCTTACAATCTTACAATCAATGAGAAAACACTTATTTCTTAAACTGAAAAATGTACATTACAAACATGGAAGCAGTGAAAGAGAGAGGAAGAGGAATATTTCGTATGTCTTAAATCATGGACTGGCAATGAGAGAGGCTGGGCAGAGAGTCCAGCCCAACCTCAACCATAATACAGACATTTAGACTGGAGAACAGGTCTTTGACTTTCTACTAGATTGTACCTTTGTAATTGCTGCACATCCTCTGCATAAACAGTACAATACAGTGTAGTCCAACTAAAGCTCTATGCTCTTGCTGTGAAGTACACGTAAGTTTTAACCTCAACCTAACCCTAGTCACACACCCACTCCTCAAATGTGCAAAGAACTACTTGCTTAACTGATGTCTAACCAGTCATTGCTTTAGAATAGTCCTATGGAAAAAGGTCAAAGGTCAGATCAGTTGTACCTGTTTTGAACAATCGATGCAAACATTGCAAGGAGAGCAAGAGGGAGAAGCAGGGAGGAAGAGGACGAGAGTGAAGAGGAGAAGAAAGGAAACCCGTCTCTGGTGAGATTAGGGCCACACTTAGATGATGTCATCAACCATGGGTTAAATATGAGAGGGACTGGACCAAGAGTCCAGCCCAACGTGAGTCGGTTCAAAGCGGCATCCATCAGAAATGAGGTATAAACCTGTCTAATGGCTGCTTCAGCATTACTGTAAAATACACATTACTGCATTGTATTACGTAAACATTTGTAGGTCTCACTGTAGCCACCCATGTACTGCACGGCATTTTGGGAATGGATGGTTATCATACTGTACATACTATACAGCCAACCGTAAAAAGCATTTGTGTACTATACTGCACACACCCACACTGTTCTTCACTATCTTTTACCGAGTGGAAAGGGCAGAGTCATCGTGGAGGAAGAGGTCACATGTTTTCAGAGGAACGGGAGGTGTTTTACTGTGAGTGCCGACAGCGCCGCCACGCTTAGGAAGATAAGAGGTCATATCCTAAAATGATTGCAATTGCCATGAGTGCCGCCATCACAAAGAATGGTGTCCTCCACCGCCATGTCAGCCTTGCTCCATACAGCGCAGACCACATTTTCACCTTTTTGGACAGACTGCACAACCCTGTGACATCAACAAACCATCTGGGTGATGCAGAGCAGCACAGATATGTGGTAGTATATGGGACAATGTCAGCTCCCATCATGCAGCCCTGATCAAAAAACTGCTTTTGATAAAGCATTTTTCTTTTTTGTCCCTACAACTGTAACGTAGGATGTGCTGTGCATTAGTTTGATTTAATGTGGAGGAAAATAAAAAAAGATTTTCCGCATACAGAACTATGATCAAAGATTGAAGTGCTGTTGATTGAGCACAACAGTTAGTGGTAAAATGTGTAACAGGAATATGAATGAAGGGTGCGCCATTTGGTGCAAAATTTTGATTGTGATAAGTGTTTATGTCTTTTGGAATGCAGTGCTTCATTTTGCAGGATGTATGAGATGTTTTAGACTTTGGTTGTTTTGTGAATTGTGTGAAGTGTTCTGAAAAAATGAGGCCTGTTTTCAAAAGTGATTACAGTTTTTGTAGTGCTTCCACACTTACTGCAGAATTTGGCACATTGTGTCAAAACTCCACACACAAGCCAAATAAGACAAAACACATGGAGATAAACATCTCACTTCTATGTCAAAATGAAACCGTGCAATCAAAACCTGACACTCCGTTTTACAAAATGAACAAAACCGTACACACGTGCACCATCTGAATTATTCTTTCAGAGCAGCAACAGCACTGATTATCTTAACACAAAGCACTGCTGTCTTGTACATCTTTTTTAATTTTGTCATACAGGCTTCACACATCATGAAAATAGAAAATATTCAGAAACAACTCATTTTTATCAGTGCAGCTTTATACAGAACAATAGAATGTACAGGTTGCAGCTGCATCAAAGTCCAGGACTCTGTTAGTCACACGTTTTCAGCCTCATCCTTGTGTTGTTGTAATCCTGCGTTTTTTACACCAGAGTTACTTACATCATATTCATGTAGCAGACATACCTGGCCTGGCATCAGTCACGAGCCATTAAGGAAGTTCATTATAAGGACATGCAGCGTTACGGACCCACAATTGACACTTTGTGACTCTTCCCACCATCAAACTATCAGATTGATAGCAAACAGAGACAAAGGACCCTTCCACAAACAGACCATGCTTTTAGCATGTCAGAGAGACTCAGAACCAGACCAAAGGTCAAAGGGTCAGCTCCAGAGGATCAACCAATGGACACCAGGCAACTGGAGAATATAGGCAAACTCTCCAGTTTGTAACAATAAGACTCTGTCTAATGATATTTGATTGTTTCTTATAGAGGACAAGTAACAACAAAAGGACTGATTATCACTAAGGTGTGAATCCTGGCCTCTCTGCGCCATGCATGAACACACACACACACACACACACACACACACACACCCACACACACACCAACCTCCTTCCTCTGTCCCTCTCTAGATAAGAGTCATAAACTACAAACCACATTCCAATCCTGGGTAGTGACCAGCAGAACTTTCTTCACAGACACAGATCTGAGGAAGAATATGAAATTAAATATCTAGCTGTTCTGTAACTCATGAGATGTTCCTATGCAATAGTTTAATCCCAAACTTCTATCCCATAGAATGTTTGAAATGTAACATGTAGATTTTAATGTGACCATACTGTCAACATCCTTCACACGAGGTAACACACACTACATGACCTCCAGCATGTCCATATTATTATTATTACAGTCAAAGAACTGCTGTGTAATCCATATGTATAGACCATTAGCTTTGGGAAATGTTTATATTTTTATTTGACCATTTAACCACCTGTATTATGATTAATTCCAGGTTTGAACACTCCTATTACTCCTCTCTGCCATTATTAGTGCAAGTAGTTTTATGTTATTTCATTTAATGTTTTTGTGGTCATGGTGGAAGAAGGATGTGCGAGTTTATAAGTAAACTCTAGATTTAAATTATTCCAAAGTTCAGTGGAAAATTACTCTCTTCTCTAAGTGGAAACACGGGAGAAGACGGGTGACGCCCATGAAACATGCGCCAGCCCCCAGGGGATAAAACAGTCGTGAACCTGCTCTGGTCCGGGACTTAACTGTTCTTCACCTGCTACCTTACTCCCCTTTCCTCAGTCCTATAGAGGAGTTATTTTCAGCTTGGTGGTGGAAAGTATATGACCACCAACCACATGCCCTCTACTGCAAACCATGGAAGAAGCATGTGGAGACCTTGAGTGGGAGTCACTACAGGGATGGATACGGCATGCAAGGAGATATTTCCCCCATTTCCTGGCCCGGGATAATATTGCTTGTGACGTGAATGAGGTGATGTGGCCAGATCTAAACAGAAGACGGGATCCTTAAAACCATCCCTTACTTCCCTACTTTTTTTGTGTACTGTACAGTATTATTCTACTTTTTTTGACATAGAAGTGTCTTATTTGGCTTGTGTGTGGAGTTTTCACACAATGAGCCAAATTCTGCAGAAAATGTTGAAACAATCTCAAAATACTGTGGTCAATCAATAGAGGATGCCATTTGCAATCTCATATAACAAGACTGTTTTTGCCCCGAAAAACCTCCACTATTTCCTCTGAGGTTGTTATAGATTTTTTTTAAGTAATAATTGTAAAATTTTAAACATCTCCTGTTTCTTTAGCCTCATTTGGGACTGTCTAGGAGACAGAACTGAAGGTCTTATAGAAAAGTTCAGGGAAGCAGTGGTGCACTGCACTTTGATGGAAGTATAGGAGGTTCACCAGATCAAAATTTGCAAAAAAAAATCACTTTCAATAAAGTTTTTGCTGAAGTTTGTTTGTGGGTGTGTACTGGTGCTCGTTATTGCCCCTTGTGGCTGTTGGGAAAAACAGATACTACAACTGTGGTTCTCATCAACCAGCAAGAGCCAGTGGGTGGTTTCCAACCTCCAGTCTCAGTTGGCAGTAATGAGCTCATTATGGCACTGCACTAGAAAACAAGCGATGCAAATGTGAGATTTCCGTTTTCTCAAAAGTGTTTTCAAACAGGATTTTCTCAGTTTCACCGCAGGAATGATTTAAAGAATTAAGACTAACTCGTTAATGTGGGGGTTTTTTTTTCCTTCCCTGCCTCCATTAAAGAGCAACACATAACCACCTCTCTGAGCTTGTCTACTGTCATTATGTCGACAGTCCAACCCCACTGTCGGGCAATTATCAACAATTTTCAAATTTTTGCTTTCTACAATATCTGCACATGGTGACTGTGGTGTGGTTGAGGTTAGAACAACTATATAGTCAATGTACTCTTACAGTTTGGCATGTAAACATTATTAAGATCTTTGTTACTGTTGAAGAAATGAAAAACATTCATTGCTGCTCTGTGACAGGATGTGTATTTGGGTGTCCTGGCTTCCACCAGTTAGTTTGGGTCAAGACTCCACACACACACACACACACATTGCATTTATTACTTGAATAACTCATTATTAGATTTTGCAATGTTTTTTTGTTTCGTTTTTTTCTGTGATTGCGATGATTCCATTTTAATAAATCTGTTAAAAACTCCAACACTATAACTGATTATGTGATGGGCCTGTAGAAGAAGTTTAAAAAGCTGTCAATTAAAAAGCAGCAAAATACACCTCAGTGCTACACTAAAGGGTATGATGATGTATTTTATGATATCTGGCGACCTTTAGATTATCTTCCTGGTGATCTTGTTGATCTATTGTGGACGGGGCACCCGAACATTTATTTAGTTATTTAGTTATTTATATTTATTTTTATCATCATATTTTTGTGTGTTTTGTTTTCTTTATCCCTTTGACATGATCGTAATGTAAACAAGAATGTTTATGATATTATCAATGGTGACAATATGATTATGATAATTCACACGATGCAACCGATGCATGTTCATTTATTTCTGTTTTGCAATTTGGCAAATATCTGTGCTTTCTGGCTTTTTGTTTTTATTGCGTGAAAAATTGATAAAATACTGAAAAGCAACAAAATATTATTTATAACCACTACTTATTTCCATTACTGTAAAAATATATGTGGATATAAGTGGATAGATAGGATCTTAGATAGACACTTTGAAAGCTGAAACATTTAAATTGTAACAAAATCATCTTCATGGGAGTTAACCGCTGGATCTATTTGGTTGAGGGCTGCTCACGGCACTTTTACTGTAGAGGAAATAAGAATGAAGAGGTCACATTGCTATGGGTAGAGTGGGGCTTTATAATTACAAAAATCTGCTCTCTGGTATGTAACTGCAATATAAATAAAAGCAAATTGTTTTGCTGCCGTCAATAGCAATCACTGTGAATATTATAGCCAGCAAAGATACAAAGACTAAGGCCATGAAAAAGTCCTGTCATAAACACATTTCTTCTATTAGATTTTGTTTATTTATTTATGCAGCATCAGTTGTTTATCACCTTCCTGCTTTTGGTACACATCCATTCATCGCTGCAGTAATGAAGGTCTACCCTTGGGGATAAATAAAACTCCTCTTATCTTAATGCGATCGTGACAGAAAAAATGAAAAGTTCTCTGCCTTTACAAAACAGGAAAATGTAGCGGTCATTATTTACCTTAATAGAATGCCACACATGCCACTATTGTCTCAGAAATGTGCAGGTGAAGCTTGCATGTCTATCCAAATGTGAGGCGGCGCCGTGTGCGAAGGGTTAATGGGAAGAGAGAAGTCACTGCAGGTTGACTGGTAAAGAACAATTACACAATCTCCGTCTTTCTATCAAATGTTTTTATTTTCCACAAAAATGGAAATAAACATAATAATGTACAGCCAGTCAACAAAGCGTAACATCATAATCATCATCACGCAACCCCCAAAACTAAAAGAAAAAAGAAAGAAAAGAAAAAAAAAACCTCCCAAGGACACACCTGACAGGTGGAAGAGTTTATATGGATCTATAAGGTGGCAGCAGATTGGATGGATTGGATGTGGGTCAAGTGTGTAACAGCAGAGAGTGAGCAAAATACCGAAATCACAATAGGCCTTTCATTGCCTCAGCCGCTGATAGCCACATGTTCACATTCACCTCTTTAGCCCTATTTATACGAGCCGCTGAGAACTCCATATATATAATGTCAAGAAGTTAAACCCACTGTCTTATGGTCAGAGTGTGTGAGGGGCGTGCAACGCATTGCAATCATTTTCTTAGCAGTTGTTAAGCCGGCAAGCATGACACGTTTCTGACATTTAGGGAAGTGAGGAAATGTCATTTAGCAACAAAAACCGGTGTGGTCGCAGGTGCTGACTCTGGAGACAGTCCTCCTGTATAAAACGAGCCCATAGGTCGTCTGTGCATTATGACCCGTAGTTACGCTTCGTTGCTTGGTGACATCTGGTGGTTGTAGTAACGATGACAGGAGCAAAGGGAAAAGTGCGGTGACGTAGTTTAAAGAGAGACAAAGTCCACGTCAGGAGGAGGTGGTGGTGGATGGATGAACATGACACAGTCGAGCGCTGTTCCATTCCCATGTGAAACCAGCTGTTTATCTTGTTTCTATTATACATCACCGTTCCACAAAGTTAACCACGTTATTATTGTAACCATGACAACAAAGATCGTCTAATGTTGGTTGATTGAGGAAGTACTTATTTTAACTCTAATCATGATGTTTTCCTGAACCTAACCAAGACATGACCGTTATTATAGTAACCACGACAACCAAGGTCTGGTACGCCTTTCGCCGTAGGGGCGGTATTTCAGGAGACACTCCTACGGCTCGTATGAGAAGGTTGAAGGAATGGTTGTGCCTTCGATATCAGTGCTGCCCAGCTCAGACACAACAGGTTGGCACTCCCACGTCATATGGAGAAATGTGCCGCGGTCTTTAATGTACACGAGGTGCACATCAGCAGTAACTTTCACCTGATTCATCTTGCGGCGTGTCAGAGAAGTCCCGCGCACAAAATAATAATGAATCAACTGATGGTCAGGATTCCTCGAGACCAGCTTGTTGCTCCAGTTCAGAATCCGTGCTCAATCTAATGGGAGCAATTTGCAGGAGGCTTCATTAAAGTATTGGTACAGGGTAGACACCAGACCCCTGGACACTCTTTTTGTAACGATCGGTTCATGAGGTGGATGTAGGGGCAACAGACGCTGCCAAGGCCGTGCACCTTGAGGGCAAAAAGAGGGATGTCCCTGGCGGACTGAAGATGTTCTTAATGTCCTGAAAGGATCATTATGTCTATATCAAAGATATCCCCCAGTAAATGAACACCCCTGTTTTCCCACGGATAAAAGTCAACAATCTCCGTCTTCATTTTGAAGAATGACCTGATGTCATTCAATTAAATGGATTAATATACATAAATGCTGAATCAAAATTAATCTCTATATTAACAGCCGAATGAAATGTGATTCACAGTGCCCCTGTTTTGGTAACACAGTCTCAGATAATTTAATTTCTACTAGCCACTTTGCATTTTGCAGTTGAACATGATAGTTTGCATATTCATTTTCTCTGGAGAGCAGTTCTTCCAGTGTCAGGAACGATTTAAAACCTCTCCATGAGCAGCATATCGGCACAAGTCACGGACCTCGAACAGTAACAGAAGTGGTCAGGTGATCTTCCTGCAGCACTGCACTTTCCACCTACGCACAAACAAATAGCTAAATGTTGAGGTTAGCTTGTTTTTTTCTTCACTTTGATCTACTTTGCATCCCTGCTCGCAAGAAAATTAAAACTTTTTTATGAAGCTTTCTGTTAGCTTTTTACTTTCTGTTGATTTAATGATCGCAGGGCTTTTCTCTAAAGCCACCATAGAGACAAACTTTACCTTTTGAGGTCCACGTCAAGTAGGGATTTAGGAATATGTGTGTTGTACATTCTCACAAAGCACTTATGTACTGCAGAGTGTCACGAACGTAGGACCCACAATACACAACTTTCTAGAGATCATTAGTGGGGCAATGACACACCACATCATCAGGGCTGATAAAGAGTCTGCTCACATCAAGTTGGCCCTTAGATATTATGACGAATGTGTAAATAGAAACAGGTCGTACACTGGCTCGCTAGGAAAAACTCACACACAGAAAAAATGGCTGGAACGCTGACACAAAGTGAACGAGACAAACTGGCCCAGAGTGAAGGGAACACTGAGACTGAATACTGTGGGACAGGGGAGACAATGGGACACAGGTGCAACACATTAGGGTAATCGGGTAATCACACAGGAGGGAAGAACAGGAGGGCAGGAAGTGAAAGGACCTGGAACAAGAGGAGAGGTGAGTATCAAAATAAAACAAGAAACACAAATACTAAAAGCGAGGGAAGAGGAAAAATGGGACTTAACTGAGGAGATGTGACAAAATATGATTACATGAATATAACATGGACCCAGCTTACTTGGGTCCCAGGTCAAACCTCAATACAAGGAACCAAATGGACCTGTAAAGACCTCTAAAGCAGACCCAGTGACAGCCTTTGTCAAACACTGATGTGTATGTCACTAGTTGCAGAAGATAAATGTCTCATAGCTGAATCAGACTTTAATAAGAGAATTAGGAAAAAACAAAGTAAACATAAAAAAAGTTAACTTGGTTTTAGATGAAAAACAGTTGAAATGGAAGTGGAATAAAGGGGAATTTACTTACCTCTCATATACATTTGTTTGTATGTGTGTGTATGTATGTGTGTGTGTGTGTGTGACTGTGTGTGTGTCCGTCAAATAAACCCAAAACTCTATGGGAGTGTTTTATAATCCAACAGTGTAATCCACCACCTCTTCCATCGCTCTTTTAAAATCTCATAATAGCCCCCATGTCAGGACACTGCTCTGACCTATGACCCCAACATAACAAAAATGTGATACAATGTGTGTGTGTTGGATTGTTAACTTTTAAAAACCTGCCCATCAGATTTAAAGTTGTTTCTATGAGAAAAGCTATCAGTGGTAATTGGCTGCTGCTGCAGCTGTACTTCAGGACACTGATGAGGTGAAACCAACTAAAAGTGAAAATATCAAAAGAGCAGAACAGAACAGCAGGTGTCACAGTTACACAGGTGGTGTTTCCTGAAGCAGCTTAGAGCACAATGCAGCAAAACCCAAATTACCTTCACTGATGTAGCGACTGTGGTAAATGAATGTGTGACGGCTTGAAACTGGTGAGTCTGCTGAGTCATCTTCTCAAACTTAACTTCTTTTAGCTCGAGGGTGTAAAAGTTGGTCGAACCTCAAAGAAGCGTTCGGAACTCAAAACATCTTTTGATGCTGACTGCCAACTTTAATGCACACAAACTATATAACTATGAACAATGAAAGCATTCACGCTTGGTAAACTGTGCTCATGATGTGTCTTTGCACAAGAGAGAAAGCTCTGTATTGTGTCTGACTTTAAACTCACAGTCTGTAACTTCTGCCTCTAGGTCTCTGAATCAAAACAATAACAAAAACGTCGAGAAATGAAAAAATGATCAAATGAGAATGAAATGAGAAAATGATATAACATAGTTCTAGTCATTTTTAGACATTTTAATGTGGAAAAGTTACATATCATAACTTTGACACATGTTCCTTTGCTTTTTCTATCAAAAGTCCCTTTTTTGAAATTTATGTGAAATGTTCCTCACAGATCAAATCATGTTGGCTTCACTTAAGTTGACATGGCAGATCCAAGGCTACGTGGCTCGAAGCTCATGGACAACCAGCCTCTGTGCTCAGGCCAAGTGTCCTCTTATATATTAGAAGGGAAAACTTGTGATGACGACTGAGGTTTTTGGCTGACAAATGAAACAAGACATGAGGGTCAGACCTGTGTTCAATTCAATCGTCCCGCCTAATGTCACGCACTTTATTTTTCCTGCTTCCTCGAAACTATGGAAAGTGTGAAAAGTGTGTAATAGGTAGCTGACATCCTTACATTTACTAAATCTCAGAATCCCCATTAAAATTCAAATTAAATATGACACTGGAGCATTTCTGGTGAAATACAACAGATATTTGAATGGTAAAGCTAAAAAGAAATGTAGATTTTTTTAAAAAAACCAAATGCAGATCAGTGTGGATTTGACAATCCTAGTGAATCTCCAGCGAAAGAGGAGGTGAATCAGTTTGCTCTGATAAAGCGCATTACCTACACATTCTTTAATTCTTTTGATATATTATTAAGCCTTTCAAGACCGGCTCTTCATGACCACAAAGAGTGACTGAACTGTTACAGATCATATGGAAAGATGATGTGGACGCATTTCCCACAGATTTTAGCATTAAATCTGCATCTTGAAATTCACTTAGAAACTGTGCTGTGAGTATGGAAGGGTTTAAAGTTTACTGCTACTGCACAGCAGCTCTGTAACCTGCCAGATGGGAGGACGTGGCTCTGTGATCATGACTGACAGAGAGGATGGGAGCGTATCTATGAAAATACTGCAATTTTTTTGTATAAATGAACATCTGTTTGGTTTCTCTCTCTCGTCACTTGATGCGGATAATATGGAAGTGATTTAAGCTACATCTAATTCAAGTAACATTTACATCTGTCTGTCAGTGACTTTATGACTGAACAAAGAGAGTGAAGTACAGAAACTAGAACTGCATCCGAATAGAATTTTACATTTAACATTATGTTTCATGAACAAGGGATTAATGGTCAAAGAAAAAGCAAAACAAACGAACCCAGGTTTGAGCAAACACATATTGTGAGCAAAGACATATTTCATAAGTCACACTATCTTAAGTCAAAGAATTTCAGTATTTCACTTTTGTTTGTGCACTTTAATACTTATTTATATTTTATACATAATATGAATTTATTTATTTATTGCCATGGTGAGACAAGTTCTCCCTGCTGCACATAAATTTGATTTTAGGTCTAAATGTAAACCTTTATCGACCTGGTTGATTGATGAGAATTCATATTTTGATTGGCAGTTAGCAGTAGTATATGTCTGGACGTCGTTGAAAACTGTTGTGGAGCTGCTGAGAACATCTGACGTCATCACGTTGTATTATCATCCTGTCTAGTGTCAGCTGTCAGTCACTTCTCTCCCCCTCTCTGTGCTCACAGATACAGTATTTTAATATGGCTGAATTGAGCTGAATTCTCATTGGCATGTTTTTTTTAACACTAAAACTTTGAAACAGTGACTGAAACTGGTCCATTAAAACTACATGTTAACTAGAAGTCACAGAATAGCTGCTAAAATCCTGATTTTATAACCACAACGTCATCTGACAACATCAACACACACATCATTTAAAGACAAAGCTGTGAGCTGTGATTTCAGCTGTATGTACTGTAAAATGATCACTCAGAGAGAAAGTTAGAAAAGACACAATATATGCACAGAGTAGACACAAAGAGAGTCTGTTGCCTCTCTCTTTCGGGGCGGTTACTGGTGACTGTCTTCTGGTGACTGTGACTTGTCCAAAACGTCGGTAGATGGCTGTAAACGAGTCCCTAATAGAACCTGTTTGTGCCAATTCATTTTGAATGAGGGGAAACTCCAACACCCAACACTCACTCGACCAATGGTGGAACTTCATGACTCAGTCACATGGCATTCAGCTGACCCATGTGCCATTCGGCTGACCAGAATTCGCACGTCTGAAGACGCCAGAAAATACCATCTTAACATGTCGATTTTGAATGTCTTAAGGTGTTTAAATTTGGTTACAAAAGTTGGCAAAAACACAGGGTCCGAGTGAAGATCTTACCACCAACACTACCAACGAACAATGAATATCAATATCCACGATGAAATCACTCCATGCCAATCACATGGAGTATCTCATGAGTCATAACGCTGTGGTGGTTCCTTATTATTTCAAAGTAACTTGTTCCAGTTCCTGGCACCACAGACCCTAAAGGAACAAGAATTAATGTTGGTATTATAAAAGTACCTACGAGCACAAATGAGCAACAGCAGCCTGTGTCTGTTGCCACAAGCTGCCTAACTCTACAAGACTGCACTTTAAGAGTTGTAGTTCTATGGCTCTGCCTTCCATCCAAGCTGGAATAGCAATCTGCCAGCATGTGCCCTTGGGTAAAAACAATCCACAAAGTAGGTCCCAGCCCTGGTTAACTTGTTTGAAGAGTTCGGTAGTTTATCTTCATTTTTCCCCCAAGTCAAAGCAACTCAAAACAAGAGAATTGACCAAAAAACACTACAACCCAAACACAAAGCTCTAAACTGCAGCCAAACATCACAAGGCTATTGTCATGATGTGAAGGTGACAACAACTCAGTGGACTCACAGTCATGAAACTTGAGATTCTTTCAATAGCTCTGAGCTTCTGTGAACAGCAGCTCTATAAAGCTGGTGAAGCTGAATGCAGCAGCCTCTGCATGCCGCAGATTGACAGCAGAGTGGGTGAGATCTGAGTGCCAGCACAGCAGTAGGGGGTGTAAAGAGAAGGGGGGGTGGGGAACGCGCCGCCGGGAATGTGTGATCTTTCCAGTTTCAGTTTCAAAGGGTTGTTATTGGCACTGCTCAAGGTCAGGGACCCTGTTGTACAGAGACTTTGAAGAGGAGGAGAGGAGGAAGGTAAAGAATGGAAAAGAGGTGTGTGGATATAAATTAAGGCTCTAGGTCTTAAATGAGTTAGAAATCTATGCTGATAAACACAGCAATTTGCAATATAAAAAGGTGCCTTTAAAAGACCAGCCAATGAGTAATTGATTGACTAAATGCTGTCAATGCTCAGTAATGAACAATAATTTTCACCTGAATGAACAGAAGTGCGCAGCTCAAACTCTAAATCCTGGTAAGATATAATCACTAGTCACTAATAAAAATCAAATACTGTGTATAATAAATGAATAGACACGAGATGATATATAGCTAATAAGTTGCCCTGTCAGGTAACCAACAAGTCCTCCACTATTCTGCCCTCTGGCGCCATGTGTAGGAGTTCTGTGTTGCAAGGAATCAGGAAACAGGAATAGGAAACAGGAAGTAGTAAGCCTTTGTTACTTAGTCCTTTGTTTGCCAGCCATGCACCAACACCAGAGTGGTCGCTAGAGCTACCTTTTCCAATCCTAGCTTGTTATGCTTAAGAGAGCAATGGCTTTAAGTTTATTCAATTTACTTTGTACTTAAAATCCTGCATTGAAGAGCATTCATGACTGACGATAGCATGTTCACTTTGGTAGCATTTAGCTTGTACCATGTAGATTTGTTTATTTCTGTTTAGCTTAATATGTTTATATAACTTATTGTATCAATAGATTGCTTTATATGATATTTCTATATAAGACAGTCATTTCTTTTTCATTATCAAATGTTTTTAAAAGATAGTCATTTCATAGTTTCACTCTTTCAATGTGATGGCAAAGTAAAGTCATTGAAATGAACAGCTAAGACGCCGGCTTCCTGACTCAATCATTATTGAATCGAGTTTGATTGGCTATCAATCTACGTTCCACCCCTAATGCATGTATGGAGGACAGTTACATGAAACAAAATAATTGTCATTAACAAAAACAACCCCACCAATGTTTTCAGACACCTCTACTAGGACGATTGTTCCCTAGCTTTGGTCAGATTTAGGCATAGAAACTACAAGGTTGAAGGTGAGGCAACAAACCTGTCTTGGTTTATTTTGACCACCTTATTTTGCCGTCAAACAGGCCTTTCAAAAAAGTTATGAAGATGGCTTGTCGAGAACCCCTTAGTGGTGTTCAAAAATGAGCTAAAGGTAAGTTTTTTTCAGTTATTATATCATCAATATCACATGATTCAGATGTTATTGCAAAAATGTGCTGTTAGCTTAGGTCTGTCACTTTCCTGTGTCCCCTGGAAACACTTTCATTGTGTGTATTTGCAGCATGTTAATGTGTTTGTTTTTGTCATGAGTATCTGCAGCTCATGTGTTGTCAAACTGATGAAGATGTTTTCTGAAGTTGTTTGTGTTTTGTCTGATGCTTGTGTTTTCTTAAGTTGCAGTGCGTTGAGCTCTCAGGGCCATTGTACATTACTGAGATATCACGTCCATGAGAATGAGATGGACATTTGCACGTATGGACTGACAACCCAAAAACAATATCCCTCTGGCTGTTGCCAGCACAGAGTCATAAATACAGATCACCATCATCATTTAGAGGAAAGGGCACATTTCATGAACCGAATTGTGTATATTAGAATGGGGAATAGCTGTACACCAGCCGCATATGTTATTTTACTAAGCGTTTAAAAAGAAAATAGCAAGAAGTAGCCACCTGTCCAAATAGGAAATTATTTAAACAATGTTTATCCTTTGTTTTGCCATAAGAAGAATCAAAAACATGTTCAATGAAAAAAAAAAAAAAAAGGTCGAGGAAATGTTAATACTTCTTTTATGCAAAGAACAGATGTGTGAGAGACTGCAGGGTATATATACAAACTATTTCACTGCAATATGTGAAATATATGCCAGTGGAAAACTCATTTTGGATAATGCAGGCTTCGTATAAAAATGCTCCAAGCAAGCTTTACTTCAGATTTAACCTTTAAAGATGAATACTATTTGCAACCTTTGTGAGTGTAATTTCGGTCTAAGTTTAGTACAGACCACTTTCTTTACTATATACAATAACGTTATAACCAGTTACCTCTCCTATGTATGGGATTGTTCACAAAGTCTGAAGAAATGGACGTAATGACATGGCACTCTCATATCTCTGGGTTATCTGCTGGCTCATGCGATCCTTAGTCACTCCTTTTGTTTGAGCAATAGATGTTAAACAACCTGGCAACCCAAACACTGTCCTTATTAATGACATAACACATTATTGCATGTTTTATTAACTAGGAAGCTACGAGTTTCAACTTATAAATCCTTTATAAAGTGTGCCTTATTAAAAAGTCAAAGCATCTCTGCATTATTTATAGAGGCTAAACGAATCAAAACAGGGAAATGGGATTGAAAATGGGAGGCTGGGCGAACATCCAGCATGATTCCCCAACAATAAGGGCTCCTTTCTCTGCCTCAGAGCCTATAGCAACCCAGACTGGTTGACTGCGTAAATAAAACACACTCTGCAGACTTCACAAGAAGAGACTCAAGTTATTTATCATCAGTGCAGCCGTTTCAGGCTATACATCTTGGCAACATTGCAGATTAAAGCTCCAACTCCCTGGTTTTTTTCTAAGTTTGGGACGGATTTAGCCAGAGATTGGGAGAGAGAGGGAGAGAGAGAGAGATCTCATGAATCAGTGGTGGTTTGGCCCTTCAGGGCCCCTGTTTCCTTCCTGGTCCGTCCTCTGTTTGGATTTGGGGTCTGTATGTCCTTTGGGGGGAGAAAGACTCTTTTTTAGCCCCATCCACAAAATGTCACATAACGCATAATATCAACACATCTGAGGAGAAACATACCCCATGACTGACCTTTGCAAAGAATAAATATTGTTAAAAGTCATAGAAGTATTATAAACTTATTAAACAATGCCAATAGAGACTACTTCTGGAGATCACGCCAGGCTGAAGGTCACCGTGTGTGTGTGTGTGTGTGATATAATGATTATTATTTGCAAGGCATAGTGAGCCCTTTCAAGATTTCCCTAAAACAAATGCAACCCTCACGAGCCCCCCTCTTTCTGAAATACCACCTGAATTTCAGAGATTCTTTTATCTAAAGTGCCGTACAGTGCAACAGTCCCACAGCTCTATGTGTTTTAATCTGGCCGAACACACACACATTCATTCTCTTATAATCAAACACTCATCTGTGTTTTTATACTCGGGTAGGTGCCACTCACTGACATAATACATCCTCCTTAACCATCACAACTAAGATGTGAACCCCAACCATCATACTAACCTTTCCGGAAAATGTCTGTCAAAGCCAAGACGTCCTCTGACTTGCCGAAATACGTCGTTGGAATATGTGCAGACTAAATGAATCAGGCTTTGCCAAGACATCTTTTTACTTTCCAAAAAGAAAAGGTCACACCTTATCTTTCCAAAACACGTCCTTTGAAGAGGTTAGGCCCTGGTCAAATGTTCTGTCTTTCACTTGACACAGTGCAGACTGGCCTGCACCTCCTTTTTCCAGTACACACCCTTTGAGGAAATTTGCACAAATGTCATTTGAGGAAGTCAGGATGTGTAAAGATGTCCTCTTACTGTACAAAAAGTGATGATTTGCCAAAACTCGTTTTCCAAAACGTGTCTCTAAACAGTTGATGACAGGCAAAAAAAAAATCTTCCTTTGCTAAACACGTCCATTAAAGAAGTACAAACTGATCAAGAACAAGTGGGTCAAGTGAACACCCACCAAAATGTCCTCACTTGCCAAAAAATGTGCTCATTCTCAACGTTTAACACTCGCAATCCTCACCTAGATAAAAGTACACAAACACACATATACACACACACACAACACACAGTCAAGGAGTTCACTTTCAATGCCTCAAGTGAATAGAAGTTGACTCTTGGCTGATTCGTGTACAAACGCTCCACTAGGCCTGTCTCACTGACTTACAGGGAGGATAATGAATGGAGCACAATCAGCCTGCCTGGAACCTGCAAAGACTGAATCCTTCCCTGAGTGAGGCCAGATGGAAAGCTGAACTTTTTTGATTTGGAAATGGTTTCTCAACCCTACAATTAAAACGCTTAAATACTGTTTAAACTTTACCGTTAGCATTATCTCTAGGGACGAATAACTAAAGGGAAATCTAAATGATGATTTCATTGCTCCAATCATTGACTTTTCTTCTTGAACTTCAGTCAGTTTACTATCAAACTCATCTAGCAACAGACAAGACCAAAGATAAAAACGCAACTCATCCCAAATGTTGAGTGCAGCAACGACTTGGTGGAGTCCAACCAGCAGCAGCTGCAGCATTTTGCATATAAGTGGTATTACACTGGAGCCTGGTCTCGATTAGCCAGTTGACAGGGAAAAAACTACACATAAGAGGAATCAAGTGACAGGAAATGCTACTTAAACCAAAGGGAGAGTTACTAAAATGATCATATATTTATGATACTTGATCAAATCAAGCACTTACAGAAAACTCATTCATATAAAATGTGTAGTCAAAATGTAGGATTCAACTGTTCTTGAAATGCATGAAACTGAAAGCTGGTAGCAGAATTCTTCCTTCCTCTAAACGAAAGAAACATGTAACGCCAGATCCATTCAGCTGGTGGTGGTTTAAACAGGTTTGAAGAGGTTAATCCCTGTCGTACCACGTTTTCAAACTGTCTTAGTAAAATGTAGCCAACTGTATTAATGATATTTATAAACTACATCATTAAATTCAGATCATTTTTCTTTACTTAAACACTCCAGTGACTGATATTGGTTGAAATTACCTGATGAAACATTGTAATTGTGGGCTACATAACAATAAGACATAGCAAATCCAAAAGGACAATAATGACTATAACAAATTAGGACATGTCACCTTATCCATTTATCACAGTTTCATGAATGTTTTTTTTCTATGTTTTTGATTGTTGTGATTGTGATTGTCTTTGTTGTTGTTATACAAAGCCTCCAGTTCTCAGGAGGATTTGTAGTTTAAAATATCTTTTGGGGAAAATGAATAAAAAAAATTATGCCAAAATTGGGTAAACATCGGTTTTGCATAAACACACTCCTATCTTTTAACTGCCTGTAATAATTATATGATGTCCACGCTGTGTTACCCGCCCTCATGATTCTCCTACTCACAAACTCGCCTTAAAGTTATCACTGATGGGGATGTAACATTTATTTTAGAAACCTTTTTTTTTTAAAGAAATTGAACATGCTGGGAAACAATATTCACCTGTTTAAAAAGCCACAACATATCAGGGTGCCACCAGCTGACACACTCCTGCTGTACAGAATAAAGAGACTCTCTTCAAGGAATTTCCTCCAAAAGAGAAAGTGTCAAGTCTTTTCTTCCTCCTCAGTGATGTGGGCAGTGCCTTTCCTGGTGCTTCATTATGTTGATTACGATGCAGCGCCACCACTACTGCTGCAATTGCAGTTACAAATGACAGAAATCCACAGACTGAAACGCTTGTTAGAAAATTTCCATGAAGACACCCATCAGAGAGAGAGAGCTGGAGATGATACAGCATTTGAAGGAGGCTGCCTCAAAATATCATGCAGGAAAAACCCTGGTTCTAGCTACCCAGATTGAAAATGCTCATGAGGATTGTTTTTCTTGCACTGATGTGAAACTTATTCTGTTTTTTCTAGTTCAGGCAACAATGTGTCAAAGTCACACACTTTTTATGCCCAACTATTTACCCTGGCCTCCTTTCTGTAATACGTTACACTGCTTTCCATATTTTGTGTGTGACAAATGTGATGACTGGTAATGGTCATCTTGTTTTTCTGGGGAGAATAGTTTTGAAAATTGTTTGGTGCCACACTGTCATTTTGGAACTCAATGACAAATAACCTAATTTTGTCATTCAGGTATGATAAATTGCTTGAATACGGACAATGAAATATAATTTTGCTAAATTTCCAACACAGTAAAAATAAAGTTTAATAGCAGAAAAAACATTTCAGCTTCTAAGAAATCATCAGTCAAGCTCAAACAGCAGCACTAGCTTCTTCACATTCTTGTACCAAAATCAGAGAAGCCATGTTAATAACAACCGTCCATAGCCTCAGTTGACCAGAATGCAAGACACATTTTTCACTGTCAGTCATTGAGACGAAAATGAAATTTGTCAAGGTCCTGTTGTGGGTGACACTGACGTGATAAGGCGTTCCTACAGCTAAACATGTCATAAACAACGAACACATGCACTGAATTCAGGCATATTCCACCTGTCCCCCAAAGCTGCATCAACAACAGCCAGACAGTGGAGACTGTGGATGCCTATAAATATCTGAAAACACATTAAAAATCAGATGTCAATACCGATCTAATTCATACTTTGGAACGAGTTTTTCCTACCTTCAAGGAAGTGTTTGGTTTTATTAAGTTTGTGAAACACTGCGACTTTAGAGACTTAAAACTTTCTTGAGTTGAGAAATATATAATGCATTTGTAGGTGCTTATTTAAAATGTCTGTTCTATGTTATCATGCAGTGGCAACCTACAATTGACGAAAATACAAGCGGACGTTGTTTGCTGTGATAGAGGTTTCAAGTCTCTATAAGCAATGATTTTCACAATGTACTGACGCTAGTGAAAGGACGGGAAAGTAGCGAAAAGAACACAGAACTAGAATCACCTCGTCATGGTTGTCTGCCTCCTCCACTCAGACTAGTTTCAGGTTACATCCCTGTTTATTCACAGTCAGAAAAAATATCAACCATTTGTGTGAAATTTTGCCATAATTGCTGTGTGAAATCTGAAGTTATGCTAAAAAGGGTTTGTGTGGTCACACTGACCTTTGACCTTTGACCACCAAAATCTAATCACTTCATCCTTGAGTCCAAGTGGACATGTGTACGAAACCTGAAGGGATTCCCTTGAAGAGTTTATCAAGATATTCTTGTTCACAAGGCCAAAACCACTTTTGGTGAGGTCACTGTGACCTTGACCTTTGACCTTTGACCACCAATATCGAATCAATTCGTCTTTGAGTCAGAGTGAATGTGCCAAATTTGCCGAAGTTCCGTCAAGGTATGGCTTGGCTGCTTGGCAACACAATATGCGTCCGGCTCTGACTGTCGCTGGTGTGGAGGCATAAAAACGGAAAAAATGATGGTATGCATTGAAAAAAAAACCAGTAGTAGTGTAAAATGTACACAATATGTACTAAACGGATGAAAAATGCAAAAGATTAACTGCTGATAAGGTATGTAAAGCATCCGTACCTTATTGAATGCCAGCATTGTCTCTCAAACAACAACAAAGCTCTCAGGTATAATGAGTGTTCTTTAGTGTCTTAACAGTGCCAATGTAAAAGTAAAAACATGTCAGTTTCACAGCTGCGGTCTACATGGCTGAGTGCAGTGTTGCCACTCCCAAAATCTGCTTGTTTCTTATTACTGCTGTGCGAGCCAGCCTGCTTGTTGTCAGCCTCACTCTTCTTCTCAGATCTGTGAGTCCAATTTAAGGGAACACACTGGATAATTCTGACAGCACATGAATATGTACATTAAGTTGGATAAGAAATAGGATAAGAAATGGTAGGTAACAATGGATTCTAGGAAAAGTAAAGATGGAGTACAAATACTTTGTGATTCAGAGGACGGGGGGAAGAAGAAAAGAGAAAAGACAAGAGAAATGACATTTATTTACTTATTTAGCCAGCGGGCTCCACTGAGATTAAGACACTCCTTTCAAAGGAGAGCTGGCCAATAAAGCGGCAACAAGATAAGTCAGGCTGTGTCCACTGGGAACTTCCCCCTTAAAGCGTTGCTTTCCTTTTATCATTGTTTACTGTGGAGAGAGGAGTGTGACAGAGAAAGTGTTGTAAACTTTCACCATGTAGGACCAATCCCTCCCACCTCTGCTCTCAGAGGGAAAGAGGTCTTTTTTCCACTTGATTGAAGAGGTAATGAAGAATAGAGAATATCAGCACACCCAAGATGGTTTCAGAGCAAACAAAGCTAAGCTAACATGCTGATGCTAAGACACGATAATGTTTACCTTATTCACCATCTTAGTAGCAAAAATGCTGCCATGCAAACATGTTAATCTAGCAGTAGATACAGAGCAGCTGCAGCCTGATGGGAATGCCAGTAATTTAGAAGGTATTTGGTCATAAATCAAAGTAATTCAAAAATTCAGCCCTGATGGTAGAGCTCAATGCTGAATTTAGATATGAGCAGCACGAACAGCCCCCCCCCCCCCAGAAAAAAAGTCATGCCATGTTTGTGCAGGTTTCTGTTGAGAGGTTCTCCTCTCTCACTCTCAGAGGTGGTGGGAGATGGGGAGGAGGGCTGGGGGGGCAGTTTGACCACAGGCCTCCCCACTGCAGCAGGGGAATCCAGCAAATAGCGCACTTCTATCTCTGTACAGTACTAATGCAATTAAGTAAAATCAGTCACACCAGGGAAAGGTCCCTAATAAACCACAACTCATTCATAATACTGTGAATACAGAACTAGGGTTTCACACACATCATTTTTCGTGGTTGTGTGAAATTGTTATGAATAATAAACCAGTCTGCACACCACCGTGTGTGTGTGTGTGTGTGTGTGTGTCTTGTTTGAAGTGTGTGGGAGACGGGTGCGGGCTATAGTTTGACCACAAGTCTCCCCACGGGAGCAGAAGGATCTATCAAATATACTGATGCAGCTTCCTGTCTTTGAATGGATTTCAACATAAAGTCCCAAAGTGGTCGTCTCGGGATTTTTGTACCACATGATATTACACAAAATGGACATCACCGGACAAAAACTGTTTGTATATTATGATGAAAATACAAATACAAATGCTTTGATTTTTTTTTTTTACAGGACTATAAAACATATTATATTTACATTATATTTTTTAGAACAATTTGAAAGTTTTCAAAACAGATCAAGTCCGGACGGTCGCTCCACATGATATTTTGACACTTTAAATAACAGAAAAATTACAAATAACTAAAGGTTTATATATTGTATATTTTGTTCTATCAGTGTAGTTTTTAAAAATCACGTTTATTAGTTTTATAAAAAAGTTAGTGTAGAATAGTGTGTCTTTAGTTGTAGTTTAGGAAGGGTGGGTGTGGGCTGGGGGTGTGAAGGGTGCATTCGCCAAGAGCACTATACAATCTAGACTGTCACAACAAAACAGGTCAGGCTTTAGGTGACGATTGTAAAATTTAAAATGTGTGGTGTTCGCCCAGGACACCACACAAGCTAGAACCACCAGTAGTGCCGCTGCATGACACGTTAAGGGATCGCCGAAGTGTGAAGGAGACACTATCAAAAAACTGAAACAAAAATGTTGTGATTGACCAATATTTATTAAAACCCACAACAAGGACGTGTCAGATATACCAACCCTACAGACACGTGTTTAAATGTATGTTTTGAACACACAGTTGTAACAGAACCAGAGTGGATACAAGCAGTAGTCTTGAATGTTGTTGACGTGCTGCCATGATGTAACCAGTGCTGACTTTACGTTACAGCAGCCAGACTCATTCTCTGTGATCAGACTTTATCAGAAGTGGCTGGTGGTAATTTCACACCCTGTAAACAGTGAAAGGAGACTGCAGACCAGACCACAGCTGAATGCTATTCCCTTCCCTCCAGCCGAAGAAGTAGCCCACATTTCTCACTTCAGTTGTTTATACATGTGCATATATTTTAGGAGGGTTTTTAACAAGTGTGAACTGGGAATCATATGTTTGTTCAGTCAATGGGAGAAAGGTGAAGTGAAAACAGGCCGATCTCCACAAATCTCCACACACATGAACGTACATGCGACACATTTATGTAACTTTAGAATATGTCAGGTCAGCATACAGGAGTGTAGTTTTTTTTTTCTATCCAGGATCATTTTCAAAATCAGAATTAAACAAAAAAAAAAATTTAGTTTCATCCGTCAGGAAGTGTCTGTTTTTGTAATCATCGTTTCAGCCAGAAGAGGCTGAAGTGCACCACTACCCTATTAGCAGGGAATGTCTTGCTATGGTAATAGATGTTTGTGTACATGATAGCTTTACAAAACAGAATAAGCACTTTGCATACAATTTGATTTTGGCAATTGAAATGAATATATTTATTATTCATGTTTATAAAGAACTGGATGCTGGTCATTGAATATTGCAATTATAGCACCGTGCTTATTCTCAATCACTGACCGTTGGTCAAACCATTGGTACTTTGACAATTGGTTGTCAAACCTCTTCATGTCAAGGACCCCGAAATGATATGTAACAAGCTGTAGACCCCCATTTCATGAGAGTTATCTATCTAAGAATATTGTTAGATATAATTTAGTGGAGAATTCCATAACAGTCTTTACTTTAGGTTGGCAGATAACCAGATGTTTCACTCTCTCCACGGTTATCTTAGAATAGTCATTCTTACACATTGTGCCAGCTTCTAGTCAATTGAATATTAGTTAAATTGAACTATGTAATAGTAATACGTTCTGTTTATTTATTTACTTGGTTGTCATGGTTACAATAATAAACACACCAACTGTATCAAGAGCAGCTCACTTACTTCCATCGCCATTGTTACTATAATAACGGTCATGGCTTGGATAGGTTTGGGAAAAGATGGTGATTGGATTAAAATAAGTACTTTCTCAACATTAGACGATCTTTGTTGTCATGGTTACAGTAATAACAACGTGGTTAACTTGATAATAGAAACAACATAAACAGCTAGTTTCACATGGGAACCTGTTTCATATCCATCCATCCGCCACAACCGCCTCCTGACGAGGACTTTGTCTCTCAGTTCTCCCTTTGCTCCTGTCATAATTACTACGACCACTAGATGTCGCCTAGCAACAAAATGTAACTATGGGTCATAATAACCTCCTGTTTTTTTTTTTACAGAGGACAATCTCAATTTGGTGCATGTTTGGATTTGACTTTTTATGTTTTAACATTCGTTGCAGGCTGTTCAGTCCACATTTCTTCAGTGCAATAAATCATTTTTTAGATGCAGAAGAGGGAATGAGAAGGGACACACAGGATAAGGAAGTGAGGAGAGGACTGCAAAAAATATGAAAGTAAAATGAGAGAGGAAGTAAAATAAATTATTGTAATTGTAGTTGTATTTCCTCAACAGAGAAGCTTCATCGAAGCAGGGGCAGAAGAAAGCATGTTAATGTGCAAGAGAAGGGGAGGAGGCAGCGTGAAGAGAAACCAGAGCCAACAGTTGAAGGGAGTTGGAGGAGGTGGGCAGCATGTCTACATAAGCTAATGATTAATAGCTTAATTAGCTTCTGTTATCCAATTAATGAGTGCTAATGAAATCCTGCAGCCTGAGCTGTGTCTGCACTGACATGACACTGTTAAAGAGAAAATGGCTGCGGCTATGTTTGCTCATTTTTCATCTGGACAGCGGTGGTCAGATATGCATGCGCACGCACACGCACACACACACACACACACACACACACAGAAATGGCTGTGTCTCACATGAACACATTAACACTCATACACTTAAAACATACTCCCTGTTCATTAGTGCCTGGCAGGAGACGATTACCCAACATTACAGAGGAAGAAAGAGAGTCATGGATAAAAGTCACCTGCAATCCAAATGAATTGACCTCCTTTATGGAATAATGAGACCTGATCTCTCCGCAAAGAAACAGATGTCCATTAGTGCATTACTAAAAGGAGAGTTATTGAGATCATTAAAACCAATTAGTACTAATGTCCAGATGAGTAGTTGCCAACTTCATACATTTGACTAATACACTGCAGAGGAGAAAGAAAAGAACAAAGAGAGGAAAATGGTGTTGTACAGTGTCTGGCTCCAAGCTCATAGGCGAGAAGCAGGATGTTCACAATCATCAGAGCAATTGTATCTGTCATAGGATAATGTATAATGAGATGTGGACAGTAATTGAAGAGACAGAAGGGAAGAACACTTTTTATTTTATCATGCTGTTCCTCCCCCATGCTTATTTTTTTCCCATATTTCAAAACCTCTGATTGAATCTTTAATGAATCATGTGTAAATAATAAATAAATAGATGCAAAGTTAGAAATTAGAATATCTACTGGATCACAATGTTCATCGTCATGATAATAAATATTTAAGAAATATCACATGACAGGGAGTGATGTTGAACTGAATATCAGCTGTGGATATTCAATACAACATCACAACCTCTCTTGTGATATTGCTTTTATACAACAGTTCTATGAGCGCCATATTAGTTTACTAAACAACAACAGATTATTGTCATGGTTTGCCATGGCAGACACTTTCTGTTTGAGTTTGTTTGGATTTTGTCACTTTTGTCACGTTTTATTTTGTAGTTGGTTTCCTTGTGTGTCGATGTTTTTACTTCCTGTCTTTGTCCCGTTTCTGTGTGGTGATTGTCTGCCCCGCCCTAATGTGTTTCACCTGTGTTCAATCACCTTTGCCTCCCTTGTGTCTATATAGTGTCTGTGCTCCCCTTGTCTGTGTCGGTTCGTCTGTTCATTTTAATACAAATACTGGCCTGTAGTTACACATTCACAATTAAATCACAACAGTTTTAAATTAAAATTTTTTCTTCAATATCAACATCAATATCTAAATGTGGTTTAGGTCCATTGTATGTGCTTAGTGTTTAAATTCATTTAAATGAACTATTTGCATTACATTATACATATTTGTTTAAACCAGATGAAGTCATTGCAGTTTCTGAATGTCGTTTCAGTCCCTGTACGAGTTCATCAGTTGTTACTTTACAATGGTTTTTTTTTGCATATTTCTTTATCACATGATTAAAATACGTGAATCAACATTTTCTTTCTTTTTTTTTCCTATATGCCCGGCCCTGTCTTTCTCCAGAATTGCCATTTTCTATACCAGCTTGGGAAGCCATCTGTGGCCAGCAGTGTATACAGTACATCACATGCAGTGCAACTGTGGGAATAATCCCATTGCCAATAAAAGAAGAAAGGTGGCAAACAGCACACCGCTTCAGCTAATTAATGAAATTTGTTCAAGTATTCGTGCAGTGGATGGCAAACACATACTGTACATACAATCTACTAGACTGCTCTTTAATAACAAATGCACCTTCTTCATGATTCTGTTTGAGCTTGGGAAATCTTGATTTAAACAGGGAAAATGTAAATATATCCACTTTCCTGTTCAGACTGGTGCAGAACAGACCTGGAGAAGCGACAGTTAGCTAACATTAATTAACAACTCACAGTGTGTGGAGCACATTATGCAGTTTACTGTCATTAACATCTATAGTTATAGCAACCATTACCGGTGAGGTTAACCACTAGTTTCATGGCAGTCAAATGGCCCTCTATGGATTACTAGGGTGTTTTATTTTCTTATTTTTTAATTTTTTTCCTGCTTTGATCTCTCATTCATGCGATTATACAGAACATTTTCAAATACAGGTTGTGGTTGATCACACTTCCAGTTTTCTTCAGGTGGGCGATGACAGGTCTGATGACGACACACAGATAATGAGTGAACAGAGGGACAAAATGGTTCAGAGTCTAAGGACAAATTGTGAGATGAGCCTTTAAGCTGGACCATTCGGGTTGTACAGGTACACTAGGTGGTTCTTCAGCCAATGGACAATTAACAATTATCTGTAGAAGTCACCACATGCCACTGACATAAATGCAAGTGACGGTATGATCAGGTGCTGTCACTCATTAATCCATACTGTGTAGACATATAATGAGCTGTTGCGGTTTTCTTGATGGCTCTTTGTTCTATTCTTCCCGACACAATGGGTAAGATAACTTTGTGCTGATTCGGTAGTGTTGACTGGATAAAGCTATTTGGGATGTTTGATAGTTGCTGTGGTGATTTGAGTCCAGGGCAGGCTGTTACAGTTGATACATGTGACACTAAAGCTGCTGTCTGATGTGCTGATCAAAGGCTAGTTTGACTTAGTCATTGTCTGCAGTGGTTGTGTGTGTTTTGGGGGGTGAGGGGTATTTACACTTATGTTACGCTGCAGGTTAATGTGCTTCTTACTTTGGACTTCTGTGTTCCAGTGAAACCTGTTGTTATCATTATCATGTTACCTCTTCTTGTGGTTGTTCACTGTACATTTATTTGTAGTGGTGTCTATCTACCCATGGGGGATTTACCCCAGAAAAACAAAAAAGACAGAATGCTGCTCTACTTATGAATAATAAAGATGAGTTCCCATGGACCCTTTGAATGTGAAAACTAGTTGATATTTGGAACCCTTGTAACTGATAAAATTGAGCTGAACACAAGCTCTCTTATATTCATAGTTTCCACTGTCATTGAGGAAAATGTCATACACTACAGTGACCTTTAAGTGTTTGACACTGATAAGATAAATGTCAGATTTTTTATGGTGTAACACTTTAAGCGACAAGAAAGAGGCACAAATAACCTTTGGTTGTCTCATTTATTTTCCCCAATAGTCATGTAACAATCAGTAACATTTCATGTATCATTTTAAAGCACTTTTTCTTATTTGTCCCCCTTTCTCCTTTTTCTTTGTTTCAGCCAGAAATCAGAGCTCTGGCCTTCGCAACAGCCAACGTACCAACGAACGACCACATATTCATATAATCATATACAGCTGAGGTTTTCAATTAACATTCAAAGAGATGCAGTTGGTCAAATTTCCTCAACTTAAGGTCTGAAATGCTGTCCAGCATTTTTATAATAGGGACTTTAAGCAGCGACAGTTGTAGTGGCGGCTACAGCGCCTGCATACATTCCAATGTGTTGCCATAGTAGTGCAAAAATCACTAGGCAAAATTCAACTCAAACAACAGCTGCACTTCTTCAGAAAACTGAGGTCATTCTGAACAAACAATAATTCTGAACATTGCTACAATATGATACAATATGTATTACTATCAGATGAGGGGTTTGTATGAATAGTTCAGCACCACGGACAGCGTCATGGTCTTACACAGTACAGTTAGGTTGTGGGCTGGAGAGGGAGGATGGCAGGTTAGCAACAGTTGTTAACAAAGGAGTTAACATCCCCTTCCTCCCAAATCTCCTACTGGAACATGAGCCTGGCTTGCTACTTACTGTGGTCGCCTCTCAGCATATTGAGCGCTGCTGGCAATGACTGACATGTCTATGAATAAACTCAAAAAATCATAGTAGAAAACTGGGCTGCATCGGTACGAAGTGTCGATAAAGAATCTATGTCATCGCATCATGCTGTCCCTTCAACTGTCGGAACTGTCCCTATTAAACAATCTCAACACATCTTTACAGGCTAACAGTTTAAGCACCTCCTTTTCTCTTTCCTTCTCTCTTTAACAAACCCTGGATCACCAGTAACATCAAGACCCCCTTCAAGCAGAAAAAGGAGGCCTTCAGGGATGGAGACAGGGAGAAGCTCAGGTGTGTTCAACATGAGCTGAAGAGGAGATTAAAGCAGGAGAAGGAGGACTACAAAAAGAAAGTGGAGAGGAAGCTGCAGCATAACAACACCAGAGAGGTGTGGAGGGGATGAGGACCATCACTGACTATAAAGAGAAGAACAGCCAGGCAACATCAGGTGATGTGGACAAGGACAATGAGTTCAACCTGATCTACAACAGGTGTGACACAGCCTCACCTGTTCTCTCTCCCACTGCTTCAGCTGCAGCTTCTCCTACAGCATCTCCTCCACAACCTGACACTGCAGCTGCAACTCCCTCCACACTGGGGTCAAGTCTCCTGTCCTTTACAGCGGAGGAGGTGAGGGCGGCGCGCAAGATGCTGCATCCTAAAAGGCAATAGGCCCGGATGGTGTGTGTCCGAGGCTGTTAAAGGACTGTGCAGCCCAGCTGGCTGAGACAGGCTGGAAGGGATGGGGGTGGTCACGTCCTGGATTGTGGATTACCTGACAAGATGACCACAGTAAGTCAGGCTGGGTAACTGTGTCTCAGGGACAGTGATGAGCAGCACTGGGGCTCCACGGGGGACTGTTCTGGCTCCATTCCTGTTCACCCTGTACATGACGGACTTTAAATACAACTCTGAGTCCTGCCACATCCAGAAATAGTTGGATGACACAGCTATTGTGGCACGTATCAGAAACAGACAGGAAGAGGAGTACAGGGATCTGACAATGGCCTTCAGCGACAAGAACTGCCTCCTTCTGAACAAGAAGACCAAGGAGATGGTCATGGTCTTTCGGAGGTCTAGGCCCACCCTTCAGCCAGTCAACATTCAAGGGAAGGACATTGAGGTGGTGCACACTTATAAACCAGGACAGTAAACTGGACTGGTCCCTGAACACAGATGCAATCTACCAGAAGGGGCAGAGCTGGCTCTTTTTCCTCAGGAGGCTCAGGTCCTTTGACGTCTGTAGTGAAAGGCTGCACATGTTTTATCAGTCAGTGCTGGCCAGTTTACTCTTTCATGCTGCAGTCTGCTGGGGCAGCAGCATGTCAGACATGAACACAAAGAGACTGGACAAGCTGGTAAAAAAGACTGGGTCTGTGCTTGGCAGGAGTCTGGACTCACTCAGGACTGTTGTGGAGAGACGCATGCAATGTAAGATGGAGGCCATCTTGGACAATACCAACCATCCTCTCCACAACATTCTGGCAGGACAGAGAAGCAGCTGCAGTTGCAGAAAATGTTTCATCTCACTGCGCTGCAGAACAGAGAGGTTCAGGAGATCCTTTGTTCCCACTGCCATCAGGCTATACAAAACCTCAGCCAAAGGAAGTGGAATAATCTAATTATTATTGTTTATTTATTATTTACTGTTTTTTTTATTATTATTATTATTATTATTATTATTATTAACATGAGCTAATGGACACATTAATTTCCCCTAGGGGATAAATAAAGTATCTATCTATCTATCTATTTCTCCAACATTGTCTAGCGTCTCGTCTGCAGACTGTGTTTGTGTTTTACTAACAGACTGTTGCAATGATGAGTATCATGTGACCAGTACCATAGAGGCTAGAAAAGCTGTGCTGATTAAAATGGATTTAGAGAGTCCTTGAGGACAACACTGGTGATGAATGAGGAATCACTATTAATGAGAGCATTAATGAAAGTGTTATCCTTTCCACAGACTTGATCTAAGAAGTTATGAGAACGTAGCTGGATGGAGTCTCCTAGCACGAAACCTCAAGTGTCTGCATCTGATGCCAAGGGATACAGGGATTATGTCACAGATGAGTTCACCAGTTGGACCATTCTGCTAAACCTCGCCATAGTCTGAAAAGGTTTCACATGTAAGTGGTTTTGTTGTCTCATCTGAATTCCAAATGCCCTCTAATATTTTCCCTCTATTACATCCTTAAAGAGGTCTGTTATCTATCCTCTGGAGAAATGTCATCATTAGTTCTTTTTAGTTGCATGAGCAGTTCTATGGAAGTATTAACATTTTTTTCCTTTTTCGTCCAAAGTAATTAAAGTGTGATTTAATTGTCCTGGCCAGAAGCTGCCACCATGACCACCTAGAGGACTCTTATCTATATTCTGTCTACGGTATGACACCTTGACTGGCCAACGAAGATCCACACTAATCTCTGACACATGCACAGATACTTTATTTTCAGGTTTATTTATTGTTCTTTGTAAATTATTAGTTGCATTTTTACGGAATGGCGACTGTAATGTTTGGGAGTGGAAAAAAATATTTGAAACACCTTTCATTTTCAAATAACAACATCACAAACTAAATGCTCCAAGGAAACATTCTGTATAGCCTAATGCTGGGAAGTGCGAATCTTGACCAGCTTCATAAAGATCAGGGCCCGTATTCACAAGCATCTTAAGGCTAAAAGTAGCTCCTAACTCCCCCATTTAGGAGAAATAATGGGTGTGTCAGTCCTAACTTTAGGACCCCTAATTTTCACAAAGACAGTTAGCGCTAAAAGAAGCACCTCAGTCTGGGAGAAGTTAGAAGTAGTGGAGAGGATTCCTAACTCAAATCACAAAGAATCATAAAATGGCTGCTGTCGTTCCACGTCACAATGTTCTGGAAACCTTAAATGATGCTGAATTAGTTAAAAGATACGGCTCAATCAGGAAGGAATAACGATCGTTGTGGAATTTGTGAAGGATGCAGTAACATCTCCAACCAACTGAAACAACCCGGTCAGTGGAAATTAATGTTTAGCAACACTGCTTTACTTGGCAACAGGGAAAATGCAACTTTACAATGTTGACAACTTGGAGATCTCCAGACTTTCATCTACCAATCGCTGTGGCTCTTGCAAGCGAGATCATACATGAGAATTGATGTCAACCATACCAACGGAGTTGCACTTATAGCTCAGGAGTTTTCACTTTTTCCTCAGTAAAAGTTGGTCTCAGCAGCTTTGTGAAGACGAGTGAGGAAAAATTCTTTAGTTAGAAACTTTTAGTGCAACCTAAGGGAACTCGTAGTGGTAATATAAAATACTTTGTGAATACGGGCCATAAAAAAACATAAAAACCATAAAAAAAAGATTCCAGGATTATTGTATCCACAGATAATTGTTTCAGTCAGTGGTGCAGCCAGAACTGAGTTTACAGTTTGCATCCGTGCCAAAGGGTCTGTGCAGTGGTTCGCAATACATCTATGGATTCACAGCTCTAATTGCAGGGCAGCATTTAGTATGCAGGCTACAGTGCACACTGCACATCCCAGTGAGTAAGCGAATACTGTGGGTCACAGAAATAGCATTTCTCTATTGTAAACCATAACAAACAAACTAGTGAGTAACCATACTAAATGAAAATTGTGAAATATACTCACAGCGTTAGGAAGAGGTTGTGAGTGGTTGCTAGGCAGTTACATATGTGTTTCATGAATGTAATTTTTGTTTTTGTTAGTAATTCACTATCTAATACTAATATCTAAGTGTCTTTTTTAAGTCACAGTGTTCAGTCGGTGTTCCTCTGAAATCATTCATCCATTGTCACAGCTTTCAGGTATATTTATGTTTCCTTTGGTGTGTTACTATTTGCTGATAGAACCATAAATTGTACGGTTAAATTTGAATCTAAATTAAAGACACTTGTATTGGCAGGATATTTTAACACAAATGTATTGAGAACATCCATAACTATTTATCTGCTTGTAAAGGTTTCTTGGCACTGCTGTATATGTGGCTGCTGCTTTGTAGGCCTTATCTACAGTAGCAGCCATTTTGAACAGTGCTCTGTTTTTTTCACACACTGAAAGCCTGTCAACCTTTTAGTAGTTCTGGATTCAGATGGGTGATGCTGTCCCTGGTTTGTAATCCCGGCGGGAAGGTCGGGGTCAGGCCATTCCTTCTGTCTCTGTCTCTCTCATCATTTGCTGCCGTCCACGTGGTTTTCAGTAGATACCATTCTGTCTCTTTCTGACTCATATTACATCCTATAACTGAAGCTTTTACCCAAAGACTTGGTTTTGAGGAAAACCATATAACACAAAGTATCTTTCCATATCCACTTGACCTATTTTGCAGACTGGATTTTCAGTATGGTGAGTACATACAGTATACTCCACAATGCATTAATACACATATGCTGCAGTGAAAGGCATATCTGCTCTGCTTAAAGCATCTTTACCAGTGTTTTCTCAAACCTCATATAGAGTTCTGAGTCTGTATTGACACACAATACACACACAGTGTGTGTGTGTGTGTGTGTGTGTGTGTGTGTGTGTGTGTGTGTGTGTGTGTGTGTGTGTGTGTGTGTGTGTGTGTGTGTGTGTATGTGTGTGTGTATATTGGCTCCATGATCGAACTAGGAAATAAATTCAGCCTTGGACTTATCCTCTGGGACTACGGTCGCAGGAAAGACACTGATGGAGATGGTATAGACACTGACACAACCGGTAAAGACACTAATGGAACGGGTTAAAATACTGATGGAGCTGGTAAAAACACTAACAGAGCCAGTAAAGACACTGACAGAGCTAGACACTGTCGTAGCCAGTATAGTCACTGCCAGAGACATAAAAACTTCATGGATGTTTTGACAGTCCAGCAGCCGATTGGGATTTGAGCCAGTAGTTGCCATGGCCAGTCTGCCTACGCTCTGGTCTCATCTCTTTCTTTGTCAGAGGCCTTTTTTGAGGAAATTCTGGATGGTGGCTCTCACCTGAACTCTCCGTACTGCACTTTGCCATCTCACCTGTGTGTTAATGAATGTGGGGAGGACCAAGTCTTTAACAGGAGGGACTGGCATGCACTGACACACACGTACATGCACTAATATGCACACGCGACCGGACAACCAAAACTGGACGCAATTACTCCACAACATCTTTACATAGAAAATAGTTGTGCTGCTGTATCATGTTTAAAATCTCGTTTACAGAACCTTTACACACAGAATACCACGGTTTACATGACAACTTCACTACTCTGTAATAGGAGGGATAATTTTGATACTTAATCATTATTTTATATTCATTTCTTAAATGTTTGTAATGAGGAACCCACAGAGAATTATTCTGGAAGTGCAGTTCCGAATGGTCTGGGTCACAGTTACAGTTCATCCCAGAGTTGTTGGATGGCGGTGAGGTCAGGGCCAGTCTGCAGGCCAGTCAAGTTCTTCCTCTTAGTTAGGCAAATCAAATATGTGTTGATTTATTGCCTGTGTTGTGTCCTGGAGACAAACATACATTGAGTGTATATCCCCTGCTACAGCTTGGTGAGGACGCATCGTCTGGGGAAACCCAATCCTGTAACTTTGGAAAAATACCCACTTGATATGAGCAACCCAGACTGTTCCAGCCTCACATTAGCTTCAGCTAAACTTTACAACAGATAATGACTCATGTCCTTTTTTTCTTTTTTTCCCCACACACTAAGGGACTGCTTCACAGCCAATATGAGAAGACGGAATGAATCAGAGCTGAGACAATTGTCAGTTAACATTAAACTATTTTTAATCAATTGCATGTTTCAGTGACCTTTTAAGTAAAAATGTCAAACATCTGATTATTCCAGCTTTTTTAAAAGTTAGTATTTGGAATCTTTTCGTCTCATCTGTCCCTGGGACATTTTAATGGGCATTTAAAACTTTTTTTTTCTTTTACAGGCAAAAAAATTAATCTGTAAATTTATAAAATAACGAGCAGATTATCAGATCATGTAAATAACTGATAGTTGCAGTCCTAGAATGATTATAGACACAGAATCTATTCTTTAAGAATCAAAACACAGATCAAATAAAGAGGTATGTATTTTTGGCCATGGAGCTTATCTATCTATCTATCTATCTATCTATCTATCTATCTATCTATCTATCTATCTATCTATCTATGCTGTATGGTTTTTGGCTGTTAAATCTCATCTATGTAATTACTGCCTGCTGGCGGTATTTGTGCTCTTCTTCCCTCTCATCCTCTCTCGCTCTCCCGTTATTGTCTGTGGCGCTCTCTCATTCTCTCTCCTTCCACTCTGCGAAGCAATAGAAAAAGGCTGAGAGTGTGGGCGTTGATCGCTGCTTCACGTTGCTCATCTGACAGGCAGGAGAGAGGAAGAAAGGACAGAGAGGAGGAGGACAGAGGGAGACAGAAGGAGAGGCGATGAGATGGCGCATGAGAAAGCGAGGAAAGAGAGAGAGGGAGCAAAAGAGAGAGAGAGAGAGTAGGAGGGAAAGAGAGTGTTTTGTGTCTGCAGCTGCTCGGCTGACAGGGAGGATGGAGAACAGAACAGAATGTGCTCTATGTGTGTGTTTGTGTGCGTTCATGTGTGCGCATTTCCATATACAGTATGTGTGTGTGTTGCTGCCAGTGCACTGTATGCACGTTGATACACTTGTGCACGACCTTCTGAATGCATTTCCATGGCTGTATGTGAAGAAAAGAAGCCATGCAGAGAGACCAAGAGCTTTGTTTTGATAGCGAGATGGAGGTAGCATTGACCTAAATACTAAAAGCATGTTTCACACAGAGGAAATGAGGCCCTTAAACCCAGTGCAGCTGCAGCACAGACACTTAGGAGAGATTTAATGACTCAAGAGAATACTATTGGCAAAATGTAATGAATTTTATATAATAATTTTATACAGTTTAAAAATGATATGGTTTTTCACGATGATATTCAAGATCAAACTATAAAACTAGCTGAAAGAGAGTGAAGGTTGTTCCGAGCACACTGCAGGCAGATCAGATCAACAACAGCAATTTTTATAATGCGAGTCGTCATTAAGAAACAAACTCTGTATAAGATGTATAGTATAACTTTGTACGATGTATATAATAGTATAATAGCAATATGTTTTTTTCATCAAGTATTAGGGCCACGTTGAGGAAAAGAAATCTGAAATTTAGAGGATAAAGTGATAATATAACAAAAATAATGTCATAAGTCATAATGAGAATTAAGTCGTAATTTTAGGCTGGGTTTTGTTTTAGAGGGGAAATATCAGAAGCTTTAAAATGAGGAACGTGGAGCATCTTGTGAAGTTCTACTTTAGCAGAGGTTTCACTAATAAGGAGAAACTTCATCTTTTGGCTCATCATCATCATCATCATCATCATCATCATCATCACCATCATGCTTGTTTTTTAGTATAACTTTGTGTGATCTCCCTTATTGTCACATTCATTGAGCCAGTTTGACATTGGTTATTGCAAATGTTAATGCTATAATGATTAAGATCAGATCATTTGAATCACTGTCATTTCCTTCTCTACCTCCTCTGGTCAGTCCCTCACCACCTCCTTCACTCAGCCCTCTGGCTGAGTGCAACGCTGCAAAAAGTGTAACATGTAGCAGTCCTACCACATGTCCATCCCAGTCTCTTCAGGACAAAGGACACATCTTTTCTCTCATTCAACCCTCTCACCGAGAACAATGTGTCGAACCATATGTCTCGTTAAATCAACTGATGGCAATTCCTTTTGAAATGAATTTATTTCTATTAATTTTACAGTTAGAAGTGCTGGTGTAAACAAACAATAAGACAGACAAATGGTGGAGATGCAATCAGAAGCTCACACTAAAAGCACATACTGTATTTCGCAGAGCGAGGACCAGTGATCTGTAGCAGCAACACTGACTCACTAACCTCAGCTCTCAGAGGGACTGCGGAGGATTTCCTTCCCCTCAATCTATTTTTATAATGAATAACAATAAATGAAACATTTTTATTTGATGTACATTGAAGGGTGCCAACATAAAAATATCCAAACAAATGGTAAAGGAAACCTTATGCTATGTGTGCTTCAATGCGCGTCAAATCACCAGATCAGGTGAAATTGGTGTGAAAATGTGTACGAATCCGTGTGTTTGAGTGAAGGTTAATGAGTCCCAGTGAGAGTGTGTGTGTGTGTGTGCGTGTGTGCGTGTGTGTGTGTGCGAGCATGACTGCAGTCCCTCTCCAGAGGTCCGCCCTTCTATAAAACCCACTTTATGTGCAGATTTATAGGAGCCCATGATTTTCTTGTTTATGAGGAACATCACTTACTGATGAGCTAACAGACCTGAGCAGCAGTGTGCTTCTGTACTTGTTCCACTCATATATACACATTCCTTTGTAAGCCTCAGTATTCAGCTCATACCTTCCAGAGTAGTACAATAGCAGGGTTTCTGCAGGTTCCAACAAGTTAGATTAATGACTTTTTAAGACATTCTAATACGATTAGGAATGCAGTTTAAAACCTATTTAAGACCTAAATGAATTTATTCAGATTCTACATGAACATCCAACTGAACGTGACTACACAAAACTGTGAATGCAACAGTAATGTGTGTGTGCTGAGACTTGGTTTGGTTTTTTAAACGGATATTAGATTGTTTCAGTGGGCGTTTGTGTGTCTAAAACATGCTTCCTCTTGTAAGCCTGTGCACAGCAACACTCTGACGCTCTGCCAGTGCCCCGGTGGGCTTTCCTAACTGGGACCACGCTCATCATAATCTACTGTAGGAAATGTACTGACTATAGATGACTACCTCACACAACCCCACGTCAAAAAACCAAAACTATCCCTTTAAGGTCTCTGAGGTTCGGTTTAGGGTAAGGGGACTAGGGGATGCATCATGAACTGCTACAGAAAGACTAATGTTTGTGAGTGTGTGTTACCAGAGTTAGTTAACGTTGTTACATCATTTTGGTGATGCTCCTGAGATGGCATTATCCCACACACAATATTGCAACACACTAGCTGGATGTGCTCCAGTGAATTCTGACTGGGCTGCACAGTTTGCATTAGTGGTTATTGATTCCATGTTGATTTCGTATTATAGTTTGTTACAACATGATTAATGAAAATTTTCCCCCCAAAAAAAACACATTTAAAAGCAAGACAGAAGTTAATTCACCTTTATAAAAATAACGTTAACTTCATAATCCAATCCATTTTAAAGACACATCTAAATTCAGATAACTGGATTTTAGACTTTTAAAGACTTGTTATGTTCCCGTGGAAACCCTGAATATGAGCAGAGCTAATATACAGCATGTCGCCAAGTCTGTTTATATGTATAACTACTTCATGGCTATGAACCATTTGTTTTTATCTGTGCTCAATGCATATATCCCACAGCTGCATACCTAAGTGCCCCACAGGGGACAAGATAAGTGATTGATTGATTGATTGATTGATTGATTGATTGATTGATTGATTGATTGGGCATCAGGCATTCAAATCTTGGTAGGCAGCTTTGACTGGCTGTGCGCATACACCACACTGCTAACTGTTAACTAAGTATTTAACCCTCTGTTCCGGTCGCCCAGCCCGGGTCCCTCTCGCCCACCACATACACAACCTACGTACTGACCTATTCCTGAAAGGAGCTGCTCTCTTCCTGTAACAACATTCTGTCTCAAACTTCTCAAACTTACAGCAGACCTCACACAGGGCTGATGAATCAGTGCCATGTGCTCGTTTACTTGCTGCTGCTGCCTCTCAACACTTAATGTGCAAATTCAGTTTCCACACACATCTGTGCGTGGGTATAACGCAGCAAAATCAGAAAGGCTGCTGTCCTCTCCGCTTGACAAGCTCCAGCCTTTATCGATGGGAGACAGTCACACCCACGAAAATTATAGAAACAATGGCTACAATGGCCGGAGGTCAAAAAAGCTTTCAGAGACAATACTCTGCTGCTGCCACAAGTGGGCAGTGAATTACATGATGAATGCAAACAGGCATCAGTTCCTTAATGGGACAGAAAGCTGCTCTGAGATCAGATGTAAGGAGAGATAATACTTCCACTTCAGCATCTTTCTAATTGATTGTCTTGCTTGAAACTAATAACAGACTGAATCTTAAAACATGTTTTTTTTATTTATATTAAAATGCAAAACACAAATTACATGAATAATCTATCATTTTCATGTCATTCAATATCAAATCACTCAATGACCTTCGTGCCCCTTCAGCCCCTAACCTATAGCATGACTAATCTGTACCACAGAGCATAATGCAATTTCTATCTTCCCCTTCACACTCAATATGAATTTCAGCTGGATAATACGTCACGAGCCACCTAAAAGAGCCATACTTCGGTCCAGCTAAATGTCTATGTAATTTAATGACCTGTTGATGTATTGGCATCAGGTAACTCTAAAATCTCTCACAACATCATCATATATGATGCAGGCTGCAATGCCCTGTAGTTCCAAGATGTTGGTGCTTAAATGATGTAATCTTTTTTAATTTCATAGGCAACATCTGGACACTATAATTGATGGAAACACACCGATTTGCCTTTTGCCTGCCAGTTATTTGGAAATCCAAAAACATTTGGATGGATACAACTTGTGGAGCTGTTGCACAGATGATGAAATAATACGTGTCTTTACAGATGAAAGGACAGACAAGCCTACAGTATCTTTCATGAAATGGCTGATGTTATTTTAAAGAGGCAGAGAAAAACATTGGCATTCCTGCTGGCCACAGAAGAAACATATCTCCGTCTCCAGGAGGGCATTAAATCAGTGTGTCAGTGATGAGAGGGGTCCTGACGGAGATTAACACAATACATCCAGAAGTGCCCACTCTTTTTCTCTCATTCTAATGAGAGCTGATGTGGATGGAGGTGGGTGGTTCTGATGCCAGAACTTTCTGTTGAGCCCTCTGGAGGTGTCGTGGGCTTAATTCAACCTTACATCCCACTGCCCGCCCACCTTTTAATCTGAAATCCTAGATGTTGCTCTGCATAGTCACTTCCTGTTAATGTGAGCCTGTAACGCTGAAGCTTGTGACGCTTGTGACACTTGTGCACAGATTCATCTGAGACTTCTGTGGATTTTCTCCCACAGTGATTTGTTCACTTGGTTTGGAAATGAAATTTAATTGGTTAGCATGTTAGCTGGTAGCTATCACAAAAGTACTTAATCCTGTTTCATTTTTAAAATCCATAGATAACAAAGTACAGTATAAAAAGGTCGGGAAAAAAATAGTAATTTCCAATCTGTAATTCTAAAGTTTGTTGTGCAGGTTCAGATTGTCATTTTTTTAGTTGAAATTATAATTCAAATTAGTTACCTTTTTGTCAAGCTTTACACATAGCCGATGATATAACTAATCATTCAGTTACAAAAAACACAGGGATACAAGCAAAAGATGACGAGTCTCAGTGAGACTCAGGGAGACAGTGAGATATAGAATCCTATATATTGTCATAAAATCAGTTTTTTGGCCAGAGACAAACAGTCATCTGCTTCCTACAGAACAAACTGCATCGATTAACCAACTATAAATGATTCTGTAAACTGACTGCCTTCATTTCTTCACTCTGTAGCCCCGCTGTTGCAAATGGATTAATTTCATTTTCCTGCTGTAGCTCGTTTCCAAATGCCACCAGAGCAGCAGATCGCACATCAAGGTTTCACCCCACAGATCCATTTCTATTTGTTCAACCAAAAAACAAGACCACTCCATCAATGTACAAGTCATTCTGGAAGCCAAATGCCACTTGTTAAACAATGTGCCCACCGGCTGGAGGGAGTCCACAAATCATTATTGCAAAACAGCCGGGATCAAAGGTGCTGCCAGAGCTGCATGGTAAATGATTTGTCACTGGAAGACATCCCTGTCAGTTTTAAACTTGAGGAATCACTAACACACAACCGCCATGCAGGACTGGGAGCTTACAGGTCGTTTCTGTCAACTGAAATCTGTGCAGGTGATTTCCATCAGCTGATCCTTCGGGCTGTGGATGTATCATTGCTTTAGTTGCCATGGAACATTGAGCTCTAGGTCAAAGTTTTTTTTTTAAAAAGTAAGTTTGGATTTTTTCCAGCTCTATACAATTCTCACATGCTATATGTGGCTATATTGGGAGTTATTGGTGGCTTTAATCACTCGTTATGAAGACATTGCCTGGCGCCACAAATACACTGTAAACAATGGGGAGCAGAATCAACAGTTACTCAATTCAACTACGAGACCTCAGCAGTAACATGCATCTCCTGCCTCTCTCTCATTGAACAATCCAGGATCTATGAATATGCAAATATTATTTATTTCAAAAGTTTGAGTGCTGTAAACAAGATTATTTCTATCCCACTGAAAGGTGCAGGTCCAGCTCAGTGTTATGTACTGGAGGCTTCAAGTGTCCACGTGACATGAACATTGGACCACACCTGGCTCCAAACTACTTCTGATCATCTCTTCCGTACAGATGTTAAACTCAGATTTTAAGGTCAGCACAGAGAGACTTTCCTTCTCCGGCAGATAAATGAGAAAACAGCCTTCTAGTATCAAACTGCTCATTCATCATTCTGCACAGTCAAGTTAAAACATTTTAGAGACAAGAAACATGTTTTGGGTTACTTTACCAATGTGTTTTTGCACTGTGGACGTTGTCTTGAATTTTACTTGCATCACAAGATGATCTTTTCATGCCAACCAAAGTGTGTGCAGTGCTCATATTGTATAACTGTGTACTTATAACCTATCCTTCAACTGCAGAAACATTGATTCAGATAATCTCATCATCACCTCTAAACATGGCACCATTACTGAAGGAGTCATGCTGTATAGATATCTTGGTATTTGGATTGATGAGAAGTTGTCCTTTAAGAATCAGTTCATACTGAGCTTGGAAGATCTGCTTCTGGCTTCTCTGCACATGAATCAGTTGGTACGTCTTGGTCATGTTAGATTCTTTATCTCTGACCTTTTAATTTCTGTTTGTACCAGTTTTATTCTTGTCATTACATTATTTATTAATTGTATTTATATGTTTGCTTTAATTGATGTTCTTTTTAACTAGTATTTTTACAATGACATCATTGTAAACGAGGGCTTTACCCTCAGTGGCTTTTGAGTTTAAATAAATACTATATATTGTAGCTGGAAGTAATATATATATATATATATATATATATATATAAATTCCAATGTCATATCACACAGCCTTGTAAAAATAACTTGTCTATGATTGCATTTAAGAACAGTAAAGATTTCACCTTCAAAGCCCCAAGAGAGCCTCATCCACACGTTTTCCTATCTTTCTTGTCTCTTACTATTATTTGTAAAAACTGAATAAGAGAAAGCAGGTAAACTCTGGATATTGTGTTCTCAACAATGAAAATAATTTATGTGTTAGATATATGTTAGAATGTTTTTTTCAAGTCTTGTTACATCTCATGGTCATGACAACTTACAGTTGAACAGATGGAGAAAGAGACTAGGAGGATTAAAGACAAACACAGTCAGACTGTCTCTCACACAGGACAGACAAACCATGTCTGCTCCAGTCTGTGATTATAAATAAGAAGCTGAGCAGACTGCAACAGACCAGAGCTTTTGACTTGATTAGTTAAGTGACAACTCACTTACGCATGACGGGCAAATGTATCTTATTTCGTTCCTGCACATCCAAAGAATAAATTAAGGCTCTAATGGGAAGAGGCGTTCCCTGACATTCCTCTGCAGGATAATGTGTCTTTGACAGTGTCCTTCAGGAAAAGTTTCTGTTTGTTTTTGATGTGCTCCTCTTCCTGCTCTTATATTCTGCATGTTTCTGTTCAACGACTGATTGTCTACTATTGAACAGCAGAGAAACCAGGGCAGAGTTACATAATAAGCAGTATGGGACCGCTGTCCTGAATTCATTATCACTGCGATGTTTATTTGGTGGATTCAGGCCCCAGGATGGAGGTTATAATCAGGAGCTGAGCTTGCCGTTTCCCAAATTATCAATCCCAGTGGTTCCCAAAATATGCTCTGTGATACTCCCGGGCCCCTGGAGAGAGTCTCAGGTAGTTCCCATAACAATGAAACATTTTCATATCTTTGATTATGAAAACCTCTAGTCAGCACAATAATCAAATTTTCTAGGCCAACCGCATCAGCCCAGAGCTGATCCACGGTGGGACGACGACACACACATCTCATGGGAGCTCACATGCTAAAAACATATCTATGCCTACTGCATGAAACCGTTAACCCATAACATCTTCCCATTGAGTAACTGTCCTGTTTCCACATTCTCAAAATACAAAAAAGAAAAACATGTCAGATGGCTCTGGTTTTCATCTTCACATCTCCTCTGGGAGTGAAGCAGCTGTAAATGGGTAATAACTAAGATTTATGCTCCTCCATAGTGCAAAATGGACCATAGTCTGTGTGCAGGTGGGTTATGGAGCATAGATAAATACCACAAACTCTGGCAGAAAAACTATATTGTTTTGGCCTGCATGCTGTTAGACACCTTCTGGACTGCAGTGTTATTTGGAACAAAAACTCTCTATCTGGGTCTTAAACACTCCCCTCTCCTACATCCATTGTTGCCCCCATTTGTCTTGTTTACAAGGCTGTAGTCTGTCTCAGCGTTCAAGTACCAAGAGCAACAAACAGGACAGGTTTGCAACATGATTATTATCTTGGCTTTCCGGTCTTCAGGTCTTTTTATTTTATCATTCATGATAGCGTTTCCTCAAGTTCCTATTGTTATTGTCTTATTGTTATTGTTTTTTATTTATTACTTGGTCATTTATTGTTCTGTGTGGAAATGGGTGTGTGTCCGTGCGTATGAGAGGCGGTGGGGTTGTTTTTTTTTTATTGCGTTTACTCCGTAAAGCACTTTGTTACATTGTTTGTATGAAAAGTGCTATACAAAGAAAGTTTTATCATTTACCTGTCTTTGCTCAATTTTTTTTTTATTTACAAATACTTTAAAGTATGTAGCAGTAGTCTCTAAATAATTTGATTGTATATTTTATTTATATATTATTCTATCTATGTATATATACATATACATACACACATATATATATATATATATATATATATATATTCTGTTTTTTCCTATTGCTATAATATCATACACGATGTTCATAACGGAGGTGTGCATTTGAGTCATAGTCATATAAAAATAAAAGGCTGGAGCGATGCATCGCCCAGCTGGCCCTGGAGCAGCATGGAGACAGTAGCTGGTAAGCAGTCATATTTGCTGCTCTGCTGGAAGCGGAGGATGGATGGTTGATTAAGCAATGGTGTGACAAGCCTACAGAAATGCAGAGCCTGGCAGGAGGGCAGCGGTGCGTTTCAACCGCATGTTAAATCTACAGTGCACAAACAGTACATCACATGTCTGGCAAAGAATAGAGAGGTGGTGTGATTTCCAATTAGTAACCAACAAACGTGTCGTCGTCATCATCAGGTGCAATGTTAAGGTCACGGGAGCAGAACATTGGGACGTGTGTGCACGTGTGCAGTGGAGATAGATAAGAGACGTGTATGGTGCTGCACTCTGAAGTAAAATCACCAGGCTGTTTTTGTGCTTTGCAACAAAAAATATTGGAAATATTATACAGATGTTAAAAACAAACAAACACACACACACACACACACACCTCACCAAATTACAATGACAATCTGTCGTGAAGTTTTCAAGAATTTGAGAATAAGAAACCATCGACAAATCTGATAAACATTTTTATTTACATACACACAAGCTACAATCAAACCTGTGTGTGTGGTTTCCATATAAACTCGTATGAATAAGGCCAGACAACTTTGTCCTTTCATATTACTCTCATTGTATGTACAAAATTATCACTGCTATTTCACTCACACTGCTGTTATTTGCAAACTAGGACATAAGTAAGTACAAAATATAAAGATATGAAAACAATACATATGGACACTGACCATGACATTATATTCCAGTCATTTGGCAGATACTTTCAACTATGCAGACGCAAGGAAGTGCTAGGAAATGCTATTGATATGAAGTCTGAAAAGGTGGGTTTTCAGCCTGCAGCAGAAGACAGGCAGTGACTCTGCCATCCTGACATTAGTGGGAAGCTCATTCCAAAACTGTTAAGCCAGAACAGAGAAAAGCCTGACCAACATGAGCGACCACAGGGGGCCGCTGAGTGATGGGCCGTGCAGCTGAACGTCCAGAGGCAGAGGAGCACAGCGGTCGAGCCGGGATTGGGGGTTTGGACCATGGCTTGGAGGTAGGAAAGAGCAGTTCACCTTCACTACCCTGAAGTTGAAACTCAGTATTTTGCCTTCTTTAAACGAGCTGTGAGACCATCTTGATGTGTTTGTCTAAACAAACACTGTCACACTCCAATGAACCCTGCTCAAAATATGACAACTGTGTGCTGTGGCTTGTTTACCAAGAACCACTGCACTGCACTGGAACCAAAACTCTACACAAAACATGGCTGTCAGAAAAAAAATACAGATGACATCTATTGTCTGATTGACTTTTGTGTTTATATAAAATGGCACAACTGCTTAAGAACAGCAGCTCCTCCAATCTGAACAACCACACAAGTCATTCTTTAACCCTCTGATACGACCCATAGGAGTGTCTCAAGAAATAGCGCCCCTACGGCGTCAGGCTAACTGGACATTGGTTGTCATGGTTACCATAATAAACACACAGACTGTACCACCAGCGGCATACCTACCCTCATCGCCACGGTTACTACAATAACAGTCATGGCTTTGTTAGGTTTAGGAAAAGATCGTGATTTGGGTTAAAATTAGTATTTCCTCAACATTAGACAATCTTTGTTGTCATGGTTACAATATGGACCGCTAGTTTCACATGGGAATCGAACACCGCTCTACTGGTGTCATATTCCTGTGTTATGTTGACCCATCCATCTACCACAACCTCCTCCTGACATGGACTTTGTCTCTCTTTATACTCAGAGACTGCAAATAAAGTTGGACGTAGTCTCCGTGACGTCACCCATAGGTTTCTGAAGAGCGGCTTTGAGGCTCAGTATGAGTTGTTCTGTCTGCGGCATCCTGCCAGTACCTGACTCCGTCGAACGCCCTGCTCATCCAAAAATTGGCAAAGAGTGTCGAGCCATGCATGCAGGCGAGCGGCCACGCCCTCAATTCTCCATAACTTTAAGTCTTAATAAAATGTAAACAAGTGAGTTGTATAAACAGTTGTCATGAAGGAGGAAATTAGCTTTAAAGACCCAAACTGTTTTTGTACCAGGCTGTAAACATGTTTATTTCTGCTGTAAAGATGGACATTTTTACATGGAAGTCTATGGGGACTGACTCACTGTTGGAGCCAGACTCTAGTGGTCAGTCGAAGAAAATTTTCCCTTTGCTCCTGTCATAATTACTACGACCACTAGATGTCGCCTAGCAACAAAACGTAACTATGTGTCATAATAACGTACCTGCAGAGATGACCTATGGGCTTGTTTTTCTTGTCTCTCCAAGCATCTGGAAACTAAGTATTCCATAAAACAATGAATCCTTCATTTGCTCTGAAGAGCAGTGACACATTTGCAGCTGGAAAGTAGCACCTGAGCTACTCTCATGGAGGTGTTGGGATGACAACCTTAATAAGCACCATGTGTTACAGAAGACAAAGTACAGCTACGCTGATGATTGCGTGGCTCTCTGCATATTGTAAGAGTGTAGCAGATGTAGGCAGAGTGTTGCTCCAGATATGATGGCTTCACACAATGCCTTATTCACTAAGATCCTCAACACACAGCACAAATTCTGCTGCTATTTCTGGTCCCCCTATATCGCATATATGTGTCTTTGTGTTTGCGTGTGTGAACCCTTGAGAGAGAAAATGTCTTTGTGTGTACTACAGATCTTAGAAGAGCAAGTCATGTGTTTTTTTTCCTGCTGCTCACTATTAATTTTAATTAAAGGAACATTCCACTGAAAAGTATTTTGAGCATCAAATACTCACTGTTCTTAGGTTTCAAATGTGTTTGTCATGAGTGACAAAATATACGACTGTTTCTATGGTTGCCTATTTTAAAACAAAAAAAAATTTAAATGGAAAATGTAAGTAGTAATCTATGATAGTAACCATATGCTTCTGTGCATGTTCTTCATCTATTGGAATTTGCCTGAAATTTCATCTATTAGAATTTGTTTTAATGTATTTGTCTCTTTATGAAAGCTTGTCATCTGTGTGTGAAGGTGTTTCACATGTTATGATAGAACTTGCAACATCAGATTTGGTCTGTGTATGTGAGAGTGTGTGTACTTGCTTCATGATGTGAGTGGAGTTGCCAGCAATCATATGCTTCTTGTTAGAGTAGACTCTTCTGCAGCCCACCTGCTACCAGACTGAATAAAGTGAAAATGATATACCAGCATCCCACTATGATCCTTGTTAAGTTACAACATATCAGCCATAATGTCTCTATGTGTTTTGAGTCAGTGAGTGTGAATACTGTGCATGTAACTGCACTGTTAGTAGCATTGTACAATATCCACTGTGTGTGTTAGTGATGCACTGATTGACTCTGATGTCAATTAATTTCACAATGCACCCAATCACACATTAGCATTATTTCTTAGTGGGATATTACTTGTGATGATATGATAATATATTACGCTGGAGTAGGCTTGTTTTAAGTGGACCAACATTGATTTAAAAGTAAAAGTTGTCCTTTTTTGGTAAAATGAAAATGGCAACAGGTACTTCTACAATGGCCTGAACACAGTCTGACATTTATAATCCATTCAAATTAAAATTGTGAATGTCAATGCTACCTCCCGAACACAAACAATTTAAAAGATCATGATAACATTTGGTCGCTGCCCAAAATAAATAATAAATTAGCCAATAATAAAGATAATAAATATGCTCACAGAATGTAATTAATGTTTTCCTCATTTATGCAGTTAATCAGAATATTCATTTTTATGACTTGGCTCGCCCGATCCATGGATTAACCAAATTGCCTCAGGAACTTGAGGGTTGTATTTGCATTTATTTTGAAAAGGAAAAATTTAAATTTGAAAAACATCTTTTTAATAACTACAGGACTCACATAGTCAGAGCATTTGCATTCTTTCATAATTTTTGCTCTTCGTATTCATATTGTTTACAAAGTGTGTTACTAATGTGTGATATGTGATATTCCAGCACCAGCCTCCAGAAGTATATTGAACTCTACTGGAGGGATGATCAGCATTCTTCCACAGGACATTCCCTCATTCTGCCTTTTGCTGATAGTGGTTGGGAAAGCTGACTTAACATACACAAAATCTCCCATAGGTGTTTAACCACCTAGAGGACCTCTAAAACCTCATAATGGCTCACTAGAAACCTGCTGAGGGACTGTTAGGGCCTCATAGAGGTCCACTTCAACCTCCATCTGACGCCTGCAACCTCCTTAATGGCCACCAGAACCTCCTAAAGGCACATTAGAAACCTTCTAAGGGACTTATGGGACAGCTTAAGACCTCCAGGACTCATTGAACCTTTTAAAGGACCTCTAAAACCTTCTCATTGAAACCAAACTAAAACTTCCAAAACAATAGAACATTCTCAATGAATCTCCAAAAGGATCAGTAGAACCTTCTTTATGACTACCAAAAACATCTAAACTACTCCTAGAACTTCCTCAGTGACTGCAAGAGCTTTCGCAATGATCTCAGTGATTCCTAAAAGCTCCTAAAGGATCTGTAGAACCTCTTCATTGACCACCAGAACCTCCTGAAGGTCCACTAGAAACCTCCTGAAGGACTGCTAGGACCTCATTAAGAACCACTCCAACCTCCAACAGACACCTAAAACCTCCTTAATGACAACCAGAACCTCCTAAAGGCCCACTAGAAACGTTCTAATGGACTACAAAGAAAGGACCAGTTAAACCTTCAGAAGACCCCTAGAAACTTAGGGGACCTGTAAAACCTCATTAATGGCCATTATAACCCTCTACCATTCCCCTGAACCTCCTAAAGGACCTCTGGAACCTCCCTGCTGACTACTCAAACTTCCAAAACTCCATGTAGAACATTCTCAATGAACCTCCAAAGTAGAGCCTTCTTAATGAGCACCAAAAACATCTAAACGACTTTTAGAACTTCAATAATCTCAGTGATTCCTAAAAGTTCCTAAAGAACCTGTAGAACCTCTTAATTGACCACCAGAACCTCCTAAAGTCCCACTAGTAAGCCCCTGAAGGACTACAACTCCTGTACCTGCAGAACCTCACCAATGACCATTTCAACCCTCTACCATTCCCCTAAACCTTCTAAAGGACCTCTAGAACATTGTTATTGACCACTCAAACTTCCAAAACTCCATGTAGAACCTTTTCATTGACCATTATGTAGCAAGTTAGATTTGCTAAATTACTTTTGGATTTTAGGGTTAAATCACAGACCGAAGATTTAGTTTCACGTAGGATCTCAGGTGTGTATAATTACCAAGACCAGGAGACACAGGTAAGTCTTAAATAATATATTGTTTTCTAATAATATTTTTCTTAAAAAACAAACAGCTGCAGAAACATTTTATAGTAATGACAGTATACAGTATATGATATATGCGTATGGTCACATAAAAAGATCTTTCACCATACACATTCATGGAAAAGTGACTGTGTAGTGTGATAATGTATGAAATTTATTCACATATGAAAAGTGGATGTGGAACAAGAATTCACAGTTTGAGTGTGAAGATTAACTTGACATTTTCAGCCTTCTGTTTATTAGTTTCACCCAATTCACCCAACCGCTCTGCCCAGCAAGTACCATGAGGACCACTTTTACGTGGAAGGAATATCTCTGCCATCAGTTGCACTCTGGATTGTTATGATAATTGTGGTATTCATCACAACTGTGAGCCTCCATCTGAGCACAGATTAAAGAGTCCACATACTGAGTTGATGATGCCTCTTGATGACCATGTTGTGATGGCAACAGTGTTGTAGGGGGAAGAATGAAAGATGGATAAAGTGAAGGAATACATCCCTGACACAAAGAAAGGAACACTAAGATAAATGTGTGTCTACATAACACATGAACCTAAAAACAGGAAGGGAATGTTTTTATTTGAAAAGTGAACTTGTTAGCCCCACACAGAGGACAGGGTTAACGCATTCATTAATATGGAAATGGATTCTTAACAGCTGAGTCTGTGCCAGGATACACATACACTCAATAAAGTGGATGGACCTTTCTGGGAAGCTTTAATGATAGCAGTACTACAATAGTAAATGATATATCTAATGACATGAGATGAACAACAATAAAGGCCTTAATGAAATGGACAAGTCAATTTGAAAGATAAAAAAAAATCCTCAGATGGTAAAGGAAGATTATTGACCATATATTTGACTACATGTGCAGCAGTTTCTTACCTTTAGGTTATATTATAGTTGGCACCCATCTGCTTTTTGAAGTACAAGGCATCACACTGCACAACCTGTTCTTGTAAGACAGAAGCAAAATACAGTACAGGTACATACAGCCAGTCAGGTGAGAGGTGAGAGTGACATGGTTAAAATCCCCTCGTAATGCATCAGGATGCTGGGTCTGTACTCTCGCAACAGTCTTGTGAATGACGTCACACGCGACTACAGGCTCTGTTCATGGTTGAATGTGAACAACAACGGCGACGATGTGTGAGAACTCCCTCGGTACATAGTACGGTCTAAGACCAACTGCCAACAGTTCAATATCCGTACAGCAGATCTTCTCCTTCACTGTGATGTGACCAGGGTTGTACCATCTATTGTTCACAAGCAGAACCAGTCCTCCACCTTTATTCTTCCCACTTGCGTCTCTGTCCGCTCGTACTGCAGTGAAGTCGGGTAAATCCACACAACGGTCGGGAGTGTTTTCGTTTAACCAGGTCTCCCTGAAACACATCAGACTACACTCATGACATGCTCGCCGGTTCTTCACAAGTGCCTCCAGTTCATCACACTTGTTAGCCAGGGAGTTGACGTTTCCCATGAGGATCAATGGTAGAAAAGGCTTATATCTCCATCTCCTAGCCTTTAGCTTAGCCCCGGCTCTGCATCCACGGTACGGCTTCTTCAGTTCAGCTGGTAAGGGATATTTAACTCCATATCTGGTTAAAGCCAGGGGTTCTTTCTTATTGTACATTATTTTCTCCATCATCAGACGAAACAACGATGTAGAATAAAAACAACATCAATCAACAAAAAATATACTAATACATACAAATATATTGCAAAAAAAACTATGAGCTATGTGGACTTACTGCCACTTGTTGCCAGCGCATCATTTGAATATATGCCTGTATTCACAGTATTATGAATGAATTGTGATTTATTTTGGAGTTTTTCATAGTTTGACCAGTGGGGACATCTGTGGTCAAACTAATCCCCGCCCCCTTCCCATCTCCCACCACCTCTGAGAGTGAGAGAGGAGACCTTCTCAGCAGAAACCTGCACAAACTAGAAAGGGAACCAGCTCCGACCCACATGGTGACATGATGTCATTGACGTGATGTGCAAATGAGCGATAGAAAACCGATATCGCTCATTTCTAAATCCGCCATTGCCTTAACTTTAACTTCTATATTTGAAGGGAATCAAATAAAAACTATGAAATCATCCATTAACTTATTTACTAATAGAGTATCTTTTTAAGTCATCCATTTAAAAATGGTTAACACTGCAGTTCTTGTGAAAACCATATCCTTTAAGCAATCGACAGCTGAGCTCTGTAAATATAAGTATAAGAAATTATAAACTGAAAAGATGTGAATTTAAAACATGAAATGAATGAAACGTACTCTTTTATCAGAACAACATTCAATAAGATGTACTTGTTGATTACAGTGCGAAGGAGAAGTTCAACTGAAATTACAACTGAGAGAGTTCCAATATCGGAGGTAATGTCGGGTCATCTTTTAATGAATGTCATTTTTGTGTGTGAATATAATTCATCACCGGAGGTTGGTTGGTGTTGTTCAGCATTTGTGATCACACATCTTACTTAATCTGAAAAACATTCTGACATTTGACTTACAGATTGATTCCCACCCAAATTTGCTTTCACTCCATAACTCTGTCATCAATTATTCAAAATTTGTTCGTATACATGTGTATGCAGGTGTGTCTTTTTTCACCAAGGCCCAGTTATGTAACTTAACTTAAATCAGTAAGCTCCTATGTAAAACTGCAGACATGGGTGTGTGTGTGTGTGTGTATGTGTGTGTGTGTATCAGATATCAGATTCCCTTCATGTTCAAGATGAAGTGAGTGAGTGTTGTGTTTGAAATTCATGAGTGTGACAAGATGAAGTTTCATTGATCCGGCAGAAAACTGTATATACATGTGTGTTTGTGTGTAGGTCATCAAAAGTGATTTTCTTTTTTGAAGCAAATGTATGTGAGTGTGAGTGTGTTTAAGTGAAAACAGCAAGGTATCTCTTCAGTCTTTGGTGTGTGTGTGTGTCTGTGTGTGTGTGTGTGTGTGTGTGTGTGTGTGTGTGTAGTTATCTTGCCTGAGCAGAGTCCCTGACTTCTGACAGGGAATTGAACTGCCGGTTCTTCTCTCACTCTGCTTTGCTGCTCATCACATCATCAAACCTGACAGCTCATGTCAAAGCTCGGCTCTTTCTCCCCTCACTCATATTTCACTCTGCCCTCCAGTCTTCTCTCCTGCTGAAATACACTCTTGTTTCTTCCTCTGTTTCACTCTGACCTTCCACCAGGCGCATTCATATGGCTTTCATTGCACAGTAATTTCTGTTTTGCAGTGCTGAACATTTCTGACTGGTCAAGTACTCGCTGCATTTTATTTCACCTGCGATGTTTAAAAGTCCACAGTGAGTGAGCACCAAGCACATTTTCCACACCGCGAAAACCGGTCGGGGAGAAGGTGAAAAAACTGAAACAGGACTTCAAAAAAATAAAGGACCACAACAACCGGAGTGGCAAGGGTTCCTACCCGTCACATATAATATGGGATCGTCACATATTTGAAAATAAAATGCTGCGTCCTGTAGGCTATTGAATATATTCTCAAACTGCTGTGAATAATGTAATGTCAAGTAATAATTTAGCATAATCTTCGTGGGACTTTAGGACACGGTGGAAACGCAGACAACAATGTGCCTCAGGAACCTTTTAGTTCCTGAAGAAAGTTGGTCGAAAGGCAGATTAGGTTATGTTATAACTCAGCCCACACAGCAAAATGAAACTTCCAGGCCAACATATGCCTGGGCCCCGGCCCGAGTCTGGCCCATATACTTCCACATCTGGGCAGATTCCGGCTGCTATCCCCCTGTATTGTCTGACAACTTAAAGATGTTCTGTATGTGTGCCAGAACTGGTCCAGATGTGGAAATAGTATCTGACAACTATGCTGTATATGGGCCTGATTCAGGCCGAGGAAACAGGTATATACTGGTCCAGAAGAAAACAAAGCATATGACCCAAGTATGGGCCGGATTCATTTTGCTACCCGGGAACTTACTGTCTTTTGCAGTGATAGTGGAATCTCCAAAGCCTGCTAAGGATAGGCATCTCTAAAAAAAAAAAAATGTCTGATGGTTAGTGATGAGGAAAGTCACTGTCAGCTGGCACATCTGTCAGCGTGTCCGCAAGCCACACCGGTCTCTGTGAGCGCTTGTGGGCTACATCAGCTCCGGGTGGAGCCAGTGTAAAAGACCTCTGGCTGTTGATAATAAACACTAACAAAAGATAACAATCTAATAAACCTCAGAGCGAAAAGCAACAGCGGGTCTTGACATGAGAGCAAAACACCGTCTCCAGATGCAGGCGTGTGCCATCGGTGCGTCGTTATTAGTCAGTCATTCTCTAATGTAATCTATCCCCACCCTCACCCCTGACCCCCGACACGACATTATGTGAAGAAGGAGAAGTACTAACACTTATTTTTTTCACTTCAAGAACTGTTTGTGAACCCAAACAATGTCAATACACATGACAGTCTGGGAGAGCGTTGTAGCACCTTTAGGTGGTTGCTAGAATGCTGGCGGTCCTGGAGTTGACAGAATGGAAACAAAGAGAGGAATAAAAAAAAAAGAAAACATTGTTCTGGTTGAAGATTTATCAACCTCGCGGCTCACAGGCTGCATAACAGCGTTGTACCAATCCCCCCACTTTATCCAGCAATTGGCCAGGTGTGTTGATGCACGAAAAGTCGGGTGGGTTTGAATTTCACTCTCAAGCTATTCTTTCATTCAGTTCTCCACTATTTCTGTGCAACACCATGAATACCAGCGGTAAGAGTTGTGCAACAGTGATCTCCATTCATCAACACTACAAAGACACATGAGTTCTAAGAGGGAAAATAGGGATGCAGCTGGAAGGAGGCTATGGCCTTCCGGACGAGGTCCAAACAATATGGCAATATGGTTTTAAATATGGCCAGCTGACAGGGGCGAGGCATCAGATCAACCAAATGTCTAAAAGAAAAGAAGCGTATCTTTCCAGAAATTCAGTTCTACTTACTTTGGATAATCCACAGACCTCGCTTAGTGAAGATTGTGAATGTTTTTTTCTAACAGAGGTAAAATAGTCTTAGATTGTTCCCACTCTATCACATTTATCACCTAAACTGATCAGGAATCCTCAGGGTGCTCTCTCTCTCTTTATATGTATTTGTTCATATGCCCGTGATTATCTCACCCGCTTGTGCAGAAATATATGAAGAATTGTGGGAGAGCGCATGCAAATATCCACGCAGCATATTGCAGTCATCTGTCTTGTGTATGATCCACATGGTTATGATCCGACGCACCATCAGAGACACAGAGACAGAGAGACAATGAGAGAGAAAGAAAGAGAGAGAGAGAGCACCAGAGGGCTTGAAATAAAACCAACATTACACTGAGAGTAAGAGCCAGAGAAGCAGTGATGGGAAAGGTGGTCGAGGAAGGAGGCGATGAGATAAAGAAACGACTGAAAGAAGAGCGCTCTCACCTTCTTTTGTCCTGAATTACAAGCTTTCGCCCCCATATCTTCCTCTACTCTTCTGCTCCGATAAGTTCATCTTGGCATTAAAATATGAATCACCATTGTTCTGCTTAGCTATTATTAATCTCTCATTCCTTCTCCTAGAACTCCTCTGTACATGAGCTGCTGCTTCATCCAGTAAGTTTCGCACATGTGGAAGGAAAATAAATAAAAAATATTAATAATATCATCATAAAAATAAACATAGACAGTGTAAATGCTGCTGCATTGCATTACCCTCTGTAACTGCTCCTCTTTTACCTCCCACAGGGATCAGTGTTTGTTGGCTGATTCAAGTTTTCCAAAACCAAGACATATCTCCAAAATAACTTTCAAGGGGATTTTTCAGGGGGATATAAGGTTGTGCTGAGAAGGCCTTACCGAGAGAGTTAATAAATATTTAATCATGTGGTCCAGCTATTCGGGTTTTGTCTTTTTCTCAAAGGTAATTTAGCCTCCAGTCTTTGTGTGGAAGAAGACGTGCTGCCTTCAGGCTCAATAATTGAAAGGATCAACAGACATTTAATCTACGGTTTGAATTTTCCGAATCGAGTTTTATAATTAAAATATACTAATCGTACTAATAATCATGCATGGCATATTTGAAGTAGAATATACGTTTTTGATAACAGACGCTCATTTTGATTGATCGGTAATAGACTATGAGGTGTTTAACCATGTTCAATATGATAGTTTTTTATATAATATAAGACCTTTGATGAGTGAAATAATCAGTCAGTGTTTCCACCTCGAACTGCAGTGAACCAATGACATCGTCTCATAAAAACAGATTCAGACAGCCAGGGTTTCATACGTCACAAACCTAAGGAACCAATCCTCTGTAGCGTATATACCTGGCCTGGCATCAGTCACAAGCCATTAAGGAAGTTCATTGTAAGGACATGCCGAGTTATGGACCATTTCACAAAGAGTCCGAGAGAGTCAGAGCAGTCAGAGAGACACAGAACCAGACCAAAGGTCAAAGGGTCAGCTCCAGAGGATCGACCAATGGACACCAGACAACTGGAGAATATAGGCAAAATCTCCAGTTTGTAACAATAAGACTCTGTCTAATGATATTTGATTGTTTCTTATAGAGGACAAGTAACAACAAAAGGACTGATTATCAATAAGCTGTGAATCCTGGCCTCTCTGTGCCATGCGTGAATACACACACACACACACACACACACACACACACCAACCTCCCTTCCTCTGTCCCTCTCTAGATAAGAGATGTGCGAGTTTACAGGTACACTCTAGAAATTAAACTATTCAAAAGTTCCATGGTAAGTTACTCTCTTCTCCAAGTTGAAACACAGGAGAAGACGGGTGACGCCTCTGAAACGTGCACCAGCCAGCACTGTGGCACCTGTTTTCGAACGTTCACGGACACAGGATTGGACATAACCAGAAATCTGGAAGAAAATAGAAAAGCAGTAGAACAATCCCAGTAAAACCAGGACGAAGAACTAACAAACCACTAACACTGTGTCAGCCACTGCCAGTTACAAGCTAACAAACAACATAAACAAATAAAAGATGCTAACTACGCTAAGCGCTCTGATCCGTCTGCTAGTCTCTGGTTCTGGTCTCAGACTCCTCATCTGAGTCTGGGTCTGAGGCTCAAACATGTGGCTGAGTCTCTCTGATGTTTCCTCCTCTAACCATCTTGATGCTCTCTGCTCTTTCACCTGTCATCATAGCAGAGTATTTTTACATAGTTTAAAACATGTCCGGAGATGAACTTTAAAGGAATAAACATTTTAAATGCAGTATCAATCAGCTAACACACAGACTCTGACTGTTTCCTCCACATTGTTTGGTTGAAACTTTATGCAGCCTTGAATGCATAAATATTCACAAGTATATATATATATATATATATATATATATATATATATATATATATATATATGTATAATGTAGTACCTACAGCCTTATATGAGCTTAGTCCCAGGCTGTTACACTTAATGTTCTTTTCCTTCTTTGTCCCAACTTCCAGCCGGCTAACAGCCTCAGAGCTCTGTGAAGCATGTTTTTTTTATTTTTTTATTTTTTTTATTTTTTAAAAAACATTGTCTGTTTGTGTCCCCTCAACTTTTTCTTCCTCACAACCACAAGTCTCACCCAGGATGAACCCGACGCCTCTCTCCACAGGCCGCCTGAGGGCAACACCACCGCTGTGTGTCTCTGGTGACTCGGCTCAGCAACATCAGCGTTAGTATGCTGCCAGTGTGTTTGGGCCGCTGGCTCAAAACAGTTAAGGAATCCTGGTTTTCCATATCCATAAGACTAGAAGGTACAACTTCCAGGGATTGTTTCCACCCAAATGCTGGGTGAGCCAAAAAAAAAAAAGAAAAATGTCAAGGGGAAATGTAACAGTATGTTTCAATCAACTAGCGTTACACCAAGATTCTTAAGGAGGTGCAGAGATCATATAATGAAAGAGCCCAAACTTTTCTCTCACTCAAGGACATAATAACATTCATTGTCTTTCTACCTTAATATGGCATGTAGCTGATTTCATTAATTAATTGTCCATTCACATGGTCAGATACTGGTATTTATCTCTTTAGTCATTTTAATCTGGATTTTTTTTTATTGTAGCAGAGCCCTGTAACTGTGGGTCATAGCAAGACAATGATTCAAAAGCAGTTCCATAATGGCATTGTTAGAAAATCTGTTTCCATCAGATTTTTTATAACATTGTTTGTTTCATCCAGGAGGAACACATTAAAAGCTCTGTGTTATAAATATGCAAAATTTCAAACCTGATCAACAACAGAAAGGGAAAAAATATTTAACTGAGAATGGCTTAATTGGGAATTCAGCTGTATTATAATACTGTGTGTCAGAGTATTAAGGGAGGAGAGAAGCAAACAGATAAAGAGCCGAAACCAGCTGAATAATATTATTATCATGTTTTTGTTTTTTTTTGTTTTTTTGTGGGGGGAAATGTTTTCCTTTGTAATATTTTTAGCTCTTGAAAAAATGTTAAAACCCTGAATCATGATAAAAATGAAGACGATGATGATTGGTCATGTGACCGACATGTATGGATTTATCACACCTGTGAACGCTCTTATAATTATACAGAGTGAACCTGAAGAAGCCACAGGTGAAACTCGTTGTTCACTCTCAATAAGAGTCACAGTGAAGTCTTCTCAGTGTGCGCTGGTCAAATTGGATTTATAGGTTTAGAGTCATGCTGTGCTGCCCAGCCATTTTCACCCTCAGGGCTTCTACACTGTTGCCAGCAGTATTAGCTGTGCTCCTGTCCTGACGTAAACTATTATGTGATTTAGTTACATGATCCTTTTTTTTTATATCCTGCAACCAGAGTTTTCAGTTAAACCCAAGAGGTACCGCTGGTCATGGTTGACCGGTCAAGTGTTGTACTGATCAGGGACCTAGTGATCAATCATTTTTCTGGCTCCTGTCACTTTAATGTATCTTTGGAGGGTCATAACTCATTTGACTGGTGTAATATTCTTTTCACCTGCCTTAATCATATGCATCATATAATTAGACTTACCTTAATTAAGACTTACACGATCCAGAACCTGTTATCATGTGACCGAATTTCCAAATTTAGCTCATGGTGATCATCATTCACGAATGAACACCATGCGCCGTTCAGTTCAGAAATAAACAGGTAAGTGGACTTTTGAACGATCACTTTGTCAAACATTGTCAAACATCCCAGGGTCGATTCCCACACTCATTTTCAACATTCAGCTTTTCTGATATCGGCATTTGAAGAATTATGATTCTAATTTTATTGAGATTGTTTAATTTTTACTTGAACTTAAATTATTTCGGCCAAATTTAACCCTGCCCTTAAACAAAACAATGAACCCCAATTCTAATTCTAATTACCGGGCTGCTTCGGAGCCAGCAGTGGGCTGGATATTCTGGGCAGCTTCGAGTGCCAAACAAAGCTGGGCAGCAGGTGTGAATGTTTGGCTGCATTAACGTGAAGCAGGACTCTGCTGAAAAGAGCTGGACTGAAAATGCTTCAGGAAATGAAAAGCGAGATGAGGCCCAATGAGTATCAGCAAAGATAAATATGTGGCACACACATTCGAGCCATGTTTGATTTCAAAATAGGAATCGGTTAACTTAACCTTTCCCCAAGTCCTACAATTTAAATGCTGTTTAAATTGTTTAAATGCTTGTTCCTATAGGCAGCAGCGGGTTTGCCTGTAAATGACCTTAGGTAAGGTGAGACATCATTTCATAACGTGTTGGCCTTATGTTTTATTAATATTTACTGAAGCCTAGCGTTTTTGTTAGTTCTGTTTACTTTATTGTGAAGGTCATGCTTTCATTTATTTTGAAGTATGGATGGACACTAACACAGTAACATGTTGCTTTCTAAAAGTACATTTTGAAATCTTTTGTTTATTCAGCACCTGGTTGACAGAAACACAAGGTTGGTGTGTGTTTCATTTTAAGTTTTGTGTGACATTGCAGTGCGTTTTATAGTTTTACAGTAGAATTATAAATAAGGTTTTGTAAGCTAGCTAAATTGCCCTTGTTTGTCATTGATTTAAAGAGAGTTTAAAGGTGGTATTTCATGAATGGGAATAACTTATCATAAATAGTAATTCATTGTCTGGAAGCTAATGTAAAATTGTACGTTGTCATAACCTAAGATATGAGAAAATGGTAACGTTTCATTTTTGTTTTCTCTTTTCTGTCGGCTCTTATGGTGTGTTCACGGTGCGTAACTTAAACTATTCAAAGAATGTTTCAAAATAAAAGGACTGAACTATCGGTATTAGAGTAAGACCATTATTCAACCGGGGATGCAACGACAGGCTACCGGACCTTTGTCATTATGTTAACAATAATAAACATGCAGTTAAGGGTGTGGAACAGTCGTTGACTACAAAAGACAGGAACAATGGTTTTCTGTATGAAAGTCCAGTGCTTTATCATTTTGTCCATCCACCCCAGCAACCTCCTCCTAATGGGTCATTTGTAGCCCTATGTACCACGTCACCTGCCACAAGAGGTCACCTAACCATGAAACATTACCACAGACAACTTATGGGATTCTTTTTTACAGGACACAGCATAGTCCCAAAATGAGACAGCCATGGTATACACACACTTGCATTGCGTTATGTTGATTTTCTGTCACTCTGTTGGTAATTTCACCTGATAATGAGGCGATACGAAGGTCCGTTGGTAACCAGGTCATCCAGGGGGTATGGATATCCTTACCAAATATCATGACAACTCAAGTAGTTGTTGAAATATAGTTTACATCGACGTAACCATCCTCAGGCCCTTTTACCAGTTGTACATTTGTCATCATTTATTTAGTATTTAGAGAGAACTGCACCACCGTAGGGATTCGAAATGTGTGCTGCTACTCCTTCACGCACAAACATTAAAATATTGAGTACCTGCCTGAGATCTGACCGCAGCATGACCGTGAACTTATAATGAACTCCACACCCTCCGTCAGGGTGTTTGATTATGTCCATGCATCTGGTTTTGATACTCATCCCTTTCTCCCTCTGGTACCCCTGCTCTTCCTCTCTATCCCACACTTCAACCTTGGAGCCTGGGACTCACAATAGTCTACCAGGTTCAGGATGGGCTCAGCGTGCCTCGTCTCCGGTGTCTGAAATACTCAAGCTTTATGACAACTTATGACAGGTGCGGAAGCCCTGTGAGTTAGTTTGCAGTCCCGTGTGATGAATTATTGATTAGATAATGTGACTGTATTTAAAAATTGGCTTGGAGAATGGGACAGACGTACACCCTGAAAAACATTATGCCTCATAAAAATTGTTACATTAACTTCCAGTGCTTCCATCAACTCCAAAACCACAACAGAAGAATATTCCAATTCCTACATGTTAATATATGTAGAAATAGAAAATGCACGGAGTTATTTGCAGACTATAAATATTTCATGTAGTCCAGTGGTCTTATAGCTTGAAACTCCCTGATCACCCCACTCAAAATGTAAAGCTTTTTTGGGATTAGTAACAATACTTGAATTATCTAATATCAAATTGTAATTTCTTACATCACTATATGAAAGTAACATTATTGTAATGCTTTAGTCTCTAACCCTGACCAGAATCTAATTATGGAAAGCCATGTAAATCAATATTAAATAAATAAATTCACAAATAGATACATATAGGCAGCTTGTCATGGTTTGTAATGGCAGACACTTTTTGTTAGTTTTATTTTGGACTTTATGCACTTCCTGTTTTATTTAGTAATTTGGTTCCTTGTGTCTCAGTGTTTTTGCTTCTTGTCGTGGTCCTGTTTCTGTGTGGTGATTGTCTGCCCCGCCCTGATGTGTTTCACCTGTGTGCAATCACCTTGCCTCCTGTGTCTATATAGTCTTTGTGCTCCCCTTATGTCTGTGTCGGTTCGTCTGTTTAGTTCTGGGTTTGTTCAGGTCCTGTTGTTCTCTGTTTAATCCTCGATCTGTTCATGTCTGTTGTTAATAAACCTGTTTGCACCGTTCCCCAAGTTTTGGCTGCATTTGGGTCCTACTTACCCCTCAAACCTGTGACACAGCTGTGACATAAATCCTGAAATAAGTAAATTAGGTAATATATGTGGAAATATATAAATAAATGAACATATTAGTATTTATGTGAGTAATTTTATTTTAATTAAATTAAATTAAATTAAATTAAATTAAATCATTTTTTTTATTACACATTTATTTATTTATGGAGATTTTTATTTCCCAATGCCACATTTATTTTCCCAGCTCTTTTTATTTCTGTCTGTTTTATTCAAATGATGGGATGTGGTTATCCCACAGATTCAGACCAAAGCAACAGCACCAGAATCACATGTTTTAAAATAAAAAGTTATTCATTTATTCATTTATTTTGTCATTTAAAGCTATTTATTAATTTGACTCACTTATATATTTGAATTTAGATTTAGTTATATATTTTATTATATATTGCTACATTTATTACCTAATTTATTTATTTCAGGATTTATTTCATTGCTGTATTTATTTATTTATGTATTTATTTATTTATTTAATATTGATTTAGATGGCATTCCAGATCTAAGTGCCCGCAGCCATGTCAGACTTGTGGTGGTTTCACTAGTACTTAATGGCACTCTGTAAAGGGTGTGATGTTCCAGTGTAAATTGACTCAGACAGACAGCAGGTGGTGTGAAGTTGTTTTAGAGACTCTGGGGACAGAAATGGTCACTGCTGTTTCTACTAACACACTGCTCCTTCCTGTCTCCCCCACACACCCCCACAGTTCTGTCATTATCAGCTCACACACCCATAACAGCCACAACTCCACCGAGGTCCATACAACCTCACGCCCTTCACTCCGAGTTACCCTGACACAACATACTCCTGTACCTAAAGCTTAACTTCAGTCTCCACATTTCTATTTTGTCCAAACATACGTCGGCAGCTTCTGGTCCCAATAGAGACAACATGTGACCTCAGCACTCAGTCGTCATCCTGTTCCCCCTCATCCTGTTTCTCATTGACCTTTTTTTGTCCTTGTCCATCCCACTCTTATGAGTCATTTGTCCCTTCTCCGCATTCCAATCACAGTTTCAAGACTGACACCCTCTGCAGAATTTAAAATCATCGCCTCTTGTTTCCTTTGCCGACGGTGTCTTTTTCTCATACTTCACCAACACTGTAAGGTACAACAGAGCAGGACATAAACCGTCTCTCCCCTCCTCGACTTCATTTTCATTAAACTCTTATTCTTCATCCTGCAAGTCAAATTACTCCGAGGCATTTTCTCTTTTTGCAATTAGTTCTCCATTGTTCATTTTCTCCTTCAGTGTTTCTCTACACTTTTATCAAAGGTTGTCACGTACCATCATCACTGCATCTTCATCTTGCCTTGTCCTATTCATCAGTGTGAGATCCCGGTTGACCATTCACAAACAAACAACCTTTGTCCTCGCTGTCCTTACTGGGTTTGACAGTTGCTAAAAGGTTGTCCTCGATGTGGGTCAGATCCTTTGTGGATATGTTTACTGCAGCTGCACTACTGTCCAGCTTCTCCTTCGCTGATATAAGGGCAGGTTAAAAGAGGAAACTTACATTTTCAGTTGTCAAGGCATATAATGAAATAACCTTTCCAGAGTTGCTTCCAAAGAGCCCGTTCAGATGGGTACACAGAGCGGGGCTTTCACTTGTGCCAGTACCTTATTGATCACAACTGAAACATAGATAAGTCTGGCATTCTCTGCTCTTATCAGCATTTTAACATCACTCCCAAGGGCAGATTTAGATACGGGCAAGATCGGTTGGGGAGGGGGGGGGGATGGGGGGCAGCATTGGGTGCTCCCCCAAAAAAAAAAAAGACATTTTCTATCGCTCATTTGCACATTGTGTCAATGATATGTCACCATATGGATCAGAACAGGCGGCCTTTCTAGTTTGTGCCGGTTTTCTGTCGAGAGGTTCTCCTCTCTCACTCTCAGAGGTGGTGGAAGATGGGGAGGGGGGTGGGGGGTAGTTTGACCACAGGTCTGCCCACTGGAGTAGGGGAATCTATCAAACAGCACACCTCTATCTCTGTACAGTACTACTGCAATTAAGTAAATTCAGTCACAGCAGGAAAAAACTACAAAAAAAAAACACAATTCATACATAATACTGTGAATACAGAACTGGACTTTCATCAGCTTTTATTTTCATTTCATCATTTTTTCTGGCTTGTGTGAAATCGTTAAGCTAAACTAGTCTGCACATCACAACATGTGTGTATATATGTATATATATATATGTGTGTATCCAGAATGTGCATGCATGTGTGTGTCTGTGTCTATACATGACAAAGCTAATCCCATGTGCGAAGCTGGTGAAGTGTGTTGGCTGTGGATGACATGGCCACAGACCATAAGCTGCTGCAGTGCGACATCTCCATCCAGAATCTACCTCCCAGCTGCATCACGTGGAGCCAAAGTTGTCCCGGTCCAGTGTATTCCCTCCCAGCTGTACCGTCAACGGCCAAAGTCATTACTATCCAGTGTCGCCCTTCTGGATGCAGCTTCTAATGCCAAACATATCAAAACAGGACTTGTACTCTGAGCTCGACCATCTTAAGAGACACTTTCAGTCCAGTGATTACCCTCCAGCCGTGCCTCTATGCACACAAAGAAAAACATATTCTTCACAGCACAGCACACATAAAGCGTAAGATAATGAAATGCAGACATTACCCTCGAGTCATTTCATTCATAACGCATAAAAATATCATCTCAGCTGTGCCATCTAAAGCAAGAAACGCTTTATTTCAGCAATTACCAACCTTCGTTAATCTAAAGCCAAAGGCACCACTCACTCACACTCAGCTCTCTGTTCAACCATGTGAACACAAAGACATTATTGTCACTTGTGGAGGCAACACCTGAAGCCAAAGTCATCACAGTCCAATGCCTGCTTCTCATCTCCGATCTTTTTGTCAGTTTTTTTACTCTTTTCTCTTCCAGTTTCCTTTATTTTTGCCCAACACAGATTTTTTTATGTCACAGATTTTAATATCTGCAATAAAGACAAATGTACCCTCTGGACATTTAAAATATGTTGTCTCTTACTGTAAGTCTGCCATCTGCACATTGTAGTCCCACGTGTGCCTTCAGGCAGTTCAGTGTAGAGCCAACCCAAAAAAAAAAAAGGTTGCTCGATATATGTCTGTGAGTCTTGGCCAATGGAAGACCAAAATACTCCCTGCTGTAGGTTGCTCTGAAGGAGAGAGCTTGTGTTGTGTACTCTCACATACAGGGTTTCTTTCTTTGTTGAAAGAAGGAATTTTGCTGTCCATCGCACTGGATTTCAATCTTTACAGAATCTCTAAAAGAACTCAGTCCGCATTTACAGTCACCCGAGGGTTCATCGCTTTACTGCTTATTTAAACATTTGGGTGAGTAACAGCTCACTGCAACACAGATGAAAAGACAGCATTGGTCATTTGTTCAAACAAGTCTCATGGCATTCACTGCTTTTTCTTCTTTTCACCAGATCCCATGTGCAGATCCAAACCAACAATGAGTGTATGCCACTAACAAGTATGTACTGAAAGCTTGATATAGTAACCTCCATTATTGTCATTTGACAACATCTCAGTGAGCCACAGTGCTGCACTGGAACACCTGTAGTTTATTTTGATCCCTCCAGATTAACACAGTAGTTTTGGTCTTTGTGTTTACATCAAGTTTACATGTGTAACATTAATTATTGTACACATTTGGATTATTTTAATTATTAGTTTACCATATTCATTTGTATTTTTTATTAAGTGGTACAATATTATTTGAGTTTATTATATTATTCATGAATATTATGGTTTATTATATAATATCTATATCTATTGCAATACTTTATTATTTCATATATAATTTGTAGGTGTAACATTTAAGTTGGTTATTTACAACCCCTTTAGTGTGGAGCACTTTTGGCTTCTAGCTGCCATTTTTTTTTTTACAAGGGGACAGATGTTGCACGTCCTGTGAAGAGAGCAGAATGAAGTTGAGTCAACTGTCCAGCCGTGTGACCATAGAAGACAGTTAAATAAAACTGCAGCCCACTTGTCACCCACAGCCCCGAGAGACTGGAGAACGCTACCCATCGAGAAATAAGGCTTGCACATGTTACTGACAGTCAGACCTTTGTGCATCGGTGAACAATACCAGTTATTACTAATCTAATCCAAACTAAGGGTGGTTTCGTGGATAAAGACTGTGCTCTCGTTCAATAAAGGCGGAGGTATCGTGACATTAATCTACTGCTACTGCTCATACACTGTTTTCATAAACCTCCCAGATTTAATGTCACAAAGTCTTTTTCACTTTCAAAATCATTTCTCAGCAGCCTGTCAGTCTGCAATAGGCGAGATGACAAGTGACTGCAATGTAACCTAAACATGTGATGGATGTCAGCCACACCCTTCGTGACTGCCTTCAGGGAGGAGGTTGAGTGTGAAAAGCATTTGACGGAGACTGTGGTTTGTGTCCCCTGTAAGCATAGCATTTTCTGTTTGTTTGTTTTGTAACCATGAAATCATTCTTTCTCAAACCTTAACGAAGTAGTAGCTGAATTCTTAACCACACCTTAACCCCAATGTGTTGGCTATGATCCCGATCTGTCACTAACCTCAAGCAATAAATCTGGTGTGTCTTTATCCTATTGATGAGGTCTTCAGGTGAGCAGTACTGAAATACTGGCTGTTGAAAATTCTTTTTAAGTTTATGACAAATTGTCTCAGCAAATCTCACTTTATTGCAAGAGCTTTTGATTTTCTGGCTCACAAACAGGTTTTATCAGGTTTAACAGGACCAACAATACAGCTGATAACAGGTTTAAAAATTGGAACAGACAATTACATTTGTAAAGATGACAAGTCATATTCTGGACCGTCCTCATCTACAGTAATAAAAAAGCTGTCTTCTGTGACTGAAGCTCATAAAGCGATAAAAACTCTGCACTCTCTTAATATACCAAGCCTAAATCTAAAACACCCGTCCAGAGCAGCCTCAAAGAGACAGAGGTGCCCTTCAGCACAGTCCTTCTAAATTCAACAGGGAGCAAGTTCAGACTGAGACATTCAGTCATCTTGTTATGAGACTAAAGTTACAGTGGGTAGTTAATGTATCCACATATAAATCCAGAAAACAACTGTCCCCTTTTGACTACAGGGTTCAACATCTAATGAGACAGGACGAAAGGATACGTCACAGTTTTCTCTGCAGCGGAGAAGACGGACCTGTGACTCACACCAGTAGACACGCCACCTATTACTTGGAGTAATCGTCCATGAAATTTTCATATAATTAAATGTATGCTTTGCTACTTCTAATCATTGCCTACATTTACATGCACATAATAATCCCATTATGGACAATAATCAGAGTGAGGCATGAGTCCAATTATGTGGCCTTCATTAACTGTAATTTATTCAATTCCTTTGGCTGTTATATAAACATCAGTAAAGATACGGTTTGCTCTACCGTACGGAGTGTGTAGGTTGCCAAAGAAAGAGTTTGGCACTTATATCTGCGTCTGTATATTTGTGTGTATGTTTGCGTGCGTGCGTGCATGTGTCAAAAAAAGTGATTTAAAAAGGGGTAGCTGTCCACAGGAGTTGGCAGTGCTGTCGCCTGATGTCTGTGTATGAGCGAGTGTGCACAGAGAGTGAGTAGGAGTTTAAAAGGGCTACCTGTCCACTGTAGTTAGAGGTACTTTTACCTGACATGGGAGCGAAACAAACTGTGTGTGTGTGAGTGTGTGTGTGTGTGTGTGTGTGTGTTCAGGGATACTTGTCAGCTATAGTTGAGGACACACATATCAAATGTCCGCTCTTTTCTCTCAGCTTCCGGTTATCAGCTGCTGCACTGTCACACAACACAACAAGATAATCAAACACACACACACACACACACACACACACACACACACACGTCTAGAGTCACGTCACTGAATTGGACATTCCTATTGGCTCCAGTGGGTGCTGAATTTGGTCTGAGTTTATTGTAGTAACAGAAAACAGACAGAAGGATGTGAGCAGTCAGATATTTAATGCAGAGGAAGCTTTGGAGCTGATCTTTCAAGGAGAAAAAAAAAATCGTTATTATGCTTTGCAGCTTTGATTTATAAAATAAAGAAAGGTAATTTTTTATGGACTATTAACCTTTATTATACTGGACAGAAGTCTTTACTGAGTGACATATATAATTAGCTGAGGTTGTGCTGATTCGGAATCTGTGTAGCGCTTAGTAAAACTTTTATAAATGACAACTTTATAAGGCAAAACACAAAGGTATGAAGAAACAGAAAGGTCTTATTGTGGGCCCCCGAGCTGCACAGGTGAACTGTCTACCTACTGACCTACAAATGCTAAAAAGTAACAAATGGAATCCACTCTGAAGGGGCTTGTACAACTATTTCTCCCTCCGAAGAGCTGAATATCTCCATGTATTGCATCATCAGGTGAGAAGAATCATACTATACACATGCCTCTATAAATGCAAGTACACAAACTGTGTACTGTGCATTCGTAGCCACAGGGGAATGAATGGCACATCTCCTCAAACTGACCTGTCATGCAGAAGAGGAGTAACATATTTGACCACTGTAGCTCAGTTATGTGCCTCCAGCATGCGGCATGCAAAGTCATGGGATATCATGGGACAGGACTAGACTGTAAGCTACATATAATATACACTGTGGGTGCAGTAAACAGGGCTGGGCCTCAGGCATAAACAGGCACCAGATATACATGTCACATAAAATTAAACAGTATTGGAGGATCACTGCTGTCAGCCGCCATGCTTTAGCCTCCACTGTAAGGGCATGTACACTGTACGGGGGCCTTGCATCATGTAGAAAAAAAACACATGTGCAGTTTTATCTATGCGTGTGTTATGTGTGTTGCTGGTGGTGGAATCAGCTCACTGTCAGCCTGTATTAATGGGTTTTTCGCTGAGCCTCATGCTCTTTTTCCGGAACCACCCTGCTTCATATTCATGCAGCTGCACACATGTAAGCCTTCGGACTAGCTGGCAGCACAGCCACAGGTCGACTGCTGGACACTGAGCAGCTGAACTGGAGGAACCAGGCGTTAAAGTGTCCCGTCAAGGACATTATGAGTTAGATTGTTTAGTTCCATCCCGATAAAACAATAGATTGATAGCTGATGTGAGTGTTATAGCCTAAGCTGTCATCTTGTCTGAATGTCTTGATTGTGAATGATGATGCAGAATACGTATTCATGATCTGTTAAATAGGTTTTCAATCAGGGTTGTGACAAATGTGTCTATTAGCTACTGTACTTGGCAAGTGACAAATATTTATATACACAGATGCCCAGCTTTGATTAAAGGCAAACGGTTCACAGCTGTTCAATGGGTCTGTTTAAAAGGCATTCTGGGAAATGTAGGAAGACACTGAATTGGAAGTCACTAAAACAGGTTGAGGGATAGAGTTTCACTAAAAAGTAGATTACAGAAAGAGATTCATGAGACTTCACGGGTTTTGTCTTGAGGAACTTTAATTTCAAATTCTAATGTAATATACCTGCAGCATTTTATAGTGGACAGACCTGCATTTCAGCTCATATCTGCCTTATAAGAAAGCAAGTAAGACTATTTCACAGTTCCACAGTGTTCCTTAGTGCAAGTCTAATAAAATGTATAATATAGAGCCACAGATTGTTCTAAAATTAGTGGCAGGCCACCTATTCAGGGGTAAAAGCTGGGTTAATCCATTCTGTGTCTCCCCGTCTTAACACAATGTAACAATGTTTTTGTTCAGGCAGAGCAGTGAAGACCCCTCTATATTGACTGATTGGCTTCTGCCATTTGCGGTATGATTTGATACACTAGCTACACAGCTGCGATTGAGCCACTCACATTCATACAGGTGTACATTGTGGATATTATAACATGACAGTTACTCTTGATGGTCATGTTCCTTCCACCACCCCAAACCCCTCCCTATATGAGATTTCAGCACTTTCTGCCAAATCCAACTGTATAATCATGATAATAACAATACTTAATTTGTATAGCACTTTTCAATACAAGTAATAAAGTGCTTCACATGAGTCAAATATAAAACAAATCAGGCAGGACATCACACAATAAAAGCGTAGGTTGAATCTACCAGCAGCTGACACGATACACACAATGCATGTGCATAAATAACACAGGTGATGTATAGAGTCTGTAAGCAGACTGACAGTTATACATATTCAACAAGCAAGTACAGGAGCGTTGCCTTGCTAACAGCAACACACAAGCAATCACATGCCACATCATCTGCAGATCATGTGCCTCATACACTGAAAGGGTTCGTTTGTTTGTGTCATATATGGATGACTGGGTTTGTATTTTCACTTCATTAAAATGTAACTCCTGTAACATTCACTCTGACCTTTTATTCAGCACTGCCAAAGGTCTGGTTGGGACAAAGAGCTACACGTGTATTGTTCTTGTTACATGCTGAAGGTGTGGTTAGATAAAAGGCTGACAAATGAGAGAAACTGGGACATTGTTTTTCCTTCTTTCTCAGAGTAAGAAACATTATAAACAATTGTCTTACTGTCAACAAACCCCATGAAAACAATTAAGGCAACAATGAAAGGATCCTACTAAGAAGTATTGTCTGTGTATCCAATAGCTCCAAAACTAAAGAACCAAATGTGTAATAATCTGCATTTGAAAATAGTCCCACAAATGCTCTATATCCTTCCATCTGAGTAATGTTTTCTATGTCTAACCCTAATCCTACCCCAGGGATGGACAGTAACTAAGTACAATTACTTGAGTATTGTACTTTACTTGATTTTTTTTTTTTTTTTTTTGACTGTGACATCATGTGACTCTCCATAGAAACACTCTGTGACTGTGACATCATCATCATTCATTTGGTTTTAAATGTTTATTGTGTTTTCTACAACCAAACCACATCACCGCTTAAAGAAACTGCTACAAGCTGTTTATTCTCCAGGTTCTAGTCAGTCACTGCATTCAGTAAGTTGTTTCAGAGTCATTAGGCTCTGTAAAGGTGAAACAATACAACAATGAGTTGACATAAAAAAAGTACTTTTGAATAGGTAAGTATTTAAGTAAGTAAGTAATGGAGCTGTGTACTTTGTGTTCCTCTGGTTTTGTGTGTAGGTTACACTGTATAAAATTAGGTTACTTTTTCCTCTAGCTGGGAAATATCCTATTCCATAACAGAAATCATTTGTTTCACATTTCTAGGGTTAATTATGCATAAAGTTGCCAGATTTTCACAAGGGACTGCTGGGAGGATCTTGAGCGCTAGCTACAAACTACAATTTCCACACTGATCCACTTAATGTCTTTCTGATGGATTAATTGGGGCTAAGAAGCTTGTGTTGTGGATCAAGGCAATGGATAAGTAAGTAGAGGAGGGTTGAATGAGACAATGTGAATTTGAATGCTGTTCAAACACATAAAGAAGATGTTGGATCAGATATGTGTATTTGTGTATTTGAAGTATGTGCATGTATATTATGGAGGACAGTAAAACAAAGGAAGAAGAAGAGTGGATCTTTTATTTCTTATGAGTGTGAGTGTGTGTGTGTGTGTGTGTGTGTACGTGTGTGTGTGTGTGTGCGCCTATGGGAGTTTTCTAGGTTGGATGCTGTCACTGCTTGACATGACAGCACTGTGATAACTACTAATGAGGACACAGGAGAGAACATGAAATTAGACTCAAAATAAACACATCAACGCATAGAAACACACTGCAGACGCAATAAAAACTCACTATCCAGTACACACACAAACACACACGCTTGCATGCATGTTCAAAAAAAGCATTTAAAGAATTTTCCTGCCAAAAAAATAGAAGCAAAAAGAGAGAAGTAATCAGATAGCAGAGCAGAGTGGACAGGTTTCTTCAGCTACAGGCCATATGCTAGTCGAGCTTAAAATCTCATCAAATTACTTACATGAACCTTTGAGATTGTGGGAGTGAGTTTCCTTTTTGGCATGAACTTCCTTCTTAACTGAGGGCTAACAATACTGCTTGATTTCATGCTTTTCATTGATATAAAAAATGTACCAATGATAAGATAAGAGCCCCAGGCCCCCGACCTGGACTGCTGCCTGGCTTGCATTGCACCCCAACCTGATGCCTGTCCCCTGCAGGCGGTGGGCTCCATTTAGTTTCTTTGGGCTGTGGTGCCCGACCGGGCTCCATGGGCCAAGGCCTGGTCACCAGACGCTCGCTGTAGAGCTCCGCCTCCCAGGTCTGGCTCCAGGACAAAGATTTTGGTCTCTCCCCTGGAACTACCTGTACCCCTGACAACACAGCTGAGAATATGTTACGGGTATACACTATGGCTTTACAGCTATCCTACGTCTACGAAATGAGATTTGATGATTAAATATTACGACACAGCACATGGCAAAGAAAGAACATGAACAAAACGATAAAGTGCAAAATGGCTAAGAGCCATGGCTAAAAGCTTGGAGTTAAGAGTGATTGGTAAGAGCTAATAACTTACAGCTTAGAGCCATGTGTGAATTGATCACAACTGTTTTATCTCCTGGGGGCTGGCGCACGTTTCAGGGGCGTCACCCGTCTTCTCCTGTGTTTCCACTTGGAGAAGAGAGTAATTTTCCACATTTTGGAACTTTTGAATAGTTTAATTCTAGAGTTTACCTACAAACTCACATATCCATCTTCCACCATGACCATAGAACATTAAATGAAAGAACATATAAACCTAATGGCACTAATAATGACAGATAGGAGTAATACAAGTGTTGATTTCATATTACATCCTTCAAACTTGGAATTAATCATAATACAAGTGGTTAACGTTAGCGCTGGAGTCTAGCATGTCTTATGCGGAGGATGTTTATTGAAGCTTGATCAAGGAGAAAGGAGGAATCATAGATACAGTCTCCTGGAGACCTTGGGCCTCACACTGACCTTTCACTGATCAAACAACAATATAAACATTTCCTAAAGCTAATGGTCTATACATATGGATTACACAGCAGTTCTTTGACTGTAATAATAATAATATGGACATGCTGGAGGTCATGTAGTGTGTGTTACCTCGTGTGAAGGATGTTGACAGTATGGTCACATTAAAATCTACATGTTACATTTCAAACATTCTATGGGATAGAAGTTTGGGATTAAACTATTGCATAGGAACATCTCATGAGCTACAGAACAGCTAGATATTTAATTTCATATTCTTCCTCAGATCTGTGTCTGTGAAGAGAGTTCTGCTGGTCACTACCCAGGAGTGGAATGTGGTTTGTAGTTTATGACTCTTATCTAGAGAGGGACAGAGGAAGGGAGGTTGGTGTGTGTGTGCGTGTGTGTGTGTGTGTGTGTGTGTGTGTGTGTGTGTGTGTGTGTGTATCACACAACACACAACTGGGCTCACACAGGTGTGACATTTCTAAATTTATGGCTGGTGTAATGCATTCCTGGGATCCCTGCAGACAGACAGAGAGTGGCTGTTAACGCCTGATAAATAAATGTAAGCTGACACAACAATGTTTTTGTTCAAACATTCATGCTTTTCAGAGCACAGAAATAGATGAAAACAAGAGGGAGCAAGTGTGTTACAACTGTGATTTGAGATTGCACTTGTATCTTCTGTTCAGCAGTGCAAGGGTCAGAGGTCAAAAAGGCTTGAAACTTCAGAGAGGAAACCACTGAGTGTATATGCACTGAACAATGTACAGGTATGAGATGCTATTTCCTTTTTTTTCTCTTTGCTCATCTGCTGTTTTTATGTTGTTACTGCAGATTCAGGATTCCCACAGGATGAACCAAAGCAACAGAACCTCCTGCTTAAACATTATAGCACTATGTACCTCTGAAAATGGTAAAATTACAGTTTGCTGTCCCTTTTGTTCAAATACACATGATGTTTTATATCAGGCAAAGAGAAGAAAAGTAAAGAAGAGAAGGAGATGATGCTTTACCTTCTGTCCCTGTGAGAAAACAGTTTAATGAAATCTGGAGATATGATATTGAATATAGTATATTATGGAGGAGGATATGGGAACATTATTCAGTGCAGATTGTGTTAAGTGTGTGTGTGTGTGTTGATGGAATTACCATCAACTGCTGCATCATTTCATCCAGAACAAATGGGATTGTGGTTAATTTAATGTGAAGTAGCACATTAACCCATTAATACCGGATGCAACATATTCTTTAAGACCAGGCAGGCGTGCTTCTCCCTGATCAGACATACCTGCGTTTCATATGATGTCGTTTTTTGAAATTCATATTGGGAAGGCAAAATGCATTGTGGGAAATGTATTTTGTTTGTCTTTTCCACATCTTAGCCTCTAAAAAAAATGTTTTGAAGTTGCGGTTCAGACGATGTGAGCGAGGGAAGCGATACTGAAGGGTTAGGATCACCTTAATGTGTAGATACGCGTGTACAATAATAAGAACAGAACTCAGTGTTGACAGTATTAGAAAAATTGAGTGTGTTGATGGTATTACCATCAATTGCTGCACCACCTCATCCGGAACAAATGGGAACGCGGTTAATTCAATGTGAAGCAGCAGGGGGCCACATTAACAGCATCATCAGGCTAATAGGAGATTGACTGACTGAACACACAATAAAGAAGCCTCTGGTCACACAGTTAATGTGTCGCTGCAAATTTATGCTATTAGAGAGAAACATGATAACACACTGCACACAATTTTGCATGCTCTACTTTACATTTCCGCAAACAAGTTATGCCACCAGAATTTGAAAGCTGAAGCTAAAAGCTAATGGGAAACAGAGGGGGATTTAATGTGTAGATACACATGTACAAAAAAAGCTCTACCTCCATGACAAACAGGCACACATCAGATCCGGGGGACACAATCTCCCTCACACATTAAGACTAGCAACAAAAACAAAACAAAATCAAGACTAAGTCAAAATCTCACACATTGCTGGACCACCTATGGTCCAATCCTGATTTTATAACCATCACGTCATCTGATAAACTCAGCAAACATATAAATTAAAGACAAAGTTAGAGGAAACACAAAGTCTTTCTTATTTAGTTTCTCACACAGAGCCAAGGCTCCGTCCGGGATTGTGGAGGTTGATTTATGTTAATATAATTTGTGTGAACAAATTGACAATCCATGTGAAAATGTGTGTACAAAAAATATATTTGTAAATTCACAAAAAATATCTTGCAAATATAAAACAGATCCGTCCCGGTGGTTACGTTTATTCCCTAGTGTTTCCAGTCTTGTGTTTCCTGTCTTATTTTGATACTCACATGTTTTCTTGTTCCAGGTCTCTTTAATTCCTGCCCTCCTGTTTCACACCTGTGTGATAACCTGTCCCGCCCTAATGTGCTGCACCTGTGTCTCGTTGTCTCTCCTTCCTTAGAGTATTTAGTCTGTGTTCTCTTCCTCTCCTTGCCAGTTCGTCTTGTCCTTTGCATCAGCGGTCCAGCAGTTCCTTGTGTTTTTTCCTAGTGAGCCTTCGTAGCTTTGACCAGTTTTGAATTTTGACCTTGCCTTTTGCCTTGTGGATTTTCGTATTTTTGCCAGAGTGGACTGATTAACCGCGTCCCGACCTTTGCCTGATTAAAGACTGTTTTGATTTTCTCTGCTGAGTCGAGCCTGCATTCTACAAATTCCATGAATAAAAACATATCTGTGAATACATTCAATTAATTTACATATAATGAAAAGCATTTGTGAATATCTTCCAAACTTTTCAAACTTTCAAACAGACATTTTTTTTTAATCGATTTTTCTGTCTGTGAAGCGAAAAAAAGCATTTGTGTGATCTCAATTCTACGCTTGTGGATTTACATTTTACACACACACAGAGTTTCGAGACAAGCTTTCCGCCAGTCTCAACGAAAATGGACTTGCATCATCAGCAAACACGTGATCGCCTGCTGACGACGTCACCACCTCCGCTGCAGCGCTGCATTAACCGTTGTAAGATGTGAAGTGACAGTATTGCAGTGTTTTTTTTTTTGTTCATTGTTAATATGTAGGCTAAGCTAACATTAACTATTATACCAACACCTGTTGCCATGGCGACAGTAAACAGTCATGTTGCGGACTGCAGGAACGAAAGCAGGGTGCTTTTATACACTGTGACGACAATGAAGATACAATGTAAACAGACCACATTTCATACTCATCCAACCTGTAAAGATATAACTGGTGTCATTTGTTTAGCTTATTGTAATCATTCAGTCCATTTGCTATTGTGTGGACATGTGTACAGTATGTACAATATATTTTTATAATATAATTTTTCAACATACTTTACTGTTTTATACTGAGTAATATGAACTGATATATAAAAGGATGATTTACTTGGGCCATTGGAGACCAAACTGTGCTGAAAATGCTACTGTTAAAACATAAAATTAATGAAGAGACAGAGAATTAGCCCTAATTAGCTTTAATTTCTATCCAGGTGTGAAACAGCCCCTTTATTTCCTTTGAAGATTGCATAGTGAGAGATTAATGTCGAACAGAACAGAAACAAACCAAGCCTTTTCCAGTCAGCATACTGACTGTTTTGAGTGTTCTTCATTTGGTCACATTTCTAGTGTGAACACATATTACATAACATATAACATACAATAATCCTCTTCAGGTTGAGTGTGTGGTGTGGATTTGTTGCAGTGTGTCCAGGCAGCTTGCAGTCACACATCCTTTCAGCTTGTTGGGAGGAATGTTGCCAAACCGTACATATGTGATTGTAGTGGGGAATGCTCCCAGTGTAGCGCATGAGTGTAGGGTTAGTGAACGCAGCCCCAGGACGACTCCTCCTCTAGCCGACTCTAATTAGGGTTGTAAAAGGAACCTTGCTGGTTTCTGTCTCTCATTTTTTGGTTCTAATAAAAAATTTTGTTTTCAAAAACGCGTCTCTGCCTTGTCAGTAACGAGCCCTTGTCTTTGCATCCATTTTACAACATCTAATGTTTTTCGGATGGAACATCCTGGGGTGTGATTCGCCAGGTGGTGTTGTTGGTTCCCTTTACCTTAATTTCTCCCCTCATTGTACTCACGCCGCACAATTAACACCTGGCTGAGCTCTGATCACAATGTGAGCCAGACCACCAACTGATGTGTTCTGCCTGATCCAATATCAAGTGGAATGTATTCCGCATTCATTAAAATGTTTTACTTTTTTTTTTTCCATTATTCACACAAGTTAGAGTTAGGGTTTCTGTATTCAGGCCATTCAAGTACCAAGGAAACTGTGCCTGTGGGTAAAACCCCCTACTCCTCCCCCAGTGTGGTACCATATGCATCAACCAGTACAACAGGGCCCACCACAGAAATGCATTGTTTTATTTGTGGCACATTAGAATAGATGGTGGTTATGGAACAATCAGTCTAGGGACAGAAGATCACAAGAACACTGTTTTTTATTTCATGAAACCTTTGCACAGAGGTTGAACATTAGCTTCCAAAGTGAGCACTTAGACAGCAGCTGTACCTCATTCTATATGTGTGTGTGTGTGTGTGTGTGTGTGTGTGTGTGTGTGTGTGTGTGTGTGTGTGTGTGTGTGTGTGTGTGTGTGTGTGTGTGGCACATTGTTTAATGACTTTCTTGACATTGCTGCATTAAGCTGAAAGATCAACTGTCGGGGTCACTGATTTATGATCCCTCCTGCACTGGCTTCCAGTAGCCATATTAGCCATATACTCATAAACCAACAGCACAGTCCCTGCACATCAGCCTCTGGGTAAAGTGCAGCTGTGTCTCATGCCAGACAGAAACCTGATCTGATTTATGATGTAAAATATTTTCTTTTACAAATTTTCATAAGCATACACATTGTGAAAGAAACGTGATGCCACATTTTTTGGCTGGACCGCAACAGCAGGGCCAGCCCTGTAATCTCGGATGCCACTGACTGACTGAGGGATGATATTTCCACCACTTTTTTGCATATCGTGCAGCCCTAAAACAGAGGGAGTTTGACATAAAGATCTGCCTCTAATAAAAGTCTAAACTATTGTGGCTACAGATGGAGGCTGTGCTCTGTGTGAGAGACTAAATAAGAAAGATAGTCTGTCTCTGGGCGTCTTTAATACATGTGTTTGGTGATTTTGTCAGACGACGTCCCAGTTATAAAATCAGGATTTGACCACAGGCGGTCCAGACATTTATTAGGTTTTGACATAGTCTTGTTTATGAAGTTGGTTAGTTGTCTTAGTTAAAGTTTTATGAAAGTTAACAGTGACATGAGAAAGGACATTTTCTTTTTCTTTCCTCCAACTTTAACCAAAACTAGCCAGTAATACCAACTAGTCTGAACACTAATACCAGAATCCATGCATCAAAAACAAACACAGTTTATGAGCCAAGATGAACAGAGCCCAGAGAGACTAAACACACACAAGGTCTAATGAGATAATCAGGTACAGCTGTGACAGGTGAACACAGGAGTGCAGATGGACAGGAGGGAATAAACAAAGGATAATCAGTTTGCAGCAGTGGGAAATAATCTGAACTAAATCTGGGTTATCAGGTGCTTGTTCAAATATAGAAAACCAAATGCCCCTGAAATCTTGTTATTGAAGTAATAACTGGCCTCGGAAACACCACGAATATTTTTCCCCAAACAAGACACAGCATTGTGCTAAAAATGGCACATTAATGTTTCTAGAACAACAAAGATATGACTGTGCAACATTTGCAATAAAAAAAACCCTCCTGAGAATTATTTCATTAATCAAAACATTGGTTCCTGTTTATTTTTATTTTTTTGTTTTTTTTACCTGTCCATAAAAACCCAGAGAGTCGCCCCACTGATGTTTTTTGTGGAATTAAATATTTCATATAGTGCTGTTTTGCCAACAGATGCCAGGGTGTCATGGTAAAAGAAACAGAATAATTAACAAGAGCCTGACCTCTCTCAACCTACCTGTTTGTATGAAACATGAATTTTCAGAGGAGCAGGACTACAGCATTCAGTTTGTTGGAGGGTTTGGACACAGAGCTGTAGAATAACCTAACTACATTTTTATTTGTGTTGTTGATGTTCACAGTGATAACTGATGTTTATTCCACATTCATGTCAAACCTTACAGACTTAAGTATAAGAAGCGAAGTATGAATTATTTATGTCGGTTGAACATATGGGAACATATTTCTACCACCTGGTTAAAACTAGAATCGCCTCCTCACTTCAGGCGACATCCCAGTTTATCCAGAGTCACACAAAATATGAAGCATTTGTGTGAAATTTTGTCATAGTTGCTGTGTGAAGTCTTGAGTAGTGGCTAAAAAGTGTTTTTGAGGCCACACTGACCTTGACCTTTGACCTTTGACCACCAAAATCTAATCATTTTCTCTCTGATTCCAAGTGAACGTTTTAACCAAATCTGAAGGGATTCCTTTGAGGAGTTCTGGAGATATTGCATTCACAAGGCCAAAACTGGCCTTTGTAAAATCTGTTTGTCTTTGGGTCCAGGTGAACGTTTTTACCAAATTTGAAGAAATTCCTTCAAGGCGTTATGGAGATGTTGCATTCATAAGGCCAAAACCGTGTTTGCCATGACCTTGACCTTTGACTATCAAAATCTAATCAGTTCGTCCTTGAGTCCAAGTGAATGTTTGTGCCAATTTTAAAGAGGTTTCTTCAAGGCGTCACTGAAAACAATAACAATAATCAACAGCAGTGGTGATTAAATGGCTGAAAGTATTGCATTCCCTCCATCCAGCATGGCAGCCATCATCACCACTCAGGTATATCTGACTGACTACCTCTTCTCAACAGGTGAGGCGCTGAGACCAACACTCAGGCTAATTGTTAACTCCAGGCTTCCTTCTCCTGCGTGTGTGTGTGTGTGTGTGTGTGTGTGTGTCCTGTGTCGTGCATCATTTAAAGTCATCTGTAATATTGTCTCCAGTGTTTGTTTACACCATATGGCATAACAATGGACTGCTGGGTGTGTGTGACAGAGAAGATTATTTCTTCTCTGAAGATGTTTAGATGGCTGCTTGACAGCCAAGTGTGCACTAGAGGATGAGAGAGATAAATAGGGAGATTGGGAGGAATAAATATGCAGAGAACAGATGGATGGATAGAACATGAGAGGAAAAAATGGGGCATCGTCAGCAGCATAATGAAATGCAGCATTGAAAACATTTGCATATAAGACATAAACGAGCTGCGGAAAATATGAAACTCATATTCAAAACAAATGAGAAAGTTTTCAACAATTCATTGTGTTCTCCCATCGTATTGTCTCTAGACAAACATATACAATGTTTATAGGGGTAATCCACTATCTTCATACATTAAGATCAGTTCAAGAGTCATGACACAGCACTCAGTCTGTAAAAGGGGAGAAAACTGTATTCTGTGGCTCAGAGAAGCTTGAAGCTTTCCTCATGTTTCATGTAGCCCTTACTTCTTGGCGGGTAGTGTCCTTCAGTCTCTCTGGGCTGTGGTTGACAAGCTGATTTTGCTGCTTGTTTTTATCTGCTAGCTTATATCTGATCAACCCAGAACCAGATCGTATCAGTCTTAATTATCTGTTTTCCCTCCAACAACAGTTCAATAATAATAATAACAATAATAGTATTTTTACGGACAGAAACACAAGTTTTATTTCAGTTTTAACTTTTAATTCACAGTTGCACGTACAGGTCTCTCTAAACTTCTGTGGTTGCAGCAGTGAGTAGAGATCTGTGTTGTGAGATCTCGTTTTGATCCAATATTTATTTCGGTGACTATGAGGCTAAAGAATAATAATGTGTGATCAGGTTCACTTCTCCCATTGGAGTGAACAGACTCAGAGCTGCTGCTGGTCTCCTAAAGGGGCGGGGAGGTGGAGAAACCATGTGACACATCTCAACTGTCTCTGCCTGTGTGTCTCTTTTCCCCAGCTTGATACTGCATATCACACAACAAAGTCAAAATGAACACCTGTGGCCAATCGAACCCTGGCACTGCTCCCACCAGCCACTCCCACCAGCCACTCCCACCAGCCACTCCCACCAGCCACTCCCACCAGCCACTCCCACCAGCCACTCCCACACATGTCTCCCCTGCAGCTGAGCCCAAGCCATGACCTGCTGCCAGTCGCTGTTCCTACTGACACACAGTTGAGTAGAGGTGTCAACATGGTTTTAGCCACAGTGTATTTCTTTATATAAGGTAGAGTTTCATAATTCAATCAATTATCCAGTTGTGTGTTGCTACTGTTTTTCTAATTTTCACTCTTTCGCTCTCACAGTCTTTAGAGTTTACTATCACTGTAGTGGCTTCTATAGCTTTCAACATAACTTTCAATAATGTATCAAATTGAAGGACATTTTTCAGATTAAAATACATTTAAAAATTTAATTAAGAAAAAATATGTCACATGTCTTTGTCTTACAGTGTGACAATGATCCAAAAATAAGAATAATGGAAATCACTGTTTTACACAGAAAAGAAAATAACCTAACAAAACACAGCAGGTCATTTTTTTCATTTTCCCTTCTCTCCTTTTTATATGAAGTTTTATCATGAGGTTGGGGAGCAAACACCACGACGAAAACTCATCCCATTTCCGCACAAAAAGCAGTTAAGCACACCTTATCCATTCCTCTCGCCTTAGACTCATTTTTCACATGACCAGCACCAGAAAACACTTACCTCAAGCTCTCTCTTTTACTCAGCTATCACATTCTCATACCTGAGTCCAACACACATACACGACTAGGCTCCATAAACTCAATACTAGCCAGCCGGGAGACAGGAAAAGTGGCCACTCACTCCTGGTCTCACCAGCACCTTCGCCGAATCTTCAGGAAGATCAGAAATAGCCCCTGAGCTCTTCGCCGGACAACCTCTGACCACGTTATTAAACATGTCGGCTGCTGGTCTTTTCCAGCGTTCCTTACCTACATCCGCAATGATCTGAACAATATCGGACGGCCAAGGACATCTTCCTGCTTTATATTTCCTTTTGGGGCCTCTATTCATCCAAGCATGGAGAGATGACTCCCCTACTCTGGGTCTCAACTCCCCAATTCCCAGCAGTCTTCCTCCACCAACAGACACCATCAACTTCCATTTCATCATCATCATCATCATCATCCATCTGCACCCCCATCCCCACATCCATCGACCCTCATCCCTTCATTCCTTTCCCTTCACCCCAATCCCTTAATCCCTCAACCTTCAACCCCCACCCCCACCCCTGACCCTTTAAGCTTCAACACCCCCTCCAGACCCTCAATCCATCCCTCCTACATCATCTCGGTTCACAATGCTCGATCCTGATCCAGACTCTAAGGGCGATAGACCACTTCTCCTATTTGCATGTAAATCTTAAAAGTTACTTAAAACTTAATCTATAATTAAGGGTTACCCTTTCTAAAAAAAGTACGGTGTGTATAAATATCACACAGCTTGATCAAACTAGTACTTTTAATGCTTATTACAGCAGCTGCCTACTGATTTTCTAATGAGTTAGGAAGACTCCCTGCAGTGTTTTCCACTGCAGTACACCCAGTTTTTCCAAGGTCAGTTCTCCAACACAAAGCAGCCAGGCCTTTTACTTACAGACACACGTGTGAGCAACGTTTTCAAAGTACAAATCCAACAGTAGAAGCGAGTGAGGAGGAGAGAAGTGCTACTTTTTAACGCAGGGGAAGATGCCTGACCTTTATTGTGTTTTTTTTTTTTTCTACAGTTTGGTCGTACAGTTTCAGATTGAGAATCTGTTAAAGGATCCGTTCTAACTGCGTCCTTGCTGAACTTGTGCTGCACTCCGGCTCCATCCCCCAGAGGCAGTATCTGTCAGAGCTGTGCGTTACCTTCTTTTTGGCCTCACGATCAGGGGACGCGTGTTTGACCAGTCGGTGATGTCTGGCACTGACTGATTCAGTAACATGGACTTTCTGGGAAGAACAAGCATTGTTCAAAAACTAAAAGTGGACCAGGTTCCTCAAGTCAAAGCGTGGGTAAAGTTTGTACTGTTGAAACCCCCAACTGAACAATTAAAGGTTGTTTCTGCAGTTGAGTTAATAACGTGCACATTTGCAAAAACACACACACACACACACACACACACACTAATTCTTATTAGTATGGCTTTTTATTAGTGTTGTATTTACTGCATTGTCTAAGTGCTAACCTTTGTTAGCCAATAGGGTCACAGCGGTGACACACACTCACACTGTTTCATAGATTTTAGATTCTGTTACTGTGTAATTGGTTGACTGTGTGTTGGTCTGTATAATGAGACAGAGCTACACTGGATAAAGACCACAGCTGTGGTCAGCTGCTCCATCTATACTCGTGAGGACCCTTGTGCATATAATGCATTCCCTACCACAACTTAAACCTAATTCTAAAACTCTTCTTCTTTGGGACAAACTGCACAACCACATATTTTTTTGCTCGCATTGGATATTGTTATTGTATATAGTATTTCTATTTTATTTCTTTATTGTAGAAATTGTTTCTATTCCCCCACGCTGCTTCACTTTTGTGCTGTGCCGGGGTTGCACCATCTATTGTTCACAAGCAGAACCAGTCCTCCACCTTTATTCTTCCCACTTGCTCTGGCGTCTCTGTCCGCTCGTACTGCAGTGAAGTCGGGTAAAGTGTTGTCGTTTAACCAGGTCTCCGTGAAACACATGAGACTACACTCACGATATGCTCGCTGGTTCTTCACAACTGCCTCCAGTTCATCAAACTTGTTAGCCAGGGAGTTGACATTTCCCATGAGGATCAATGGTAGAAAAGGCTTATATCTCCATCTCCTAGCCTTTAGCTTAGCCCCGGCTCTGCATCCACGGAACAGCTTTTTCAGCTCAGCTGGTATGGGATGTTTAACTCCATATCTATTAAATTTTAAAGCCAGGAGTTCTTCCTTTGTGTACATCATCAGACGAAACAACGACATAGAATAAAAAAACATCAACTAACAAAAAAATATACTTATACAAATATATTGCAAAAAACTACGAGCTATGCGGACTTGCTGCCACTTGTTGTCAACACATTGTTTAATAACCTTAAACCCCTACAACCTTGTCTAACACACAAACAACTCTTTGAAGACGTGAGGACTAAAGAAACTTCTCTCTCTCCAAAAGTATTGTCACTTTCCTAAAACCTTACCTGCCAAAAATAACTAACTTTCCTGAGACCTCCTATCTCTCTCAGGAAATGTCCTTATGCACCAAACCGTCTTTCCAAAAACTTTCAGAAATTGTTGAAAAATTCTAAAGTTGCTCATTTTACTCATTTTCAAAGAATGATCAGACTCGCTCAAAATGTTTGGAAAAAGTTTTCTGGAAAATACAATGCTTTGGCCATTCAGACTGTATCACTTAGCAAGTTTTCTCACTTGCAAACTTCAGTTTGGTGGCGACAGACCTTTGCAACAGACCTTTGCAACAGTAGCTGTAGTGCCACGGCCTCCTGCTTCATTGACTCACCTCCTCAACATCGATCTGAACTTTACAGGAGGGTTGGACGACATTCTTCACTGTCACCTCTGTCGGACTTAATGTCACTATTTAGTTTCTATTAATACAGTTCATTTACCTCTGGAGCTAAACTCGTACAAGCCGGCAAACACCCGACAGTATCGCTTTGCAGAATGGATTGGAGTGTCACTGTGGTGCATAGAGGAAGCAGGGAGCTTTCAGTGTGTATATTAGCTTCATTTTATTTTTAACTCTAAGACTTCTGTGTAATCCTACAAAACCTCTGCTTGACTTTTTTTTAAGGGAGTTTTTGTTTTATTTTATTTTGCTAGGCCTATTTGTATTTGCTGTTTGTGCATTTAGATTGTCGATACACAGCATTTTACAGTTCTATAACATACGACACATTGTTATCAGTGTTGGAGAGCTTCAACATTAAAACGCTACGTTCCCAGTAATGCATTGGTATTAATCCATGCAGCAACAGGATACAATACCTAAACTTGACTGACTGGGGTCTTTCTCCTGCATCATGAGCACTTTCACATCAGATACTTCTACAACAATGTCAGCAACATTTCGAATGAACAACTTGTGCTTGCACTGTGGTGTTTCTGTAATTAAGTAAAGGATCAAAATACGTTTTTTTTTTTTTTTTAAATCTATGCTGTCATTACTATGGTTTTCTGATCTAAAATGCTTCATACCAATTTGAACTGTTCTCCCAAATCAAATTGGAGAATGATGACTGAGCAATTTGGAAGCAGTTTCAGAGTTCTCTTTTGCTTTATCTTTTTTTTCTCTTACTGCTAACTCCCACTGTGGACTTAGAGAGGATGAAGACAGCGATACACACTGGTGAATGTGTTCAACAAGGGAGCCAGCCAAGCAAGAACCACTACTGCCAAGACCAGCTTCTTCTTCCCTGTAAGATTAAGACTTATGTTCACATTGCAGTAAAATCAGGGCAGATATCTGTGAGCTGTGTTGTGAGATTGGGCCAGTGTGAGGACTTGGAGCCGTCTAACCACAGGTGTCTTCTCTTGTAGTCTAGTCCAGGTTTAGACCACTAGCCTCCAAGTCAACTGGCTTCACCTGGTTCACCTGCGGAATCAAAACAAACATCAGATTCCTGAGGCCAGGTTTTTCGTTGAAAGTTGATGCTCCGCTGTTCACTCACAGTGGTGTTTCTGTCTCTCTCTGTGTTTTGCAGTATCGGCAAGCTTTTGTGTTTGGTTTGTGTTCGTTATAGAAACTTTGAGACAGCAGAAAAATAACTTACATCCATATGTATTTCAGGATTGTTATCTGTTGTTTTCCTGGCAGGGTTTCCCGGAGATGTTGGTGTTTCAGTATCTAAACAATAGCAAACAAATAAACATCTTTTTATTGTTACTGTTTATTTGTATTAGTGACTGTCAGGCTTGTTTGTGTGCAATATCTAATCATTACAGTGGCATGTACTTGATGGGGATTATTTATTCCAATAATTCAGCTACTATTACTGTGTGGTTGTCTTATTATCAGTCATCGCAGGGCAGTGTATACACCCAATACCATTCAGTGTGCAAAATACTCTGACTAAAACTATGACTATGAAAAGGGAGAGAGTTACCAACCTGCTTGTTGTTTCCATGGTTCCCTTGTATATAATTCATCTTCCTGTCTTTTAATGGGTTTCAAGGGTTTTACAGGACTAGAAAATACAAGAATATTACAAGAATAGAGATCATACCAGATAAGGCAGAAAATAAATTTGAATATGTTTAGAATCATTTTAAATATTTTTAAAACAGCAATCAAGTCCGGACAATCACACCACATGAAATTCTGACAGTTTAAATAACAGGTTTTTGAAAAGTTAAAGTGAGTACATATATTATTATTATTATATATAGGTATATGGTATCTTTTTATGAATTTAAATTGTTTTTAACTGAAAAATTGCACTATGACAAAAGATTTAGGCATCATATCATTGACCCTTGTATCAAATTTGTAGACGTTCCATCAACGCCTTACTGAGATATCGGGTCTATACGAGAATGGGATGGATGGACGTATGTACAGACGAACGATCTTGGCCTGTATGCATCAAAAAAATTTAATCATCTCTCCAGACTCCTGCACACTGCAAGTAAACCCGCTGTGCACCTGTGAAGCACAGCAGCAGAACCGAACCATTACCTGCAATCATCTAAGACGTGTTACCTGAGCAGTTGGCCGATCCAGTGCTCTATGCTTCGAGCTGTTGCCTGGCAGTATTGGCAAAGGCCACATGGGCCCCCTACAAGGAACTGAATAACCTTTAAAAAATAAAATAAAAATAAATAAATGAATAAAAATACAGTGACACGTGCAAATGATTTCCATTTGTGTTTCCTTTTGGTCAGATCAGCTGGATGGCACAGACTCACACTCACACCTCTCCAGGGCTTTTTATAGGTTTAGATTGATCGTTTTTTCCAGCTAACTTTTAATCATTTCAAGGGCTTTCTGCTCTTTCTCTCTATGATGACGATGATGACCTTTGACAAAGTCATCATTACTGGCTGAGGCACCTTTGGTTAGTAGACGATAACCCACCTCAGCTTACTGTACTCAAAAGAAACAGATGAACTGTTGAGCTCACCTCATATGTCTCAGAGGTTATACAATCTTCTTTCCAGCCATTTTCTGCTGCTGATATGAGTCCTGGACGCAGTGGCAGCAGGTCAGGCAAGTAACATCAGCCATTATTCACCTAAGCCATGCCAACCCGAGAAATTCCCAGGCCAGACAGAATACATAATCGTTCCAGCATGTCTGCCCCAGGGTGTCCTCCTCCTTGACATGACCCGAGAAAACAGACATTTGGATCAGATGCCTGAACCATCTCAAGAAGAAGAGGCTCTACTCTGAACTCAGTGCTCGTCAGCCTGCCAAGGGTGAGCCCAGACAAGCGGGGGTGTTCAAACTTTTTTGAAAGGGGGCCAGATTTGATAATGTGAAAATACCTGGGGGCCACGTGGTGTGAAAAGCCGCTGCTGGGAGGCTAAGCTAGCTTCAAGATGTTTCACTGTCTCCACCCGTTTGCTGCAGGACATTCACATTGAACTCTTTCGTAACAGCGACGGTCTCTTAGCAACTGAGACAAACGCAACAGTTTTGACTTTCAGTGAAATGTATTCAACTTTTCTCGCAAATTTTCTGCTGCCTGTTTATGAAGACATTATATCCGGGTGAACAGGAGAAAAAACCCAAAATAAACTTGTAGTATAGTTTGAAAGACAAGCTGGGGGCCATTTAAAATCGGTCAGCGGGCCACGACTGGCCCGTGGGCCGGACTTTGGACATGCCTGATTTAAAGTCTCCTTTGTAAAATAATAATAATAATTAGATTTTGGTGTAATTCAAGATTCAAATCATATCGTACACTACAAACACACAAGGTTTGTAGTGTAAATAAACGAAGAGCAAGGATGTCCATGATTGCTTTCATCATGTTGTTGATGTTGGATAATGTGTGATTGTAGCAAGCTCCTTGCATAGTCAATCTATAAGGTGCTTTTTTCATGGGAGGACAGAGTCATGATATGCACCTACTAGTACGTGCAGTTTCTGAAGGATAATTATGTGACGACAACTGATAATGACTATTTAATGGGGTGATAACATTCAAAGTGTGTGGCTGTGGAATGACCTGCATGAGGGAATTAGATTTGCAATTAGATTTGAACATTAAGCATTTTTATTGCTTCCGATTCCTACTTTATTTCTATTGATGCGTTTTGTTTAGTGTAAATCACAGCGTAATTGTTCATTTAAAAAAGGCGTTGTACAGTTAAAGACCGTTATCTTTCTTTCTATCCACTTCTTTTCATCCTCTCTCTCTCACCCATCCCTCTCTTCCTCTGCAAATACTGGGATAAATAGGAGGCAATTCATGCTGCTGCAGATCCATTTTCTTGACTGAGCTCTCCTCTCATGTTGGCAGCTAATTGACACTACAGCTGCCTATCTCTCTCTCTCTCTCTCTCTCGCTCTCTCTCTCTCTCTCTCTCCAGTTTGTCTGTACATCAAGTTAACCTTGACGACCCTGACACGACCCTGAAAACATGGTCATTTAAGGCAATCACAGCTTTAATAATGTCAGAGACACACTCATGCAGTACATTGTGTGTGTGTGTGTGTGTGTGTGTTTTATGTGAAGGAGTTGGTCTAGAATTGTAATCTTAAAGATTTTTCTTACAAACTCCAATTTTGATAATGTTTATTATTGGCATGTTCTGCATACTACAATTTACCCTGGTACTGTATATACTTTCATTGTTTGTTGCGGGGTCCGTCGCCCGCCCACCCCCCCCCCCCCCACACACACACACACACACACACACACACACAGGAACTCCAAAGACTCACAAGAATGATTTTGATTCAGCAAAACATAATGTGTCACTCAAGTCAGAAACTCTTTGAAACATCAAACATACAACTGTGTAGACAGAGAAAAAAACAGAATTCAAGGAAGAGAGGAACAGGTAGTCATATATAGTGAGTACATCACCTGCAGTCGATTACGATGAGCGCACTCTCAGTCAGGGAAGCCGACTGGCAGCACCCGGCGTGGGTGGCAGAGCGATGTGTTGCTGTGCACGGGGCCACGAGAAAAAAAAATGTCTTTATTGTTTTTAAAAGTGTCTAAAACACAACAACTAGAGACAGAAAGACACAAAGTAAACAGACAGCAGCAAGAGAAGACAAGAAGAGAAACGGGTAATGACTGTGTAATGGGGAAGTAAGACATAAATGGGTAATTAAAGGTACAGACAAAGAGAAAGAAAGACTAAGAGAAAGAGAGACAGGTGAAGAGGCAGAGGAGGACCAGCCATCTTTCTATCAGGATGGTAGATAAAAGGAAAGTGAGTGACAGCAACAGAAGTGAAGGGACAGAGAGACAGCAGGAAGGCAGGTGTAGAACGAAAGCAAATTAAATGATGACAGGTTCATTTCCAGCTGTCTGTCTCTGTGTTAGTGAGACGAGCTTCTAGTGGTTTCACTTTCACTTTCATTTCAACATGTCACTCCATTAGAGGACCTTATGGTGGACCCCACCCCCACCCCCCCAGCCCCCATCTGTGAGACACTGTCCATAACAAGCTGTGTGTGTTTGCTTAGCAGACCATCAATTCAATGCTATGGAAAGCAGCAGTGATGCAGGAGATGCTGGGAAAAATGAGCCCTGGAGAAGATGGAGAAGTTTAGGGAATTTATTTTAGGAGAGAATCATTTTTATTGTTTGAGTGTTCTCACCTTTTGAGTCTCACTGTTTGTGTGCGTCTGTTTCATCATGGCAAAACATGTTCCTCTGCACTCATGAAACGTCATAGGTGTGTAGTTGAGATTAAAAAAAAAAAAAAAGGCAGAGTTTGAAGGTAGGCGTGGTCTGACCCATGAGAACTAGTTCTACTCATGTAGTAATGTACTAATAACTACTGAGTACTCAGCAGTATGGGTGGGAACATGTTGACAGGTGTTGAGGTTGGTCTGATCCCATCGCAAGATGATCTCTGGTCTCATTAAATATTTCTGTCTGTGGATTGTCCTGACAAACTGTCAAAAATAACAGTCAGAACATGTTATTTATAGAGCACTTTTCAAAAATATTTTACAGAGGTAGGAAAATAAATCAACTAGACCTGCTGGCAGGTATCGACGGGGTCCAAGCCCCCCTGAGCCGACCGCACCCGGCCGCCTGACGAGGCAATCCGAGTCAGACCTGTTTCCACGGGAACGATGCAAGTCTCAGGTTCTAGCAGCAGAGATCGTTAAAACATAAACTGGCCGAAGTTTCATGTTAATCGCACACACCTAATGTAATGATGCGACATCACTTTGTATGAGTACACGTTTTTCCTGACTTTTGCATTATTCTCTTTTAATAACTTGTGATCACGTGAGGACACAGATGATACATGCAAAATTGAATACAGATCACACTTACAGCCTGGAAAAACATTTTTTAGGTGACTTACTGATTGCACCAGTTGGGAAACATGAAGTGCACAAATATTAGTTTTGATGTTTTGATGTTTTGCTCTCGTGGTTTTTGCTGCACAAACACTTTTAGCAGCAAAAAATACAAGAAAAGGAAAAAGAAAAAGAACAAATATACTCAAAGATTGTGTTCAAAAAAATGCTCAAACAAACCTCTCAAACAAGTTGCTGGAGCAAGAATGCTACAGTTTTAACCAATCCTCTTGTCACTTTTTGTCAGTGTCCTTCAAAATGTGACTCAATCAGGGATGTCTTTGACGTGCAAGCAAAACCATTAGGAGTCCAGCAGTGAGCGATGCTGTTTGGATCTCTAATATACATCAATTATATATTTGTGAGTCTGGAAATTGCAAAAGTAGCATATGTCAGTTCTTCAGAACAGTTCAGAACACATTTGCAAAAACTGAAAGATGCACATAATTGTGTGCCATGCTAGATTTTAACAAGCAACCTTATGCTTTCAAGGCATGTCTTTAGACCACTAGACCATCAGGACAGCTCAGCTTGCCAGATTTGTTGATACTATACTTGTTATTTTCTGCATACGATTAGTGAAGTAGTGAATTGAAGTCAAATTTGATTGCCATGGGTACTGAACAAGGGAATGTTTGGTTTTGAGTCAGCGCCTTCACCACTGGCCCATTAGCTGTACTGTCTTTCGTCCTTTTGTGTTTCCCACTCGTGTTAATTTCTACTCTGCCTTGATTAGTTTCACCTGTCCCTCGTTCTCCTTCCCTCTCTAGTATTTAGTCCAGGTGCTCATCTCTTTCATTGCCAGATCATCTTAGTACCTCAGCAACTAGCATTCCAGCATTTTTCAAGGCTGTGGTCCAAATGATTTCTATTTGATTTCAAATGCTGTAATATCAGAGGAGTGAACCAATGTGGGTACATTTAGGCGAACGTGTTCATCAAACAACCTGCAGGTTTTCATTTACACCAACATACATCCGTTGTGTTCAGGGTGGTTCTTCATTGAAATCAGTTGCTTCAAAAGGCAACTCAGATAGACCAAACATCTTTATTAATCCCATGAAATCCACTTTTCATATATTTTTTTAATATATGCTGCTCCAATTTCAGTGAGAATATTTTAGTTAAAATCAAAGTAATCTCTCATTTAAATTGGCATGGGCTTAATGGGCATTGACTGTACTCTTTAAGTCTATGGATGTTCCAAATAATCTCATTCATGATTGATACATGGATGGAGCACACATTTGATTCATTCAAACCTGTAATGTCTATTTTATTATTTTGTCTCCACTCTATTGTATGGCCTGTGGCCTTTGAAATAGGTGTGACCAGCCATTTTGCTGTGTTGTCAGTGCAGAAAAAGCTTAACTTACAACATGTCTTCTTTGGAATACCAAAAGCCAATTTACTAACAATATGAAAACTAGAGTGGAAATTACTCTTCAATACTTTCAATAATTATTCTGTATTTATATCCAGTTGCGTGTTACTGGTATTTGAAACTGTCAAATAGTGTTGGTGATTTTTTTCAGACATAGGATGTTTCAGAGGGGCTGGGATCTGAGCTGCCTGACATTTGCCTGGCTTTTCCCATAGGCAAATGTAATGTATTTCACCTGCTTTGGTGCAAATGAAAGTGACAACAGGTGCAATAGAGAGGCAAAAGCAAGACAACCCCCAAAAAAGGGAATGGTTGTGCATGTGGTGGCCACAGACTGTTGCTCTCTGCTGATCCTTCCTGACTGATTCTTCTCTAGTTTTGTGTTTTGCTAGTGTCCTTGTCAGTACTGGTGGCATGAGGCGGTACCTGCAGCCCAATCAGGTTGCACAGGTAGTCCAGCTCCTCCAGGATGGCACATCCATACATGCAGTCCCAGTGTCTCCCAACACAGTCTCAAGAGCATAGAGGAGATACCAGGAGAGCGGCCATTACACAAGGGGAGCTGGACAGAGCCCTAGAAGGGCATCAACCAGGCAGCAGGTACCTGCTCCTTTATGTGAGGAGAACCAGGAGGAGCACTGCCAGAGCTCTACAACATGACCTCCAGCAGGCTACTGGTGTGTCTGTTTCTGACCAAACCGTCAGAGACAGACTCCATGAGGGTGGCATGAAGGCACGACGTCCTGTTATGTTTGAATTATGTTTTTTGTGTTAATCTAAGAGCAGTTAAACCAGACCGGTCAAATTTGACCGGGAACACCAAAGTAAGGGGGGGAGAAACGAACATAATACAAAGGCTATGGGACGTTATGTATCTGACACCGCCAAGTACCGCCACAGACTGTCCAGGAGCGCACCGACACCCTGATCCAGGTCTGGGAGGAGATCCCCCCAGGACACCATCCACCGACTCATCAGGAGCATGTCCAGATGTTGTAGGGAGTGCAAACAGACACGCGGGGGCCATACACACTACTGAGTCACATTATGAGTTGCTGTGATGAAATTCATCAATCAATCTGTGATTTCAATTCTTTTCTTTGATTTTGGGTGCGATTGTGAATCCAGTCCTCAGTGGGTTGATGATTTTGGTTTCCATTGACCATTGTTACGTCATTTTGTTACAACAAATTATACGATATACATCTGTTAAGATTTTCAACTTGATGAATTCATTCATCAAGATCTGATGTGTGATTTAGGTGTTTTCGAGCAGTGTATTATATTTCTGTGGATTTTCTTTGATATGTCATAACCCGGCTCCTAAACCATGACAAATTAGGGAATGGACACAACTGATGAAAGCCAGTCGGAATATTTATTATAATAAATTGAACAGACTTAAGAAGCAAATACAAGTATGGGGGGTGTCAGTGATCATCAATGACCATCTCTCTAGCCTCTGGTTGGGTCTGTGTAAACCAAAATCACTCTCCTGTTGCTACATAGATGTCAAAATATTGCAAAGCCCAAATGAATGACAAAGCTTCCTTCTCAATGACAGAATAATTAAGTCAGTAGTTATTAAATGTTCTTGAGAGGAAACTGACTGACCTCAACACCCCTTGGTCATCATGCAGGAGCAAGACAGCTCCCACCTGGCTGGCATCTACCTGGAGCATGAACGGTCGCTCAAAACAAGGATCAGCTAAAACAGGAGGAAGAGCATAGCAAAGACTCGACATTATGATTTGGCCTTGTGCAGTTCAGTGAGTGGAAACACTGACTGAAGGGAAGTTTTTACAAACTCCTATAGTAGCCTACTAAACCCAAAAAGCCTTTTGACGTTCCCTTTTCCTTGTTGGTCATAGATATTCATCTACCGCCATGACCTTAGCCTGAACTGGAGCTACACAGCCCTGTCCCACCACAAGGCCAAGGTCACTGTGGACAGATTAATAGTAAGACACGCTTCAGCTAATCGCTCAAAGAGTGCACGAATACGCTGAAGATGCGAGTGCGAGGTGTCACTGTCCACAACCAGATCATCAAGATAATTGGAACCAGACACAGCATGGTTCTTCAAACACTGAAACAAACTAAGGCTCAAAAAAGAGGTAGGACGCTGCAACATATGAAAGAAGGACGCCAGACACTTAACCCAAACTTTATTGAATTAACCCCCAAGATATTCAAGGTTGCAAACGAAAACCAAGGGAAACAAAAAGGACTGGAGACTCCGGCCAAACTAAACAAAAGAAGGGAAGACGCTGGGCCAACCACGCAGTGGGTTGTCACTCTCAGCGCCTCCCCCTAAACTACCTAAACCAAACTTAACCTAAAACAAAAGACGAATAACATGACTACCGGTAATCTCCAGCCCAAATGAACACAATAAACTAACTAAAATAACAAAACCCCACCGCACCTAAATGTACGTGGAGGAGAGAACCCTGCTTGGGGAAGAAAAAGAGGACAAAGAACCCTCACGACAGGTACAGCTGTGTGTGTGTGTGTGTGTGTGTGTGTGTGTGTGTGTGTGTGTGTGTGTGTGTGTCTTATCCCCTCCCCCTCTCTCTCCCTGAGTGCTGATTGCACCCAGGTGTGCACCAGGCGGAGGGAGAGGACAAGTCCCCACACAATAAGGGCACATAAACGTAACACTTACCTAATAGGAGTAGAGACATGACGGCATAATGAACGCAGACATCTCCTGAGCGTGTTTGGACAAAGGAACTTGCGGATGTCCTTTCACCAAATGGGTGATTGAGTTTGTGTTGGAATTAACCTCAATAAAATCAGAACAGCAGGTGTTCCATCCTGCTTTGGCAGCAAAATGCACGTAGAAGCATATAATCCACCTCAGCATCCAAATAACTGTTCAGATGGCAACAGACGGTAAAACTGTTGCTCAATAGGCTGAACATATCTAACATCGATATCGTGCTCAACTCAAGTGGTTCATGAGGGAATGTCACCAAACAAACACGGATACTTATTTATCAACTCTGACTGTTGAGCACGTTTCGATTCTGGCAGGCGAGCCAACAGTTTGTCCAAATTACAAAGTGATTCTGGATTTTTTAAACACCCACACAGCAGACTCTAGTCAGACTCTGATACCCCACCTCCTTCATGTGCCAAAACATCTGAAAATACAGCAAACATTCGGCGTGGGTTCTCTGAGTCGCATTATCAAAATTAAACTACGTAGTCCAGTTACAACATACAAACGTGAGCCACAAATGAAACATCTTACATAGTGAACTTAACATGAGGAGCATCTATTGATAATGCAGAAGTTTACAGCCTGACCCTGCACTCACCAACTCGTGCACATTTACCTCAGTAACCTTGTGTGTGTATTATAATTTGGAGCTGATTCATCAGTTTCGGTCAAAATTAAGGAGGGAAAAAAAATCCCCTTTGAAATGCAGTCAAGCGGACATAATTGGAGTGGGTGGGTTTAAAGAGAACATGTATGTGTCATGGTTTGCCCTGATGGACACTTGAATCACTTTTGGCATTTGTTTTGGACTCTTTGTTTGGACTTTTGATTATTTCCTGTTTTATTTTGAAGTAGATTCCCTTGTGTGTCTCATGTTAGTTTATTTCCCACCTTGATGATTGTCTGCCCCGCCCTAATGTATTTCACCTGTGTTCACTTACCTTTGCCTCCCTGGTGTGTATTTATTCTCTGTGCTCCCACTTGTCTTTGTCATTTTTTTGTTCAATTTTTTGCTCCAGTCAAGTTTCCCCTGTGTCTCCTAGAGCTTCTGTGTTGTTTTTTACCTGGATGCTGTTTCTGAGACCTGCTTTGCTTGAGTTGGATGGAGAGGCGGCACACTTGGTGATGGTGCAAGCATGGACGTCGTGGTGCAGTTGCTCTGGAGTGCTGCCTATCAGCACCTCGAGACAACAACAGTACCGATGGCACATGTTTCCCCAAAAATCTCACCGCCTGCTAGAAAGCTCACTCCAAAAGTGGTTGTGAAGGGGTAGATGATCATTTCACCTCCACCAAACCATCGGACATGTAGCGCTGACCCATTGTGACACATAAAGTGTCTCAGGGAGACCAGGCTGGTCAAGGTCTGGGCAGACAACAGAGCGAAACAATTTCCAATCTTTCACAGACATGCTCTGTGATTTGCCATTTCTGCAAAAAAACGCCTGCACCCGAACCCCCACACAGTGTAACTTTTCCATCGTGATATTTAACAGAATAAACATACCCATTTACCCCTGCATGCCGCATGTCATTCCCCTGCTCTCTATCCCTACATTATCTGTCAACCTTCACTGTCCTATCAAATAAAGGTCCATAAAAATTACTTTGAATGAATTAAGTGAATTAATTTTTTTAATCTATCAGCTGAATGAAAGGAAAAAGGCCCAGAAATGGGAAAAGCATGCAATATGCATTGCTCATGGCAAGTCATTTGATCAGGTCCCTGCCCTTAGGGACATACGCAAAAAAGCCAGAAAGCTTGTCACTTATTTTCAGACAGGCGCCACTGGAAAACAAAAGACTGGAGGTTAAGTTACTCATAGAGGTAGACACAGGCTGTAATAGCACATACCTCATGCTGGAATGGCTGTTTAAAATGAGAGAGCCAGTGGAGGCAGCAATGGTAACTCTCAAGACTAGACATATCCCCACTGACTTCACATGAATATGAGAACAGAGGACCACCAGGCTACAGAGGAGCTCTCAGCAGAGAAAAGGGTGTCAGCATCTGAAATAATAGATGCTAATGCTGCATCATGCTATACAATGTAAGTCAGGGTCCTTATTCTCAAAGCATCTCAATTTAGCTCCTAACTTGCTGATTTTGGAGAAACTCCCTAAAAATATTGGGTGTGTCAATCCTAACTTTTGGATTTTTTTTTTTTTTTGATTAAGTAATTCAGAAAGCCACTCAGCTCTAAAAGTAGCACCTACGTCTGGGAGAAGTTAGAAGCAGCTGAGAGGACCAAGTCACAAAGAATCGTAAAATGGCTGCTGTCATTCCACGTCACGGTGTTCTGTAAACCGCAAACGATGCTGAATTATGAGGGAAAAGTGATCATAATGGAGTTTGGAGATGTTATTGCATCTTTCACAAACAACTGAAACAACCCGATCAGTAGAAATTACTGTTTGGCAATGCTGCGTTACTTGGCAACAGGGAAAATGCAACTTCACAATATTGACAACTTTAAAGATCTCCCAGCTGTCTGTAAGCCGATCTATTCACCAAACAATAAATGTCTCCATTAGATGTTGAACAACTACAGAGAAATAAAGCAGCTTCATGGCTGGTGCTCCTGCTGAGATCCATGCCAGATATGGAACACATGTAAAAATGATTACAAATACCTCCTCATCTTGAGATGGTGCAAACAGGAAAACAAAAAAATCACACCGTCATCACACAGGTTGTATTAGATGATACTTGTACAGCTGTTGTAAAGTGACCAGGATCAACACATGATTCACGGATCTTAATGAAGAGTGTCCTGAGACCAGCTGGATGTCACTGGCTGGGGGATTCTCACAGACTACCTCAACCCACAGCTACATTACAACAGGTGTGTAGAGATACGCACATATGACATAATGTTGCCCATATTAGGAATATTTATCACACCTCAATTACTGAACTATATTACTACAATAAAATGTTTTATGATTACAAAACCAATACAAGTTGGCTCTTGGTCGTCTATATTGAATCTATTTGCAAGGTTTAGACAAGAAAGAGACATTGGTCAGAGAAAATGTAGGTTTAATGTCTTAGATGGTGAAATTCTCAGTCCAGAGAGAGCAAGCAGAGTGATTACTGTGTGTGCACCTCTGCACAACCTGTGCCAGCAAAGAAACATCCCACAGCCAGAGGATGATGGTGATGATAGTGATGATGAGAATGAAGATCGCAACCAAGTGTCTGGTGGTATGGTGCAAAGTGGACTCGCATACAGGGATGACTTTGTCAATATGCACTTTGGGTAAATTTTAAAATATGCATAAAGCTTCCTTTCAAAGGCCTCTTCCAAGCGGTCAGTACCGCTTGTTTGGTGGACTCTGACAAGAGAATGATGTCTGGTCTCAAGGTGGTGGTCACGATTCATTCATCGTTATCATTAATTTTATAAACAATCTTAACAAAAATGCTTATGTCAGGATTGCAATCATTACATAAACTTACCCATGCATCTCCATGACTAATTGCATTGCAGGGTCAGTGCACCCCTCCAGGCCTGTTATGCTGCTGTCTGATTGGCCTAGCATATTATATACCATGGCGGCAGTCAGCGATGGTGCCTTTGGTGCTTCATGCATGAACATTTTCATTAACCACTGATTATAACTACCAATAGGTTCATAATACTACTTACATATGAAAATATACAAGTGAAAATAACAAAAAAAAAAGTTTGCCAAGTGTAGTTCAAATCAATCAAGCTATGTTATTAGTCATACCTGCTACACTGATCAATTACTATATTATTGCTTTGTCTAATGGACTGAGAGACAACGACATAATGGTGGATGGGTTTAAATGTTAAGTGAGGCACAGGAAGCAGCAATAAACAACTTGGTTTTGGCAAATACTACAATAAGTGAGAGATTCTAAGCCACATCATGAGACACAGCTCAATTTTGAACATCAGGAAAGACAGCTTTGGAATCAGTGGAGAATACAGGCCAATTGCACATGAAGCAGCTTCACAAGGAGCCTGTTGATAGAAATTCTAGTATTAGATTGACTACAGCAGACTACCTACAGTACAACATTTTTTTCCCTGTGTATTGGACTACATGGTTATTTTCCATCAATGAGGCTGGATTCAACATAACAAAGGGGAAGAATCCATTGCCATGCCAACCTTGGTCCATACAACACAGACCAGACTGCACAGCACTGTGATACCAGCGGACCACATGGATGACACAGAGCAGCACAGATGTGTGATAGTATGGGACAATGTCAGCTTCCACCATGCAGCCCTGATCCACACAGTTTGTGGACCACCCACAATATCTTGTTCAGTACCCGTCACCCTACTCACCATTCCTCTGTCCAATTGAAGAGTTCTTTTTAACATGGATGTTAAGTTTGTGCCAATATTACGTTTTTTGGACCCGAATGCAGACACAGGCTAGATGGCGTGAGAGTAAAATGATTTATTGTCACAAAAGTTAAACCAGGTGAGGCTGACGGCTGGAGAGGGCTGAGGGCGGGGAGAACATTGATGGGGTGCTGTAGCCAGACCCGACTAGGTGGCAAGATGCAGCCTCATTTTTTTTTTGGTCCTCAGGACCAGTCCTAGCCTGGTCAGATGCGTACACGAACTGATGAAGCCTCTTGGATGAGAGGTGAAACGTCTTCCCAGACAAATAACCTAGTCCAGTTGTTTTCGATTTAAAAAAACTCCTTTAGGTTGTTTCATTTTGAAATTACTTCCCTTGTGTGTTTTGTGGTTATTTTGCTTCTGGTCTTTGTCCTGTTTCCCTCCTTTGTGATTGTCTGCCCCACCCTAATATGTTACACCTGTGTTAAATTACCTTTGCCTCCCTTGTGTATTCAAGTCTCTGTACTCCCTTTTGTCATTGTCAGTTTGTCTGTTTTACTCAATTTGAATTTTTGAAGTTTCCCTGTCTTGTGTTACCAATGTTTAGATTTTCTGTTACTTCTGTTGAGTGTCCTCTGTGTCTCCTTGTGTTTCAGTTTTTTGGACTTTTGTTTCCCAAGCCTGTTTTTGCATCAAGTAAGACTGGTGTTTCTTTGTTTAATAAATCACCTTTTTTCCACCTGCTCCCTTGGATTGTCTGCATTTGGGTCCTTAACACTATAAAACCTGACATGAATTTATGGATTAATATCTAACATCAGTCTATAACTCTATATGTCCTTACTATGAACCTCTTTAATGGCTTATGACTGATGCCAGGCCAGGTATGTCAGCTACAACTTTATTAGGTACACATGCACAATCTAATGCAATCCATTGATTCACCCTAACACCGTCACCGTCACATATAACACCACTCGCTCGCTCCCGCTCCACCACTCACACCTTACACAAAGAGCTATAGAGGAGCCAGGCCACTTTTATAACATTTAGTAAATATTACTTGTAAGGGTTAGTGAAGTGAGATTTAACAACTCCTTTTGACAATGAATTATTTTCCACCATGCCAGTAATCCAGTTAATCTACACCTAACGTTGATACACAGCTCCTTATGGAAAACAGTGATTACAGCCTAAACCATCACAATTCTAAGTAACTAGTAACAAAACTTTTTTTTTTTCACTGCACGTACACCACAAACACTTGAATATAAAAATGACTCATTGTAATTGAGTGAGGAAAAAAAGACCCATAATGGCGGCGATATTGACATACAATCCAGCTGCCAATGCAGCATCTAGTTGTATATGTCTATGTTCCCACCCCACCAACCAAAGTTGTTCATTACTCCACCACTATGATTTAATTTACACATTTCCAACACTATGACCACATCTCAGCATTACAAACTACTAAAATGGCCATCGTCAACTGATTTAAGCCCCAGTGTATTTATTACAATGGGAGTACATGACCTGTTTAGAGAGAAAATCTGGTAATTGTGTTCAGATTCAAAAATGTGTAAAAACTCAGTGACATTGTCTTGAACATCACGTCATTCAAATATGAGAAGTTATGGCCTGGCTCTGAGAACATAGCAAATAAGGGAAGGCACGTATGGAAGTAACTTAAAACAAAGTAAGTTCATTTCAGAGAAATTAGTGTTGACTTAACTAAGATAACAAAAATGGCAAATTTGACAAATGAGGCTCGCAGATGGACTCCAACAGAAGATGATGTTGTGCAAAGAGAGAGCCTTCTTACTGCAGGATGGAGAGGTCTTATAAAATCTAGTTGAAGGACAGTGGCCAGCTGCCTCCACTTCCCTGTTGGCTTCCAGCTCCACCCAACCAGGAAACTGCAGGAACACAAAGTACAACACAGCAACAACAAAACACACACACAAGCCCTGGTAGAGGCCCCGGGGCCCTCACAGAGGATATAAACTTTGTTTTCCTTTTATTTTTCAATGACGATTATCAGTTTCTTCTTCATCACTAGAAACCAAAAACGCTGAGTCTTAGTCATACAACACACACCAACATCTTTAAGCCGACTGTCTCACTTTATATCTGGTTTTCAGTGGCACATACAGAACATTGTGTTTCAAGAGGATTAAAGCACAGCAAGAAATGTAAGAGGAAACATTAAGTTTTTTGACAGGAGAGGCTCATCTTTTGATGTTGTTTCAGGTACTTTTAAGTAAGGAGAGGGAACAAAAGTTTGAAAACACTTCAAAATTCCACCGGAAGATGATGAAAGGGGAACAAGGGTTGATATGAGAGCTGAGAAAGAAGGGGGATCTGCTATTCATCATTTCAGCGAGGAGACGGGTTGATTAAATATTCAGTTTGATATCAGATGAGTGTTTAACTCGCCTGACACTCGTCCCAAATGAGCCTCAGCCGTAGTGCTGCTGCTTGGCATTCTGCAGCCTGAATGCATGTCGGGACTGAACAGTGAAAGGATATTAAAACAATTCCAAAGACACTAAACCCTGTGATGGACTGACATGCTGTCAAAATGATTGATATCATAAAATTAGCAAACAAGGCAGAACAGAAATTTGACCAGAATCAGATAAAACCGATGAGTGATGAGGTGAACAGCCCCGCGTCCTCCCTGCAAACACCTGACCCACGCAACTATAAGTATTCAACAATCAATAAATACATTGCTAAAATTCCATCTGTGTGTTTATTCATCCTTTATCTTAATACATGACAATATGCACTTTAATGACCCATATTAAACATCTGGAAATACTAATAATAGTAATATTTACTATTAAGGTGTGGTAATGACGATACATCTCTACCTTTCTCAAGAAGCTTTGATCTGTCTTTAAATGTAAACACTGGTTCAGGTTTGGTGTTCTGGTCAGAATAGTAAACATCTTCACAACTAATTTACTGCTGTGAGAACGGAACTAAACCACGGTTTTAAAGCTGGAGCGAATATTTTGGGGCTGCTGGAAGACTTCACACCTCAGATGTGTTTGTCTTGTGTTCTGCTCAGAGATTTCCTACATTCAACGAATAATTTAGCCAAAGTACAGTGGCATGTTTATGCTTTTCAGAAATTCCACAGAAGAAAAGTTTTGTCAAAGAAATCGAGCAATGGAAGCGAGTGGAGCAGAAGCTGACACAGTCAGGACATACGTTGAAGAAAATGCTTTGCTTGCTGCCGTCATGAGTTTGAATCTGACCCATGGCACCTTTGCTGCATGTCATCCCTTCTCTCTCTCCCTGACTGTCCTGTCTCTCTCTCACTTCACTATCTGAATAAAATGCAAAAATGCCCAAAAAAGTAATAATAAAAAAAAAAGATTTGTTGTTCCGCCATTATTCATTTTACATTTTGGCTGTTTCATGTCACCTCTTCTGTCTCACTTGACTTTAAAGTCAATTCTGATTCTAATCCTGAGAACATGAAACATGCAGCCAATATATGATTTTTCAGTTTCTTGCTCTCTGTCATAAGAATTAGGCTTCAGATATCAATACGATATTTTAAACAGAGCACTGCTGCTATCATAAATATTCATCAGGCAAAAATACTGTATGTTTTAGAAGGTGCAATTTTAAAAATAATTTTAAAAAAAAATTTAAATTTAAAATAAAACAACCTATTGATGACACTTTGCTGCAGTATGCTGGAGTTCAAGAGCTAGGACTTTAAAATTAAAGTACACACCCAGCTTTAGAGGGGTCGCCTAGACTGCTGTGTAATGAGAACATGGCATGCTGTGATCCCCAGCAGGTCACTGTGCTCTTTCCTGACTGATGTGTATGATGCTAGCAAATACTTCCACTGATGGTAAACTTTAAAGCTCTTAATTGAGGGCCGTATTAGCTCAAGCAGCAACTTCTAAGGCTGAAATTGAAGCAAACACGGCAGTCCCAAAAACTGCAGTTCATTGAATGCCCACTTGAGGCTGGCTCCAAAAGTGAGTCAAACTCTATAGACTCAAATGTTAAAATGATTCAGTGAAGATGACGACAGAGGATAATGATCAAACTGCCGCTCCTCAAAGCTTCACATTTCCTCCTCCTGTCCCCTCCTCTCTCACTCTGTCTTTCATCAGAGGGAAAACTCCCATCACCATCTTCTCTCTCTTTCATAATACAGGACTTTCCTTTCACTCTTTCCAACTCTTTTATCTCTCAACCTGTTTCCTCTTTTTCTGTTTTTTCTTACCGAGTCCCTCCAAGTTCCCAACTGTTCCCAATGGTTAACTCTTGACTGTCTCTCACTCAAATCACTTCATCAAGTCCTTCAACGTGATCAACCGTACAGGTGGTTTGTTCCAACGACCAAGCATCAACTTCCAGGGCTGAAAAATGAAACCAACACTGAAGTACCAGAAACTGCAGTCCCTCTAATGACCACTAGGGTCTGGCTCCAACAGTGAGTCAATCTCCATAGACTTTCATGTTAAAATGTCCAACATTAAGTCCAGCAGACAGCCTACAACCTGGTACAAAAACAGTTTTTCTATAGATATATAACTTACCTGTTTACATTTTATTAAGACTTACAGTTCTGCATAATTGTGGGCGTGGCTGCTTTGAGTGACAGGTGGGTGAGTGTATGCTTGCCACAAACCAGCGTAAACCGAATTCTCAGCTCTATGCACGCCCCTCCATTTGTCCATTTTTGGATTAGCTGGGAGTTAGGGGCGGAGTCAGACACTGCCAAGATGGTGACAGCGGAACACCCCACTCTGCGCTTCAAAACAGTTCTTAAGAAACCTGTGGGTGTCTTCACAGAGGCTACCTCCATCTTTATTTAAGGTCTATGCATTAGCTCAGGCAAAGCCTATAAGTTTCACTTGCATCATTTAGTCTTTATCATCATACAACTTTACACTGGACTGTTTGATGCTTCCTCCATCACCCCAAACTTTGTTTCAGTTTTTGGTTTCGTTGATTGTACTAAAACTAATATGTATGTCCTTTTTACTGCTCAGATTCTTTGAGAACACCCTGAAAGAGCAGCAAATCTAACTGTAATAACACCTGCTATGAATTGTCAGTTCCTTGGTACAACTGAAGTCAATCATAGTACATGACTTATGCTAAGTGTTAGATTGGAGAGCAGGACCAATATCCCTCCATAAAAGCACATATTTTACTGACATTTAGGCTGAGTGCTTGTCTGGCTGCGCTGACTCTCTGATATACAGAATCAGATCCTCGTGACATTTCAGTTTACACTGGACACAGTTTTACAGGTTTTTTGTCCTCTTTTTAAATGGCAATGATTAGTTATGGGAAGGTCTACAAAGGAGAGCTGCATGGTTCCCACAGAAATACAAAAAACAAGATCCAAGATGGTTTGCAAAATATTTAATAATGAATGACAACCATGGAAAGAATGAAGGCACGCTGTCTTCACGTGAAATAATATTAATTTATTCCTCAAGCATATAGTGAAACAAACAAGCCCTTGCATATCGATTCTAAGTCGTCATCAGGGTCTGACACTTAAAGGTCTTCTCAATCCCTTTGACGCAGTTCACACATCAGAAATGTTGTTCTCACAACTCTTTATCAGAAGTGTTTTTATTGTGAAAAGAAGGATCCTCATCCAGATGAACACATTTTAATCTGGATGAGGATCTTTTTGTTTAATGTTAATCTGGATGAGGATCTTTTCGTTTAAATGCACAGTCGGTAACTTCTGCCTCTAGGGCTCTCTCAATCAAAAGAACAAGAAAAGACAGCATTGGGTGAGATCATGGAATAGTGTGGATCATGGGAGTTGTTGTCTTCAACACCATTACTGGTTTGGATTCCTTCATCGTCAGTGGTTCAGGAAATCAAACAGACCTTGTGATTCTAACCGTTAAAAAAACTGAATGAAGCAGTTTGACATTTGAAGTCAGTGTTTGAGCGACACTGTACGGAGGACAGAGACTCAGGGAAGAGTTGGAGCTGAGATTGATGCTAACCTTTGTTCTGATTGTTTCTCTGATAACTTATGAACCAGACATTCAGCAGGTTTTTACCAGCAGCTGAATTATCCACAGAGGTGTCCTCCTCTCCATAACAAACACACCAGGGGATTCAAACCAGTGGGAACACCCATTAAGCAGTTTCACTTTAACAATCATTGATTCAGCGACGCTCTTCAGTGACACAGGACAGGACGTCTCCATCAGCTGGGAGCTGAGCTGTCTAACATTTCCTCAGCTTGTTTCTCTGATAACTTCAGATCCAGACGTCCGATGACTAAAATCCTTCATCTGGTTCAAATATAGAGCTGAAAACCACCAAGGTGGAAAAAGTGTATGTGTATTAAAATAAGAGAAAAGAAAATTTAAACTTTAAAAAATGGCAACTCACCTTTGATTTGACACTGTCTTTTGTCTCCACCTAGACCTTTTGACAAGAAATTTCTCAATACCTTTCCCAATCCCAAATATTAAATGCTACTATAAGTGACCGTCTGCCCAAGGCCAATAACAAAATCTGTGGATCTGCTGACAGCATATAAAATGATACACCCAAGTTCATTGTTTATTTACTTGATTAACATACAATATCTGATACATATACATAACCTCATTAACAGCTTGATTTGAAGCATGTGATGTGGATATAAAAGTGGACACAATGTTTGAACTGAGGCAGAAGTGGACTAAACTCAGACTGAAACGGAAAGCCCAGTGTCCAATACGTGGAGGCAGACATCAAACAAAATACAAACACACACACACACACACACACACACACACAACACACACACACACACACACACAGAAAGTCAGCAATCATGGCATTCAACTGTTAAATTCACAGTCACTATCCATCACTCTGCTCTTTGGAAAAGTACACACACACACACACACACACACAATCTATCCATCACTGTGTTGTTTGGGCTTGTTCTGTAAAATGTCAACCTATAAATAGAAAGAGATGGGTGACAGAACAGAGCAGGAAAGACAATTAAACCCCCCCCCCTTTTTCTTTCACTCTCTCTCCTGAATATTTTTTCTCTCTCTCTTCATATTTATTTTATATACTGTGTATATTTCTGTAGTGATAAGTGACCTTTAAAATGTAAAAGTGTTTTACTGACAGCTCTGTTAAAGAGAAACAATTAAACTGCAAATGTCAAATTGTTGGTTTTTACTCATGTGTACTTTACATTCCTGCTGTCCATTTACAAGTCATATAGAGATTTCCATGTTCATGTCAGTGTTCAGTATAAATCATATATCTTAAAGAGGTGTTGATCTTGTTCCTGCTCTGCCACTGCTGATGTAAAGCGCTGACACATGACTTGTCATATTCAGCAGTTATTGCCATGCAGGTGAACATGTGTTCACGTAAAACCAGACTGATCTTTACCTCCATAATATGTCACTCTGTACAACATAGAAAACACATTTACAGCTGTTAATCGGTCCTTTAGATTAAAGAGGTCAACAGTTCATCTCTCCAGCAGTCTTTTTTCCATCCGTGTCTCCATCCACTGTTTCCCCAGAGAGATAAAAAGCTCTGACTAAACATACACTGTCTCCTCCTATCCTGTTCATTTAAAATGAGCTATTTCTCTGTCTTCTTCACCTCCTTTTTTGGCTGGACTGCAACAGCGGGGACAGCCCTATAATCTTGAATGTCGCTAACTGACTGACTGAATGACTGATGATATTTCTACCACTGGTCAGCAGAGTGCCAAGACACAGTCTACTGAGCCGCTCTGGTTTCCCGGCTGCAGGGAAGAGGAGGAGCACTTTCAATATACTAAGCCTCGCCTCCATTACAGCAAATAAACTACTTTCATTACATGTAGTATTATTACGAAAGGAGGCAGAGGAATAACTAGACATAAGAAAAAAAGAGAGGAATGATGACCCACATGTGTGACGATGATGATTGCACTTTAGTTCCCAATTTCTACAATCGCTAAAAAGTAAATATTACATTCTAGTTCTTTGATATTAAAACTCAATGAAGTGTATATATTAACATAAAAAACTGTTATTATAAAAGTGTAACACATAAATATAAAAACTGTTAAATCTGCATAAATAGAAACAATGAAATAAATGTAAATGAAAAAATGTTTATAATATACTGACATCAGATTGCAACCCACTGACAGAAATGTGAAAATAATTCAGAGTTTACAGTTTACTGTTACTATTTGAAGGTGTTTGTTTTCTTGCAGCTCAGATGTCAGTTGTTTCAAATCAAGTCCCCAGATGGATGATAAAGGAGTCCCTCAAGGATCGATACTAGGCCCAATGCTACTTTGTATAAAAATATTAATTCTCCTACTTTTTGTGCTGATGATACCATCCTGTATTCCATCAGCTTTCAACTACCTAAAAAGACAAAAATGTTTGTATTTCATGTGCACACATTTTCCCATATTTTCATAAAATTATGTTCCCATTCCTATCCATCCACGAGAAATGGAGATATAATTTGGTCAGGCAGCCATTTGTCCTACAAAAATAAAGAAGAGTCCGCTGACACCCAAGCAGTGCTTGTTTCTCTTCTTCAATCCACCACACTGTCCACAGTGCCATTCCATTCATTACACAAGACAGCTACTGTGCTCACCACTTCATATTATATCAAAAAGTTTGATGTTCATCATTGGTATCTGGAAGGCATCGGCAGACTTGTGTCTTCATCGATAAGGCCTTGCTATCTAAGCTGCCGAGATATTTAACGTCCTTATTTCAGTGCAGAGCTGATAACCATGACACCAGATCACAGGGAAGACTGGTTTCCCTTCCTATACACCGTGCTGTTTGAATGAGTAGCAGTAATAATGGAATGAGCCACTGAATTCTCTGAGCAACTCTAAATTTCTGTTTGTGTGTTTACATTCCCAAAGAGCAGCGTGATGGATACTGACTGTGAATTTAATAGTTGAATGTCGTCATTGCTGACTTTTTGTGTGTGTGTATGAGAAAGAGAGCGAGAGAGAGTGAACGAGTGAATAGACTTTCTTATTGGGATCTTGTATTCATGTAATAATCAAGAAACTAAAGGTGGGAGGTTGAGTCATGGTGCCACAATGGAAGTGTGCAGATATAGTAGAAACTACAATGCCCCCCTGCACCCAGACTAGTTTCAAACTACATCCCTGATTATCAAGAGTCATATAAATATAAACATTTTGTGTGAAATAATGTCATAATGACTGTGTGAAGTCAAGAGTAATGAAGAGTAATGGCTGAAAACATGTTTTGTGAGGTCACCTTGACCTTTGACCATCAAACGCTAATCAATTCATCCTTGAGTCCAAGTGAATGTTTGTTGCAAATTTGAAGACGTTCCATCAAGGTGTTACTGAGATATCACATCCAGGAGAATGGGACGGGCGTACAGACGGACAGATAGACGGATGGACGGCTCTAGCTGTCACAACTGCGGAGGCATTGAAAGAATTTCCAAAACATATATCATTAAAAAACATCACTGCTAAATGTAATCCAGTGTTGAAATTCTTGTCTGCTTCTTCACTGGTTACCATTTCACTAAAACGAGCATTTGTGTCACATAGATTGCAAATGGTGCCAGTGACATCTTTCACACATATAAGATATAGGACTTTCACAACACATAGGACTTTTTCATAACTTATGACTTAATGTAAAGGAATTATCAGAATGATACTTCCACCAAATTGATCTTTTTTCTCATCTTCTCGTTTTTCTCCTCCACCTATGAAATAATAGGAATTGTTTAGTTGATTAAAACCTCCGGATCAGGATTAGCAGTTGCATTAATGGCCGCATCTAAAACCATTCAAGTTGTTGACCTTTGGACTATAGTTGTTTCCTCCTCTTTTAAATTTTGAACTTGAAGCCAGAATGATGACTTCTGCGTGAGCCTGCATTTTTCTGAACCACCACAGCACTGTCAAGCTGAAGTGAGTTGTCCTACATTTCAGCTGACAAACTGACAGTGTCAGTCTTGCCTCAGAGATGACACGAAGATGACAATTCGCCATCACTGGAGGAGGAGACTTTGTTTTCCCTTTGGAAAAGGAAACAGTTCACAACCAATTTGGGAGTGAGAGAGGTTTTGCTTTTCTCATCTATCTTTCAACAGATCTTCTTAGATATTTGCCGTGTAAGGGCTTTTGCTCAGATGCTGCATCTTTGGTTAACGCTAACTAGCTCTTTATAAATACCAAAAGATGAAACACATTGACGAGCAAGCGCTTCCCACACTGAAGGAAAAACGCCTTCCTGCTAATGCACAGCGACCAAAGACAAATCACAGACTGTTTTGTTCTTCTTCTCCATCACCCTGAACCTTTGTCAGTCTCACTTTGCTTCCCCTCCTCTTCTGTTGCTGTATCTCTCCATGGTTTTCCTCATCTCTGACATGTACAGGGTACACACACAAAACCTGATGCTACACGTTTTAAATTTCATACTTAAAATTTCAAACCTTGGCTATTTTTGCCTTTGTTTGATTCCCTTTATTTTTCGGCCCCATGCCAAGAAACTAGGCCCTACAGAAAATTCACCAATTGTTCTGTAAATTGTTCTAGAAATTTGACATATGTCCTTGCACAGTTTGAAATTGTTGTGATATTTGCTTGTATGTTCAAAAGTTTTTTACCACCAACCACACACATGGTGTTTATTTAAGGGAAACCTGGGCACTACATGTTAGAGCCCCCACTATTCCCACTCCTAAGAATCGTCAGCTGATGCAATTAATTTTTTTAATGATTATTATTATCATTTTTAAATATACTTTATTGTGTCAGTTGCACATTACACATAACCTGTTATTGAAACACCTTGAAACAAAATTTTTGACCTTTATTGCTTTAGATATGCACTGTGTGCAAAAGAAAGTTATGAGTATGGTGGTTTTTCTTGGAGCAAACTTCAGCTTTTAAAGCTACACCTTTTACATCTGAAACTAAATCAGGTCCCCAATCTGACTGTTTGAGGGTTCCACAGAGACCCTCTCAATAGGTGAATTAAAATCCACCGTAGACGAGGACTCGTTTAGCACACTGAGATCCTGACAGTTACAATCAATGCAAGTTTGTTTGCAACAAGACATGTATACAAATAAACTCTAATCTGTCCCTGTAACAGTTCAGTCCAGCACAGTATAGAAGCCCCCACAGGCACTTCAAGTCAAGCAGACATCCTACATTGAAAAAATCATCCACAGATACACACAAACACAGACACACACACACACACACACAGCGAAAAGCAGAGCAGAGAGGCTGCGCTGTTGGACACAGAACCAGGTGAAGTAAAGATAACTGAAGATTACTGGAGATGATGAACTATTATTGAACTTTACTGTAAGAACTTTATCAAACAACCTATACAACAAGCAACAAACAGAAAAGAGATATTTTCATCTATTTTGTCCGCTGTCTGCTGGTGTCTTCTGCACAGCAACATTGTGCTGGTTAAGCTAAAGGCGAATTATTATGGCCTTGCAATAATAGCAAATGTCAAAGTACAGAGAGTGGTTCCACCAATTTCAACTCAATAAAGTGCTTTAATGAAGGATCCAGTGTGAATTTCAATACCTGCTCGGAAATCCTGGTCTCTGCAGACTCTGAACTCCTCTGGCTGTGGCTAGGCTTCAGCCTGTAGATCTTACAGAGCAGTGATCCACTAGTCAACTGAGTCTGTTTTAAACGTAATCCTAAACTCCAGTCCAGTTACCTGGCCTGAACAAATGGCTAAATTGCTTTTCTCTGTGTCACCTTGGAGTTAGCTATTCATTCACAATGATGGAAACTAGCTCATGCATCAACATTTAACTCAATCAGCACTCTCAATTCTGCTGTTTGTGTTTTCAACTTTTGACGTGTAGGATGAAATGTAAACGATTTCAACTTTACAAAAGGCAAAATTTTCATTATCTAAAATGAACATCTACTGATCTATTCTTGAATGTTGAAAAAACATGAAAATTAGGATGCTAAGGAAAAGAAAGGCAAATTGAGACAATTTGTTCATGTCATGTAGCAACCTTAACACTTTAATTTATGAATAAAACTACAATCCAATCTATCAATACTTTAAATAAGTTAAAACAAAAATGTTTTAATCTTAAAGTATTAACCTTGCTGACTCCAAATAAGGCTTTCGTGGTTTACCTGTAATATGATGCTGTGATATATGCTTGATAAAAACCAAAACTGTGAGCTAAAGAGGTTAAAGCGTAGCTATGTATTGGTCTCTGAAAGTGTCCCACAGGTTGTGCATTACTTAACAAACCTGTAACAATTGTGTTAAGGAGAAATGAGACAATGCAGAGTGATGATGATGATGAGAGTAATTCCTGATCAGCACCCTTCGCAGATTCATTCAGCTCCCCAAAGACATTACAAAACAGCACTGCCACCTACTGAAGAACAAATGGAATGACAAGGAAAGCAAAACTAAAATTGACTAAAATCACAAAATCCCTTGTCCCTGGGTATCTCGTGTCTTTGAGCACAACCTTGAGAAACATAGTAAGGAGAGGATGAAAAGCTAAGATGAGTGAAGTCGAAATAAAAGGGCAAGGAGAGGACAGGAGACAAGGACAAGACCGGAGAAGGAAGAAGAAAAAAGACGCGAGCCGCGAGATGAGCATGTGTCAACTTTCTGTGAACCACGTGGGAACAGGAAAAAAGGCCATCATCTGCACAGTGAGGTGACAGCTGGGGATGTTTGGCTGCACTTCCAACACTTTGTCTGTTGTTGCTAAAATACAGCAGCTGTCTAAAGCACCACAGCCCACTGCTGAAAAGAGGATCAAGAGCTTTTGTGAAAAAGAGCCAAGAAATGCGTCTGTTGTACCACACACTGCCTCGTTTCTTTACCTGGCACTCAGGGACGACGGGATGATGGGTTCAGATATTTAACCCAGCCATTTAAAAATAAAGAGAGAGAGAGAAACATACTTGCGCCTCTTTCACGGTGAAAAGTTAATCAAATCTTTAATTTCAAATACACATATTTGAGTGAAAATGAAGAACTCAAACAAGAGGGACTGTCAGAGAAGTCGTTTTTTTTGCTGCAACCTATTTCTGATGTATTAAGTTTTTACAGTCACTACAATGATTTCATGTAATGACTTCAAAGAAATTTGAAATTATCGATAGTTTGAATATTCTCGTTACTGGTACCTGCTCCTAATGGTCTATGCTACTGGATTGGAAAATTGGAGCCTCTGGATTGGAATTCTAGGAAAGTGAATGAAAATAGCCCAGATGTTTGGACTGGAAACGTACATATTTCATCATGACCTCACTCACGACTTGTATACGGCTGTCTTTTGTGTGTTATAGATATTGACCAGTGCATCTGAGCTCCATGCACTCTAGCGGACATGGCATCCATCATTTTAGTAGTCCTGCTTGGGCTGCTCAGCTTCCCCAAGACAGACTTGATGGGGGACACCAAGGCCCCTAAGGCCTGATCCATGGGAGGTGGTGGTCCACTGGATGGTGGTCCGCAGCTGGACAGAAAAAGAGCGTGACTGACTCATGTCATCATGAAAACGGGAGGCCGTCTGGCATTTTAACATCCGTTGCCTCCACATGCGCATGACCATGGGGTAGGCCTTTGCCTACCCCAGGATGTCAATCTCCCCCTCGATGCATTGGCTGCATCCAACATCAGACGCACCAGATCAAGCTCCTCCTGCCCCACCTGGGCAGAGGTGGGGGGCTGGGAAGTAGATGGGGCTGCCACAGGGGAGGGCATTGCTAATCCTTTCCTGATGACTGCATACGAGGTATGGACTGACTGAGACTACACCCCCACTTGGTCATTCCAAACCGCCACTCTTGGCTGCTTCACCTGCTGCAGCTGACCAATGAGAGAGGCAGGATGCTTGTGAGAAAATGCTAGAGCCTGAGCCTCCCTCACTCTAGCTGGCAGGCGAAAGCAGTTCATACAGGATGTTGGCCATGTGTGCATGGTCCAGCCCTTTACTATGCACACATGATGATAATGACCATCCTGCATAAGCATCTTTATCCAACAGCAGAAACAGCTGTGGGCTAGTGGGCTTGACATATTCTGTACACAACCAATATGTGGCAACAACAGATCAGTCCTCTCCAAGAATAAGTACGAGACAGTGGTAAAAACTGCACTCCAACGTTATGCCAAGTACTTCTTACATCAGAAAGAAGGACAAGACTCAAGACTTTAATCACCCCATGGTTCTTTGTTTATGTTGACCGAATTGGTTGATAAGTCTTGTCTAGTTTGAGGTCTTGGTCTCTACATGCACCTGGCGAACAAGTCCATGTTCATGTCCATGTGCCTAAGACCCTTGAGTTTCTTAGTGCAGTCTAGTCCACAGAATCTTGGCTAAAATCTTGTGGAGAGAGAGAGGGGATGACATGCGGGCCCACGGGTGTGACTGGAGCCTGGGTAAGACTAAGCCTTTGTGGTATGCGCTTTACCAAGTTAGCCACCGGGGCACTGTGAATTACTGCCTCCCACTCCGCCACACAAACACAACCGTCTGCTCAGCTGTGATGTGCACTCTCCCACAGACTGTGCTAAGAGAGGATTGTAGTCTAGCGACGGCCCACATTTCCCCATCATGCCTGACAGATAAGTTCTCCCCTGAGAAGGTTTCTATTGAGTGATTATTGGTCCTTTGGGCGTCCTGTAGATCTCTGATCAAAGGATTAGAGCAGCTGCAGCCCGTAATGATCGCCTCTTTATCCCCACGCTGAATCAGGTCCCAGAATGGAACAGCATTATGGGAGTATTTGACCTACATGTCAAGTGACAGGACTGTGAGGAGGAAATTAAATAAGTCTTTAGTATGTCACATAAAGGTGGTGCTTTGGTTCTCTTCTTCACTGGAAAGAATCAGTTCACACAATTACATGAAAACAAATGTTAAAGCAATGTAAACGATGCAATTTATGTCCATGGTGAAGAAACTAAAAACATTTTCAGACACAATCCACTTCTACAGATCCTCAGTCACTGCTCACATAAAGTGGACTTTTTGCAGTAAAAAGTCAGTGTTTGAAATAATCACCAATAATTTGAGACTGCCACAGCCGGAGGTGACCCCAGCGTTCAGACAGTGTTTACGGAAATAATGTGTTTGGCCAGCTGTGTGTTGCAATCACTAAATCATAAATTATGTTTTCCTTCTGTATGTATGTCATCAACAACAAAATGTAGAAAAAGACGGTTTAATCATTTGACTATGTGTATGTCTCTGGTGCTGATGGAGAACAGGGAGAGACAGAAGGAGACCGACAATAAAAAGAGCCCCCTGCAATTTGTGCCACAGTGCTGAGTGGCCTTTAATGAAGGGTGTGCAGGATGAACAATCTGATCCTGAAGATGGGAGAGGACGGCAGGCTTCAGTGGTGGAGATGCGATAGAAAGGCTACATTTACACCTCTTATCAAAATGTGTTCTGTGTGCAGAAACGCTTTGAGAATATTGATCGATCTGATTATGTGCTCTACATTTATGTATGGTCACTTGCACATTCTTATCATCTGCATGGCAACAAGATCATATTCTCACATGGACTATGAAAAGTAGGCAGGAGGACACTAGATGAAATAGTATAAAAATTTAATATAATGATTACAGTGACCAAAATGATCATTGTTATCAGTATTATCATGGTGTTGTTAAAATGTGCTGAAAATATTCAAAAAGTAATAACTTTCACAAATCTTTATAATTGAAACCATAAATAGATCATTAGCAGCACTTTTTGTTGCATTTAAACATTAACATAATAACACTTCCAACACATCAGTGTCACAGATGAAGACAAGGGACCAGTAGCAGCACTTGGTTCCCACTCTGAAATCAACGGAAAAAAAGAGTGAGCTGTAGACCTGAAATAAGTTTCAAAAACGCATAGTCACTGATAAAAGCGTCTCACACAGAAGCCAGACACTTACTTGTGGCTTTTTATAAAACTGGCAAGACGGCATGGTTTTCAAAACAACAGTCCATTTCCAGTGGATTTCCTTCCCGCTCCCTGCATAGAAAGACAGTATTTGTTTGCGCTTTTGCACACACACACATCTACAACATCCACTGGAGGCTCATACAGGGGCATTCATCCCCAACACGTATCCACAGCTGGTTCATTAAAAATTATATGTTTTATATTAAATCTATGAGCCTACAAATAGACACTAATTCAATGTGATTATACTGTAAATTCAGCCTGTAGGCATAACCAGAAGAAAAATATTTAGATAAGTAAAGCAACAATTTCAACAAAACAAAATCAAAACATTGCACTCTTACTTATTGATAATTTTAGAGCTGCAGTACATCGGTTCAACAATATGTTGACTCACCTAATGAGATGGCTGATGTTGCATAGCGGCCACCAAATGCTTGATGTCTGGCACAATGGATGGAAGTCTCAGTCAAAGATCTGGATAAATTACACACAATAAACATCCAGATTATTTCTGTATTTAGTTTTTAATGCCACAAGCGCAGAAAATCTCACAGTCTCAAAGAAATATGTTGTCGGGACAAAAGGCGTCCCAAAAGCCAGAAGTTTGTCAGGTACTTCTGTGAGAAAAACAGTTTCAATCCATTGTCTTGCTCTTTTGCGCTCAGGGCTGTGAGGGCCTTGTCACTCTGTCTGGCCAATGGGTTTACTATCCAACTTAGATGGGAAAGTATTCGCTTAACCCACAGCTCCAGTTTTCTAATGGTCATTTTGACTTTATTCTGGATATTGAACATGTTCACTGCTGTTCCCTGGAGGCCGAGGTTAAGTCCATTTAAGTGGCTGAAAATATCGGCCAGGTAACCCAATGTAGCCAAACCACTCAAAATCACTCTAGCCATGTGCCAGTTCGAACTTCATGTAACTCAAAAAGGTGCGTCAGTACCTTCCCCCAGGAGAGCAACCTCACCTCAGTGTGTAACAGCAGATGGCGGTGGTCGCTGCCCATCTCTCCACATAACACTGCAAATAAACGTGTTTGCAGTGGACAGCTCTTGATGAAGTTGACTGCTCTGACAGCCTCATCTAAAACAGTCTTTAGATCTGGGGGCATTTTCTTTGTAGCCAGTGCTTCGCCGTGTATATAACAGTGGACAGGTGTTACTTGTAGAGCCCCCGCTTTCACACACCTGACGACTGCACTGTGCTGCCCCAGCACCGCTTGGGCTCCATCAGTGCTCACTCCAACACATTTGGATCAGTCCATCCGGTTGGAAACCATTAAATTGTTCAGAATGCCAAAAATGGTCTCAGCAGTTGAACGGGTGGGGAGAGATCAACAGAATAAAAATCTTTTATCTCACCATTTTTTTCATACCGCACAAGGCAAGCAGGTTTGACAGATGTGCGGTGTCTGTTGATTCATCCAGTTGGAGGGAATAAAAACAGATCTCTTGTATGCTTTGTAATAACTGTTCTTACACATTCTTTGCCAAGTCATCAATTCTGAGATGATGAGAATGAGATTAGGTTAAGACGCTGCATAGCATTCTCTCCGTACATCACCCCCACTATCTGTTTTGCTGCGGGAATAATTCAATTCTCTATGATGGTGTGCGGTTTTACCAGCCTTGGCTATGAGTTGGGAGACCTGATAGGATGCTTCCATACTCAGTTATTTTCTTCTTGATCATCACCGGGAAAAAACAAACAAAACAGAAATACCAAAAACAAAACAAAACAAAACAAAACAAAACATAAAACAGTTTCTTTATTTAAATTTTTTTATAATCATACTTTTTCACCAGATCTGTACTGTTTTGCAAATGACTTGGCGGCCCACTTGCAATATCTTTGCAGCCAACCAGAGGGCCGCAGTCCACACGTTGGGAATCATGGTGTAGAGAAAAATTTAGCTCAATTTGGAGAAATAAGGAATTAATCAGAATTATCAGGCCCTTTTTAATAATTCAACCAGCGATATTATTATCAGAGTGAGCACAATAAAAGTAATATGTTTCTTTGGGTGATCAGTCCAGAGTGTCTGTAATGTACAAGAGGTTGAGCAAACAAAAAAAAGTATGTCACATACATAAATTACAGAAAACACAGGCTGTGAGACACAGACAATGGTCTGATCTGAAGTCCATGAAGTAAAGAAAGAGTGTGACCAAACTTCATCACTGCCTAAAAATAAGAAATACAGAAACGACTATGGCTCCTTTATGTGATTCAATTGTGTTTTTATTGTCATTTGTATAAGCTTTGTATCATATCCTACAAGCTTTTTATTCTACAGGTTCTACAGTCAGTCAGTCAGTCAGTAGGTTGTTTCAGAATCATCAGGTTCTGTAAATGTGGAACAATACAACAATGAGTTGACATAAAAATGTACTGTTGAATACTTAAGTATGTTTAAAATCAAGTACTCCAGTACTTTAAATCCAGTAAAAATCGGACTGAACAACTTCCTTCGTTGTCTTGAAGTCACATTTGACCATGACGATCTATACTCTGACTCTGAATGGAGCTGTGGACTTTGTCCACCTCTGGAAACCAACCACCTAGCCCTAATCTGTGAAGTCTTCTCTCTTGTGAAATCAGAACATGCTTGTTGATTAAACATACATCTCTACTTCATGTGGCTTGTCCAAGTTTGTTTTTCAGTGTGGCTGAGAGCCAGTTAGTCATGGAGGATACACTCCTGTTTCTAGCAGCGAGGAACTGCAGGACTTTCAGTCAAGTCAAGTATCCTCTATTTCTCTGGTTCAGACCTTCACTTATTAATTCATCCTTGCATGCACCAAGACAAATTCCTGTGATTTCGCCCACACACACACACACACACACACACACACACAATGAGTCACCAGGCTTTTCCCTTGTTAGGTTAGCTCAGGTTAAAAATAAAGACAAGCCTTGAGGCACAGAGGAGAAAAATGGTAAAGAGGAAGAAAAAAAGACGATAATGTTGTAAAATAAATACTGAACCTTTAAACATGGCTATACATGAATTAAAAGGTTTATTCACTTAAGGGGCATTAAGTATTCAAATCTTAAATAGAATTTTTAATAAAAAAGAGAAAAAGTGCTTGTGCATGAATTGTCTATAAATTAAACCAAAGCTGAATATGATTCTGGCCACAGTGATGTTCCCTGGCAATCTCATATTCACAACTGCAATGTTTTAAACCTGAAACTATTTGCACTTACTCACTTATGCTTCGCATTAGACAGAGTGCATAGAATTACATAAACTTCCACTTGCCACTTGGTGATATTTCATCTCTGAGAACTTGTAACCTGACGTGTCAGATGTTTGTTACACAGAACCGTCTGGGAAGGCTTTGTTGGAAACTGTTTGGAAGAGGGCAGGCACTTTCAAAGCGCTGTCTATCATTCAATGTAGTGGGAGAGCACCAAAGCGGAACCACAACACAACAAGAAACTGCTGTCTGAGATCTTTGAAAGCTAGTTAGCATGTCAGCAGATGATTCTTGCCATCGTTGTAAGGAAAATTTGCACATGAAAGGCACCCTCATGAATACCATAACTGAAGAAATATAATTCCTTCGCCTTCAGGGTATTAAACATAGGAATGTAATGCAATGTAATACAAATAAACATTCAAAGTCCATGCAACAATAAAAAATCCAACCAAATAACTGCTATAATTTTAACCAAATAAATAACAAGGTTTGGAAAGTCCATTATTCAACTCACAGTGGTTCACTTTGTTCTCAGAGGTTTGGAGGGAAAGGGCTTTGCAGACAGAAGGGTGGGGTTATATAACTTCTTGGGTGTGGTTAATAGAGAACTCGTGCTGTCTTGGATTTGTCATATGGAGTTCAGATGTTCCTGTGTTTTGGGGTTGTTGGTTTTTGGTCAACCCTGGTTGTCAAAAATACTAGGGACAGTCATATAGTATCTTCAGAGACAAGACTCTACTAAATTCTAACTCTTCAAGGTTCTGTAACAGAAGATTTGTTTTACTGGGTGGTGTTATTGAGGCAACTCCCTACCCGCTAACCTGGAGGGCTAGTGTGCTGTCTACCAGGCCCCTCACCTGAGACCAATCCAGCTTGGTTGAACCTGCATCCATCCATTTTCTTCCACTTATCTGGGTATTCTAGACATTCTTCTCTCCAGCAACGCTTTCCAGCTATTCCTGAGGGGATCCCGAGGCGTTCCCAGGCCAGATGAGACATGTAATCCCTCCAGCAAGTTCTGGGTCTACCCAGGGTCTTCTCCCAGTTGGACGTGCCTGGAGAACCTCTGAAGGAATGTGCCCAGGAGGCATCCTACTCAGATGCCTGAACCACCTCTACTGGCTCCTTTCTACATGAAGGAGCAGCAACTCTACTCCAAGCTCCCTCTGGATATCCGAGCTCCTTACCTCGGCTGCGCCTCGAGATCCTGTCCATGAATATCACAAAGACAATTGGAAACAAGGGACAACCTTTGCGGAGTCCAATACTCATCCAAAACGTGCTTGACGTACTAATGGCCCTGTTACCGCATACTCCTGCAGTAATCCCCACAGAGCCCCCTGGGGGACACGGTCATAAGACTTCTCCAAGTCCACAAAACACATGTAAGCTGGCTGGTCAAATTCCCATGATCCCCTCAGCACTTTCCTAAGGGTAAAGAGCCAGCAACATGTGTTTTATCATTTGTGATGCATCACTTGAATCACAAAACATGATCAGTGAGCAGAGGCAGGCTTCCTTTTCTTAGGACCATGAGTGTTTGTCAATCCATCTAATAATGGTTGATATAATTCAGTCTCGACCAAGGTGGACTGACCAGTTGTCATTGCCATCCCTTGAGCCATGCTGCTGCCACACACAAATGAATTATGATGACACCAAGATGTTGATATTATGGATTATTAATTGTGTCCTTATCAATTGGTGATAATCTTTATTCCACTGAGTTGTTTCTCTTGTTTTTCCTCTCAGTAAAACCTGCAGGTAGTGCTGACCATAGTGTTTGTGTGTAATAAGGTGACAGCGACACAGCTGACCGACCACTCTGCCGGTCAGGTGACTTTTCACTGGCAGCTTTGGTCACGCTGGTTGGTAAAAAGCCGCAGAGGAGACACAAACTGATGATTGGTCCACCACATCAAAAGACTACTGCCCATCATAATCAGGGTCACTACTGGCACAGCAGCTACAGTCCCAGTGGAGGTGAAAGGCACTATGTTAACCATATACCTTTTCACACCCATGATTTTTGACACATTTTCATTCCAAAACCAAAACATACTGTATATACCTCCATATTAACAGTATCAGTATTTTCTGCACAAACCTTTTTGAACATTTTCACAGCAAGTTTTTTTTTTCTACAAATAGCAAGAGGACAGAAAATGAAAAAAGCAATCAGGATAGAAAAAAAGAGCACTACCACATGAATCAAGCTGCAACAACAGATTTCAAGCACAGAGATGTCATAGTGCCCCCCACACTGTGTGATTGACAGGTTTTTTTGTGGGAAGGTAAAGCTGACATTAGTCCTGGTAATGAACAAAAAAATATCAATAACAAACTCCAACTGACACTTCTAGTATGTGCAGGTCTAAATAACCTTGCACTCCACTTTGACTTCTCACCTCTAATCTTTTACTATAAACGAAATTTAACGCCAGCAATTCAATATAGAAGCATTACAACCTTACACTATTACAAACTCAAAAATGGTTTACTTTAAGCAGCATCATGATCTAAAATATTGTATACACGCTGACATAAGAGAAGGAGGAGAACAGCAGCTATTACTTAGAGCAACACTGAGCTGTCTTTGGCTAAATGATGGTTATAAAGAATTCATTCGATTTTTATGAGAGCTAAGTAACAGTCACTGACTTGTGATAACAAGGTCAATAATAAGTAATAGTCCAGCCAGTCTTACAGGGAAGTTTTTTTTTTAAAGTACAACTTTGATGTCCTCTGAAAATGTCAAAGAGCTCTTAATGGCCAATGGCTAAAAGACGCCCATAACTCTAAAACTGCCTTAGTGTCTCTTTGTCTTACACACACACACACACACACACACACACACACACACACACTGCGAGAGTGACGGTAAGTGAGAGAGAGACAAAGAAAGCTGGGAGACAGAGAAGGGATGACATGCAGCAATCGGCATGTGCTGGATTCGAACCCTGACCCTTAAGTGTCTGAAAGGTTCGGGTGTACTGTGTGGTGCGGGGCTCATTGGTTCATGTTTGAGTGCTCACGACATGACGACAGCAGTGGCAAAAAGTGGGATGAACTCATGTGTTTTCATGACAACAGAACATTTTTTTTGCACAGACAGTTCTACTCTGAAATGAGTCCGACTTAGAGGAGAGAAAATGAAACTGGTATCTGTCCTATTGACGCTAGAATCGATCTTCAGGTGTAGTATCAAAAGTATTGCTACTTTGGGATCAGTGGCGGCTGCTGGTCTTATAAGGAGGGGAAGCTCATTTTTCGGCCTACATCATAAAATGTGTCAGTTTATTTAAATGTAAATTCGCAGAGTGACAGAACAGAGTCGCCAAACACAACGCTAGTTGTTTTTAACAAAGACAAAGTCGCTGAGGATCAGTAACGTCTCCAGATCAACTCCGAACAACGGAATGAAAAACTTGAAAATTGCTCCGGTGGATGCTTATACTTCAAGATCGCTGATTCGCTCATTTCGCTGTCAATCAAAAAGGGACTCAGCCTCAGACAGATCATCCAATCACCATGCAGAAGCCGAGCGTCCGGGCCAGCCCACTGCCCCATAGATCCCCAGAGACGCTGAGCGTCCAATGGGCGGGACAAAGCCCAGCATTTATCCAATCACCGTCTAGTTTCGCTGCAGTGGAACAACCCACTCTCTGCTTCCCCATTGAAGTCAGGAGACGCTCGGCGTCTACACTGTGTAAAGCTCTGTGGCGCTGCAGGGATGAATGAGAAGAAGTCGTGTCGGTTACCTGTGATAAGGAGCTGATTCTGAACAAAAGATGAACGTGTTCTAGCGCATATTTAGTCAATGAAATGTTCACACAACAGCACATATTTGACCACTTATTTTGTTGACATTTTAGGGGAAGCTGAGCTTCCCTTGCAGTCTTAGAGCAATCGCCACTGTATGGGATTGATCCGCCCACCCCTAGTACACACTTAAGATAAACTACTATCATTTTTAAGTGATGTAAGTGATAGTAGTTCCTCTTATAATCATATGATGCGTTTGTGTGGCTGTAGCTTTGTCCTTAGCATGACTAAGCTGTTTCCCTACTCACAAGCTAGCAGATTGACTGGCAGTTTTATTCCTAGGATGAATAATGCATACCTTACCCCCCTTAGAGCCGGTGCTAAGGTTAAGGATAGCACAAGAGTGAGGTCTAGGAGATTCAGCTTCTCTGTGTCCTTATACAATCACAGAAATGCCCTCTGTTAACCTTTAATAGAGAGGAAATAAATGAGGGAGCCCTCTCTAAATGTTACAGTGCTACCTTGATATGAAGGGATCCACGTTCAGCTGTATTCCATACAGATGGAAATGTTGGCACCAACAAATAACTCATTTACAAAATATCTCCCAGCTGCAGCCAAGTGCTTGATGATAACAGATATGTTCAGTGTGAGTCACCGTCACCAAAGTGATAAAATGGCATGTATCAAATGAATGAGGGCAGACTTAACACACATCCATTACTGTACAGGCAGTGACATGATACACAAGGATGTAGAAACCAGTATAGAGATCAGTATAATTCCATCCATAAGTAACACAATGACAGAATGTATGACTATCATGTTCATGGATTTCTGTACTGTAACACTTTCTGTAATAAAACATCTAAAAGCAAAGACCTTATCAGATGGGGGTCTGTGGTCTAATACCTGTCAGTGTAAAGGTTCTTGACAAAGTTTGAGAACCACTCACCTAGAAAACATGTAGAAATCTTTATTTAACCTAACCTAACCTAACCTAACTTTATATCCTAATCTAATTATTATTGTTTATTTATTTTTAACTGTTTTATTATTATCATTATTATTATTATTATTATTATTATTATTATTATTATTATTATTATTATCATCAACAATGAGCTAATGGACACATCATTTTCCCCTAGGGGATAAATAAAGTATTTATCTATCTATCTAAACATTTACATGCACTTCAATCCAAACTGTGAGATGTAGAGGCTCTTCTAATCCCTGATTCAACCAGCTACTTAAAATATGAATATTCTTGCCTTGCTCTAATTGAAAGTAGCCTCAAAAGTTTAGTTCTGAAAAGGTTTGATCTGATAAAGCTCATTTCTTTTCCAATCAAAAGCATACATTGTGTTGTGGTGGTTGCCGTGCAGCAGGGTATCAGATATTATGGCTGTGGTGTGATAGCAGACCAAATAACTTTTTTTTTTTATGGCATCTATCAGCCTGTAGTCAAACCTTTACTGCAGCTTGAATGGTCTCATTAACCTTGGCTTGCCCAGGCGCACTGTATCAACAGGGGGATTTAATTAACTTTTAAACCTCACTGTAGTAGATGTCTAAACTTCATTGAGAATGTGTTTGTGTGTCTGGAGAGCGATAAACGTGTGTGTATGTTGGCCGTTTATTACCAAGCTTGTCTGTATTTACCTATATTTACCTGTGGTCTAACCGTGTGACTGTGAGACTCTATTATAGTAGAGTGTGGTGTTATTTGGAGGATTTGGCTCATGCTGCTTTGCACACAGAGCCAGCTCTTTATATTGAGAGCAATGAGTGGCAACTTTGGACGTTTGCCACTGACATTCTCCAACACTGGCATATGTACTAATGCCATCCCACTGGATGTTTAAGTCCCGTCTAACCGGAGGTTACTGGCCACTGCTACGTTTCACAGTGATTGACTTGGAGCAGCTCTGAGTTAGCCATTTTGAATTTACTCTGCTATTTTGGCAGAGATTTAAGGATGTCATACTGGAAAGAACGGGAATTAATCAGATTGACATCAGTCTAATCTTAAGAACTTTGAAATTTTAAATTGCAAAGCTTTTGAATTATCTTTGGAGGACCTGCCCGTGGCGGCGCAGTGGATTTTCGATGTTTTGCCATGAAACAGGAAGTTGTTATACCGCCAGGACACATTGTGCAAACTGCCCCAAACTTCATGATTTACAAGAGTCCTGACCTGAAGACATCTATATGCTAATTTTCAGTTATAATTATAGAGCCCCTTTATAGTCTACATGCTAACATGAAGTTATAGTCATAGCGCCACCTACTGAAAACACGAAGTAACCCTTGAGTGACAGTCATCATTTGATTTGCATGACATTTTCATGGTCTGGTTTACACTTGATATACAGGAACGCAATGCATGTTGGCTAAGTCAATCGCTCAATGCAAATTGGTAGCTTTCATTTTTTTTTACATCTTGTCAATCATGTTGTGACCTCTCAGACTTATCTTGGACATAGACATAGGCTCCTTCAACTTGAGTAGTTTGAATTTTGGCACTTTTTCTGAGCTGTACAGGTTTATCACCAACTAACTATGAATAACACACCCACCACTTTTGGTTGTTTGTGTTCGCTCAGAGCTCAAAATTTAAACCATTGCTGTGGCTGGTCTTCCACTATAAATCCACTATATGCACAACTGGGAAGAGAACACTTAAACACATGACTTTGCTTTGTAACCCTGTCATTTCAAGTAAAGAAAAGGTCAACAACATAACACTGTGGGTCAGAGCAGCAGATCAAACTCTTCAAACATGGAAGAAGCAAAAAACACCCCTACAAAAAGCCCCATTCCTCACTGGTGCAAAACAATTAACTCTATACCTTACCCTTTAACAATAATTACAGCAGTTACAAAACATCAGCAGGATACACGCCATTGTGGCAAAACCCTGTTAATTTAGAACTCCAAATAAAAACCAATAATCTGCTGAGCCTTCTGGGCCTTGTTTCATAATGAAAGAGCGGTCATGCTTCCTTCCTGCATTATGCTCCAAACTTTAATCCACAACTATTTCATTACAGCAATTTCCAGGCATTTTAATAACCATAAACCAAGACAACATTTGCCGCCTTGCTGGCTCCATCCCAGACGCCCTTCAACTGAACTGAACTGTGACGGCTCAAAATGTGTATGTTGGTGTGTCTGGGTGTGTCAGACTGTGTGATGTTGTTGTTTGTTTTATTTTGCATATACTGTATATACAAGTGTGTATGCTTGTATAATGTATAATGCTTGTATAATGCCAAATGCTAATTGCTGGAGCAATTAGCATTTGGCATCAGCTTGTAATGTAATTGAAGTCTTTTTAAGGTTGTGTGGAAAAATCCCTTTGAAACCATGGTTGTGAGAAAACAGAGAGCAAGAAGCTCATCTCTGAATTTGTGAATTTCTTTCCTAAAGATTCTGTAAATGTTAAATATATTACGAAGGCTTGCTGCACTACCGGATAAAATACTGCACTTTCCCAAGTCAATATCTGGACAAACCCAACCATATCTGTGTATTCTCATTTGTATTCCTCAATATAGCTTTTGTTTTTGTTCTTTTGCTTTTTGTTTTTTCAATATATTTATGTATGTATGTATGTATGTGTGTATGTTGCCTCTGAATGTAATCCAACCAGCATTATGTTCTCGGCAAAATGTATATGCTGTTGCAATTTAGTTATAAATGTAGAAAGATCTGAGGAAAAGATCAAGGTGGCCATTTACCTTTGACACAAGCCATCATCTTTGAACAAAGACAGGGTTATCAATCTGCCCCCCCTTATACAACCATCTGGTATGGTGGCCATACTCAAATCATGTGATATGTATATTTTCATTCACTGATGAAGACCATGAGATGCGTTTTCAAAAAGCAAGGTAGTGGACATCGGGTTAAGATAATTTAATCGAAAATACTACTTCCGTAGTCAAGAGTGAACTTTCAAACAAAAGATGTTATCCACTTTCGTGTATGAATGGGGAGAACTACATATAATCAACAGCTCTCAATGGGAGGATTGTTTTTGATGTTATAAGTCAAAAGCTGACTTCAAAATAGCTTTGGTTTAAGGAGCTCCTCAGCTCCGCTCTACATGAGTGTCAGTATCCTCACATCGTCACACAAAGTGGTGAGGGACTGTCGGCGTGTAATTAAAGCTATCTGTCAACTGCTTTTCCTTCTGTCTTTATTTTGCTTTCAATATTCCTGTAAAATAAATACTCCAGTAAAGAGTTCTTAAAAGTTTCCCTTGATGGATACTTGGGTCAGAAATGTTCTCAGTGTTTCCATGTTTCTGATTCCACCTCAGTCTCATTCTCTTTCCAACCCTTAATTCAACTTTTGGGTTCGCTCTGATTTGCATCTCATGAATACACACCAGTGAGTCAGCACTCCTGCTGCACAGAAACACACACATGTCATCAAGTAGTCGGATCTCAGCCAGATGTTTAGTTAACTTCTATGAATAATTAAGACACCACAGTATTTTATTTTGGTCCACTCTTGGGGGAAATCAGTTGATTGGATGGCTCTCCCTCTCACACTGCACCTCAACTCTCTTTCTTTCTTTTCCACTCAAACCCAAGTTGCACACAGCTGAGCTCAGCTCTCCTTTTTTTGGTCTCAAAGCCACACACGCCCGAGGTTAGTTGGAGTTTAGCTATTAATTTGAAAATGTTGTGTTTCATCATATTTTCACGTCTTCTTTCCTTCTGTGTTTGTCTTTCAGCCTCAACATCTTTCTCTAACTCTTTCCTCTTATTTTCCAGATATAATCAGCTTTGCTTCATCACCACAAGGGCATTGAAAGCCACTGGAAATGCCAGTGTGCTTTACTTTATTTCCTCACTTTGAGAAAAGAGAGTATTCACAGTTGTCATAATCCAGTTAAAATTCATGGTGTACATGAATTTTTTAAGCGCTTGAAGATCCGATCATCACTAAAGCGTACGCCATGCAGGAGAGCCAATAACAACATGGAATGGTTCAAATTGTCCTATTTACATTTAAGATGTACTGATTCAAAACAGCGAGGGGTTAGGGTTAACATGCCATCTTAAAAGTTGCCAGTAGCCTTTGAGCGTGTGCTGAATTATATTTTCTATTTACCTATATCATTAACTAGTAAAGTAGGCAAAACTTTATATAGCACATTTCATCCCAGGTGGAAGCACAATGTGCTGCACAACGCATGAATTATAAAGGAAGTTGCAACCAAAGAAACTATGTGGACAGTGTGAAAATAAAACACACAAATTAAAAACACATCAATGATACTAATGAATTAAAAACCATAATAAAATAAAATAATTATGAGCAACAACTGAGAAGTAAAAAGGTGTGTAAAATAAAACTATTGAAAATTAGGAATAAAATGTGATTAAAAAATAATAAATAGTCCAATCAAAATAAAACTTATAAAACAAATAAAAGGAATAAAACTAAAATAAAATGGTAAATTAAGACCAGCAAACCAGACTACTGGAAAGCCCGGCTAAAAAGGAAAGTTTTTAGTTTGGGGTTAGGGTTGGGTTGGGTTGGGGTAAAACTGTGGCAGCTGCATTCTGGAGTAGCTGCAGATGATCAAGATGTTTTTGGGATATTCCTGTGAGCACTGCGTTACAGTAGTCTAGCTGGCTGGCTGGAAATAAAAGCATGGATGAGTTTTTCATCTTCTTGGGATAAAAAGCTCTTTACTTTTGCAATATTTCTTAAATGATAAAAAACGGCATTGACTATGCTGTCTGGAAAGAGATCAGCATGCAGGGTCACTCCAAGGTTTTTAGCCTGTTTGACCGTTTAACTAGTAAAGATGAACAGGCAGGCAGAAACATCCTATTATTTATCATTCACTCTTCTGACCGCCATTATTTGTGATGCATTTGCAAAGAATCACAAAGCCAGCCTGTTAAACTTGGACAGCTTGTGCTGAATACACAATGTATGGTGGAAATGAAAGCTAGCTCAGCTACGTTCTCATAGCTGAGCCTATTAGACGAGCTAGAACTCTCTCTGCACTGCAACTTTTCCTCAGAATGAAAGTTATGTTACGTTGGTATATGTTGTCATGTATGAAAAGACCCAAAATGAACACTGTAATTGGACTACTTTATGTCATAGTTTGCCCTGATGGACACTTTGTGTTTGGACTTATGAAATTTGTTTGCTCTCTTGATTTGGATTTCATTTATTGTTTTATTTTGTTGTGGTCGTTTTATTTCCCTCCTTTGTGATTTTCTGCCCAGCCCAAATGTGTTTCACCTGTGTTCAATCACCCTTGCTTCCCTTGTGTGTATTTAGTCTCTGTGCTCCCTCTTGTCTTTGTTAATTTGTCTGTTGTACTTCTGTTTGCCTCAGTTTGGATTTTTTTTGTCTTTTGCTCCTGTGTCCCCAGTGTTTTTGGTTTTTCTGTTTAGCTTCTGTTTTGGTCATAAGTGGCTTTTTCTTTTTGTTTTGTTTTGTTATTAAAACACTATTTTCCACCAACTCCCTCCATTTGCCTGCATTTGGGTCCTTACACTCCTATACGTGACACTTGATTACTACAACAGATTATTTCAACATTTGTACAGGAATGATTCTGTCCCAAGCTGATTGATCCATATAAGCGGCTCATCACTGTAACCATGATCACTATAAGGGGTTAACAATATAATGGGCTTTTGTTCTTTGCAGGGATCCTACTGTTTACCCTGAACTCTTGGGTCAGCATGCAGCTGCCTTGTTGACATTTTCTTATGTGCAACACTGATTCCCTAGGACTTACTGTACTACAGTTGTGACCCTGCACACATGACACACATCAAACCAACATCATGATGTGACTTTTATCTATATATTCAATGTTCAGGTTATGTTGTTAATGTCTTCTAATGTGTTATTCTATCAGCTGCAGAGTTGCAGCTTTGCCACAGGGGAGCATTTTCATAGGAGGCAAAATTTCAAATCACACCGGCACAAATCTAACCTTGCTAGCTCGAATTTCTTTATAGCAGAGCCAATCATTTCAATAACACTGCCAAATCTTCTATGTGTATGTAAATATGTCACCAACTGTTTACCACTGGGGCCAAGCTTTTCATATTAACACTGATATGGTACTCAGCGTTCTCTATAGCAGTGCCAACCGCTGCCTAGAACAGAGCCGGCATGTCTGTGTCTGTGTAAATCTTATCACTGTCTGCCATAGGGCCAAACGCAGCATATTAGCATTGATGCTCCACAATAACAGCATTCATGGCTGCAATGGTTTCCAAACACTGCAAATCAGAGACCAGAGGGAGCGTGACAGAGCGGGAGGTAAGAGAAAAACAAGAGGAGCAAGAAAATTAGTAAATTAGAAAAGTGGAAAACAGAGTAAGACAGAAAGATGATAAGAAAGAAACTGGAAGATGGTCCAACAGGAAGACATAATGTCTGAGATAAGAATGGTAATATCAAAAAGGGGAAATGAAAAGCTGCGTTGAATCAAAGAGAGAGAGGTGGAGCTGACCATCTCTTAGCTCTAACTGCTGTGCAAAGGAGGCCAGGTTTTCCCATTACCACTCTGAAAATAACAGCTTAGCCCCATCACTCAGTCTTCACTCAGAGCCAAACAGTTGCATTACTGCTGACGGGCCACATATAACTGTATCCATCGTAATAATAAGTAAGAAAAGCTAATATTTTTGGCCTGGAAAAATTCAGCCTTCTTTATGCTGCCGTTCTGTGTCATTTGATTCTTCACGGTACCAGGTTTAACAATTTAAAATACAAAACACAGATGTTAAGTTCATTTCTTTAAATTGACATTTTAGTATTATGTTACCGTACAGACATGAGTGTGGTATTGACCTTCTTATCTCTCAGAAAATAGGCATATTTGCCAAAATGTGGACCTACATTCCTTCGATTGTAATAAAGGAGTTCACATTTACTGAGGCTGTCATGGGGTTACCTCATGCCTTCAGAGAAGTAGCCAAGTGGTTATGCAGTCCTATTTTTTAATTCTATTTTGCCGGCTCATAGGATTGTTGCTACTTGTCTTGTGTTGAGTTGAAATGGTTGTTGCACAACTTTCCAAGCGTTTTGTGTTGCATTAGCATTAGCATGAGCGTTAGCTGACAAACCAGAAGTATTCTTTCTTCTTCTTCTAATTCAATGGTGTTTAGGGGAAGTTGGCATCCAGGTAGTTGCATTACTGCCCTCTTTCAGTATCATTCAGCTCCTACATTGTCGGGTCTCCTAGATCTTTTTCATGAGTCCTTTTTCCTGCAAGAAGTTAATGATGCATCCTCTCCCCTGCTTACTTGAAGCCCACTCCAGTAGATTCTTCTGCCCTCTTCCTCTCATCCCCAATCGTTCCATTTTCTCCATCATACCCTCTCTCTCTGATGTGTATCTGTTGCAGTTGATGATGACATGTTCTATAGTTTCTATGCCTATATGAGCTGGAATCCATAAGAACATGTTGTTGGTACCTTGTTTAATTGCTCTGGAGTCAATTGACACTATTTTGAAAACCAAATATCTGAAAATTGTGACTGCTGATATGGAATCATTTGTGAGTAAAGGAATGAAGTTTGATTCTGAACTCGCATTGTTTCTTCTAGACCAGAAAGTAAACAGCTGTTAATGCTAACGTTAGCTATGTAGCAATAGTAAAACTTATAAATAGCACCTTTTAAACATGAAAGCTTTTACACTTGATGCTCTGAACAGCAGGTGCGCTTATGGTCTCCGGATTAAAAACCAAGTCAGGAAGTGATGCATTTTATGTGTGAACTGTTGGGACATGGAAGAAAAAAGCAACACTCACAGAAAAATAAGTTGAAAGTCCATGAAAAATTACATTTATTTTATTAAACTGTTAAAGTCAGGTGCTAAAGCATGTCATCTGTAAATGAGAAAATTATCTAAACATGATTATCTGAGAAGTTCTGATTCAACTCTTTGATCATGTATTGGTTTGTAATTTATTTAACAACAATATTAAATGAACAGGACAGAACAGGAAAGTTATCATGATAACAATAATTTAATCTCGATAATTGCAAAGGTTCAAGTTAAACCAGGTTTTTGCTGGATTTTTAAAAAAATAATTAATTTGAGTCAGTCAAGTCAATTTTTATTTGTGTAGCACCAGTTCACAACATAAGTTATCTCAAGGCACTTTCCAGGTAGAGCAGCTCTAGACCTTCTCTTTATAATATTATTTACAGAGACCCAACAATTCCCACCAAGAGCAAGCACTGGGCGACAGTGGCAAGTAAAGACTTCCTTTTAAGAGACAGAAACTTCAAGCAGAACTGGACTCAGGGTGGGCCTTCATCTGGCTCGACCGGATGGCTTGGGAAACATAGAGAGAGCGTGCAAGCAAGAGAGAAAGAGAGAGAGAGCAGAGGAAAAGAACAAGAACGTGCAGTGATAGCAATATTAATGATAGTGATAGTAGCAGCAGTAACAGCAGTAGTAATACAATGGCAACTGTAATACTCCTACTGATAACAATAGTAATGACAGCTAATAACATTAATAATTATTATAATATATTATATTATATAATAATAATTATTATTATTATTGTCATTAATTATAGTAAATTTTTGCAGGTTTAGCATCCACTAAATTAATTTAGTCCAAGTTATCCTCAGTCTACTCAGGTCTGATAGGGTCCTAGCAAACTGCTGTGGGACACTGCTCTCTGTAATATGTCTAGTCCCCAGATCACGTCTTTTTTTTTTTTAAAATGCATCCTTGCCAGATAGGATGTAAAATTCTTCCAGTGTGTACTCAGTCTTCCCTGGTTTTTGTCCCTGTGGATACACAGGGGGGGCATCCAAGATACAACATGAGAAGATGCTGACCCACCTCGACTGACGGCGTTGAACTTGAAAGAAGAGAAGTTCTCCTTCTTGAAAGTCTGAGCTTCACAGCTTGTTTCTAAGGCTGAGAGATAAGATACCCCACAAAGGAGTCTCATTTAAGCTGCTTGACTGATCTAATTCTTTCATTACCCTAGTGCTTCATTCATATGTCACACTTCCTGTCTGAAGGAAACCAGAGGCTGCCAGGGACTGCGGATGGAGAATAACTCATTGTCAGGTTTTGTACAAAAAGTGTAGGAAAGTGTATAAGGTAAAGTTGAAAGTTATTTAACAGCTTGTCACTTCCCACTTATCATGTACACGCTCATTATTTCTACAGTCTTTCCTCTTTGTAGAGACGTTTCAATAATAGATCCAGTGCTGTCCGGCATTGATGCTGACACCTGCTAGGTGAGGTTTTGTAGGGAGAGGGTGATCCCAGTTACAGGAGGCAGACAACAAAGACAGGAGCTCAGGGACCCTTGGGTGCCACATAGGGGATCAAAACAGACAGCAGTCCTGGCACTGCAAGAGCTGGAAATACATGAATAGAAACTGGAAGGGGACTGCTGCATGAAAGGGAGGGAGAGAGGGACAGAAATGTATAGATAGATAAATCTGTAATGAATCTCCCTAATGTGAGTAAAGTCGCTTGTCATCACAGTAGATACTGGTATACAGCAGGAGAAAGGAAAAACAAACAAGAAATGCATGGATATCAAATATAAATCTACATGAAGAATAGATGACAAAACTAGAATTCTGCCTCGCAGTTGTTTCCCCAACCAGACAAGTTGCAGGAAATATGGTCACAGTCTCTCCTTCCCGAGTTACAGAAATTGAATAACAGCCAGAAGTGTTGTTGTTGAAGACAGGTGTGAACTGCCTTATTTAGAGCTGTCCACTCGTGATCGGATCACTGAAGACATATGTTAATGCCAGGTCTGAACAGGACCTTAGACTGTGGCCTTGTTCAGACCTGGTGTTACCATCTGTCTGAGTAGAGTAGTTGGTTCCTTCAGTGTGACCCAGGACACATTTGCGTTCACACTGCTAAACGAATGTGGACACATGTGGTCCAGATTACCTCTGAATGTGGCCTGAGTGATCAGATCTCAAATGCGTCCTCAAAGTGTCTTGGGTGCATTCACATCTGGACTTAGAGCTGTCCGCTTGTGATCAGATCACCAGAGACGGCCCAGATAGCAAAACTAAATCAGGCCCATAACGGACCACATGATTGTTTTCTTCTAGTCCCGTTTTTGCTCGGTTCCACGGCCCGAATCCGGCCCATATTCAGCATGATTGTCAGATGCTGCTTCTACAGCTGTGCCAATCCAGCCAATACAAAAGGATAACAGCCAGCATTTGCCCAGGTGTGGAAGTATATGGGCCAGACTTGGGCGGAACACCCATGCATATGTTGGGCCAGAAGTTTCATTTTGTTAGCTGGGGGATGTCAATGCCAGGTCGCAATAGGGCCTTAATGACTGCTTTTTACACATAAATCAACACCCACACTGACATGCCATGTCTCCATGACTTCAGAGGACCTTACATTAATGTACATTAATTTCCTGAAGACTTATTCTAACATTCACCATAACAACTACTTGCATAACCCTAACCCTTAACCCTAACCCTTAACCTTACCTTAATATGTGTATTCATCTTAAAATGTAATGATTTATGTTATGGGGAGTTTTTGTTCACCAGTGACTGTGTAAACAGATTTAAGCAACCACAACATGAGCGACACCTGGACCACACACAGATACACAAATACATAGAAGGAAATTAATTTACACACACACACACACGCGTATTGAAAGTCTGTATCGAGCCACACAAACACACAGATATGCAAAGAAAGACAGACAGAGCTACACAACAGACAGTACAGAGACAGACGCATACACTTGGATGCGGACAGGTAAACACACTGTCTCTCACACACACACACACACACACACACAGCCACAGAATCACATGTTGCATACTGAGGTCAGAGTAGCTCTGGTGTAAATGCAGCCTCACACTCTAAGGAAGACCTTTCTCTGATACCATGCTGAATAATTTATACAGCAGGAGCTGGGGGGAAAGAGTGTGTGCTTGTGTATATATTTGTGTTTGTACCTGTGCCCCTCAGTGAGGTAGCAGGTGTGAGTCCTAGCACTCCATCTATGATTCATGTACTGTTTCCTGACCTGCAAACAGGCAAGAGAGGGGGTGGGGGTGGTCGGGGGTTTGGGTTTGGGTTGGGGTTGGGGTGGGGGAGACTGTTATCCACCGGAGCCCATTCATACTCATTTTCGGTGTGGCAGAACCAATATGGAGCAGTAATTTTACTGATGGTCTCCTCCCCCCAGTTGTATGTGTCCATACTACATCCACTGTGATGCATCCTGATCAGATGCTTTCAGCATGAAAGAGCAGCTGCAGCTGTTCTCTTACCACTTCTTAGATTTCTCAGCTCCCCATCCTGTCCATAAGCATGTTTGGAAAAGTAATCGATCATGTTATATATAATGATTTGGCAGTTTTGTATTCACAATTGCTCCTGTCCAATGGACTGAACGAGTCAGTCAAGAAGCAGAACACCCGCATTTCAGCTGGACAATGACATGCTATGTGTCAGCTTGCTTTAAATCCTCCACCATCATCCCTGTCCATGGCACCATGCAGGTGCTGCAGCACCCACGAGTATCGAGAGCATCATTTTTTTTTTTTAGTGTTCACATGACCAGTTCTACTCTTCCTCGGAATGACTTCTTACCTTGACCCTAACCATTCTCGCTCCTCATGCTTAAACCTAACCAATCCAACCACTGAAGGCAACGCTCCTTAGCCAATCAGAGGCAGTGTAGGGCGGGTCTTGTCAAGTGGCATTTGAGGAGGCTTTCCAGCCACCCAACTTCAATTTTTTTTGGCCGGACGTTTTGGGAGAGAAACTTTCAGCCGTGCATTTAGCTACACCAACGTGGTTTGCACAATGGGAGTGGCTTCATAAGCCGATGGAATGTGGTCAGGTTGTGTGTTTTGTTTGCATGAAGAGGCAGCAGATGGAAAACGGTTTTAAACTCATTGAACATCCATGACCTTATGAGAGACTTTATTTCCACAACACTTTCACGCAAGGCCACATTTGGATTATTACAATTACTGGAGCACCTTGCCTGCAGCTAAAGGTAAGCTGCTGCAAGCTGCTGCTTTATTCAGTCAATTACTTTTAAAATCACACTGATAAACATTAGGAAAAACATATTTGGACATGTTCTTGTGTGCTGTGCGCAATGGGCTTTTGGACATTATTGTGAGCTATTACTGTGCAATAGCATTTAACTGAGTCTGTGTTATAGACTTGGCTGCTGTTGTTGTTACTGCTGCTGCTTTTTTGGCCTCTCTTGCAGTACTATTGTTGCACACCTACAGTATGTTGTATTTGTATGGGTTGTATTGTATAGGTTTGGGGTAAAATGCTCCTCCCACTACAGCACCCCCAACTTAACACGTACGGGTTTCAGCTGCGTCAGTCTTCTCTTCGGCCTCTTCGATTTTCTTGTTAGTTTTACTTATTTCGTCCCGAATCACTTTCAGTTGCCGACTGATATCTTTCCTAAACTCCCTCAAGTCTTTCAGTATGAGGCTCAAGTCTGCTTTGTCTGCTTGTTCCATGTCGAGGTGCACCCGCATGTTGTTGCCGTCTGTAGCACCGCTATGGCTCCGTCTCTTTTGAATAATTCAAACTGCAACAACAGTTTTTACGAATTCAGGTCTCAGTGAGCTACCTTTAGGTGTCGGGAGCACCTTTCCCTATACTGCCATCTCCTTGCTCGTTAAACCAGAATTTTCTTCTCTGATATGTAATTTGACTTGAGATTCAAACTTGTTAACAAGCTGACAAGCTGTCTGACTCAACATGAGTGTGAGGAGAGCTGCAGACCTACAGGATCCTAACGTGATCTGGTTCAGTTAAATTCTCTTTATTCTTGACTCATCCTGGTGCATGATGCCATAGGCGACTGCTCCTGTTGCTCAGGTGACCTTGAGCGAGACACGACACCTCCTGAGAGAGAGGGGGAGAGCAAGAAAAAAGGAAAGAGGTGGATGGAGAGATGGAAGGAGAGAAAGATTCAGAGGAGGAGTTGTCTGTTGAGATTTGCCTGACATTAAAAAAAAAAATCTTTCACCTTTTTAGTCAATCACAACTGTTTGTCAGAAGCTTTTGCTCTGTGTGTGTGTGTGTGTGTGTGTGTGTGTGTGTGTGTGTGTGTGTGTGTGTATGTGTGTGTGTATGTGTGTCAAATCTGTGGCAAGCTTGCACTGAATATTTAGTGTTCTTTTCTAAATTCTGCAGAGCACTTAATGCAAAAGCTGTGTGTGTGTGTGTGTGTGTGTGTGTGTGTGTGTGTGTGTGTGTGTGTGTGTGTGTGTATGTGTGTGTGTGTGTGTGTGTGACTCTGACTGTTTCAGCTGTGTTTAAAATCACTCCAGGATTGCTCTTTCATAGTGGTTGGAGACTTGCATGAGATGTGTCAATTTCCATGATGCAAGTCCACAGCAGCTTTTTATTAGACCCTGGGTGTCTGGTTAAAGTCCACAGCATTCAAACTCTGTGCCTCCACTTTGAAATAAAGGTCTTCAGTTATAAATTTGTAGCTTCCAAGCCAAAGCCAAGATAACAAGTGTTGCTGCGTAGCACTCCTTATGACTGACTACGACATTATCTAAAAATCCCACAACAACAAACCCTTGTAGTTTTGAGTTGAACATATTAACAAATACATATAATTTGTGTTGGTGTCACACTCCTCCCTGAGCTAAAACAATGACATCATTTCATCTTGATCCAACTATTAGGTAACTGTAATGTTACAACTTAGGACAGTTTGAGGGAGTACAACTTCTGACCACTTCTTCATTCTTTCTCCTGTTAGCTCCTCAGTGGCTGAACATGGGCTGTTTGTTCAGTGTCTAAAAAAAACGAAGGAACCTCTAAATTGGAGTAGGGTGTTCCTGTTAGAACCGGCGACTGCAGACCGTAGTTTTTCCCTGACACAGTTTAAAAATGGTGATAAGTACTGGTGACTGGAGCTCAGGGGGCGACAGCAAAATCTTCGGTCACCATGGGGTTGGTTGACTGTCCGTGCTTCAGGCGGTCCAGGCCTTTGTGATCCTCGGGGGGCTAATCATGCAGCTCTTCCAGTGACATGTCAGTCCGATTAGGAGCAGGTTTGTCCTTCCATAGCCTGCTGATCAGTGAAAGAATTGGAGGTGAGTAGGGGGAGGGAGAGCACAAATAGAGGGCAGCTTACTTTATCTTCTGGCTAGTTAGCCTTGGCTCCTTTTGAGAGGGTTTCCAGGTGGGGAGAGCCTTCGTCCTCTTCTGCAGTGTCTTGCCTCGTGCCCAGCTTGCCCATCAATGATTGCAACACAGCTTAAAACACACACTCATGGTCCACACTAATTACCAATGGTTTTCAGCTGAAACTCTTCAGGGTGCATTCAAGTGCACTGCAAACTGAGGGAAAAAAAACAAACATTAGGGCTGGTTCAGGCTTTTAGACGGCTGTGGACATGACACAGTGCTTTTAAGTCCATTTCTTGACAGAATTACCCTTTAAAACTACATTTTCTTGGACAAAAGTAGCATTTTGTGTGGAATAAACCTTATCTACATAGAAATACAGTCCTGAAATCAGCATCCAGTACTCCTATTAGCTAGGTGGCAAAAAATTAGGGTTCTAGAAATGTGGCCTTGAAACGCCAAGCTCCAGCATTCCAGACCACAAAGGAATTTGTACTCCCATATTTACAACCTGTGTCTTCTAAGTGGAAGACCAGGTTTAATACAGGCACTGAGTGAATTCTGTTTAGAATTATGCTTTCATATCCCATAAATATTACAATAAATCAGTCGCGCTTAGCTGCAGCATACCCGGGGCTCTGAAATTTCAATTTATTAGCTTTACAAATCAGGTCAGTGCTAAGCTGAGGTGAGAGTGGAAACATACCAACCAGAACACTGCAGGTTCTGCTGACTGAGAGTCTGTGTCTATAAAATAAATCATCACATAATGGAATTTCCCTTTTGATATAAGTATAATTCACAATTGTATGTTGATGAAACTCATCATGTCAGGAGACACTTACATTGATTTTCTTCATCTTCGTCCTGTGCTGTATGGAAGGAGCTCAAACTGCCTGAATCACAAAAATCTTTTTAAGCCCCTCCCCACCACTGTTTTACACTAAATTTTTATTTTATTTAACTTCAACTTTTATCTAACTTGGGCCTCAGACCAAAGTTACCATGGTAACAATCGATGACACCTTTGCTGACCAGTAGCACCCAACAACAAAAAACAGTAAAACATGGGTCAATATTTGATGTTTGCCAACTTTGAATTGGAGAAAGCAAAGAGAAAGGAAAGCACTGCAGCCATTTTTTCTTTTTATTATTTCACTCTTATTTCATTTTTATTATTTGGAAAAAAGTCTTAATTTACCCAGAATTCATTGTACCAGAGTCCGGCTTAGGACATCTTGTATCTAGGCCATAGTCAAAGTCTATCTTTGTGAAACCGGCCCCAGGTCTGGACCCTTAAATTTACCAAATGTTAAGGTGCACACCTTTTTTTTAATCCCCCACTTAACCTTCTAGTATCTTACCTGACCATTTCCGGTCAGAGCCACCCCAGTCATTCCTGCGCCTCTGTTTTACAACCCCCGCCCACTTTTTTGAATCTCAGTCTGTTTATGGGCTTGGTTGCCTGTTCTGAGAGATCAAGTAAATTTACCTGTATGTGAAATCCTTTAACGAGTCTTCACAGAAGGAGTTTGGAATTTTTTCAATCTTGTCCCACTGAGGTCAGCAGATACTCAGCAAACACCTGGTTAAAGAAAATGTCTCTTATCACAACAATTAAAGACATTGAATTGTAGAAATGTAAAAATAAACGACTTGGCAAATGACCTCAACCAGTGTCTCTTTTCTGAACTAAGGTCACAAATAAACTGAAGCTCAAGGCAGAAATGCCCCTGAAAGCTAGTGAAAAGCAGTGTTCATTAGATTTGCTGCAGTCTATCATTGGGGAATTCCTTCCAGTGTTTTCTGGGTGAGGAAAAAAACAGTTTGATCATGAAGTTGTTGCTTTGGGAAGGAGTGGTGAATGACTGTGGTATCAAGCTGCCAGCAAATGAAGAAAACAAAACACTTCAGCAACAAGACATAACACTGATATTCAACAATGATGCAGAAATAGATATCAGATATCAGAGAAGAGGCGGAGACAAAAATGTCTATTGTCTGGTAGTAGAATTACTTGTTTTTAGGTAGCTTTTATGTGACTATCTGTCAGGTCGTTCAATACTCGACTAGGGTGGCTGAAGCCAGGCTCCAATTGGGGGATTGTTTGTTTGTAGTCCATAATTAGTATGTGTTTAGAGAGAGACTTATTGGATTTTTAAATTTGATGCTTTGTTTTTTCCAGGTCTTAATGAGTAAATAGATTCAGACCTTTCTTGTAAACTGACTTACCCCCTCTCTTTATTGTTTAAAAATGGTTGGTATTCTTTTATAGCTTATTTCTATTGAACATAATCATGTAGCAACTAATATCTTCTTGTCTATATGGCCTACTCTTAATGCAGGTGAGATCTGTCTATATAAGGCATCACAACGCTCCACTCTGGTTTTACTTTTCTTTCCATGCAGGCCCTGAGGAAGGTTTAGTTTTCAGGTTGTCCATCCGTTTCTATGACTCTGGATAAACAGGGATGGAGGCATACAAGCGCGAGGTGATAATTCTAGTTTGTTATATATTTTACTCTGAAATGCAACTAACTATATCCTTGGCTCTATGTGACTGTGCCTGAAGTAAGCCCATCAGCTTCCTTTTGTCCATAAATAATGAGTATTTCGAGTCCAGTTCAGCCTACAGAACATGTGTTTCACTGCCACAGCTGAGACGAGTGAAATTGAGTCAAGAGCGTCACTTAAAAGTCTTGGCATGATGGGACCATTAACATTCAAACATTGCAGAGTAAACAGTAAAATGCAGAGACATGTCAACAACTTACAGATTTCTATAGTTTGGATGAAGATTGGAGATGTTTTTGCTTTGTTCCATTTATTGTCTTTAAGCTTTGCCCTTATCCAGAACAGCTTGCAGTGCGTGCACACGATTCACCAAGAGAAAAAAACCTGGCCTACATAACTGATGTTGTTCTCACATCAACAGATACAATGTCCACTGTTTTTTTGTTTGTTTTTTTGAATCAGAATCCCCCCCCCCACTGTCCCGTGAATGACTTTTGTTAAATGTTATAAAAGTTAGAAACCTTGAAATGATGTGGAAGAACAACGTATCTTGACTGACAGATAAAATGGCCATTTATTGAGGCAAACAGAAGTGAACTTAACTGGCCTTAATCTCATACAAAATGATTTACGTGGAATTGTCTCAGACTGCTGCAGGCTGTAGTCACTCACAGATAAGAGCTTCACCTCACAGATCTTAATTAAAAACCTGTTTTTTAATAGTTTACAAAGGCTGCTTCTACAAGAAGATACAAGAGGAGAATAAGAATTGAAGGCAGGGAGGTGGTGGTACAAAATGAGAAAAAGGGCCGAGAGTGTTGTGGAATACAGGAAAGAATAGAAGAAATAAAATTATTTAAAAAAGGAAAGGGAAGGGAAATATCTTAAAGGGTAAAACAACAAATTAGAGCGGCAGAAAGAGTAAAATTGTGGAGATATTTGAGAAAAGAAAAGCAAGATAAGGGGGTCGGGTATAGTGAACTTGATTTGAATATCAGAGCATCAGCACATTCTTTGGACGGTTTATTATAAATGTCCAACGAAAAAGTGGAAGAGAAGCGTTCTCTGTGGATTCCTGAAACACCAATAAAAATCACATAATGTCTCGGTGAAGAATCCCCAGAGGAGATTTAAACGCAGCTCTAGGAGTCTGTGTGCGTTTGTGTGTGTGTGTGTGTGTGTGTGTGTGTGTGTGTGTGTGCGCACTTGTCTCTGTCTCTGCTATCAGAATTACAAATTTCATAGTGTAAATCCCTCTTAATCTCTCTGAATAATTAGCAAGGCTTTCTGCTTGAATCACAAATGTAGGCGCTGAAGTGCTTAAAAAGTTTTTTTTTTAAATGTTTGGAAATGGTTCATTTTCATGCCTTTTCAAGTTAAAGTTAAAAATACCAGAAACTTTTGAAGTTTGTGTCTGTGTGTATGCGTATCATCCTATCAGTGCCATACTGTAGAGCTCCCTCAGATCCTGCACGCCTTTCAAGTTTAGACCCTGTTTGCCCCTGCTGACCCCCACACGCCAGAATGTTGTGAAATTAGGGCGACATATTCATGGTGGTGCCTCCGCTCCGGTGACAGCCAGAGCAGGGGGCATATTGTTTTCGGGTTTCTCCGTGTGGCCGTACGTGCGTACGTACGCCTTGATGGAACTTCTTCAAATTTGGCATTCACTAGGACCCAAGGATGAACTCATTAGATTTTGGTGGTCAAAGGTCAAAGGTCAAGGTCACTGTGACCTCACAAAACACGTTTTTGGCCATAACTCAAATTCATACACTATTTATAACACAATGTAACTCAAATATCTATAAGGATGATAACATGTTGTAGTTGTAGTAACAAGCTGTAACTCCGGAAGGAGAGACTGTGACCATATTTCCTGTGACTTGGCTGGTTGGTGGAGGCATACAACTGTGAGGCAGTAAATTCTAGTTTATCCTATATTCTTTGACCATTTCCCGTAACTATGTATGTATGAGTGGACCAAATATATAATATACGTACACATATATGTATTTATACACAGTATTTGGAGAAACACAGATTCTTTTTAACGTTGAAACTGCTTTATTCAGCGTTGTTACCAGATTTAAACACCGGGTCCGTTTGTTTCGGAGAGGAGGAGGTCTCTATGGATAATTCCAGTGCTGGTAAAAAAAAACACCTGAAAGACAGACACTGAAGGAATCACAAGTAGCTGACTGCAATGCAAAGGTGATAAAAACAACAACTCCTGCCAAACTCCTGTTTTGATTGAGAGAGGACTAGTCAAATGATGTGTGTTTTTTGTGTGTTTATAGTTTGAACTGTATAAATGCTTTTACTAGTTTGGCTTTATGTAACTGTAATTTGGACCCCTGCAAATGTTTTAACATTTAGAGGATATTTACAGGATTCAGTTTATTGTATTGTACAATATCATATGTATTACTGTATATTGTATTATACAATTATTGTATTATATGCAAAATATGGAGGAAATTAAAACTTAACTCAAATACCAAGCACAGACCTGTTTTAATGGTCTACACAGAATACAGACAACAAGGGAAGTGGAGTATTTCCCATGTGTAGAGTTATTCCCCATGGATGCAACAAGTCAAAGGAAACCACAGTTTCACACTGAGCAGTAGGAATATCTCATGGGGTTTTCTCAGGCAGCCACACTGTGTGTGTGGATATGTTTACACACAAGGCAGATGCTATATGTGTGCAGAGATTAGTTGATATTCCCTGCTGACAGGACTGTATGGTGTCCTGTGTGTGTGGTTTTGTAAGTATGAAATAAAACTACTAATCAGGCGTGGTTGGATTTGTTGTATGTATACAACAATATACAAAATATACATATATATGTGCTTTTCATCACAATCTGTCAGATGTGTGAGTGCTGTGCATCCTCATGTTTCTCATGTTTCTTTCAGTGGCTCTGCTGAGCCTGCAGATAACACACAGAAGCACAGAGCTACACAGGAAATGAAATTAAAACTTCTTTATTTATTATAATAATTATTATTTATTTATTATGCATGTTCTTTTGGAGTTTTTTTTTTAATTACACTGTATACTGCTCAGTCCTGAGAAAATTTCTAGGGAACTGACATACATCTGAAGATGAGGTTTTGGAACTTTGTGATGGCATTTGTATTTTCTGCATGTCATGGTGATCCACTGCAGCTTCCAGCAGACGACTCTTGATGACTGCTAGTCATACTTAACATTTCAGGGTGAAATATACCTGTAGGGATATGTCAACAGAAATTCACAGACACAATCCTGAGTGAAATGTATGAATATTTTTCAATACTTTGTATTTTATTGCATTTGTTAAAGTGCACTATACTTTAAGTCAATTTTTAATCATACAAATATTTACTGTTAAAAATTATACAATGAGATATAATGTAGGACCCCAACAGTGGGGCCAGCCCTATAATGGCGATTGTCCCTGACTGACTGAGTGATCATATTTCCACAATTGATCAGCTAAACGCCATATGGCTGGACCGTGTATGGATGTCAACCGTGAGCTTAGGGCTACATCTTTTGTTACAGGCAGTCGCCCAATCAGCTGCTCTGAAGTTGCGGGGAAGCAGAGAGCGGTTCTTGTCTAGATTTAGGCCTATTAGCCTACATCATGATTTATTTTTATTTATTTACTTTTGCTTCCTATTTCCTTCATTCTACATACTTTTTAAAGAAATACATCTTTATAAAATTACATTACTAACATTGTTTAACTTATTAAGCAGAACCATATAATGGGATGGTAAATCTGCAGTGCACAGAGAGCTGTTGGGATGAAGGCAGGACATGAACCAAACTGGGGATCTCTCAGCATCTTCCTCTCTGAACCACATGCAGGCCCAGACTTGCCACCCCAGGAAACACAACTCAACCTTCGAAGGAACGACTTCAGAAAATGAATGATGGCAAAGAATGGTACAAATCAGAGGGAGTATCTAGATGCTATCTCTAGTCTGCATTTTGTCATCACTGTCACAATCACTCATTTTTCTTTTCTTTTATTCGTTATCTCTTACAGAAACCGCTCAGACAGCTAATCTGCATATTACTGTGTTAGGTTTTATGCAGACTATGCTTACGCATAGGAATATGGTTCTTCAATGGTTAAGCGAAAAAGGTGAAAATATTCAAAATAAACTGTACTTTTCTACTGATATTGGCTTCTTTCTATGGACTTCTTTTTTTTTTTTAATTGCAAATGTGCCAGTGCTCCTGGCTGCATCTCCAAACTGGGAGTGCGTTGTTACAAATCTATAGCAGGTAATACTATGCTGACGTTACTGAACTGCTGCCGAGAAGCACACGTGTGTCCTCAACACTGGCTGCGTTGAAGCTGCCGCTGCAGCTCTACCTGTTTAGATAGAGTGAGTTTGCAGGATACTGGAATGCTGGATTTCTCTTCATTATTAATTCATTTCTGATTTATTTTCGACGTGACTAAAATGTCATTGTTTCCGCATGCAGCAGTTGAAACGGATAAAAACATATTCAATTTTTGTGATTATATGATTATATTATTTATTATATATTATTATATGATATGATTATCAACAGGTCTTTTCTCTATTTCTACTGGGACACGTGTGGCGAGAGGCTCGATCACCAGCCAGTGTGTCCACACTAATGCGTTAACATGTGCACTGAAATGAAAATCAACACCTTTCCCTTGTGTGTATTTTGTGTGTATTTAGTCTCTGTGCACTTACTTGTCTTTGTAAGTCCGTCTGTTGTCAACCTGTTGAAATCCTGTTGTTCTCCAGTTTTGTTCCTGTTGCCTCAGTGAAATTTCCGTTTGTCGAGCTGAGTGTTCGGATTCTCTCATTTTTGTTCTGGTCTGATTGTTTAGATTGTTTTTTTTTTGTAAGTTTCCATTTTTGTTATGAAAGACACCCTTTATTCACTGGACAGATGGACGGACAACCTGAAAACATAATTTCTTTTTTTCGTTCTTTTCTCCTTCTCTTCTTCCCATTGTCCTCAAAATCTGTCTGTTCCTTCTTCCATCTGGCTGAATAAATCTTTTTAATCTTCTATATCTACCTCTCATATTTTCTCCCACCAAAACTTTAATCTTTTTTGTTTTTATTTTGTTTAATCTTTTCATTGTCTACTTCTCTCCTCGCTTCAAGCTTCCTGCCTTTGCAGGTTGCTTCTTTACTTTCCTCTGCTTTATTTATTTCTCACATAACTGCTTTCTGTCCTTCACTCTTTCCTTCCACTTGGTCCCTCTTTCCCTTTCTTTCTGTGTTTCTCAGTATGTTTCAACTTTTGGTAGGTTTACCCATGAGGCCACAAAACAGGGATTAAATTGGAATACACACACCAGGACCACACAATATAGACTCTCTTTGGTGTTTACTGCAGATGAGAACCTGTAGGGCGTGTACGTGTGTGTGTGTGTGTGTGTGTGTGTGTGTGTGTGTGTGTGTGTGTGTGCTGCATTGCGTACGCCTTTGAGCTTTTCTCATTCTCGCTCTTTCATGGAACACACTGGCCACAGACATCCTCCATATGAAAGTGCTGAACGCACTGCATTAGGTATTTGACCCCAGAACCCCTCGGCATGATGGGATCACATCTCTGAGAGATAGATCTGACACGCTGAAGTCTCGTCTCACCAAGTTATTGAGGCTGGAGCTCTAGTTCAAATTCGCACCACATCCTCCTTCACCTCACCTTACTCTTACAGTTATATTTCTGGCATTTACCTGACAGCTTAAAACCCTTATGTTGTGTTCCGGCCAATTTGACCGATTTAAAAGTTTTATCTCTGAAAATTGTAGTTAATTAGTTCAGGTTGACCTAAGATTCCATGACTTTGTCCACAAAGAGGATTTGGACACACAAAATATATTGTATTGATTTGCATACAATTTTTTGAGTTTTATTCAACTTTTGTCCACTCTTAATGTTCCAGGTCAAAAATGACGGGTCATTAGAAATGAATGGGGGAGACAACAATTAGTGTAAAAACTGTGCTCAGGTACATCCTTATTTGTTAGATGGACACACACACGCACGCATGCAAGCACACATGCACACACACACACACACACCCTGGGTCCCCCGGCAACCACTGCGGGACCCTTTGCCCAGTAGAGTCTCTCTGCTCCGGGAACAACACCTGTGTTGACAGCTCTCACAGAAAATTGCAACATTGTTTCAATAACACTGAACTTTTCCCGTAGCTTAAGTATATGATACTTTTTGAGGCTTTGCTCACAGTTCATTGTGCGGCAGCTCCATGGCAGGTCGGTATACCGTAAGTGAGGTTCTTGATTACATATTTGATGGTCACCACACTGATGAGGAGGGGAGAGGCCAGGAAAATGACAGTGAGGATGGATTTGAGGAGGAAGTGTCAGAAACTGAAGATGACACTGAATATAATCCAGACCAAGAAATAACTGATGAGGAGGAATCCAGTGATGAAGAGGACGGCCATGCTGAGGTTGCTGTCACATTCAAGTCAAAGAATGGGAACTCATCCTGGTCTTCATCCCCACCTGAGAATCATGGTAGGCTTTCAGCTGAAGACATCATCAGGATGACCCCAGGACTGATGACATCAAATCCTGCTTTGAACTGTTCCTGACTGAGTCCAGTGTAACCACTGTGGTAAACATGACCAACTTGGAGAGGAAACGAATTTACAAAGACAATTGAAAGTTGCTAACTCAGACAGACATCAACGCATACATGGGTCTTTTGATTTTGGCTGGTGTGTACAGATCCAGAAACGAATCTACCAGCAGTTTATGGGATGCAGAGTCTGGTCGGACAATTTTTCGGGCCACCATGTCACAAAAATTCCACATGTTGTCACTGGTGATTCGCTTTGACAACCGGGATACAAGACCAGGCCGTCGTCAACAAGACAAACTGGCAGCGATCAGAGAAGTTTGGGACAAGTGGGTGGAGCGTCTGCCACTCACCGCCAACGCCTTCCCCGAACGCCTCGGCCTCGGCCGCATTGGTAACAGAGATCCAGGAGCAAGAGGCAAGATCGCTTGCTACAAGAAAGAGAGGTGATAAGAGGAAGAGGTGCAGTCAGTGTGCACCAAGAGATGTCAAAACAAGCATAACGTGCCATAAACGCAACAACCTGTGCATATTGTCCAACATGTGCATGAGAAAAAAAAAACACTCCACCACATTTAGAAGCCTGATTTTGTCGGTTGACTGTTTTTTTCTGTTATCAGGCAAAAACACATCTGATAGACTGGTTAACATGTTATTGTTCTTGTTAGTTGTTCGGTAATGTATGAAGACATTGATCTTGGAATATTGTGAAAATGTCAAGTGCAGTTTTGGGAAAATTTCCTTTGTACACAATTCAAATATTCATGGTCACTTTTGACCGGGAACACAGCAGGTGTTACTTTTTGTGTCACTGTATAAAAAATTTTAATGGTTTCAAAGCAAATGTCCTAGATAACTTTGACCCAAAGTACTCTGTAATAAACAGTGTACCATGTGTCATCTGATTATTTCTTTTTTTTTAGAACTTGCTTTCAAGTGTATAAGATCAGATCATTGAGGCACACAGGCCACTAAAAACATATAGAAGTTCAAAACTTGTAATATTCACTAAAACTTAAGTTAATTAAAAAATCAACAAGTGGTGATAATGTGTATTAATACAGTTTTTATGGTGAGTCTTAGTGGAATGGTCATTTCTGACCGGGAACACAAAATTGTTTAACATGAAATGAACACAACCTGAGGGTTAAACAGTCGCCTTTGGCAAGTGTAGTGGTCCTGTTCATCTTTCTTCAAATCTTAAATGTGTACGGAGATACAGGTAAAGTAAAGGTAAAGATGAACTTCACTTGTGAATGTATATAAATTCCTATATTTATTATCAATTTACATTAAATTAATATTTAACAATGCAATTTATTTCTTATTTCTCTGTAGAACAGCAACAACTGAAAGTTATGATGAGGTTAAAACACTATTAAACTGCAGAAAGCCAAATAATCCACAAAGACTCCAAAGTTTATGAAAGAACAAAATTAGTATTTCATCTATTTATTTATCTTTATATTTTATTTCTATCTATCATGTGGTCCACAGCAAATACAATTCATACCTGACCTTACAGAACATGTTGAACACATTGAGTTTTTATACAGATCTTATTGTTCTATTTGCAAATACTTGAGTGTATGTGTGTGTGTGTGTGTGTATATATATACTGCGAGATGGTAATTCTAGTTTCTCTCTTTCTTTTTTGTAATACTTAATTCTTTCATATCTCCCCCTCCTCACATTTGCTCCTTTTCTACCTACTTCTTATCTTCCTTTTTTCCCTGTGCACCATTGTCCCAGCCTTCCTTCTCCTCTGCTCTCAGGGTATGAGATAAACCCACAGACTGATAATCTGTAGCTAAATAGACAGCTGATCCCTTTAAAAGCCATGCTACGGAGAGGAGGAGAGTGTTTACATGGCCTCCAGCAAATGTGCTGCACTACTGGGAAATTAATTAGCCGTCCCTCAACTCTCAGATGCTTCAAACCCCCCCCCCCCCCCCCCCCCAGTTCCCCCTTTCTCCACAGTTTAAGTTATCTCCCCTTTTTCTTTCAATTCTCCTTACCTGTTTGTCACTTTTTTTCCATCATTTGAAATGTTCTTTTGCAAGTAATGATGCGGTGATTTTGGAAAAACAGAGGGGAAAGGGCAAATTTTTTTTTTTTTTCATCATTAAGAAGAATAATGCGATTGATTGATGTGCATCTTCTGAAAAAAGAAACCACAGGCTTCGCAGGCCGAGTTTCTGCAAGACATTCTGAAATATTTACCCACTTGCAACTACAAAAATTGCAACGTTTCCAGTAGTTGGATTATTGGAATCTGAAAAAGTTACCTGACAAGAGCAACATCTGAGCCAAAATCTAATGAATGCTCACGAGACACTTTTGATTTTTCCTCTAGACAGATTTTTGTTTAAGGTGGACAAAGTATTAGTATTAGTTTGCTTTTACAAGCAAAAGCAGGTTTGTTTTGTATCAAACGCAGTTATGAAGTATTAATATCATTTGTGTGGCTCAAACAATCATTTGTCCTTCCAGCCAGCTGTCCGTCTATTAGACAAGATTCTACCACTGAGCAAGGACGGGCTTCTTTGCACGCGCTGCAAATGTGGAGAAAAGATGCAGTTTGGTTAAGTACAGACATTTTCATTCAAGTTATTGCAGATGGGCCTGTTATTAAACGATTCCACCTTTCTGCGGCGGCTGTCAGTCATGGGATGAAGAGGAGGGGCTTGTGAAGGCAGGGGTGAAGCTGTCAAAAAGGCAGCTGTGGGCAGAGGGAGTCTGAGGGGAGACGGCTTGAGAACCTCCGATGAGCATGAGAAGTGTCTCTGTGTCTAGGATTGACCAATTTAGGCGATGTTGGATTGAGAGATATATAGAGCTGCCTTGCTAGAAAAAGCTTTGTGCTACTGGTAAATGTTTCTCTCGTATTTGCTGTAGGAGGGATGTATGGCCTACCTGGCAGAGGTGCAGGGATGATGGAGGCCAGAGAGTGATGAGAAGCCTCGAGGGAGCTGATTGCAAAGTGAGCAGTAGGCCATCGGAAGACGGAGGAGCAGCAGGAGAAACAGAAACGCCCAGGTTAAAACGAAGGAGACAAACTTGACAGCCTTCTCTTTTGTTGGGAAGTAGCTGACTTCCTGGTGCGTTCGCGGCTGCGCTGGGTTTCGTCAGGAACTGGAGGCTCTGGAGGTGGCGAGGCATCGTCTGAATAGCTGACAGCGATTAGGCTTGCCAGCTCGTGCAGTTGAGCTACATCCAGCCTTGGGGCAGGAGAAACGCATCGGTCCCGTAGCTGGGATTCGAGTAGCTCGGCTAAAGCCCATTTGGTGGATGGAATGCGGGCGCTTCTCCGTTGAGCCTGCGCTGCTTTTAGCAGCAGCTCGCCACTGGTATTGTGTGCATGTTTATGGTTTCATGAGCGCTAAGTGTTCTCACGCCAATCAAAAGCTCAACATCCAAATCAATTTTGTGTAGATGCAGGTATGATCATCTGAACAGATCCTGCTGTTGCAGTATATTGGTTCGGCTCAAAGGCCTTTTTCTATTGTGTAAACACATCTGGCAATCCACAGTTGAGGTCACTGTCCTTGCCAGTTACCTTTAAATCTGACACAATTCAAATTCCCATGATCTTTTTGTGGCACATAGTGTGTAGGAGAATCTTGGTTCTGCAGGCTATTCATCAGACCTGTACTACAGAACAATGCTGAACTCCCTTGGACTCCCAAATTTCGATTTTATGGCCCTTTTTAGACTGGACCTTAATTGGAACAATGAAGTGTTTGTAGTTGTGCTTCCTGGCCCCAGTAAGACCACTGGTCTAAACCTGCCCACTGCAGTGTTAGTATCAGTAACTGCTTGCTTTTTCTCAGCTACATTGTCCTTCAGGTGAATATGAAGCATGCTCTCATTTATGATATTTGCCTCCCTCTCTCCTTACTCATGTTCCCCAAATAGAAACAGCCAGAAGAGATTCCCTCTCAGGAAGGCAATGTGGTCATTATGTGCCATTATGCAAGCACTTCTTCATCAGGGTTTTGTGTGAGGGCTGAGAGAAAGGCAGTGTATGTTTGTCATATATGGCCGTAAATAGGACTATTTTGAAAATACTGATCATGAAAATGGACAAAAGAGAATGTTCCGAGAATGGTTTGAGAAGTTTCTATGTCTGTTTAGATACTTGTTTTGTTGAAGCTGGGTCACAATGTCCATTACGACACCAACTACGCAAATATTTTATACTCGCCTTTTAAGCCTGAAGGTGTTTGATACTTAAGACAGATTATGGCAGGACTATCACTTCAACAGCCATTAAAATTCAAGGCTAAAAAAAACATCCTCATGAAATAAAAAGGAAGCTCAACTTTAGACCCTGAGTCAGATGAAGAAAAAACTCCCAGCAAAATGTCATTAGGGGGAAAGCCTCATTAGGAGCCTCTAGAATATCCTCCTCTATTACCATCAGAAGCCTTTGCTCAATTCAATTCTGATTTGTCTGATCATTAAACAAGCGGACAGCCCCTTCACATGTCACATCTGCTTTGTTAGAGTTCAGGCTCACACTGCGTTAAACTGATGTCCTAGAGGTTTTGCTGCCACTTTATCTCACATATTTGAATGTGTTTGATTCCGGGGGTTTCAGAGGGGAAGCACTCTAAGATGGCTGTTTGGCGTGAAGCACCGCATCATGCTGAAAATCCAGAGCGGCTCAGTCGGGATATCAGCATAACTGGGATTTATGAACTTAACCCTGCGGAATAAAGTATAAAATAGCTGCTAATGGGAAAATCCAATAGTATGTTACAAAGTATAGAGAAGGGGTTGTAAGTAACTAGGTTAGGAAGACAAAAAGTGAATAAATATCTGTGTGTGTGTGTGTGTGTGTGTGTGTGTGTGTGTGTGTGTGTGTGTGTGTGTGTGTGTGTGTGTGTGTGCGTGTGTGCGTGTGTGCAGCCCCTAGCGTTCTTCCAAAACTTTTTAGAAGGACTAAATTTTCATGTCTGGGAGGAAAGTGCATTCATCATATTGTATGTAGGCCAATACATCTTCATGTAGCTAAGGCTGTGACTAATGTTTATTTTATAAGTCACTGTGGCGTCCACGAGCAGAGACAAGCAGCTGTGTGTCTCAGGAGAGTGAAGGGTTTTTTTTTATGGCTGTTACACATTTAAATGTTTGGGATTTTTAGCTGATGCTGCTGAAGTGAATGTGTTACAGTGAGAGCAACAGTAGGATGCTGTTTGGAGCTTTCTGTTGGTGGTTCATTGATTTTCAATCTTAGTGTGAGTTTATCATTATCATCACTCAGTAAGAAAGAGGAGAAAATAAATGCAGAAGTTAAAGAGAGAAGTGGAATGGATTCTTACAAATGTCATGTAGATATTGTGTAATTGATATAATTTGTCCAAATACTTAACTAGTCTTGATTTTATTTGGAGCAACATGTTACCCCTTAATGTGAAAGCAAAAGAGCAACAGTTTATTTCAGGGAAGTAGTTTTTAAAAACTCAAATAGTACAAAAACAAAATGTCTATACATACACATTGGATTGTGGCTCATTTCAACAGGTGGATAGGAGGCTTAATGCTTAGAAACTGTGCTGCGTAACTTAAAAGGTGCTGGTTTGATGCCCCAACAGCTGACACACTTGTCAAAGTCTCAGTAAGTAATGCAGTAAACCAATGTGCAGCGACACACAAGGAATATGACGAGAAAACAATCTGTAATCATCATCATAATCCCATACAACTGTATTGGTGAAATGTTTAAGGCCACTGGGGGGCAAAAGAACTGACCACTACACATCCAGCAAACAGCAGCAGTTAGGAGAAGTTTCAGCTCTGCTTTGGTCTCCACCAGAATGTTCCACTTTCTTTGCCAGCTAGTCTCTAGCTCTGTCTGATTGCTCGTCAGTGAGGGCAGGTAGTGTAGGAGGGATTTATCAGAGCTTATTTCCTGAAAACAGCTGCTGCTGGAAAATCCAAATTATTAGCTAAGAGGCTAAACAGCTCTGCAGAGCTGGTGACACCACCAATTTTTTTTTCTTATTATAAGCAAATAGAATGCAGCTTCAATTTCTGATGGATTTCACTTATTTATCATTTTTCCTACTATCAAGGCATTAAAACACTGTTGCATCCTAGTCATCATCTTCATTTGCAATTTGTATTAGTGTATTATTGCTTGAAAAGACACTTGAATGGGCTGTGTGAAGATAAATATTTCCTATATAAATATCACCAGACTGTTTATTTCCTATGTATCTGTAGAGAGAGACTCATTACTCTGTATCTCAGAGCAGACATGAGTGTCATGGTCTCAGCCTGGAGGCTCCAGGGTTTTGGTTTTTGGACTTTTTGGGGACTTTCTTGATGATTTAGTTTTCTGTGTTTTGGGTTTCTGTTCTGGGGTTTGAGTATTTCTGGTTTTGGTGTTTCTAGTGTCTAGTTTAGTCTTACCTGTCTTGTGCTCTGTTTCCCCGTGCACTTCCTGATTTATTTTGTAATTGGTTTCCTCAGTGTTTTGCTTCCTGTCTTGGCCCTGTTTTCTGTGTGGTGATTGTCTGCTCCACCCTAATGTGTTTCACCTGTGTTCAATCACCCTTGCCTCCCTTGTCTATATAGTCTCTGTGCTTCCCTTTGTCTGTGTCGGTTCGTCTGTTGATCTCTGGGTTCGTCATCATCTGGTTATGTTGCCTGTTCATGTCCGGTTCGTCCTCAGTCTGTTCATGTTGCCTGTTGTCATCCCCTGTGCTTCTCCTGTTTTGGCCTGCTGTTCCTTGTGGTTCCCTGTGCTTGTTTTTTGAGTTCTTTTGTTTAATAAACCTGTCTGCACCGTCTCCCAAGTGTTGGCTGCATTTTGGGTTCCCCCCTACTTACCACAAACCTTGACAATGAGCAGACATTTACAACAGTTACTTGAAAGCTGAAAAAAACAGAGAAATCAACTGGAAACCAACACGGCACATACCTCCTCCACCAACAACCACAGCATTTGAGAACAGGAAAAAATTCCATACAGACAGTGTTAAAGCTAAAGGGATCGCTAACCTTATTAGCTTCAACACATGGAGTTCATTGCACTGGATGACCAGTGTTTCCAATTTGTCATTTGGCTGACATCTGTGTGAGACATTGTGACCACACACATTCATGACCTACTGGTTTGTGACATCCCTGCAATCAGTTTTTACAACTGATAGATGGAGTTCAGACGCTAGCCTCAGCAAAGATTATAACTTGACAAAAAGCAGTGTCACACTCCCAGGAGATTTGAGAAAATGTAAGGAAAGTACATGTGGTGAGAAATAACACCATAGCAAAAAACTATGACAGATAGTGGTCTGGCTCATTTTGGCTGCATGGCAAACATCCTGCAGCTGGTGTTCTGAGCCAGCGCAGCATCTCAGATGTGGTGGTAATAGGCCGAAAGATTGTTTGACATTATAAGCTTACTCACGCCTGCAGGCTGTGCACATTCAATTGTGGATGAAACCAAAAAGGCGGCAACATCTTGCTGTAACATGCCAGAACACTTTCTGGAAGAAAAGCACACACTTGCCACATATGCTGCAGACTCCTTACCTTAGACCTCCCTAGAACCCCCGCTGTGCACCAGTAGGGATCAGTTGAAAATATTATCAACATTGTCAACAACCTTATTTTCTCTGTTTGCATGGTGTCAGAACAACAAAGGCCGCATTATATTAGATGCTGTTTACAAACACTTTGATCGAATCGTGTCAGATCCCGTTTTCTGCAGAGCAGTCCCGCTGGAACCCGGGTATAAGGAGCGTGTGGTGTCTTAGCTGTTTTGTGAGTTAAGGATAGGAATGTTTAAGGAGACACCCTAGAGAAAGATCAGGCGCCAGAAGAGGGTGAGCACCCCCTCAGTTCCTGTCTCCAAAACATTCCTAAGAGCTGACTTTTGTTTTTCATAATAAAATTTACGGTATGTTTTAACTTCATATAGAATGACCATGTTTGGACATAAATGTTGGCTCTGTACCTCTATAGGTTATTAGGAATCAGCTAGGTCATGAATATGTAACTAGAGGTTATTCAGCCTATAAATTGTTTGGTTTTGGGGAAAAACAGGAGAAGATCCTTTTCGGCTTTGGGTCCTCTCACAGGCAGTTTTGATGCTTGTTAAACGATGCTGTGCCTTTTCGTAATAAACTTTTTTATATACAACTGAGCCGGTGTCTGCAGAGATTCCTTCCTCATCATCACATCATCGCTACGGAAGAAACAACAAGCGCTACTTTGATAAGGATGTCAAGCAAACGTGCAAGAACAATACTTAGCATGGATCTGATGGACAGGCCTGCTGCTGTTGCTGGAGATTAGACACAAGGTAGAGAGAGCGCCAGTGACCCACGGAGCAAGAGGGCATGAACGGACGGGGCAGGGTCTTTTCTGCATGACATGTTGGAGATTTCTGGAGGAAAAGGGATCAGAAAGGCCGAGCACGAGGGTTATCACAGCAACTGGATGGTTTCTTTGCTGATGCCAGCATTCCCCCGAAATGAGGACAAATTATCACCTCCATTTGCTTTGCTTCAGCTTTGTCATCCTGTATTAGAGGAGAAACAGACTGAGCTGCAACAAGGCAGCTTCTTTCTTAGTTTTTTTTGTAAAAAAAAACAAAACAAAAACACGCATCTTACTAAGAAGTAGGCTATAGGGGAATTGTGATTTTATTTCTATCATAAGGGTCTCATATTTTACACTTTTCCTTTGTTTTACTTGAAGTGTTGAACGTGGTGTCTTCTAGTCTTTGAGAATATGTTTTTTTGCTAGGACCATGCCCGTCAACAACACTGTTTGAATGTGTGAAGGGAGAATTAAAGAGTCCACTGAGCTTCCAAAGAGAGCCAAGTCCCTGTCAGGAGAGAGAGTCCTCTGTTTAACCCCGGACAAAAAAGAAACTATTAGACCAGAATGGATGAATTAGTGGACAGTCACAAGACAAATACAACAATGTACCATCATTTGATTTACATTTACCACAGACGGACACAGGGAGAAAATTTATGTAACATGACCTTAGAATAATGAAAATTGTGAATCTCTTTAAACTGAATTAACCTGCGTGTGCTGTTTATTTTACAACTATGAATATGGGAAAGTGCAGTCCTCTATATTTTATCAGGCAGTACACCATGAATTTCCCTTTCCCACGCTTTCTTCATACATTTAACAGATACAGAATCATTAGAAAAGAAATTCACACATTCAGTGATGAGCTTTTTGCTCTCTGGTGGAAGAGAAATTCATTCCAAAGGAGTAAGCCTCTCACACTCAAAATGGGGGAGGCTCTCCCTCATTAATGCCTAAATTGCATGAAATGAAAAACATTAGAGTGAGGCAAATTGTTCTTTGAGCTTAGTTGATCAAAATATGCAAACATATTGTCTAAGTAGAAATCCTTTATGTGTTGAAGCCTGATTATGCAAGATTATGACAAAATGGTGTGTAAATCAAAATACTAGGAACATTAAGGAATGAAGTGATTCCTGGTCTGAAGAACCCCATTGCCAGTATGTCAGTGTCCTAGCATTAGCTGCACTAGTAGTAATCTTTAAATACCAGAAGATGTAGACCCCCATCTTGAGTGGGCGCTAAATGAATATTTGTTGATAATCAGTGTTTTTTGTAATCCTGAACAACCTTAACGGGGCAATCCTGTAAAATTATGTTATCTCCAGTAAACATAAATTCACTTTTAGTTCAAGTTATTTTATAACCAGAATTTTTTCTGAATGAATTTATATTTTGCAAAAGATCAGGATTCATTAAGTTGACAAGTAGATCATCTGCATACAGCGTAACAAGACATTCTGATGTGGTAGCTGGAATAGCCTTGATGTGAAAATTACTCGTCCCAATTTCCAGAGGAGCTCATGTTATATTAAATAACAAAGGGGACAAGCAATCTCCCTAACTCACTCCCCGGTGTAGACTAAATGGCTCTGATGAGATATTATTTGTTACGACAGAGGATTTAGTGATAAATCATTTTAATCCACTCCATGAAAAAGTTTCCCAAGCTAAACCTGCTCACAGCTTCAAATAACCATTTGATAGAGTTGAAAGCTGTCTGAGCATCCGATGTCATGACAGCTACTGTGGTTTTTTTACCCCAGTCAAAGTACAATAGATTCGACTGTCGACACACATTGAAGAAGGAAGGCCTGCCTAATTGTTGCTATATGCTAACTTAAACCAGTGACCAATACGTTTGTTAAAAGTTTGTGATCAAAGTTAAGCAGGGAAATGTGCCTGTAATTAGCAGGATCAATGGGATCTTTTCCTTTTTTCGATGACAGACATACATTTACATCCATCTCAGTACCAGAAATGTCTATATATAGTTTTTTGTAGGGGATAACTGAGTCTGATTTTATTGTGAGAATAAGAAATGTCTCTCCTACACCTTGACATTGGCGTATTTAGAGTATTTGGTTTCTAAAGTGACTTAACTGTCTTAACAAATCTCATTTCCTCCTGCATTAGAAATTGTGACTAGATATTAGATTTATTGTGAATTTCATGAATAAATTGAATGAATCTATTATTGAGAATCTGCTATGCCACAGGACTGCATTGCATTTGAATGTTGTTATACTTAATAACTGGAGCCATAAAAGCTGACTCCATATTTTTGATTGCATTACCCAGAATGTAAAGTCAAGGTTTTTTATAGAAACAAGCACAACATTTCATCTGGCTCTACTAGGGCACCAGAGCACCTGTTCAGTCAAGACTGACTTGTCAGATCTATGTTTGAGTGCTTTCACTGTCAACAGGCCTGATTGCCACACTCTTTTAAAATGTGCAGTACAATCCTGCTTTCTTCCTGATTGTTAGAAGAGGTGTTGGTCACACTGACACACAGTTGTGGGTGAGGTGGTCTGACATGACTGACAAGTGTGTTTTTGGCAAACATCTAACACAAGAGAAGACAAAAAGAAAGGAGAAGCAAATCCATGTATAACAGTGGTGGGTGAAAAAGTGCTGCAAAGCTGGTAAATAAATGATGTCCCTGTATGCATGCTGTGTTAATGCGTGTACGTTCTGCTTAGCTTTTTAAAGTGTTGCTTTCTACTTTTTACACAGAGGTGCAAAAAGTTTTTATTACATTTATATATAAACTTATAAGTGACTGCACTAACTTCTATAAATTATTTCATATTTCCATTATCTTTTAGGTCTTCATCATGAGAAGTTATAGCTGTGTGTGTGTGTGTGTGTGTGTGTGTGTGCGTGTGTGTGTGTGTGTGTGTGTGTGTGTGTTTATGACCTGAACCCATAATATAAAACCCTCCACTGGGATTAATACATCACAAAAACAATAAAACACAAATAAATAATGCATCATAAACAGCATCTGGTTGTAGTATTGTGGAACTTTTTCCTTATTAACAAGTTCACTAAAGGTCACTTGTGTGTTTGAAGATTAAATATTTGGTTGTCACTGCCTTGACACAGTGTTGGTATTTAGCTGAAATTTAGCCAGACATTTAGTAGATACTGGTATGACACTTATTAGCTGCTACTAGCATAATACGCATGAATCTTAAACAGAACTGTCAATTCATAGACCAGGTTTTGACAAAGTAGAAAATGTTGAATAAAAAATGTATATATCTCTGCTGCACCGATTTTTTTCAAACTGTCCATTATGAGTCTGACAACATTAATGGAGCAGAATGCAAAATCCGTGGAGTACTCTTATGGATTAGGGCATCAAATCATCAACCAACAGCCACAGCTCTCAGCACACCGGTCCTGTGATTCAAAATTATGTTGCGAGTATGAGAGAAGACATTCAGGAACTTTGTGTTTCAGTGTGGGGCCTCAGGGATTCAGACAACCTTGTAGGTGCAGCAGAGGACATAGTGGGTTGGCGGAATTGTTGAAAAGCCCCTTTTCCCCATCTCAACCAGACACTGTCCTTTTAGATTGCATGAGGGGTTTTATTTCAGATCCCTCTTTGGGATTCAGAGGCTCTTATAGACCCAGAACAGAACATATATTGACCAGAGGGCAGACTTATCTTTATTTGAATATCTTCAACCAGACAATATAGTCCTCCACACCACCACATATTTGCAAAATAAAATAAACAAGACAAAATCAAAACCTTGTATATGTCTGGACCGCCTCTGGTCAAATCCTGATTTTATAACCAAAATGTCGCCAGGAAATTGGGGGGGGGGGGCACGAGTCGAATCTGGCCCCCTGCGACAAGGACTAAGTAAGTAGTAGTGTATTTACTGTAATAGAGGTGAGGCTCAGTGTATTGGAAGCACCCCTCCACCCCCCTGCAGACCCCGAGCAGCCGGGAAACCAGAGCGGCTCGGTAGAGCGGCTCGGTAGATCTACCCCCCGGAACCTGTTTGCACCAGAAACTCCAGTTAGTGATGAGGCACTTGGTCGACCAGTGGTGGAAATATCATCAGTCAGTGAGTCAGGGACATTCACGACTATAGGCCTGGTCCTGCTGGTGCAGTTCAGCCAAAAATGAGCAGCTCATAGATTTGGTGAAGCTTGTTGATCCAGAGCAATACAGCAAGAAGAAAGTGTGTGCAGATAAGGGAAAGATATGATCAAAATACTGCAGCTCTTGTCTGTTCTGTTTTTAGATTTTATTCTAATTTCGTCATTATTTAATTTTAATTTCATCATAATCTCTCCACATTCTTCTTCTAAAACCATCACTTTTAATATTATATGTGCTTCCTGGGAATAGAACATACACTGAATGTATGCAAACGTGCACAGACGTACACACTGTCTACTGCTATGAAATCTTTCATTATACACACACATGTAACTGAACCTTAGGGAATATGCAGGATGTTAAATGAGTCCCTGGAGACACACTTAAAGCAATCCAGAACCTTCCTGCAAGCACATATGTATTCCCATATGACGTACAGTAAATGCACACATACTATGAAGTACTACTCCTGCAAAGTAAAGTACATCAAAATATGCACATCTGTTCATACAGAAATTACAGAAACAAGAAGAAACCAGATCTGAATAAGCCGCTTGCATGACAGGTGAAGTATCTACAGTCCAGTTACCTTCGATGCCTTGGATACAGTAATAAAGAAAAAACATTATTCTGATCTGTTGTTTGTCCAGCTGGTAAAAAAAATCAGCCACACCAAGCAAAGATTTGAGTAAAGACAAATGAGTAAATATCATATTTAGTTTCCTGCTGAAATTATTAGATAGTTAATTTAATGTGAGGTTTTGTTGCTTTTCTTTGTTTTATTTCATTGTAAACTGAATATCAACTCTAACCCTCACCCTTGTGTCTTGGATGCTTGGTTGAAAAAAAAAGCAACTCGAAAATGTCACCATGGGCTTTCAGTGTTTGCTACATCTGCTACAATTAATTATGGAAATAATGGAAATCAGTTGCCACGCAAAAATGTTGATTTTAACAAATGAGTTTGGGTTAGTTTGGTCATTGAAGGATGAAATATCCCTGCAGGAGATGTCAGGTGTTGGTGACAGGGGTGTTTGTAAGAAAATCTTTGCAGCAAACAAATCTTGTGCCTGACAATATGCATCATGATTGTGCTATTATTCACACACACACACACACACACACACCGATTTCAAACCATTACTCAAAAAAGCACTCTATTCCCATCAACACCCACATGGTCTGAATGGATATTCATGGCTGCGTGGAGTTTCACATTGACGGGGCAAATGCTGTTGTCAACTTTTCAATGTTTTTTATATCAGCCTTTCAGATATTTTACAGACATGCTGCAGCTTATTCAAAATAAGAAACTAAAATAATTTAGTGCGCTTAAGAATAAAAAACCCTTTTTAAGTTGTGAGTTCAGTTTTTTTTTTAGTCAATAGATCGATAGTTGAGTTTGAGTGCTTTAGTCCATCCTACCACACCAGGAAGCGATGAAGGAAATCCATCTTCAGAAAGTAGCAACCTGTGTCCCTCTTTAAGGACCAGTGGGTTGGCTCGCATCCAGTTAACTGGAATCTCTGGTCTTCAGTCCCAGCATCGGACTGTCACCAAGCCTTACCCGAAACCTGACCTATAGATAGGGTCACACATCCACACAATTTCATTCACACACTTAGTCATAGGTTATATCAAACTCATAGCTCGGTGTGAAATATCACAAAGCGTTAATAGAAACCTCGAATTCAACTCAGAAATATGTTTCAAATCTCTCCTCTGCAAATGAGTAGACCACCTGATTGGCTCTCTCGGGTTTGAATCAAGCGAACAGTCTTAACCCTCTACATACAACACAATACTTTCACTTCTGATAATATTATAAGTCTGGGCTACATCAAGCTCACAGTGGCCTCACAGAACATGATTATGGCCTGGTGAACCCAACATCTCAGGAGCTCCTCAAGTGAATCCCTTCAAATTTGGCACAAATATCCACTGGGACTCAAAGACAAACAGACTAGATTTTGGTGGTCAAAGGTCAAGGTGAAAGACTTCACACAGCAATTATGACAAAATTTCATACAAATGGTTCATATTTTATATGACTGGATAAACAGGGATGTGACCTGAAACTAGTCTATAACTGCGAGGCTCGTTCCAGTTTTCCTTTTTATCAATTCATCATTTTATTCCACTTAGATACATTTCAGTGGACAAGTCTTCATTAATCATTGCTGACCACAGCTGTTTTGACCCTCTATTGACACCAACACAATAGTATAGTTGCACAATACTGGTTCCTCTCTTGACTCTTACATCCCTCTTGGAAAGAAAGAATACATGACAGTTTTCTTCTGTTCACTGTGTCCCTGTTCAGGGTTAAAAAAAAAAAAAAAGAAGCTGTATGTGTCACATAACAACTCTTATCACGCAGTCTATTTTAAAGCTCATTTCACACTTTACATCCACTGACTGGAAGCCGCGACATGTTTTTCCTCCACTTAGCACTTCACATCTGTGGAAGAAAGGCATCTTCTGCTTTGATTAAATGTTCATTCAGATCACTTCCTACAGTATATCTGAATCAACACAGAATCAGCACAGAGAGCCTGGATTAAACGTCGTGTCTAGGCAATGTACAGTGCGAGTACTTATGATGGTGTGGGTGTTTGCAGCACATCTGTGCTTGTTTATCCTGCAGGAGGTGAGAGCTCGCTTCAGTGAGTCAGTGTACATTATGTCTGTATAGGTGTCTGTTCATGTGTTTGGTACAGTTCATGTAATTCATGTGTACTTGTGTCATTCACAGCTGAGAACTCTCACACTACCCAACCAAATGTCACGCCAAAAAGATTATTTCTTCATGATAAATGTACGTTAGCTATACAGGCAGCCCAGTATCCCAAAAAATTACATTCACACTGCACATACTGTAATTCCAGATTTATGTCAGTGATCCTCTATAACAAAACATGATGCATCACAAGCAGCGCCAATGTTAAGAAATGGTAAACACTTCCTGTCTCCTAAGTGGGCGTGGTCATGATTGCCTGTTCATGTCAAAACATAACAAAAATACAGCACTACACTAGATACAGTTTGAATTTAGGCCTGATTTTGTCACCTGTTTTTATCTACTAGCTTATATCGGATCAACCCAGAACAAGATCATATCAGTCTAATACTCTGTTTTCCCTCCAACAGCAGTTCAATAATGATAACAATAATAGTATTATTACACAAATAAAGTTTTATTTCAATTTAACTTTTAATTCACAGTTGCACGTACAGGTCTCTCTAAACCTCTGTGTTTGCAGCAGTGAAACCAGAAGCAACATGGAGAACAGATCTGTGTTGTGAGATCTCAGACTTTGTTGCTGAGACAGAGATAGGTCGCTAATAAAGTTAATTTTCTCCTAATCTGAAGAATGTTCTGACGATCTGTGGCTTGTGAAAAATGGATCCAATATTTAATAAAATGAAATAATCATAACTGTGATCAGGTTCACTTCCCCCATTGGAGTGAACAGACTCAGAGCTGCTGCTGGTCTCCTAAAGGGGCGGGGAGGTGGACAAACCATGTGGTACAGCTACAATAAAGGATTGCAAGTGCGTCATCTCCTTTCTAAACTGTCTCTGATTGTGGTGGTGGATATGTGTGTAGCACATACCACCTTTCATTTTTTTTAAACCATGGTTTGAACTGTGATTTGCTCATCCTCCCAGAGTCAGTCACTAACCAGCTGTAGATGGCTATTGTTACGATTTTATCTTTATCTTATCCATACACGTATTGATCTGGGTCATACTATTACTTCTTTATCATTACTGAAGATTTTTTTTTCTTCTTTAAACAGGATGTGAATTGATTGTTCTGGTTTGTCTCAGCCAGTTGCTCAGTTTACAACAATCTGCCACATTTTAAGATTCATGGTGAACTAAGATAATCAGTTAGACTCACATACAGTCAGCTTTCATTGTAGCGTTTCCTAACAACTCGCTATTAGCTTAACCAGCACAATGTTGTTGTTGTGTTTAAAGACACCAGGAGACACTGGACAAAATAGATGAAAATATCTCTTTTCTATTTGTTGCTCGTTTAACACGTGGTTGGATAAAGTTCTTATGGGCCTTTTACTTTTTATTGCAGTTACAGTAGAGTTCGGTAATACTGTAGCTGGCATCAACTACAGTAATCTTCAGTTATCTTCATTTCACCTGGTTCTGTGTAGCCTCTGCTCTGCTGTTCACTCTGTGTGTGTGTGTGTGTGTGTGTGTGTGTGTGTGTGTGTGTGTGTGTGTGTGCGCGCGCGCTGGTGTACTGCAGCCCCCGCCTCGCCAACAGAGCTGAGGACAGAGAAGCAGTGCAACCTTTAATGATAAATAGAAAATAAATATATGCTGGTTAATAGTGACTGGCTGTATGGCGACTAACCGCAGCAGCCCTGAATCCCTTATCCCTTATCAGGCAACTGTTGAATTTTACAGATACAAAAATAAATAGATAAATGAGTAATTTGTCCTTTCTGTGCGGCCCAGTAGCGAATATAACACGGCCTGGTACCAGTCCATGGCCCCGGTGGTTGGGGACAACTGTTACAGGAATACTTCCCCACACTGGGAAACATCTGAACATTAACATTTTACCATCAAGACTGGCCCATAAACATTAAGCTACAGAGATCAAAAGGAAATCTCTGAAGAGTGTAGGATTGCCACAGAATGTTTCAACTGTTGTTAATTACACCAAACAGAAGGTGGTATAATTTCAATATTTGAAATACATGTGTGAACTCAATAAATCGATTTGATGCACCTGCTTATTGTGGCCAACCATTTCCACATCATGTCACATAAGAAGCCAGGTTTCCCAGTTTCAGTCTGGGCTCTTAACCAACTATTTTTTCATGAGGAATTTTTAATTTTTCTCAACTTCAGATGCCAGAACAATCCTCTCTTCATCATGAGCTCTCTGACAATACAGAGATAATTAGATCTCAGGTTATTAATTTCTTCCAGCGCTATCAGCATCTCAGCTTCACCATCTTCACCCTCTTCACGCTGCTTGAAGGATGTTGTGTATATATGTGTGTGTCTGTGTGTCCTTCTGTCTTATTGTTTTCAAATACGCTTATGAGTTGTGCACATTTTTATGTTAATGTATCATTTGTGTTGAATGTGTCCTTTATTTAGAGCAGGAGCTTTCATAACCACTGATAAGCAGAATAAGGTCAAAGCATCAGTACATTTGTGCGTAATGTGTCCTTTTGTCTGTCACACTAATCATTGCAATGGCTTTTTACTGCTCCTGATACACAGACGTTTCATTCATGTGGGTGTGCAGACATTCGTGTGTCTTTTCTACAGCACTGATCATTTTCATTGCCCCATGATGAACATAATAAAATGTTAACTTGTCCATAAATCCTGCCTGTGTTGCCTGTGAGTCTGCTGAGATCGCAGCATAGCTCACATGGGAAGCTTAGGTTTGGATTAGATTTTGTCATACTTATATTAATTGTGGTAAATTGAAAGTTGCTACAAAAACATATTCAGGGGCATCAACTAAATGAATATCACAAGATTTTCTTATCCTGACCTCTATCCTGTGTCTTTGGCTTCTCACAAAGCCCAGACAAAGAATAACATTATGTCTACATTGTGTCACAATCAATGACACTTCAGGGGCTGGTTTCACACTGATATTTCACACTGGTCTGTGATGTTAGTCCAGTCTTCGGTCTGATGTTAGTCAGACTGTTTCACAAAAATAAAGACTCACTCATTTTAAGACAAAAACATCGAACACCTTACCCCCAGGCTAACTCAGGCCTAAGACCAGTGTTACCATGGTAACAATCAATGACAACTGCACTGACCAGTAGTACCCAACAACAACAACAACAAAAAAAAAGAATTTTCACAACGGTTATTTCTGTAATTCACACTTAATGTGATTCACACTTACTGCGACCTGATGACGTAAGTAAGAAGCAGCAACACGAAGATATTGTTGTCTTTGTCGTATCTTTGTTCCACGGACAAAGGAACTCACTATCTCACAGTTTCCCCTCTCGGCTCTTCAAGGAGCTCCAGGGCCCCGGCCCAGGTCAGCCCTGCTACCTGAGAAACCAGCTCGCTTGCCGGCCTGCTACCAGCAGACACTCTTCTCCTCAACAGCAGCCACCTGTTTAGGATTTACCCTTTGATGCATAACATGGGTCAAAAGTGACCCGACAGAGTTTTAATTGTAAATATCTTTGCAATAAATTCATTTCACAATTCAGAATTCCAGGAATTCTTATTTTCATTTTTACTTTTTTAATAAATATAATTTTTGTACGACTACCCTTCTAAAGCACAACATGGGTCAAAAATGACCCGTATTCATTTCCTATGTGATTTCATGCATGGCTGTGTTTCTTTGCTATATCATTTAAAATATATTAATTTAATCATTTAATATTTCAAAGTATTCATTACATATCTTGTTTTTGATTACCATATACCACGTTGGAACTAAAATAGGTTTTGTATCACTACATCAAGTTTACACACATGGGTCAAAACCTTTTATTTATAAAATAGTTAGGAACGGTTACTGTGGACAACTTTTCACTTGTCAGAACTAAACTGGACAACAGGCTGCTTTTTCACATCTGATTCATGTAAGTATTTTTTTTTTACAATTGTTTTACCTAAGAAAAATATCTTCTAAATATCTTCTATATCTAAAATATAACTGCACATAACGTTTGAACATTATCCCTACCTGGTGGGAAAGATAAATATGCCCAGTATTACATTAGCATATTCCATTCTAGCTAGCTAATGCTAGCTTGTGTTAGCTAGCTAATATTAGCTAATGTATACCATATCATGTATGAAATGTAATCATGTCTTACACAATAAATACAGTATACTATTTTCAACTTTATTCAACTCAAATTTTTAAATTTGTCAATCTGTCAATACATACATAATAATAAATAAATACATTTGTTTTGCTAATAAACACAGTTATATTACCCGCATCTGGTTCAACAACCATTTCACCAAAAGATGCCTGGGAGTTGTTCATTAGTGATAACATCATAGAGGAGGTTTTAAGATGCACTAACTTAGAGGGACGGAGAGCGGCAGCAGCAAAAGGAAAAGAGTGGAGAAGCCTCGACAAAGTGGAATTCATGGCGTTTATTGGTTTGACCCTCCTTGCAGGGGGGGACAAGAGCTGGGATGTGGCCTTGCGAGAGCTCTTTCTGGATCCCCTGCAAAATCCGATGTACAAGGCTACCATGGGGGTACACAGATATGAGGATATCCGCCGCCTTATACGGTTTGATGATAAGAGGACTAGAGCTGTTAGACTGGAAACAGACCACATGGCTGCATTCAGATATGTGTGGGACTGTTTCCTGGCCAATTGCAAGAGAGTGTTCGTCCCCAGTGACTGTCTCACCATAGATGAGCAGCTTGTGCCATTCCGTGGAAGGTGCAAGTTCTTACAATACATGCCCAGCAAGCCAGCAAAGTATGGAATAAAAATCTTTTGGATGTGCGATGCAAGGGTCCCTTATGCGTTCGATAGCATCATCTACACAGGTAGACAGCCAGGAGAGGATGTTCAGAGGAACCTTGGCGACAATATTGTCCAACAGTTGACCAGCGGAATAAGACACACAGGTGAATATAGAATACAGAGTATATATACAGTGAATATACTCTTGAAGTTCTAGCACAATACCTAGATGACTTTTCCACTCTTTCATAGTGTCTATTTCATTTTGTATTGCCATTGGGAGAAATTGATTAATTTATAAGCGGAGAATGAAATAAAATACATGTACTCCATAATAACAATCAATAATCCATCAGGTTTATTTTAGTGTTAGAATTTAGAAAATTACATGTTGACTAAATTGACCATTCAATGTTTTTGTTCTGTTCATAGGTCGCAACATAACCATGGATAACTTCTTTACCAGCATTCCTTTGGCTGAGAAGCTCCTGGAGAAGAACCTTACGTTTGTGGGGACTCTTCGCCAGAACAGGCCGGATATGTCACCTGTCATGAAGCCACACAAATTGAGAGAGAAGTACAGCGCCGAATTTGGATTCTGTGGCAACATGACGATGGTGAGCTATGTCCCGAAAAAGGGGAAGGCTGTTGTGCTGCTAAGCACCATGCATGATGACACAGCAGTGGATGACCATAGTGTCAAGAGGAAGCCAGAAGTGATCCAGTACTACAACCACAAATCTGGAGTGGACACAATGGATCAAATAGTTCGCACGTACACCTGCAAGCGGAGAACACGGAGGTGGCCCATGGTGCTCTGGCACAATATGCTGGATGTTGCCACCCTCAAAGTCTTCACCAACTACACTGCACAACACCCTGGTTACATGGGTGGTGTGACTAATGCACGGCGGCTCTTCATAAAGGAGCTGGGCAAAGAGCTGGTCATGCCACACGTGAGGAGGCGCATGGAGGGCAAGCCCCACCTCCAAACCCATATCACAGAGGCAATGGGAAGATGTGGGTTAACCAGGGCAGCCATCACCCAGCCACAGGAGGGTCAAGTGAAGAGGAAGAGGTGCAAGATGTGCCCAGCTAGCAAAGATCGAACCAGCCCTGTGTGCGAGGGGCACAAACATGTCGTTGTCGTTTGTGAGGCATGTAGGCGCTAGATTGCATCTTACTCATATGAGTTTATTTGATCAGTTTTCTTTTCTTTTATTCATTCATTTTATATGTTCAGAATTCACCACAGTTCACTGCAGTAACACTTCAGGTGCACTAACAGTTCAAAACCAGTGTTATTGGTTGTATGGTGTATGCTATGTGTGAGTGTGACAAAGTGACAAATAAACATTTCAAATATTAACTGTGTTATTCTTTGGTCCAAATCACTGCTAAAATAAAGTTTTTTGACTAAATCATTATTATAGTAATGACAGGTTTGTCAGTATTGGCATGTCGTACCTCGTTAGCTCAGATAAATTATCCACAGTTTAACCGCTGAGTTCGTTTTTCAGTAACTATACACACAAAAGTTTAATTCATTCAGATTTACCGGAGGTGAGGTGAGGTGAGGTGAAGCGGTGGAGACTTGTCATCCGAAGTCTTTTCAGACTGTCCGGCGTCTTGGGTCGCAGTGTTGTTCATATTTCTCCCTCCTTCCAGCTGCCTGACAGTGGTGCTTGTTTTCTGCTCCAGTCCAGCTTGTAAAGGTGGATCAGGTCTTTCATTTTCTGGTCCAGAATTGGACTCTTGCTCAAATCTATAAACAGGAACGAAGCTGCCACAACCGTTTGTTTACACAAGACGTGCAGAACATATCATTGCTACGGTAGTTGCCAGCAAACTAATAAGCACACTGGGCTCTGATTAGTCAGCTTCAGAGGGAACACAGCATTTCAGACAGAGGGTGAATAGAGGACAGTAAAAGATGTTCAGAAGAAGAAAAAGTCTTTTCAGAACATTAAAGCATGAAAATCTATTTTAGTAGACACCAAGAATTAAATGATTAACACTGAAAATGGCCATAATAGGTCCTCTTTAAACTATGCATTCAGATTTTCTTGAATTCAGACTCTAAAATTAGAAATGAAGCTGTTGTAAAGAAACTGTAGATGCACACATCAGAGCCATTGTAAAACAGATTTATTTGTTCCTCCCTTTTCCTTCTTTCACTACAACATCCCCTCTCAATTTCAATCATTTATTCTAATTCTCTATTCCACGATCCCACTCTTCTCTGTCCCACCTCTTTCCCTGTCCTTTTCTTCCACTCTTTTATCCCCTTCTTTTCTTCTATGCATTTTCTTCTCTCTGCTTGTTTTCCTCTTCTTCTTCAGTATGACCCCATGTCCTCTGCATCCTTCACATTTCATTCTTCCCCTCTTCATTCCCTCGCCTTTGCTCTTTCTCCCCATCTCTACCTATTTACAGTTATTCTATATTCTTATCTCTTGTGTTTAGACCTTTTTAGGTCTGTGTTTCAGCGGAGCTTAGTGTGCTGAGGTGAACAGCATATTGGGATTTGAGACCATATTATTGAAGTTGCTGCTTCAGAACACACATGAGAGGAGCATGGAATATCACAGGCACCCAGTGGAATAATTTAACACCACAATTTCATGAAATATCAAAAGTATCATAATAGGTTATTCACTCTACCTGCAGCCGTTTCTAAAGGTCTCAGACACGGAGGCAACAGAGAGGAAGAAAGGGCACTGACATTCTTCTTAAATACCTGCTCCAATCAATCGCTGCTCTCATAAAATATTTGAACACAAAATCAATACAAAAAAAAAGAAGGAAAAAGACACACATGCATTCTTGTCTCATCCTGGAGACTTACTCTAACCTTAACCATAACTACTAGCTTAACCCTAACCTTACCCTAATGTTACGTTTCACCTTGAAATGTAATGATTTACATTATGGGGAATTGAAATTTAGGTCCCAACAACAATACTTATACCTGGACACACACACACACACACACACACACACACACACACACACACACACACACACACACACACAGGTTGTTATATTATGTCTGGTCAAGTTGACTGTTCAGGCCAAAAGGACCCTCAGACCACCAGGAGATGACACTGGACCTCAGCATGGAGCACAAGCCTCAAGCCCCTGCTTTGGCACAGGCCAAAGGAACCCTGAGGACACCAGGGGATGTGCCAGTGCACCCGACGGGCTGCCCACCACAGGCTCCCACAGAGGACTCATGAAGGCTCTGGTCTGGACCAAGTCTGAGACGGGGTAATGCTGAAAAGCGAGCCAGAGGTCAGATGGAACGGACAAGCCTCCAGACATTAGCTTCAGGCTCGTGCTGAGGCCCCCACTGACAGTCAGGGGTCAATGGGCTGTCAATGCTTCCTCACAAAAATGAAGCAACTGATTAAGCTGCTCAGCACGAGGGCCCCCAAGTACAAACGTCCACAGCTGTCAATGGACCGGGAGTCTAGGGCTTCCTTCCCTGATCCCAGCGTTCCCCGACCACCAGAGCTTTCCACGTCACCTCTGTGGGAGAGTGGAATCCCACTGAATGCAACCCCAGGTCCTATTTACAATGTCGGTTCAGGAGAACTGGAGACATCACCTGTGATGTCACCAAGTCATAAGAGTGACCCTTGGAATTATGGGTAACTTCTACTGCAATGCTCTAAAACGTGTGTATTGAAAATGATCATGACATATACATCAAATATGAACTTTGATCAGTTATATGTTGGTGAGGTGGATATAAGGTTTGTCGGTACAGCTGCTGTATTTGGATAAGGGTTTATCAGGTGTTCCATTATGACGTCATGGTGACAACACAAACTTTGCTGAGGCCAGGCTGGTATTCATTATGTGTGTGTGTCATCAGTTATGTATCCAGCAGTGAAGCGTCCCTCCTATAGTTGTTTTCTTTCTGATTATACTATTAGTCTTTTCAAGTTTGTTTCAATGGTTTCTTTAAGTCCTTACTTCACACTGCTGACAGTTCACAGTGTCATGATGACATATACACATATACTCACTCTGACATCTAATGTGTATGAAGACAAATCTGGAGCTTTTTGGAGTCATAACTGACCACATTGATTCATATTACTGTTTCAGCTCCTTCGTGCATATTGTCATAGTTTTGTATGGCAGAATATTGTGGTGCAACATATTGTTACAACCCCAGTGAACGTGCAGCCAAACACTGTGGATGATATTTCATGACATTGGCTGATTATTGATTGTCAGGTCAGACCTCCTTCTCCTGCTTTAATCTCCTCTTCAGCTCATGTTGCAGACACCTGAGCTTCTCCCTGTCTCCATCCCTGAAGGCCTCCTCTTTCTGCTTGAGGAGGGTCTTGATGTTACTGGTGATCCAGGGTTTGTTGTTTGGAAAGCAGTGTACAGTCCTTGTTGGTATTACAGTGTCCATACAGAAGTTAATGTAGTCTGTGGTACATTCAACCATTCTATCAAGGTCAGGGTCCTTGCTGTTATCATTTTCCTGTGACTCCAACAGGACTTTCCAATCTGTTCACTCAAAACAGTCTTTTAGAGACTCACTGGCCTCCGGGGTCCAGTTCCTGAATGAGCAGGTGGTTGCAGCCTGTCTCAGTACACAGGACTTGTAGGAAGGCTGAAGAAAAACCAGATTATGATCTGATCTGCCAAGTGGTGGTAGAGCTGAGGCAGTGTAGGCCTCCTTGATATTTGCATACAACACATCAAGTGTCTTATTTTCCCTTGTGGGACAGTCAACATACTGAGTGAAGCCAGTCAGGTGAGAGGTGAGAGTGACATGGTTAATATCCCCCAATATTGCAATGAATACATCAGGGTGCTGGGTCTGTCCTCTCGCAAGTCTAGTGGATGATGTCACATGCGACTGCAGGCTCTGCTCGTTACTTCCGCGTTATGTTGCCCACTGAATATATGCAGTAGTGTCAGGAGTAATAAGACTTCTACAGGACTTGCTCGGGGCTTGAAAACATCAATTTATACAAATGACAACAGCAACAAACAATGAAGATAATGTTCTGAAAAGTAAGATGGTGTTAAACCTACAATCGTTGATATCACGGCTGATTCGTGTTGACAGTTAACTGTGATGCCAAAGGGAAAATGAGTCATTCAGTTAAAAGCTTTAGAATTTAAAATCATTTTAGATTCAACACAATAAACAATAATAACAAAAAATATTTAGTTTGACCTGTTTTTTGAGCATTTTAATAAAAAATTGATACTGTATGTGACAGATATTGCAACTTGTCAGATAAAATTATCATGAAGGATTTACTTTCTTACCTTTTTATATTAAAGCATATTCTATGTATTCTTATAGGCCTACTACTTATTTATGGTGGAGCATATCAAATAAAATGTGTAAATGTGTCATTTTTTTACACTGAGATTTTGTCCATGATGATTTGTTTTTCATCTTCTTACCACTTTGATCCACCAAAGCCTTTTCAGTTTTACTTGTATTTGAATATATTTATTATCAAAGAAGTCAGTTATTTCATATTATATATGTAAGATTTGTGCAAAAAAAGTGAAAGCGAAGCTCTTTTATTTGTGACTACTCTCTGCCAGGCTGCATGGTGTGACTCTTTTTTTAATGAAATAGTTAAATACAATACATCATTTCCACACCACTGCAGAATTTCAATGTCCACAGATGTAGCTGTCACAGAACCCAGGTATTTTCATTAAGTACATTACGGTCCCAGATATTTGATTTGAGAAAGATAAAATGAGTCAAAAAGAAAAAAAAAAAAAGATTTAATTTAAATGATAATGAATGCCACTAAATACACAATGAGGACAGACTTTATCAGGCTAACCAAGCGGTCAAGAAGTTTAAGAGGATCTACCTGCTCTCCCTCAAAAGCCTTCATGGCCAAATGTACCTCAACCTGTACTGACTTCAAAAAAGTCAGATACAAGATGTTTTGAGGATCACTGTACATGGAGCATAAAACCTCAGCCATGTAGCAGTGTTCACTGGACTTGGTGAATGCGAAATGCGTGAAATGCGTGAAATGCGTGCTTGTTCAATGGAGAGCCAACGTGTGGCACACACCTTGGTTATTTGTAAGGGTTTCTCCCCACAGTCTATGGTCTCATATATGGCCTTGTATTCCTCCCTGCGCTTTGGAGACACTGAAAACCAGTTACAAGTCTCCTGTACCAAGTACGCAACACTACGGGTGATGGTGTCATTGGAAGCATGACTTACAGCAAGCTGCAGGGAGTGACACACACAGCGAAACAAGAACCAGATCTTTGAGATACTCCTCCTTCAGCACTTTATGAACCCCATTGTTAATCAACGTTATAACGGAGGCATTGTCAGTCCCTATCCCCAGGAGTTTCCCTTTTTTTCAGACACTTCTCCAGGAAAGCCACAACAGCTCGGGCTATAGATCTGGTGTCACTTAAGTACCTTATCACAACCCCCAGGTACTCAGAAACACATATGTGTGGACTCATGGAGGAGGAGGCTGAAACTCTGGTCACCCACATCTGCCACCAACCTTTTAAAAAAAGTATGTTGCTAGAACACCATTGATCATTTCTGTGCACTTTGTCCTGTGCATTTTAAAGTGAGTAGCAGCAGTGGAGTCTGAGAAAGATGCTTCCCCAATGTGATCACATGCCAGCATGGAACAGTGTTCAGCAATAGCTAATGCCATGGTGCCTTCAGCCTTTTTTGCAGTCAATATTTTTACTCATTAATGGCAGCTTGCTTTCGGTGGAATTGTTATAACGCTTTGCCTTTTGAATATGCTTTTGAGTTGTGTTTTTTTTTTATATCACAAAGTTTGGTGTAGAGATCAGCCTTACAATACAGGCAGTATACCCGTGTATCATTTCCAATAAACAGCTTAACCCTCCTATTGTCCTTGGGGTCAATTTGACCCCATTCAATGTTTATCATTCAAAAAACAATAGTTGGCTTTTTTTTTTTTTTTGCTTTATATTTCATGACTTTTCCTAATTTGATGGGAACAACTGATTAATCATATTTGCATTAATGTGCTGAACACATATTGCACGCATTGGTGGTCCACTGTTTTAGCTGTGTAAAACTTGTCTGTCTGTGTGTGTGACCTAACATCCCCACACCTGCAGGTGCAGAGTTGATACTTTTGAGTTGATACATAACGGGGGGGGGGGGGGGGGGGGGGCGCAACTATCCCACGAGAACTTTGATACTTCTCGTGGTGTGGGTATGCTGGAAACAACTTGACCTGTGAACTCCTGCCAATGTAGGCTTGCGAGTTGATCACATCCAAGTCTTTCCAACTACACATGCCTCCCCTCTAAAATTATCATCTCAAGTACAATATTTTCAATTGATGGTTATATGAAGAGCTCAAATAATGAATTTATGTCTTCAACATGGCTGACTGTGTGTGTGGTAGGACACACTCTTAGCAGCACGTCTACCTTGTTGTTGAAGTGAGTAGAGGGACCATAATTTTCCATTTTTGGTGCTAATGTGACATGGGGGGGAGGGGCAATATTCTCATGAGAAGTTTCCCGCACATTGGGCATGAAGGTGTTTGAAGTAGAACTGATATTTCCCGCTCTGTGGAGGGCGGGGTATTCCCGCAAGGACATTGGTAGTTCATGCAAAATAAAGGAGGAGCAAACATATAAAAGCTTGCACAGCAGCCCTCTATCCAAATCATTCCTCTTTGTGCTCTGTGTATACTGCAATCTGCATGCTCTCTCACTTGAATATGTCCTCTGGGAAAAGGTTTACTGTCAATGATGTTTTGGAACAGCTCTTTGACAGTGAAAGTGACAAAGAGGAGAATGTGTCTGAGACAGAGGATTGTGTTGAGGAGGACCCTGATTTTGAGGCATTCTCATCTGATGAGAATGACAGTGTTGACCCTCCTGTTGTCTCTCAACCACCAGCAGACACGATCCCTTCCAAAAACGGAAAGATAATATGGTCCCTTTCCCCACTTCAACAGCAGGGTAGACTTAGCGCTACTAATATTATCAAAATGGTTCCAGGCCCCACAGATATGCAATCAGCCATGTTGAAGACATCAAGTCATCATTAGAGCTCTTCATAACACCATCGATTGAAAATATTGTTCTTGGGATGACAAATTTAGAGGGAAAGCATGTGTATGGGGACAGTTGGAAAGACTTGGATGTAGTTGACTTGGAAGCCCACATTGACTTGCTCATTTTGACAGGAGTTTACAAATCAAAAGGTGAAGCAACAACAAGCCTTTGGAACGCTGAGGCTGGAAGGGCAATATTTCCAGCCGCCATGTCTCTGAAGACATACTGGCTCAATCGCAAAAACTACCACTCTATAAATGTACAGGTGATTTGTGATGCCAAGCTAGCACTTTTAAACGTGGTGGCCAGGTGACCGGGACACACACGATTCTTTTATTTTTCAAAACAGCTGTGTTGGCGCGCGGCTGCAGGAGGGCGCACTGCAGAGCCAAAGTCATCTCCTCGGTAAGTAACTACCCTAGATAAATTGCTTTAACTACACAAGGTGTCAGATAATTAACATTTTGGTATGGTTCTTCTAGGTGACAAGGGTTATCCTCTCACGGAATACCTTATAACCCCGCTGGCTAACCTCTGCTACAGAGCAGGAACGCAGATTTAATAGTGCGCACACACGCACACGGGTCTCTGTGGAGCGCTGCTTCGGGTTGCTGAAGGGCAGGTGGCTCTGTCTTGGACCAGCAGGAAGGAACGCTGTTGTATACCCCAGAAAAAGTGTGCGACATTATTTTGGCCTGTTCAGTTTTGCACAACATTGCATTAGTGAACGGTTTGCCTTTTGATGTGCCGGTGCAGCCAGATGAGCCAGTGCCCATGGAACCTTGGCCAGTGCAGAGTCCACTGGGGGCGGGAGACAGGACCTCATTCATCGCTTTTAAAACATAAAGTATACCTTAAACTCTTGCAAATGCTCTGCAGTATTTAATCAGTAATGTAAAGTATTCTAGGTGAAATTGGCTAAAGCCATACTAAACACAGACAATGGACAACATTTAGTCATTTAAACATTTTATTATGGCTTTTTTAGAGTGTCATTAATTTCTTTTAATGTGTTATTTATTGCCTCAAGTGCGCCGACAACTGAGGTCAATAAACTGCATATTTCTTTTTGTCTCTCCAGGACCAACGCCGTGACGATGTTTGGTCTTGGCGCAGCACGGGGGGGCAGAGGGCACGCGCTCACTCTCGGCAGCAGTGGAACCAGTCTGGGGAGGAGACCTGGCCGACACACTGCTGGTGCCTGGCTCTGAAACATTTAAAAAATACAATAAACATATATACCCATGTAACATGCGTAAGCCTAATTATTTGTAAGATGTGGTGTACAGTCAGAGTTCGATAGATTTTACAATGCAAGCAAAAGGGGGTAGTTACCATTCTGCTCTGGCTCTGACGCGAATGCTGTGTCTCCGCTACCACTTACGCCCGAGATCGACTCGGACCCAATTAACGAGGCAATTTTCTCCTCTGTCCCCGTCAAGATCAGGCTGGAGTCTGGTTGGCCTCCTCCAGTCTGCCTGATGTTGCGCTTTAGTGCAGCAACTCGCTTTTTGGTGGCCAGCTTTAAATCAGACCACTTTTTCTTGACCTAAATGTAAATTGCCTTAATCAATTAGCAGGCATAAGCTTTTAGGCTGCGGATGAATAAAAGATTCACTTAAATCGTTAAGCATAGGTTAAGTTATTGACTTGTATTCAAACCTCAGCCGGAGTCCGTTCCTCTATGGCAACGCTGTTGACTGCCTCCGTTACCCTCTTCCACACAGCGGTTTTATGAGCTCCTGTGATCCCGCTCTTCAGACTGCCAAAAAGCACATCCTTATTTTGCGCCACCTCGGTTCTCAGGATGTCGATCTCCATCTCTGAAAAATTTCGTTTTTTGCCAGTAACTCTTCTCTCCATGTTTGACCTTAGTGGGCGAGGCCTCCGAACCAGGAATATTTAAGGGCGTAACATGTTAATGACGATCGAATTCAGCCGCCGCATTTATCAAGACCCGATCATTCGTACGCTGGGATTGGTCAGATACGAATGTTTCATGAATCACACGTGTATCCTATTGTAAGACCAATTCTGCGCTCAGATCTGCGCCTGTTTTCACGCAAGATTGATAAATGAGGGCCATGGTCTCTGACCCAAACTATGTTTTTGAGATGCCAAAACACAAATTTTGTTATGGCTTTGACGTGGTCACTGAAAACTAAGATCCCTATTCATGATTACACCCAGATCTTTAACATGGGTTGAAGTCCGGGGCAGCAGGGGGACTAGTATTAAATACAAAGGTAATTGGACAACAGCAGAAGTGATGACTGTGTGGTCCAGAGTTGGTGTGGAATGGATTAGTGTCACTAACATGATCCACTGTGTGTAATTTGGCTCAGTATAAAAAGATACTGTAACAGGCTCATGTGAAGTGTGAAAGCTACGTAATGACGTCTTCAGTGCAGCAGTGTGTATAAGCTGTTATTCTTTCTCTGTCCAGAAACTCCAGTGTGTCCTTAAATCCATACTATGTGTTCTAGTTTGGTGAAAGGAGCCGGTTAAAAATGTTCAAATTGTTCAAATGACCACAACAACGGGATGCGCCGCTGCCATGACGTGCCGCCTCACATCCAGGATGGGGAAACCTGTTCATTGGTCCCCGGGGCCGCGGCTAACGCCTGTGTGAACTGGAACTCATACTACCCCAACATGGGAGTCACCAGTTTCGATAACATCGGCCACACCTTGATCGTCATATTACAGGTGAGAGCGGCTCTGACGTACTGTATGCAGAAATAGATGTGGGAGTTAAAATTGAGGCTGTACTTTGACAGTTTATTGTGGCAGCCTGGGTTAACAGTCAGTGATGGGGGTAACACGTTCTGTCTCCCTTCTCCTCACGCTGGAAGGTCAGACAGACATCATGTTTTATGTCATGGATGCTCATTCCGTCTGGAGCTTCATTTTTCTTTTATCCGTCACCATTGTAAGAAGCAACTTGTCTTAATTTTTGTTAGTGAGCAGCATTAGTGTTTGACCATGTTCCTAAGTCTCCAACCACAACCTGAAAATATAAACAGGTAGATTCAAATGTAATTCTGTACTCAATAACAGACAGGAGTACTTCAATATACCACAATATAAAATCTTCCAGGTTGTCAAGTTTACATAAAAAAAACAAAAACATACTGAGAAGTCCTCATTAAAATGTTGGTAAATGATGTATGAAAACATATTGTTTGAACTGCAGTTCTCTAACACCTTTATTTGAAGCTCCAAGTGTTGTGTCACATACATTTATCATACTTTTTGATGCGTTTGGAGAGGTGGGGTGTGTAAATGCGCAGTGTGTATATGCATGTTTTCATTGTGTATGTGAAGTTTTCATTGTGTATGTGATTAATGTAGATGTGTATATGCGCACTTTCATGCTGTTTCACCCTAATCAACCTCCCATAAATAAGCCTGTTTTCTCATGAGCACGCAAAACCTTTGCGTGCTCACACGGAACTTTCTGGTGCGCACCAGGAACTCAAAGACCCCCCCCCCCCTCGTCCCCTTAGGAGCTCCCTATTTTTCTGTTGAGACCAGTCACATTTAAGTTCACTATGTGCTCATGTTGCTGGTGCAGTGTCCGTGAAGATCTTTTCTTTCCCGACCAGATGGGCTCCCTCATTATTATGAAGCGGTGCATGGCCGTCTCTGAGAGCATGGCGTGGCAGAGGAGAGAGAAGCAAGCCAAACCCTGTCGAACAGCTCTGTTTCCAGTTCCTCCGCTGGCTGTGGATCATCGCCCGCAACTGCATCAGGTCAGATAGTGTAAAGGTTGTATATGCAACTCAGACATGTGCAGGTCAGATTTGTAGTCTGCAGTGATATCTGGTGGTATAATTATGTAAGATTATATCAGATGCTTTCTTCCTTCTTGAATAAATCCCCCAGAATATGCGCAGTTCTTAGGATGAATGCAAACATAAATGTTTTCGTCTGGTGTCAGTTTAACGGTACTTCTAGTTTAACCTGAGTTTAAAATCAAACATGCCTTTAGATTGACTCGTATGTGTTTTCAGAAACATATTTTCAGGAAAAAAGTTAAAGTAAAAAGTACAATTTTCTCACCACACACTACCTGGACAATTTAACTTGAAAACAACATGTCTTGTCCTTCGACCAATAGACCTCGTAAAACGGGTGAAAGCCCCTCGGCAGCAGGAGTAAGACCAGTCGCGCAATGGTGAGAGTAGTCGACCAGTTTTTTTTTGTTGTTGTTGAAAGAAACCAGCAGCGCCTTTGACTCGCTGTCTCCCCGTCTTCCAGGGACGACATACCTGGGAGCCATCGAGGAGAAAACTTGGGAGGCTGATCATCAGCAATCTCTTTGACCGAGTGATCATGTTAGCCGTCTTCCTCTGTATTCTCACCATGGCCATAGAACAGCACGCAGGGGAGGAACAAAGTGCTGCTGTCTCATTCACAACGTAAAGGAGGAGTTCACTACTCTTTTTTCTGTTCATTCTTTTCTTTCTTGCTTATTTTGTATTGATTGTTTATGTTCTCACTCTTCCCTCCCTGCATTTCCCCGTTCTCTGGCGACCTGTTACTCCCTCCCTCTCTTGCTCTCTCTCTCTCTTTTCCACCAGCCTAAGCAAGTGGTAGAGATACTTAAGATCAGTAACATCATCTTCACTCTCGTGTCTGTTGTGGAGCTGACATTAAAGCTGCCGGTCCTCAAGTGGGCCTACTTCAAGGGACCGAAACAATCTCTTTGATTTTGCCGTCATTATCATCAGGTAATATGATCCTAAATTAAACTCATGGATACAGTCGTTCTGAACAGCGTATTAAAATGTGTTTGTTTTTTTTTTTTTTGGTTTTCAGCTTGTGAGAGATACTTGCCAAAGCTGATAGCAGGTTGGCTGCCCCATGTGCGCTTCATCTGCTGCGGTTTGAGCGGCTGCTTCACAGCCCTAACCCTGCCTTACTTGAAGAGACAGCTGCTGAGGAGGCAGCCCTGCTCTGCCAGCTGCTGCTGTTTTTCACCATCATTTCCAGGCACGCACCATATTCTTCCTCCCCATGTGTCTGTTTCAGGATATCTGTCCTGTCACAATGCTGTTTTAATGCTATAATAATCACCACATTTGAGTGATTGTGTCTCAGTTCTTGGGTGGTAGATTTGCCTCAGAGACCCAGAGCGGAAGCACCATCAAAGACCGGATGAATTTTGACTCGCTACTGTGGTCCATGGTCACTGTGTTCCAGGTCAGTTTTTGACATCCTAATCTGTGCCATCATAATTGCAGTCCATCAGCATGCTATTGAATCTGTCTTTCTTGCTCTCTTTGATTAAATCTATCAATCTAGAGCCTGACTGAGGAGGACTAGAATCTGGTGCTGTATGATGCTGTGGCTGCCACTTGCCCTTCTACTTTTGCACCATCATCGTGGTCGAAAAACACGTTCTGCTCAATGTTCTCATGGGCGTATTAGTCTAGAGTTTTTGAGGAAAGCACATTCAAACACTTGCATACACACCTATCCCAAACTCTTTGTTTTAGCACTCCTCAGATTCAGATGACGAAGACTTCATCCAGCCAGACTTCTGAAAGCGAGTTTTCATTGAGTGAAAACCACGAGACAAATTTAAGTTCTGTAAGAGTCACAACTTCCGTGTTCTGGTTTCAGAATCTACTGAGACGTCTCTGAGATAATGATCAATCTGTTCAACTCCACTTCATGTTGTTCCAGGGTTCCTCAAGACCCAATGAAGGCTGCCCTCTCTCTCTCCATGTGAATCCAGCAGCCCCACCATGACAAGCTCTGCACCTACAGATACCAACGACCACGACGTGAGTTCCTAAGAGCAAGAGTTGCATGCGGCAGCAAGAAATGTGATCAAAGCCACTTTGGGATTTAAAAAAAAAAAACAACGTTGGCTTTATTCTGAGCAACATTTTGCTGGTGTACCACACCTAGGGATGGGAATTGATAAGACTTAATTGATATCAATGCAATTATCGATTCTGCTTATCGATCCAGTTCTTTGATTCCTGTGGATTTTCTCTGTGGAAAAAAAGTAGGCCTAAGTTGTCAGTGTCAACAATGCAAATTGTATTATGAAGTTATGAACACTGAACAAGATAAATATCTGCTCTATAGTGGTTCAATCCCTCGAGGAGTTCGCGACGGACACATCACTAATACATACCTTCACTGCTCGGCTGAGACTGGGACACATTCATTTTCTGGCAGCGTGGAGCGTCAAACACATGGCACTTCTGATATTTAATGCCCTGCTGTGTCAACAAATGTTTCATGTGTTATGATCGCGGTCATATTATTGTAGTTGGTCTGTTGTGTATGTGTGTGTGCCCTGATTTCCTGTGTTTTCTTATTGTATGCAAATAGGTGTGTGCCGCAGCCGCGCCGTCATTGGTGGAAAGGCTCTGCGCCCTGGTCGGTGATTGGCTGCAGCCCCTGGTCACCTGATATATAAAGTGCCAAGATTCATTTGAGTAGTAAGGGTGGGCTGCTAGTTTCGTTTCTCTTGTTTTCTCCTGTTTATTTAATTAGGAAGGTGAGTTTGTTGTCATTTGTTTTCCTTTGGTTAGATTAGTTGTTTACTTTCCAGACAGGGTTATTATGTTTATTTTGTTGGCCTTAGTCCACCTTGAAGCCTAAACTCAGTATTTATTTTCTATATGTTCACTTAAAACCTTTAAGCAAATAAATCACTTTGGTTATATTTAAACCAATCTTTGTTGTGGCTACTTGGGACTTGGAGAAGATGGGGCCAGTTTATGTTGTGTCCTAGCCCCCCCCCCCCCCCCCAGACTGGGGCATAACACATGTTTGTTTTGAAATTAAGCCACACTTCCTTGAATCCTTCGCTGTCGTTCACGCTGACTGCATCTCGCGAAGGTGTGACGTCATTGTTTCGCAGGGCACGCGGAACCAGGTGGAAAGCATCAATAAGGGAATCGTTAAGCATAAAGGCAAATAATGTTGATGAATCGCAGGGCTTAAACAGGGTTCCTGCGGGTCCTTAAAAAGTCTTAAATTAAAATCCGGGTAATTAAGGTCTTAAATTGTTGATCCGCGATTAATAGCCGTTTTACGGTACGTCAGCGACGGACTGACGTCGGCCTGCGTGCAGCCAGTACGCACGGTTGTTGTCAAAGTGCGGTTCGAAAAGCAAAGATGGGAAAGTGCAAATTCAATTACAAATGGATGGAGGAGGATTCATTTAGGAAGTGGTTGGCCCCCGCTGAAAATAACAATAAGGCAACGTGCACATTTTTTAAAAAGACTTTTTCCTTAGGGACCACAGGTCTTAAAGCAGTTGAGGCGCATATGAGAGGAGTTAAGCACCAGCGGTATGCGGCGGCAGCTAGCCGCAGCTGGGCCACAGCGGGGCCAGGCTAATCCCTGCGTTGTTCGGAACACGAGCTAAAGATACAAATTCAGACGCCACCTCTCAATCTGCTTTAAAAAGCTTCATTTTACCACCAGAGACCCAAAAGGCAGAGGTACTGTGGGTTCTCCACACTGTGATGAGGCATAATTCATTTAAATCTAATGAGGATATAAGTGGCGTCTTTGCTGCCATGTTCCCCGATTCCCAGCGTGCAAAGTCATTCACCTGTGGTGAAAATAAAACGGTATATCTCGCCAAATATGGCATAGCTTCATTCATCAAGAAGATGATAACATTGGTCTTGTTTTTCAAACAGTTATGTAAATGATTTTCAACATTTTGGCTTTGGAGAGGCTGTTTTGAGGAGTTTGATTATTGAAGTTATTTACAATGGAGACTGCTTTAAGTGTTATTTGGGATATTCAGTGTTATTCTGTCCTTATTTGGAAAATGATTGTTGGCTCTGTTCTGTGTCACAATGGAAAGGAAAATAGAATGCAACTGTTTGCTTTGATTGTGTTTAAAATTAAATTTGAGTATTTTCTACCAAAGAAATTGTTATGACATTTTTTAGTCTTTCTAGTCAGCATTAAATTTGAGTCTTAAAATGGTGCAAGAACCCTGTTAAAGTATTCCGGCACTGTGCCGGATCTCCGGCATAACACTGTGAGAGAGGTCCATGATGCCAGGATGTTGAGGGCCTCTGACTTCTACACGACATGGCAGGAGAAGATGGGTGACAACAGCTTGCTGGGAGACAGCGCATACATCGGACAGGCATTCCCTTTTGTCATCTTGCCCAAAAGAGTCAACAATAACAGCAATGCTAACAAGAATAACGGAATCACAGTTTGTCTAAGAATCGACACATCAGGCCCTCAAACCCTCGCTGGGCTGACTTGAGCTGAGCCAGTAAGTCTTTGTGGCACCTCTGTGCCTCCTCATGGCGCCTCTGACTGGCTTCCTCCGACTCCCGGAGGAACTGGAGGACGTCCTCATGTTCCCGCCGACGCTTATGAGGCCGTGTGTGTGTTGGTGCTGTGTGGGTGCTGGAGCAAGAAGCAGCCTCTGCTGGAGGTGCCGTGACAGCTGGAGGCCCAAGCACCTCTGGTCGCCTTACGTCAAGCCGACTCGGAGCTCAGAAATCCCAACATCCGAGTACAGCTGGAACGCACTATTAGTCTCTGTGCTCCCCTTTGTCTTGGTCAGTTCGTCTTGTTTTCATGGCTCATGCTCCTGTGTTTCTGGTGTATTTGGATTTTCAGTTTTTGCTTGTGTTTTGCTCCTGCTTTTCTCTCCTGATTAGTTTCCCCAGTGTTTCAGTTTTGTTCCTGGGTTTTGCCTCCATTTTGGATTTTGAGTTCTGTTATTAATTTCTTGTTATTAAAAGACCTTTTTCCACCAACCCCCTTTTTTTGTAGTGTGCATTTGGGTTAAATTTTTCCCTCAAGTGTGACAGTTAATTATTTTTATTTTGTTTACATTGTGGTTCTGTTAGTGATTAATTGTACTTAACTTTTATTCTTTTCTTTTCACACACTTGTTTTTAGTAACATATATACATATTTAGTTATATACACTGTTTTAATTATGCTTAGCATTTTGTGCAGTATTAAAATTCTAATAGTGCATTATTTATAATAAACATCTGTCCCATTAATGCTGTGTGCTGTCAGGTATGTGTATTTATGTTAATGAGGAGTGAATTTTAAAAGTGACATCATTGTCCCTTTAAAGACCCATCGGTGTCCATGCTGAACATCCAAACTGATATCAGCTGTAACAAAACAAAACTTTGCTATAAACTACATGAGCTGAATGCTTATGTCAACATTCATTGATAATTTGGTCGGTACTAAAGGGCATTCACTCCAACTTCACCCCTCTATTTTTAATGTGATGGTGCACAACACTGCAACTTATGAAATGGTAACATGTTTTGTAAAAGTGTAACGCCACTCATATCATTGTTCACTCTTCAGCTCCAATACACATTAAAGCCAGTTTATGTCACTGCTTCAAACAACAGTAAATCAAGTTTGTTCAGTTTTTAGGATCAAATATATTTACAAAAAACAGGAAAATAAAATATAACATTTATTACCAATTTAAAGATAAAACACTGAAATGTAAAAGGCATTACTTATTACTATTTAAAACAATAAAATAAAGATGAAAATTAAAAATAGGCATAGGAATGTGGCATTCAAAGTAATTTACAAATATACGCAATTATTTTCAATAATTTACGCAAAGTAACAATTATAATGAATTATCTCAAGAACACAAATTGATTGATTGATTACTCTGAGGATCAGTCCGCGGAGCTGGATCTGATCTGAATCTGCCCTGGAGACGGTGGGACCGGCTCAGAGCCGACGCCCTCCTCTGGAGAGAGTCGGTACAGTTCACCAGCATAAACTGGGCCATGATCACAAACAAGGTGAAGAAGAGCAGAGAGGTATGTGTGTGTGTGTGTGTGTGTGTGTGACTGACCTAGGTTGTCAATGAGCTCAACTCCAAACACAGCGCAGATGAAAAAGAATAACATGAATGCAGATATTTCCAGCCTGGAATCAAAGAAACTCATGGACTCAGGCGGCAGGAGCAAAACAAAACCATTCACACTCACTTTACATTCGTAATGAATCGACCCCACTGTGTGCGTGTGTGTGTGTGTTACCTGTGACAGCGTCTTGATGGTGGTTTTCAGGATGACTCGGATATGCTTGGCCTTCAGCACTGAAGAGAGACATAGGAGCTGTTCACACCCAACACTCACACACATTCCAAAACTAATATGATTTCAGTTTGTTGTGTGTGCGCAGGTATGTATCGTGTGTGTGTGTGTGTGTGTGTGTACACCTTTTGCATGTCTTAGTGCTCTACAGACTCTCAGAATGCTAGGATTGATGGGAACTGTGTTCATCATTTTCATCCTGAGAACAATGATGGAGACCAAGACCACAGTGACATCCAACTGATTCCACACACACACACATACTTGTTTTTGCCCCTCAGGGGGCCCACCAGTTTTTTACTCATGTATAGGGTCTTCCCTTTCCAGTGGTTCTACACTGCTGTAAAAAAAATCGGGTAAGATAAAAAAAAAAAAAAAAAATCCCAAACACAAAAATCACTTCAATTTAACAAAATTTTAAACTTTTGTGTCCATGCCAGATTTTTGGTCACTTGTGGTGCCTGTTTCTAACATACAGTACTTGTGAGGTCCAGTGTCATACACACACACACACATTTCTTGTTTTTATATCTTTGCAGGGTGTTAAGTTACTATCTGGGGCCCATTAAGCATTTCTATTGCACATAGACACTGACTGCATTAAGGATCTATATTTCAAATTAAATTCTCTTCTTCCTTCATTCCATCTCTTTTCCCTTTACACCTGCAAATTCACATGCCTTGTTAGCTCATTAACTACTGTATGTGCTATCATATTAACAAAAGATCATCAACAGGAAGACAGGGTAGTAGCATGGTAATCAAATAATGATCTTCAGCACTTAACCATTTTAAATGAATGAGCCCCAAGATCTAATTTTGAGTTAACACTGTTTTTTTTTTCTTTTTATTCCACCCTGGAGTTAACTGTAAGCACAGTTTTTCACATTGCATAACGTTAGCCTAATAGCATAATTGCCTAAGTCTTATTTTGGCTAAATTGTGAAATCTTCCTACTTCTACTCTAACTCCGGATTTCCACGGGGGCCGTCAGCGCCGTGGAACGTCAGCGTCGCAGTTTTGCTCCGTCCTCTGCCCGGTGTAAATCCCCACGGACGTGTGACGGCAGCGCAGCGCTGCCTTGCGAGCCAGCCGTATTCACGCGAGAATATAGTTGTCTGGTTTTATGTAGTTTCATTATGTCCTGCTTTTTTGTGCTGAATTGACACTGTGATTACAAAACGGTTACATAACGGCTACTGTTAAACGTCCGGTTACAGGACACGGATCAATGATTTGTGGCTTTTTTCGTGTGTGTGTTTATAAAACAATAAATTAATAATAATTAGTAAAATATAAGTATATATAGTATAATCAGGGTGTGATTTGCACCCTTCTCATCCCCACTAGCAGCCTAATTATTATTATTTCATGTGTATTGTTCACATACAATGCCTGTAAGCAGAGGGAGAACACTGGCATTAGTTCTCCTACTTGAAGGACTGCAGAGGAGGCGTAGAGGGAGAAGGAGCAGATTTTGGGTTCATCCCCTCAACCAGCAAAGAAGACAACAAGGCGATTTTTACCATCTGGTGGCTGAACTGAGGCTGGACAGCCAACGCCACCACCAGTATTTCAGGATGAGTGCCGAGCAAATGGACGAACTTCTATCCTTCATTGGCCCTGAAGTGACCAGGCGAAGCACGAACTACAGAGCTGCCATAGAACCTAAGCAGAGACCTGCTGTAGCACTAAGGTAAACCACAAACAAATGAAATCACAGACCACAAGCTGAAGAAACATTTTTAATACTTTTCAAATAAAAATGTGAACATATACACGTAATAAGTATTTAAAGTGTTTAAAAAATAGCAAAAGTGAAAAAGATTAAAAAGCTTTTAAAAAACAGAATAAAAACTTATTGTAAAATAGTAACATTAAAAAAAATGTTCAATCCTCAGGCAAACAAACAATTTTTCTCTTTTTACATTTACTACATGTCTGTGTAGTATGGCCCTGTAGCGTTTGGATCTTCCCAGTCAGAATGCAGCATTTCTGTGAATGCCCCTGTTTGTGGGGGTTGGTTAATGGGCCGAAAATGTCCTGGAGTGGGGGGAGGCAACGGTGCTCTAGGAGGAGGAGGAGGTTGAATTTGTGAGGGGTGAGATCTTTGTCTCAGAGCAGGGAAAGTGGCTTGTTGATCCTGGCCTCTTTCAAGGTTGTGCAAAAGAGACAGCATCTCCATTTTTGCCTGTTGTCGACTGTCCTTATTTAGACTGTGTAACATTGGCACAATGCTCAAGGCAAAATGGTACTCATCCAGGTCCCCATCAGGCATGTGAGGTTTCGGCACCGGCTGCACCAGCAAAGACATCAGTCGCTACCCAATGTCTGTGTCTGGTCTTTGGCCTCTTCTGGTTTCACAGGGCACCGGCGCTGCAACAGCCGGTGTTGATGTCCTGTCCCTGGGGCTATGGGACCTAGAGATAGATGGTGCTGGGGTTGATGGAGCCACAGATGTAGAGGGTTGTTGTAATGAAATGCCAGGGGTGCTGGACTGATCCTCAGACCCTGACAATGACTGAGAGGTACCTGACCATTCCTCATCTGTTTGTGACTGGCTCAAGTTGCTTTTTGAGCTATATATTAAAAAAAATAAAAAATTAGACATAGGAACAATTCGCATATGAACATAACAGTTTTATGTACAAGTTATATATACAAGTTCTCACCACTGTAATAGTGCACTTTGAAGTAACATTTTTTACAACCCTACTGTTATCAGTATTGTTTGAAGCTTTAATAATTTAATGAAATTTACTTTTGTTTAAGTAATGATACAGACCTTCTTGGTTTGATGTAGGGCAAAAGGAAGGACATGATGTCTGTGTATTTCCACTCCTTTTGTGTGCCACCTGCCGATCCACTTGGAAGGCTTTTTTTCTTGTTCTTTTTTTTTTTTTTACAAAGGCATCCCATAAAACCTTCCATCTAGCTTTGCACGTATCAGCTGAAACAATGGAGAGACACAGGTGAATATCAAATGTTCACATATAACTTATATTTATTTGCTTCTTCCCTCACAGGTACATGGCTTCCGGGGATTCCCTACTGAGTCTGGCATATAGCTACCGCCCGGGGCACACAACAGTAATGAAGTCAGTCCACATGGTGTGCGCTGCCATTGCGAAAAACCATGATGGAGAGGTTCCTGCCCAGGCCAACACAAGACACATGGGAGGAAGTGGCTGACGGCTTCTAAAAGAAATGGAACTTTCCAAACTGTCTGGGAGCAGTAGATGGGAAACACGTGACCATCCAAGCCCCACCACAGACCGGGAGTCAGTATTTCAATTATAAGAAAACCTTCTCCATAGTGCTGTTGGCACTTGTGGACTCGAACTACAAGTTCAGGGTCATTCAAGTGGGGGACTTCGGAAGGACCAGTGATAGTGGTGTATATGCTGGGTCAGCTCTGGGGAGAGGAATGGAGACCAAGTCACTTCATGTCCCACCCAGTACCTCTCTGCCTGGCGCTGCTCACTTGGGTGATGTGCCACATGTCATGGTGGGTGATGGCTCAGTGATGGAACAAGTTCATCATCTGATTGCTCGTTGGGATGGTTGTTTGGAGAAGCCTCATCACAGGTTTCTTCCACAACAGTTTCATCTGAATCGTACACATCCGGTCCACTATCCATCTGCAAAAACAAAATTTATGTCAAGACATGCATACATTCATACATAAATGCACAATCTATTAAAACCAGTAACAGGAAGGTTTATACAATTACTTGACTAAAAACATTTTAATGTAATTCAAAGCATCGGAGGCATACCAGAATGTTTTCTGTATTCTTCCTTAGAACATCACGGTGTGGAGTGGGAGTTTTGTTCACCATACAATCCTCATCAGTTTCATCACTATCTCAATAATCAACAAGTGAAAACCCTTGGACAGTAAACACCTAAACATAGATAAACAGCAAAAATCTGTTACTTGAAAAGTTCATGTATGGCGGTATCTGCTAACTAGAAAAGTTAGTATAAACATGACATGATCTGACTAAAAAGCTGCATCTAGAAAAGCAATGTGAACATTGGCCCATTTTGGTAGTAGAACAACATCACACACAAGTCACCACAGATATTGGTGATGACTGTGTCTACAATGTCATTTTACTTGTGCGTTAGTCTCATCTGGCTTTGATTCCTCGTGGAACATCTGATGTACAGGGCTGGTCTCTGTCTCTACTGCTTCTGCAGGAATCTGAGGGTCTTTCACCTGGATTTCAATTAAACAAGAACTGATGTTAAATCACATCACACAGATCAAAGATCCCATGCATTTCCATAGATACTGTCATGCCCTCTGCCTCCTCGTCCTCTCCCTCTCTCTGTGCAGGTTGCTAATTGCTGATGCCGGTCGGCTGTGCTGGAGTGCCCAGGTGTCGCTGATTGCTGTCTGCTGCCTCAGCCTACTTAAGCTCCCTGCGTCAGTCAGCCAGCGCTGGATTTTAGACTCAGCTACAGAGTTAGTTCCTTCTCCAGCTCCTGAAAACTTATTCTAGTTGTCTCCATTCAGTCTGCCGTAGTCCCCATTCTAACCTGTTGCTCTTCTGCCCAGGATCACCTGCACTCCCACCTGGCCTCCAGCTTCCAGATCCCCTGCCCGGCTCAGCTCTCCTGCCTGCCACACTCCTCCAGCCATCATCCGCCTCATCATCTGTCCCTTCATCTGCCCCGCACCTGCTCTTACAATAAAACTCTTTATAACCGCCATCTGCCTCCTGTCTTCCTATTGAGTCCACCTACCTGGTCTGTAACAGATACACTCAGAGTATATTCTGGAAACATGATTAATATTGGACAAAATTTGCTTTTACAAGATGGCACATTTTTACACACTTTAATTTGTCAAAAAAAAAACTCCAGCCTTAAATCTAACCAACTCACCTTTCTGCGCCAAGGCCATTTTGCATCACCATAGTTGTACTCAATTTCAGATCCTATTTCTATTTTCTTCAGGGCAAAAAGGCACAAGTGTGGCCCGTTGTTAACTATGATTTTTTTATGACACAATTTGGATTTTTATGGTTGTCATTGACTAATCTTCCAAGAAATCCATCTTCTTTAGATGCATCAAGGCTGAAAAGTAGAAGAAAAATTGTAATAGTGTAATAATTTTAAACAGGGTTATTGGAAGAGATTTTTTTTTTTTTAACAGTTAAGTATTTACAAGAGTATTTGTGCTTTAGTTCAATCATTAACTATTAAAAGTTTGTTTCAGGGTTAACTTAGAATTTCTCTAATCTATACAAAACATTTATCTTTACATGCTTACCACAAGCGACGGTTCTGCCACTCAAAGTCAAAGAGAAATGTGCTTTCAATCTCTGAGTACGGTCGTGACTGGCATTCTTCCTGTGTGAGGAGTTTACCCATGTACTCCAAGACAAAGTCCCCTGGTTCAACGGGCTGCATGGCAAACACTCTATATTATATCTATAATAAAGAAAACACTTAATTCTGGGCAGTCTAAAAGAGATGTTACAGGTTTTTGTAAAGTGGGTTTGTACGCGACACTTGCGTTTAGTCGATGTATTACCTGCAGTCAATGCTCTGCACTCTCCCAGTTGTGATGGGGACAGCTATAAGAGGTATTTTAGCCTCCTAAAAGAGGTCCCTCTTGAATAAATGCATTGGTATGCAAGTACAGTGAATATCTGCAGTGTTTTTCAGCAATTTAGCCAGTTGTAACTTCTTATTTTTTTGGAGGGGGGCCCGGCCCATGCTCTCTGTGCTGTTCCCTTGAACTGAAAGTGCTGTGAGCTATCTAGTGCAGGTAACACACCAGTAAAGCGTAAGTACATCACACAACCCAATTTCAACAAAATGAACTAGCACCGTGACTTTTGTCATGCAACATGACCCACAATTTGGAAGTTAAATGTGGTAAAAGGATGTTCTAGTTTACTGCCTTTAAATTCTGCATGTATTGAAGCAAGAGATTCAGTATAATAGCACAACACTGCAGCTTCCATGGCCCTTTTGGAAATGCCAACAAAACCTTTTTTTTTCATTTTTCCATACAGACAGGATACAACACAGAAATGTGGAATACTTCAGTTCATTTAACCTATGTTCAAAGTAGAAATGGGACCGATGTGATCCATAATCAGTATCAGGTCCTTGTATTGACATAATTAATGTAGGGAGTACGTGCCTCCAAACTCTCCCTCAGAAAATGTTTTCCTTTTTGTGGCGTACTTTGTGTACAGGGAGTGGAGACTTTCCAGCTGTCCCGTGTGAATGCCCAGTGTAGTCTTTTCCAGTTTCTTCAGGAGCTGTTTGTCAAGCATCTTCTGCAGGTGCTGAAAGGCAGCAGAGCTAGGGAGGAGCCATGGACGCTGACTCTTCAGCGGTGTACGTAGGGTGCTCACACTTGGTCATTGTCTCACCAGACACCCAGTGGTGCACATTTGTAATGTGATGCAGGATTGAGATCCACTTCTCTTTTAACTTTGTCACACTTCCCTCACATGTTGTGACACAAAACCAGAGGTGATTTGCGATCATTCTGATCCGCTCAAACAAGTCCTCGTTGTGGCACTGCAGCAGTCGTTTTTTTGACGGACTTCACGATGTGCCAGAGGTCATACTCATGCTGTATGCTTTTATGTTCCAGACGCATGACTTTCTGCACAGATTGGTGGCAGTCGGTTGCCAGAACAGATATGGTCATATCATACTCTCCCAACTTGGAAAGGCACCTCTCCAGACCATCCACCTCAAGCCAATAGCTGTTCTTCACCTCTGTGACTTTTACAGTTTCCTGTGCCACCACCGACTTTGACTTGATGTCCATGAGCGAGTAGGTTCCATATGAAGCATTGTGACCCGGGCTATCACATCTGGAGTCTCCTGACACTATTAGCGGCTCATCGCATAAGGCACTCAGTACAGCCTCATTGCGTACTGTCCAGGCACTGCTGACCTCTGGGATGACATAGGCCTTCTGTATGTTGAACCACTGTCTTTTTGAGATGGTTTCCAGATTAATAGTGTCACACACCTCCATGAATGGACTGCGCTCGTTTCCAGTGACAAATACAGCAACAGGGACAGAAACATTGCATTCCATTATTCCTCTAAATAAAGGCTGGGAATGCCACATACAATCATGGCCATCAATGCATTCTGTCTTAATCCTAAGACAAAGGGAGACACAGACTATTTAAACACTGGGCAAGGGGAACAGGTGAAAACACTCAGAGGGCAATCAGACCGAGACACATGAGGAAGGGCAGGTGACCTGAAACGAGAGGAGAGTTACTTTTCAAACTAAAACAGGAAATGACAAGACAAAACACGGAGACAGGAAAAAACCCCAACTGGACCTCAATGCGGTGTGACACAGGCCTTTTCCACTGCTCCATATGACTGTATAGGCAGCGTAAGCTGCTTCAAGAGCTGTGTTCCAGAGGTTAGCAGCAGTGCAGGTGCAGGGGGGGAGTGCCCCTCCGCTTGATGGGCCATCAATTCAGGCTGGACAGGACACCACAATATTATCCACTTCTCAACACCGACTCTCAGGCCTGTTTTACAGGCCAGAATGTTGGGAATTAAAGAAAATTAACATTTATCACTATATTCAACTGTAAAATAAGAATGTTTGTATTCAAGCCCTGACCAACTCATCTGACGTCCTTTGTTACTAGCTTTTTCTCATCTTTCTGACAGCAGTACTTTCTGCAGTGCAATACTGTCCAAATCATGCTTCAAATGGTGTTTAGTAACACAGTCTGTTTCAACACTGCAGTGAGATGAGATGTTTGCTTCTGCAGCTGCTTCTCTGTCCTGCCAGAATGTTGTGGAGAGGATGGTCGGTATTGTCCAAGATGGCCTCCATCTTACATTGCATGCATCTCTCCACAACAGTCCTAAGTGAGCCCAGACTCCTGCCAAGCACAGACCCAGCCTTTCTGACCAGCGTGTCCAGTCTCTTTGTGTTACTGTCTGACATGCTGCTGCCCCAGCAGACTGCAGCATAAAAGAGTACACTGTCCACCACTGATGATAAAACATGTGCAACATTTCACTGCAGACGTCAAAGGACCTGAGCCTCCTGAGGAAAAAGAAGGTGGAGAAGCAGCAGCTCCAGGGTCTTCATGATGTGTGTTGTGAGGGCTACCGGTCTGTAGTCATTTATCTCAGCCAGTCCCCCTACTTCAGGTACATGATGTTTTCCACAGGACCGGATCACCTGATGTTGCCTGGCTGTTCTTCTCTTTAGAGCCAGTGATGGTATAAAGACGCAGGGCTCTGTCTTATGTTGTGCCTTGTGTCACTTTGCACTGGGTGTAAGTGTCTTTGCTAGTTTCAGATAGGTGCGGTTGTAATTTTCCCATCTAGCACCCATGTTTAGATAGCAAACATACTTGCACTCTGGTCTGAAGGCACAGCATCTCACTGGTATTTTAAGGTGCATTATCAAGGGAATAATATGCTCTGCTTGTTACGCACAGGCCAAGTGAGCTTAAAATGTTCTTCAGATGTTTGGATAAGTCAGGTGGAACATCAGAGCACAGCCCACAGAAGGTCAGAGCTTCTTCGTTCTTTCTTACTACCCGGTAAATCACCCAAATATGTCCACAGTTCCATAATGAACTGAAGATTTATTTCACACTTACTGGCCTAATATAAAATATTTCTAGTGTTGTGATTTGTGGCATTACTCCTTTGTAAAGCTGCGTGCAGCGCACTGATTCACTCAGCCCTTCCTTGCCCCTCAGCCACATAATGAGGAAAAATCTGTTTCCTGCTGAGCGCACGGAGAGGATTTATGCATGCAGTGATATGAAAAGCAGTGCTGTGAATGATGCACAGTCAAGATTTTGTTTAGTGTCCGACTTACTGTGATGTGTTCAATAGTTATATGACTGACTTAAAATTGCACAAAAAGACTTTACAATATATGACATGGAATTTTCCTTAAAAACTGCATTGAAAAGACGTTTAAAAAATAAAGGCAACGATAAAGATGATAAAACTGTGATGGCTGGGGGGTGGGGGGGTAGGCAGTCTTTTAGTAGTATACTAGTAGGAGGACTTTATAGTAAATTTTTTCACTGGCGCTCATTAATATCTCTAAAAGGAAAAGTGGGACAAATGAGCTTTAACTCTTTAATATGAAATAATAGAAAACATACTGAAGATTTTGATGCCTAAAAAACCTTTTGGAACCATTTAAAACAGAGCTGACAGTTCAGCAGTTGGTCAGGGGAGACGTCTATCTATAACACATCATTACGTCTTAAGCTCGGTTACACTCGCTCTCTTCCCCTTGACCCTCCTGAAGTGAAATCTGATTTCATCCTTTCAGGGAGGCCTCCATTTTGTAGCCAGAGACCTAACGAATGATAGCAGAGCTGCTAACACAGCAAAGATGGAGCCAGTGAGGGAAGAGCAGCGGATAAAAATCGCTCGTTCGTCTCCTTTGGACTTTTCATGACGATATTCACCACCTGGAATAGTTTTATAAAGGAACTATTTAGATTATTGTGATCTGTGGACCCTTACGGACTAAAGGAATACAAATAATGGAGGAATGGAGAGAGAATCAGAGTTCTACACGTCTAAATGGTAGGCAGCCACCATGCTGGTAGACATTAATAAATCATATTTATGTGCTTATGATTAGCGCAAAATGAACTGAGAACTTCTTAAAAGAAACGGCACGTCTGTAGCTCAAAGGATCGCAGAGTTATGAGGCTCAAAAGACATCGTGATATTTGCAGGGGCTTAAAGTGAAAAACATCCTAAGCCGGCGGGGGGGGGGGGCACCATTTATTTAAAAATACTATATGTCAACTTGTCAAAAGAAAAGAAAAAAAAAAGATTTGCACATATATAATATGTGCTTTGCTTCAGTAAGTAAGTGCAATGTAAAAGACAACTGCAAACAATACTGCAATAATATAGCAAAGTTCAAGTATTTCCTTCTGAGAAACAGAAAATAAATAAATATTGAAGATAAAAAATACAGTAACAATGAAGTGCTTAAAGAACTGGTAAACTGAAATTTAAAGTGAAATCAAGAAGGCTACTATCACTTTTTTCTTTATTCATTTTGGGTTGTGAACAAAGAAATTGTGAGGGATGATGAACGAACGTGCACACACGTATTTTTAATCGCAGACATGGTCAGTCATTGATGACTGAGTGTCAACCGTAACTGTCGCTCCCGGTGACGTAGTTGTATGTTGGAGTGCGCGGACAGCAGCTTTATGACCGGGGTCCAGTTCACGACAAGAGAGCACTTTTTTTTTTTTACCGCTGGTGGCAGATAGCGTCCACGAGCACACTGTGCAGAAACAAGCATCTGGCTCCTTCAAGCCGCTGGATCCTACACTGCCAGTGTTGCCAAGACCTGCTCTGCTTCTTGAAAAAGTTACTTTCATATGACCTTGAATGCTTTGATAGTTGTTTAGGTACTGTATTTCAGTCTGAACCAAAGTAATTAACTGTCACAGCCAGTGTTTTTCCACTCACCCTGCCTCTGTCTCACTCTCCACTCTGCCACACCTCCTCATCAGCCTCACAGTCCTCACCTGTGGCCCCCAGCTGCACTCCATCTCTAATCTAGCCAGTATATCTGCATCCCCGGTTCACTTGCGCTTTGCCAGATTGTCTTCGCTCTCATGCCTGACTCGCCACCACTTGTTCCCGAACTACTTACCTGGTATCGACCCGACCCGACCCGCCTATGACCTTCGCCTCACGTTTCAGCCCCGGTAAATCCACCAGCCTTCTGTCCCCCGCTACGAGTATTGCCTGCCTGTTTTCTGTTCCTCGTCTGCCTGTGGCTGGTTGGCACTCAGCCTGTTCCTGCTCCACCAAGAGACCCACCTTTGTCAGCTTCACCTCACCAGCTCACCTCCTCTGGTGACGTCAGCCCCACCGAGTCCGTCTCAAGGTCCGGATCCACACTCCGCCCTACTCACCTGAATCCAGTTCTCTGCTGCCATCCTCGGGTTAGCTGTGTACCTGTTTTAATCTGCTGAATAAAGACTGTTTCAAGACTAAAACCTGGTTCACTTGTGCTGCTTTTGGGTTTTCTCCATACCCGTTACACTAACACTGCCACATCAACCACCAAGTAAGCTCATGGAAACAGTTTACACTTCTCTTGTACATTGACTAAATGCAGAGGAGTAAAACAGGGCCTGAAACTTCATTAATATGCAGTTGGACTGACCATAACACCACAAACATTTCTCATAACTAGGCTATAACTGTAGTAGCTGTGGTGCAGTGACTGCAGAAAGACAATAGGGGGTGATAGAGAGCAGAAAGTGTGTGTAAGTACACACACCATTTTTCTGAATTTTTTTGTTTGTTTTAGTATTTTTCTGTGGACCTCTCTGAAACTTTGAGAGAAACCGCCTCTGGTGGCCATTACAGTGAGGATATATCACTTTGTAAAATGGTCACTCCAAGGGTTAAAAATTCGCGCTTGGCCTCACAAAGATAGCCATGTAAACACACACATGCCATGGTAACAACACCTAACACACAAATGTGAATAAAGAAGTTGAATTCCAGCTAATTATAGTGTGTTACCTGTTGGTTGGTGTTACCTGACGCCAACGGCCACAAGCTCTAACAGGACTTCGATGATCAGAATGGCGGTAAACACATAGAAGGTGATCTCTTTCAGATTCTCTATGTACTGCACACACCGACAAACACGAGTTTACCTCTGTCCCCTCACACAGTCCATGCTCAGTCAGTGTTTGAAAATCCTCTACACAGAGTGTGTGTGTGTGTGTGTGTGTGCGCGCATTACCAGAGACTGACCATAATGTTTGAAAGCCATGAAGATGAGGACGCAGGATTGTGAGGTTCATGATGAGATCCAGGCCGTTGCTGACACACACGCTGCAGATGAACCAACAGACGGGGGAGTAGTTGGTGTAATATGGCGCCTGCTCAACCTCCGTGTCTGTGAACATGCACAAACATGCAGACATTCACAATTCATAATCATTTATGTGTGTAAACTCAAACACATACATGACACATGATACAACTCTTTCTCCTTACCCCTGACTTACAATGTCCTTCCTCCCTCCTCCTCTTCATCCCGTGTTCTTTGCTCCTGCCGACACTGGTGGAAGGTCTCTACCATCACACGATGGACGCCTGGCGCTTGTTTCTGCACGGTGTGCTGGAGGAAGCTAAGATCTGCCACCAGCGGTAAAAAAAAAAAGAAAAAAAAAAGTGCTCTCTTGTCATGGATCCCGGTCATAAAGCTGCTCTTTGAGCACTCATACAACTACGTTACCAGGAGCAACAGTTACGGTTGACACTCAGTCATCAGTGACTGACCGTGTCAGAAAATACATGTGTGCACGTTCATTGCTGAAAATGATCTTTCCCTCACAATTTCTTTGTTTACAACCCAAAAGAAAAAAGTGATAGTAGCCTTCTTGATTTCACTTTAAACTTCAGTTTACCAGTTCTTTATGAACTTAAATGTTACTGTATTTTTTTATCTTCAATATTTATTTTTGTACTTATTTTCCATTAATTATTTATTTCCCATTATTAGCTGTTTTTCAGAAGGAAACACTTAAACGTTGCTATAGTATTGTAGTATCGTTTACAATTACATTGCACATACTTTTATAGAAAATAGAGAAAAATGGTGCAAAGCACATATTATACAGTGGCTTGCAAAAGTATTCATACCCCTTGAACTTTTCCACATTTTGTCACGTTACAACCACAAACGTAAATGTTTTTTATTGGGATATTGCGCATAATTGTGAAGTGGAAGGACAATGATACATGGTTTTCAGATTTTTTTACAAATAAAAAACTGAAAAGTGTGGCGTGCTGAAGTATTCAGCCCCCCTGAGTCAATACTTTGTAGAACAACCTTTCGCTGCAGTTACAGCTGCAAGTCTTTTGGGGTATGTCTCTACCAGCTCTGCACATCTAGAGACTGAAATTTTTGCCCATTCTTCTTTGCAAAATAGCTCAAGCTCAGTCAGACTGGATGGAGAGCGTCTGTGAACAGCAATTTTCAAGTCTTGCCAGAGATTCTCAATTGGATTCAGGTCTGGACTTTGACTGGGCCATTCTAACACATGAATATGCTTTGATCTAAACCATTCCACTGTAGCTCTGGCTGTATGTTTAGGGTCGTTGTGCTGCTGGAAGGTGAACCTCCGCCCCAGTCTCAAGTCTTTTGCAGACTCTAACAGGTTTTCTTCCAAGATTGCCCTGTATTTGGCTCCATCCATCTTCCCATCAACTCTTACCAGCTCTCCTGTCCCTGGTGGGGGATGGTGTGTTCAGGGTGATGTGCAGTGTTAGTTTTCCGCCACACATAGCGTTTTGCATTTAGGCCAAAAACTTCAATTTTGGTCTCATCTGAGCAGAGCACCTTCCTCCACATGTTTGCCCCCCCCCCCCCCAATCTTGGGATATTTTTTTATAACCTAACCTTGCTTTAAACTTCTGTTCTTGTTCACTAATGTTCTCTGACAAACCTCCGAGGCCTTCGCAGAACAGCTGTATTTATACTGAGATTAGATTACACACAGGTGGACTCGATTTACTAATTAGGTGACTTCTGAAGTCAGTTGGTTGCACTGGATTCTATTTAGGGGTATTAGAGTAAAGGGGGCTGAATACTTTTGCACGCCACACTATTCAGTTTTTTATTTGTAAAAAAATTGAATCTGTGCAGCCCTGTCCTGGAACATTGAGACAAACCTTTTCAACACATCAGATTCACAGCCACTGAACTATTCACAATTTATCAAGTTACCGTGACGACCAGACAGAGATGACGTGCATGTGTGTCTGTATCATGTAGATTTGGTTGTAACTGCTCACAGTATTCAAATGTGTAAGTTTATGTCAAGACTGGTAACTGATTATAGGAAAGTGTAACAGTAAGTTAAAAACATTTTGAGGATAAATGAAATGTATAATGTGCCACATGGGGTGAAGACTGAATGATGTTTGTTGGAGGAATGTTGAGACAGTTTTGCCAAAGATTACAAATGCAGACTTTTTAGACTGAGGACTCTGGGAATATATTGCTTCTAGGTGCTCAGCTTGGACTGGCAGGTGAGGGAACAGACACACACACACACACACACACACACACACGTCACCAGAGTGGCTGCAGTGTTTCAACAGCACTCATCTCTGAAATATTTAGGTAAATGGAGTGAGGATGGGCATCAGGAGGAAATCAGAGGAGACAGGAGAGACAACAAAGTGCGACAACAAAAATAAAGAGTGAAAACAGGTGGATGAGAAAGAACAAGGAAAGAAAGAAGACATGGAAAGGGGGAAAAAGAGGAGGCTCTGAAATAAGAGGATAAAAGAGGAAGTAGGAGAAAAGTAGTTGCAACATGAAATCAGATCACAGCTGTTATTAATATTGACTGACTTCTTTACTACTTTCTTTAAGTTGCTCTTTAAACAGATACACCTTTTGCTTTTCAGTGTCACTCTTCAGTGTGTGTGCTGTAGTATTTAACCTGCTGTTTTTCAGTATTTGATCTTTCAAAGTCTTTTTCATGATCATTTTTAATGCCTATAGACTGAACACTTCACCTCATACCAGCTTGATGCTAGTCTGAGATCCTCCAGTAGGGTCTGTAATGGTTTCCCTGACTCAGTATTAGACCACCATGGTCTCTCCACTTTGAAATGAGCAGCCAGAGGAGATTACATAGTCATTTATCTTTTCTTAATTTGAGCTCCATTATTTTTAAACCCACTTTTACTCACATTATCTGCATCTTGTAATACGATACAATAATAAAACTATTACTACTATTGATGTGTCTTTTAAGATGGCATGGCAATAACAACACCGTGGGAGATATCTAAAAGAAATACAACAAAGCTTAACGTGTGGCAAACAAAATCCTGCTCACAACCACCATCACCATCACAGTAAATATTTCAGCGGGCTGGGGCTATCTGATGGAGAAGAAAGGGTTGGCTGAGCGGTGACAGAGGACCTTGGCTGTGTAATGCTGCGCAGCTCAAATTGTAGGTAATTTGCTGTGTTTTCCTGCATAGCATATAAACGGTGCTAGATGATCTCACAGAGACAGCGAATGAAGATAAGTGACAAGTCTTGATACAGAAAACTTGCTCAGCCCACAAGGAGGAGGAGAGCAGGACTAACAATGCACTAAAGAACAAAAGTTGCATTTTGTAGCTGTGAAGTCTTACATCACTGACATTGTAAACAACCAAGACAGAAAGGAGGAATCAGCAGAGAGTGCATGAAGAGATGAAAAGAGTGATGAAGACATTGCCAGTGTAGACAAGTAGCAATGATGTGTGCAGCAGAGATCAGAATAAACCAACCAGCAGAACACAGTCGCAGTCTTTACAGCCATTGAAGTGCCACTCTTGACAGAACATACACACATTTTGCAGCACTTGTTCTGTCCTGTGCTACTTGATGTATTTCTGAGCCGAATGTTTTTGCCGAGCAGAAGGCGGTGAAGCTTTATCTGACCTGCTCTCTAATGTTCTGTTGTCAGCTGAGTCACATCTGTAGTGCTGAGCCATGACAAGAAATACATACACTTTTTAACCAAGGTCAAGGGGCTCTCCATAGTCTGCAGTGGAACCGTCTGGGATGTGATCATTATACCAACACGCCGGTTGTCCATACAAACGTACGTCACATTCTCGTGGACATGATATCTCAGTGACGCCTTGATGCACAAACATTCAGTTGGACTCAAGGATGAAGTGAATAGATTTTGATGGTCAAAGGTCAAAGTTCGAGGTCGCGGTGACCTCACAAACCACGGGTATGGCCTTGTGAACGCAGTATCTCCATAACACCATGAAGGAACTTCTTCAAATTAGGCACCAATGTCAACTCGGACTCAAGGACAAACAAATTAGATATATCGTTGGTCAAAGGTCAAAGGTGACCTCACAAAACATGTTTTTGTCCATATCTCACAAATTCATACACTAATTATGACACAATTTAACACAAATTACATTTTATATCCAAATGGTCAAATGTCAACTTCACTGTGACATCATAATGTTCTAGAAAAACACTTCTGGCCATTATTCAACACTGTAACTCAAAGGTCAAGGTCACGGTGACCTCACATAATGCGGTTTTGGTCTTGTGAACACAATATCTTGAGAAATCTTCATATTTGGAACATTCACTTGGACTCAAGAATGAACTGATTAGAATTTTGTGGTCAGAGGTCATTATGACCTCATAAAACACTTTTTAGCCATTACTCAAGACTTTACACACCAATCATCATAAAACCTCACACATGTGGTTCATATTTTCTATGACTCTGGATAAACAGGGATGTAACCTGAAACTAGTCTGAATGGAGGAGGCAGACAACCACGAGAAGGTAATTAAGTAGTAGTACTAGTTTAACTATGTTGTTTCTAACATATAAAACATCTTGCCTTGACAAGAACCCTGAAAATAATTATGTAGTGTTGCACTGCATTAGCACTAGAGTGGCCAAAAGGCAGGACTCACTAGAAAAACCATTCAAGTATACAATTAAAACCTATAGTGTACACAATATATATTAGCAGTTGTTAATGTACAAGGCTAATATAGTATTTGGTACTTTAGTTCTAGTATTAGTTGTAAAAATCTTTCAATATTTTTGCATGTTTCAGTGAAATATCATGGTTTTACATCCAATAAGCCACTTTGCAGATCTTATCACAACCTGGTGCTGCTAACACCAAAGTATGCCCTTGTCCAGTGGCAGAGGGGAAGGGCATCAACAGTATTACGGACGGCATCACAGAACACATTCAGTTCTGTGAGTGCACCACCTTGATACCACTACTTTCTTAGATTTCTCCATTGCATTCATCGCCATCCGGCCACTGCTACTGAGGGAGAAAGCTTAGGGTAGAAATGTCCACCATCTCCAGGATTACCAACTACCTGACAGACAGACTGACTGATGCTCTATCTGAGTTTGTGGAGAGTGGTACAGGAGCTCCACAGGGAACTGTGCTGGCTCCATTCCTGTTGACTTTATACACCTCAGACTTTCAGTACAACAGAAGTCCTCTGACTCTGCAGTGGTTGGGTGTGGAGGAGATGCAAAGACCCAAACAGAAAAAATATTTCCACTGATTGTTTTTATAGCTACTGCTTGTTATTATTGATCACTTTATTGTAAACTCTGTTGTCCCTGTCAGGATCCTGTAGGAATGATGACTCCATTTTGCCAGGTATCTGATTGGTCAGTAGTTTGGCTGTTGACAGGTTTTGATCTGATCCTGAACCTGAAGTTAACCTGCGTCGGAGCAGGTTAGGAGTTCAGCGTAAGTTACCATGGTGATTTACCCCAGTAACAAGTGAACCACTGTCATAGGACTGAAAATCCAGAGTTAAAACTGAAGTTACCTCGACAACCTCAAATCCTGCTTCGTAGTACAGATCTAAGGAGTACAATACACAAACTGACAGACAACAGGGAGCACAGGAATAAATACACAAAAGGGTGGCAAGGGTGAGACACATTTGGGTGGGGCAGACAATCACAAAGGAGGGAAACAGGACAGAGACAGAAAGTAAAATAAACACAAGATGCACAAAGGAAGTAATTACAAAATAAAACAGGAACTCTAACAGAGGTCCAAATATTAAGAATCAACAGAAATAGTCCTGTTAGGGCAAACCAGCCATCCATCTATGTTTCTGTGCTGTTTTGAGTGGGTGTCAGTTTCACACTTGATGAGCACATAAACCATCTGGAAGGCCTGTCAGACAGCAGCCTGTGAAAAATGAACTGAAGTAGCAGGTTTATGGATAAATCAAAGTTACTGAAAAACTTCCCCAGATCACTCTGGCCTAATTTACCACAAAGTACTGAATATTCTAACAAAAAAAAAAAAAACAAACACCCCCCCTCTCAGATACCTGAGATACACTCACACACCTGCCAATGTGCTTGCAGCAGTGTATTGCAGTATAACTGAAGTATAAATGAAAGGGACTATTTTATCTTGTGTTACATCTGGAAAACACAAAAGATGTTTTTATCTTCTGAAAGCTTTTTATTCACCTAAAAGACACAAAGCTGAGCCTTGGATTGAGGACAGTTGTATAGATGTATATCAGAAAGTATTCATAGTGGCTGTGTTAGTTTGGGCTTTTGACAGACACAGACAGACAGATAGACAGTCAGTCATGGTGACCTCACAAAACACGGTTTAGACCTTGTGAACAGTGCCTGCCCTGAACAATTTTGTGCCCTTGGCAGATTTTAGCGTGCCAAGCGATCAGGTGATTACACCGTCTTTGTCTGCATTTGGTAGGTGAATCTAGTACTGACACAGATTTACTAAACTCAGTGAAACAGCTGTATTCACAGCGTGTATATATGTAACTTGTATATCAGATATGTTTGAATTTTATTAATATGTGTGTGTTTAGAACTTTTTATTTAGGGTTGGGGTGGAAAATTTGGAGATTTCACAGAGAAAACTAAAATCTCTCTAGTTTTGCTCTGCATCACTATATCAGTATCAGTTTTGAGACATGTAACGGTCAGATGTTGTAGGTTTTGGGCTGGCCCTGCATAATTACAAAGGGATATTCACTCTGAAAGCTTAAGCCAGGGAGGGGGGCTGGGGGGGCGGCAGAAACCCAGAAAAAAAGGCCGCTCCATTATTTCATAGGCTTTGGTATGTAGTTATGTTATTGTGTGGGCTTATGTGACATTTTGAAATAATACTAATGTTCTGCAAAAACATTTCTGACCATTTATCAACACTGTAACTCAGGAAGGAGAGATTGTGACTGTATTTCCTGCAGCTTGGCTGGTTGGTGTAGACATACAACAGCGAGGTGGTGATTTTAGTTTTCAACTGTTTTTCAGTTGGTGGTTCAATTGCAGTCTCTCGTATTTGGCTGATGGATTTGTAAATTTAGATTATTCTAATTAAACTACATGGTGGTTAAATGCTGCTTTTTATTGTAGGTTTGATGTATAAGCTACTTTGTCCAAATGCAGCAAACTTCTCTCGGAACAGAACCTCAGTTTGACTTTCAAAGCTTTTGTTGTCACCTGACTAAATCCAGCAAATTCACAAACTAAATGTTCCAGGCTTTGATTTGAGCTAAATATTTTTGTTATCTCAGTTTAGCTGCTGCTCTTCAGTCCTGTGCTGTCAAAGTATTTCCAGAATTTTATCAAAGCCAAACACAGCAGCAGCCGATTTCTCTAATTATCAGTCAAAGGAGGGAGGCTTCTAATTAGTGAACTCAGCCGATGAAATGTTTGGTTGGAGAGAAAAACCTGCAGACTGTCCCATGGCAGAGGTCCGGACTCTGCAGGGAACATGGATATTCTTCAATGGCTCTGTGTCGCTCCATGAGTCTCCGAAAATTTTAAGTTGTTTAAAATAATTTACCCTCTCAGATGTGAAAATTACCCTGAACCGCAGAAAAAGCATAAATAAATAAATTTGTCTTCCAGCCTCTACATCTGCACAATGAAACAAAACAGCCCAATTCACAGTTCCTGGCAGCACACCTCCCTGTTTAGAGTGCCTCAGCTTTTGGGGGGCGTCGGCAACCCAGTAAGCCTCCGCTGTGAGGAAGGTTTCCTGAGCGAGGATGTGAGATAGTTCCTTTTCATTGCAGCAACAAACAGAAAAAATTAAAATGAAAAAAAAAAAAAAAGCCTGTCTTGGGAGAAGCGCTCTTATCTGCCACCTCAGAAAACTTAATCTCATTTTCACACTTGACTGTGAACGCTGCTAACTCGTCTGTACTATTTCCTGTTGTTCTGCCTCTTCAGAAGTCAACCACAGAGAAGTTTGTGAAGAGGCGACGCAGAAGATGAAGGGGTGGGTGGGGGAGTAGAAATAGACGAGAGTTTACATCTGCACTGTGCAACTTTTTCTAATAACAAATAGGAAATTAAATTTCTCATATAACCTCAGTGTCTTAGTGATTTGGGAATATATTTACACTATTGTCTGGCAGCATGGCAGTGGGAGTGATTGACAATGACCTTGTTGTGGTTATCAAGGAGTGAAAGTCTCAAGGGACCAGTATGACGTACAAGGGAAGGGTCATGTGATTGAGAGAGGTCACATTTTACACTTAATCATAATGTGCCACACCTGAGGTTTTCATTTAAAGTGGTCGGGAGTATATCTAAAACAGTGCATCTGAAAAAAGCGGCATATACAACTGTGCATTCAGAGAGTATTCAGTCCCCTTGACTTTTCACTTTTGGTGTAACTGGTGTTGGTAGGACCCAGTTGCAGCACAAAACACCACAGGTAAGACTTGTTTCACTTATTTGCAGGAACGAGGATGAGCAGGTGAGCAGCAGTATAGTTCAGGTTTAAACTCAGGTAAGTAGTCTCTTGGGGTGGACCTGGAGGCGGTACCACGCTGCGGAGCAGGTGAGTGGAGCGGGTTGGCGAAGCTCACACACACACAGGTAAGAGTTGGAAGGAAAGCAACGGTACCGTTAGTGAGCAGGCTGGACACGTCGGCGGAGGAGCAGGCAGGTAATTACAGCTAGATGAAGGATCAGGATCATATACACTGGCTTGATTAGTGATGAGATGCAGCTGAGAGCCCGAGGTGGAGCTGAAGGTGCTGATGCGGTAGGTACGGCAATGGTGGGAGAGAATGTGTTATGCTATACACTATGGCTATACAGCTAATGATGCTACGTCTACGAATTAGGTTTGATGATTAAATATTACTATATTTAAACATCAACCCAGCCATGAGCAGAGTGTTAAGACCGGCCTACTCTGAGTTGCGCTGTAGCTGGAGACCCTCGGCTGGAACCCAGGTGGCTGTGGTTGCCGTGGTAACCCCAGAGATGCCGGATCTAGGTGGATTCTCCTGGAGGCCGTGTCCCGTTATCACGGTGACGGATTCTGCCGGTGTCTCAGCGGTTCAGCTCTGGTGGAGTTTGCCAGGAGACTTTCTGTCTCGGGCACTCTTGATTTCTGCTCGGCTTCTCTGCAGGAGGTCGTGCAGACGTTATCTGCTGGTGTCTCTTGTGGGTTGATGCGAAATAAATACACTTCACTTTGGCTGGATAACTTTAGAGGAGACTGGCGTTGACCAGATGACTCTAAAGTTGTCAAAAAGCTTCAAGAAGGAAAACTTGATGATGATTGAAAGTTACAGAATGACTCTGAGGCACTTTTATTGTTTTGGTTCAGTTGGTCTTGACTTGGCTTATAAAAATAAAAGATTGCGCTTGTAGACAAAAATGATGTCACTTGTAGCTTGTGGCAAAGAAAGAATAAAGGACGCGGACAAAATGAACAAGTGCAAAAATGGCTTAGAGCTGTGACTAAGAGTTTGGACCTACAGAGCTACAGAGCCGGGACTTTGAGCTTTGAACTGATGACTTAGAGCCGTGTGTGAATTGATCACGACTGTTTTATCCCCTGGGGGCTGGCGCATGTTTCAGGGGCGTCACCCTTCTTCTCTTGTGTTTCAAACTGGAGAAGAGAGTAATTTTCCACTGAACTTTTGAATAGTTCAATTCTAGAGTTTACTTATAAACTCACACATCCATCTTCCACCATGACCACAAAACATTAAATGAAATAACAATAATAACTAGAAAATTCCAGGAAAATTTTGAGTGCCACGGGGGCTATTGCCGGGATGAGTACATGATTTATTTCCAGTGTTCAAAAGTCACCCTGATCATATTCTGGTTTTGAGAAATGTCTTGATATAAAAGACTCTGATATAAAACAATGTCACATCCCTCCATCATGTATTATGTGGGAAATATCTCATATTCTGTGTTGTTTTTTTTAATAAAACAAGAGGCGACATGTCTTCAAACTGGCATTTAAAGGGTTAAAATCCTGAAAACTAATAAACATTTGGTAGGTTTGAGCAGAACTGAAGTGGTTTAAGAGACGTATGCAAAAAAAAGCAGAAAAAAATATTGATATATGATGATTTTATATCATTTTCTTTGTGTGTCCTTTTTTGGACGCGAGGAACCCCAGAGGGTACAAAATGTGTTACCAGTGTATAATAGACCTGTAACAGTAACTGACATTAGATTTTAAAAATATGTCAAAAAAGACACTTTCTTGCAGAAATCCATACCTTCAGCTGTAACACAGCAAAAATGATCAGCAAATCAAAAAAGAAAAGTGAAGAAAATGTCCAAAAATCCCTTTTGCCGCATCCCATTTCAAAGGCTCCTTCAAATATGGCAGGAAATGTTTTCTCCTTCTCGGGCAAAAGTGTGTACATTGCTGTACATTGCTATACATTGCTGTACATTGCTATACATTGCTGTACATTGCTGTACATTGCTGTACATTGCTGTACATTGCGGGACACTCAAATGAGTGTCCCTTGTTTTTCAGATGTACATCTGAAGAGTCCTGACCTAAGGAGTGGGCTCTTGTCTCTCTTTCCAGCAAGCAGGACTCCGTTTGGTTGTGGCCTGGTCTTGGTTTAAATTACACTGACTACATATATTACACTTCCATGCATTCATGCAATCACCTCACCACTGATCATACGCATCATACATGTTCCACCTTAAACCTGTGTTTTGATTATTGTTAGTCAAAATAAATTTGATTTGGCTTTAAACCTTAGATATTTGTGCGGTCTATTGTTGTGAATTTTGAGCTGGTTCATGACACTCCTGTATTGTGTGTTATGTCATGTGCTTGTGTAGTGGTTGTTTTTTTTCCCCCAATGTGCAGGTCTATGCATTTCAATGTATGATTTTACTTGTGTTTCAGCCAAATATTTTGATGTATACTGATGGGTATAGTCACTGAAATGTTTTCAGTTGATAGGAGTGTAAATGTAGGCTTGTGTCTCTCATCGGGATGAGGGGAGACTGGTTGATGCGTCCCACTCATCTATAACACAAGTTGATAGAAGTGAGATCACTTGATCCTTTAATTTTAGACTTACAGCCTAAAATTAAAGGAGCACACGATAATAAAGACACGACAGCAGTGTAATTATAAAGTTATAGAGATTTTCAGTGCGTGTGCTTGCTGCTTTGGTCATTAAATATTACAATACACAAGAAAATAAACACAACAAATAATACATTTCTTAATTTTTTTTCTCTCACCACATTACATTGTTTTTCCTTTAATGCCTCTGCACCAGCGACAACCAGAGGCATTACGTCTTCAGCTTTCCCGTCTGTCCATCCCATCCTCGTTAACATCGTGTCTCAGTAATGCCTTGAGGGAACTTGTTAAAATTTGGTGCCAACATTAATTTGGACACAAGGATTAACTAATTAGAATTTGGTGGTCAAAGGTCAAGGTTGCAGTGACCTCACATAACATGCCAGGTGAGCTTTAAAGATGCTCAATGAGGTTCAAACTGTTGGCCTCAGTCATTGTGAATAAACTCTGGCAAACAATGGAGAGAAGTTGACAAAGCCTGTGAAACAGTGACACACTGCCAGAACAACCTTCTGGAATGGCCTCTTAGTTTGGATCGGCTGTAGTGGAGCTCCTTCATGTGGAGTGGGGTAACTCCATGTTTGACATGGCAAGCACTCAGCACAAAACCTGTGAATGTCATGGCCAATAACAGATCGGTCTGGCGCTTTGGAGTGTGACTGAACTGATTTCCATGCAGACCTGTCAAGGCCGTGAGGAGGAGAGCTGCCAGCATAACATCTTGAAAGGTTACAGGTGTATGAGCGCTTGTTTTTGACTTTCATTTCAGGAGGATCCCCTGTCAAATTATCAATTTCAGACATTTATGCCAGAGTTACCTCAATGTTGGGGAGGAACGTGTGTCACAACATGTGGCTTGAAAACGCAACAGAACTTATTAACAGATATTTATTTCCATTTTAACATATTATCACTTATTGCCATTGTTGATATAACCAATAACAGTCAATTTCAAAGCCCACTAAAACTTTAAAATTCTCATGAGCTCTGTTGTAAGTGCTGGTGGCTGATTTTGCAGCCTTGATCATTGATGGGGTTGGTTTCCACTGGAGGCATGTCTGCCAATGTTTCCTCCATGGCTTGGCTGTTTCTTGTTTTATCCTCTCCACAAAGTAAGGGGCATTCCACACCCCACATTCAGCCCTCTGAATCCACATATCTGTCGTACTTCAGCAAGAGAAATGGATGGGATCTCAACAGTTATCGCGACGTCAAAAATACAAATACAAAACAAAAATAATGGAACTTTCCTTTAGCTGTCAGGGCTACCCATCAGCCCTCAGACATGGTTTGAGTTGCAGTGTGAATGAGCATGTTCGGAGTGAACAAAGAGAGAGCTGAATAAGTTTGTTTGTATGTTTTGCTCTCAAGAGTCCTGATGCAGCAAAATGCATCACAGCTGGAGTATTTTAAGAACTGCTGCTGTACATTACTGGGCCGTCCCAGTGCTGTCAGGCTGAATTCTGGTTCCTGTGCGCTTCTCTGAACCCTGCTGTGGTTTAGAGCCAGATCTGTGAGTCCTTCACACGGGGGATTTTATAAAAAGTCTGATGACTCTAAAAGCTCCTGCGAGGCTTCCTCCTTACTGAAGTCATCCCCGAATGTTCCTGTACTGTCAGGCTCAATAATTCAACTCTTTACTCATACTGTTACAAGCACGGACAAAAACTCTCATGAGTTTTTATTTACTTTTCACTTACATGGTCTCACGGGGGTTACCAAAGTGTGTTGCATCTTAGTTACTGAGCTCAGACTTGGGGCTGCTCTGTCCTCTCAACTATTAAATAAATAAGCAAAATAAATAAGCAAATAATGAAGTTGTTCCGCAACTGATGATAAAGTCAGGTACATATCTGAATGCTACCTCTTCACTAATATGTAGTGGGAAATGTGCAGCATGTTGGTCATTATGATTAAATAAGGTGTGACAGGTTGATTCAGTACCTGGCATGAGGCCTGAAGGCTGATTTTGCAGTAATGTCCTGCTCTCCGTACATTAGCTGCTTTATTACACAGCTGTTTACGAAGACATTCGTCATGTATTACAAGCTTAAGTAAGGAACAAGTTTCTACCAGAAACATCTGCATGAATAAAAGGTAAAAAGTTTATGAAGCCCCCTTTCCACTGGTCAAAAAACTTGCTAAGACTCACTAGCATCAGGCTTTTGTCATCAATGGAAAAGGCTTCAATCGGCATTCACACCCGGGTCAAATGACTCTAGCTCCCGTCAGCATTGATGTAAACACAACACCCGGGTGAACTTGTGGATTTTTGCTCCTTTTCCTGCAGTAGCATCATTCAGAGCACAGACACTGTAAGCTGACCTGTCACCTGTCCGGCACAGCGCTGTTTACCCAGAAATACGGCGGCTACGCTTCGCGTGAGGGTGAAATAGTCAGCAGCGTTCCATTCCAGTAACCTGCAAACTCTGTGAAGAGAGATAGAGTAGAGACACAACCGGTGTGAACACACATGCGTGCTTCTTCGCAGCAGGTCAACCATGGTAGCCACCACACACACGCAGAGCAGGCAGCGTGTCATCGAGCACACTAGCACTTGTGTTGGGATTTTCCCCAACAGTCGATTCTGACCCCAGCTTACATTGACACAAACAAGTTCTACTTTCATAAAACGGCTTCATATCTCCAAAAGTCATTAATAGTCATCAATTTGGCACAAGGTGTCACCTTCACTTTCTCTGCTAACAGATCATGTTGTTAGGACTCAAATCCAAGTAGGATTTTCAGCACAAGTTGAATATGAATTCTAAAAACCAAGAGACATGTAAAATGTAAAAAAATTTCTAAGATAAGGTTAATAAAAAATGAAGAACAACAAACTTGTGTTTCCATTTTAATTTTACATCCCTCCACCTCTGTTGTGTTATGATGTGTAATGAGTATATTGGATTTAGGGGGCAGCTAACCAGGCTGTAGATTTTGTGCTGCTGTAGCGTGGTGCAGAGTGAAGCTGCCCTCCACTACACATTTAATTTGAAGTCTTTTATTTTGTTCTGTAAAGAGCAAACATATACTTTATCATCACCGTTCGCCACACACACACACACACAGTGATTTCACACTCAAGTGTGTGCTCTCGTTCTCTGAACGTGTTTGATATTTGAACACAGAAAAATGATGAACATCTACACTAACATCCAAACAATAAATCACTTTCGTTGTATTGCTAATCCGGACCATTTTCATCATGTACATTCAATATCAACTTGTTTTTCGAATACACAGTCAGCCAATCATGTATACCAAACATTGTCAAATTAATCCAATCAACCATGTATCTATTTTAAGTTATTTATGTATTTATTTATGAACTAGACACGAGCAGTCCGGGCTCTTTAGACCGGCTCCTAGTTCTACTCTCCATCCTCCCACTCGCTTGCGGTAACTAAGCAACCAGTCCCAACAGCCGTTTTCGGTACGTTACTTTCGCTGACCAATTAACGTTCATAAACAATACCACATATAACGCAACCGGGACCATAAACTACGACACAACATATTCACCCCTCACTTATACAATTCTAACTCTCCCTTCTTACCTGTAAAGAGCAAACATGTATTTTATCATCACCATTCACCACACACACACACACAGTGATTTCACACTCAAGTGTGTGCTCTCGTTCTCTGAACGTGTTCACGCGAGACTTCCCTTGTCCCTGAACACACACAGTGTAGCGAACGCGCTCGTCCTGCTGGTCGGAGTTAGACACATACTGCTACATGATATTACATTTTTCAAACAATAAACAGACCTTTTCTTATCATAAAACACAGACAATTTTAACCACACTCTGAACATGAGCTGTACTAAATGGAAATTATGTTAAACATGTAAATAATAATAATAATAATAATAATAATATAGGTATATTAACCCACTGATGGCTCTGTATGCCACACTGCTGTTCCTAATCTTTCTGCGCAAATCATCAAACTGCCTGGCTGGGTGGAGATTGGTGGAGATTGGTGGAGGTGGAGGCGAGACCCATCAGTAGCATCTGAGAGCTGTGAACCCTGCAGACCCTGATGCCTCTTAATGGATTTAATAACGAGCTGGAAAATGGACAAACACTTTAGCCTGAGAGGAGGAGGAAAACACTGGGCCCGGGAAATTTTCCAGAAGGTCACTGCTTGATCACAACCTCGAAAAAAGATTGCTGATGTTATTTTTCATCTTCTGAAAAGGAAATAACTGATCATGACAGGGCTGAAAGAGGGAGGAAGGGAGAGTGAGAGGCAGGAGGGAGGAAGGCAGGAGTGGAGGTTAGAATTACCATTGCCTGCTCAAAGAGCTGTTTGATGTTCAGATGCTGTAATAAATTATTGATGTGGAGCCTGTTAAATAAGGCCAGTGCTCATTTGATTACAAATCTCATTAACACTTTAAAATACACTTTTAATAACAAAATCTGTCAACATAATCCCTATGTTAAGAGATTCAACATTGTCATTACACTAAAGCATGCAGCAGCGATATTGTTGCTGTAGACTCGCCACGGTTTCTCCTCATACTCACTCACTGTATAAATGCATTTATTAAAGACTCTCATAGAGAGGAACATCATCCATTACTACATAAATATACCGATAAGTCTGAAATTACTACACCTGATATTAAAATGTATTACTGTATGTGATTTGCATAGCTCATCTGAGTCAGGAAATAAACTTTAACAGTGTATGAGACCATGCAGCACTCACTATAGAAATGAGAGCAGACTTGAATTCCATTTGCACACTACATACTGATATGCTACTCTACTATTACTACTACTACTACTACTACTAAGTATGCAGAGCGTTCACTCTAAAAAATGCAAAAGTGAAAAATGCTAAATCACCCCTAACCCCCAGTGGCCAACTCTGCAGCTCCGTGCAGCTTTTTTAGCCTCTACCAGCTCAGTGTTAGCTTTACGAGACATTGACTGTCTGGATCATGTTTCCAGCTGTGTCAGTTTGGAGGAGAAAATTGTTCATTTTTGGCTGGACTGCAACAGCAGGGTCAGCCCTATAATCTGGAATGCCCTTGAGATATTTCCACCACTGGTCAGTCGAGTGCCTCCTCACTAAGTTGGAGTTTCTGGATCAAACGGGTTCTATTGGGCGATGTTTACAGCTGCAGTGTTGCCTTATTTCTAGTTATTTCTAGATTTAGAGACTTTTTTCAAACAGACTGTTTATAAACCCAATTCATGACTGGACCGTGTATGGGTGCCGAATCAGGGGCTCAGGGCTACAAACCCTGGGAGAGGCCAGTCAGGCTTCTCTGGCTGTAATGTTGGTGGTAAAAAGGGCAAATGAGGGCAGAGGGAGATGAAATGCCTAAATTGGTGGAACAGGAGAGTGCTTGGGAACCCCCACGAGCAAGAGTGTTTCTGAATTGACTAATTTAGATGGGTGTAGGATTGAGAAATGTAGAGAGCTGCCTTGATGGAAAGAACTTTAATAACGATCAAAAATATTTCTCCCATACTTTGAATCAAGGTCACCAATCAGAGCTAGATGAGTCTAATTCAACTCTTTGATCAGGATAGACAGAGCAGATTACATGTCTGTAAAACCCAAAACCTACCACAAACTCTAGGTAAGGGTCAGCAGATTTAACGACAGCTGTTATATTTTCACAGGGAGAAACTTTTTTTATCACATTCTGGAGAGAGGAGAATGAGACTGACCAGATTAATGTCTTTGCTTTGCAGAAATTTTGCCCTTAACAGGGGTGAAATGTTCGCAGCTGAGGGGATGTAAGGCCTAGCAGAGATGCAGGGATAACAGAGGCCTGAGAATGATGAGAAGCCTCAGGGGCGCTAACTGAAGGATAAGGCTGGACTGACACAAGGAGGCATGCGCCACAGACACCGAGGCTGTGGAACTTTTGACCGTCTGGAGAAAAGAATCAATAACTTGGACTAATCTCACCAGAGACTGCGTTGTGGTAGGGCATCAGAAGACTGCGTGGCTGAAGTGACTGGATCGGTTGGAACACCCGCGGTGAAGGAAGAAGCTGAATCTGACTACCTTCTTCACAGATGGAGGGCAGCTGACTTCCTGGTACATTTGCGTTCGTGCTCGGCAGTTACTGAAGTCTCTTCTACGGGAGGTGGAGAAGTATTTGGTGAATCGCTGACTGCGAGAGAGAGAAGAGAGAGAACACGTTTAAAGTTTAACAGTTTACAAGTGATTGGCTATAGGCCAGCGTGTCAGGTTGTGATTGGATGAAGACAAGCATGAGCCTTTGGCACTTAGAGCTTGCAGGACACAGTGCTTGCGACTTAAAGGCATGCACGAAGACATAGTATTGATGACTGAACTTTAGCTTCATTTGTGTTGAGTAGTGCCCCAACTGACTGAACACACTGCACAGCCAACGCCTGTAAATGCCAGATGTGAATGCATTAGAGTGAGACTCATTTGTTCCTTAGCACATAGTACATGTATATTCCCAAGCAGTTCACCTTTTTAATTAAGATGACACAACTGTACCGTATCACTTTATTCTCAGTGGGGTTTTCTTATTAAGTAAAGATGAAGCAGACACCGGAGCTGCGAGGGTTACACTTCTAGACTTGAGTTATGTGAGAGTGAATAAGGTTATCCATCTGGTCAGAGGCACCAGGCTAATCCGAGTTGTAGACCACTAGCCTTTTTCCGCCAAAATTAACACATATAAACAAATGTTTTAAAAGCGGGTGAACACGCTATTAAAAGCCAATTGACCCCTTTTCCACTGCCCGTCGTTTGCCTGTCTGTTCGGACACAGGACACACACAACTGCAAGGAGTAATGTCAGTGGAGAAAGGGTGAGCTGTTAACCGCCGTGCATAATGGTAAAACAGATCTGTCACGTCTCATCCCTGGGTTGGTGCTCCAGTAAAAGTGTCAGAGCCTCTGTTTGAAACACTTTGATCGGTGATCTGATTGTTCCCTTCACTCTGGCCTCAAACAGCTGAACACAGAGAGAGGACTTGAGACACTCTTTAGGTTAAGACCAGAGTCTTTACTTATAAAATAGGTTCAATCTTACACATAGAGAAAAAAAGGCTAGAATGCTGAGACAAAGTGAACGGGACAAACTGGCCCAGAGTGAAGGGAACACTGAGACTGAATACTCTGGGTCAGGTAATCACACAGGAGGGAAGAACTGGAGGGCAGGAAGTGCAAGGACCTGGAACAAGAGGAGAGGTGAGTATCAAAATAAAACAAGAAACACAAATACTAAAAACGACGGAAGAAGACAAAAGGGACTTAACTGAAGAGATGTGACATAAATCAGAACAATCGCATTTGAAAGTATAGATAGAACCATTTACATGTCGAGGTTGTGTCGTAGTCACCAAAATGTCACTGAAGTATATCACCAAAACAACCACAAACTTAAACTTTGATAAATATATACAGTATATAGGGAAATCAAGGATAACAATGTTATTAGTTGATCCTGTGTAGAGTTAAATTACCACTGTAAAAACAAGGTTTGGTCCTCTGGCTCCTGCCATAGCTAGGAGGAAGCACCCTACCTTCTGACAGAGAAAAAACGCTATATGGACACGCGCCCTAAATGCACCCTGACAGGGACAGGGACATTCAGGGATGACTTCAGTAGGGAGGAAGCCTCACAGGAGCTTGAAAACTCAAAACAAGACTCTACAACATCCACTCTGCATTAAGGACTCGGAGTTCTGGCTGTAAACCACAGCAGGGTTCAGGCAAGCACAGATAGCCTGACAGCACTGGGATGGCCCAGAAAAATGTTCACGGCAGCTCAGAACTCGCTGTGATGCCTTTTGCTGCATCCGGACTCCTGGTTGCAGGAGAGAAATAAGTTCAGGAAAAGGTTTTTCTTTTTACTATGTTGGCCCAGTTCAGCACGTTAGGTCAGGTCTGATCGCAGGCATTTTACCTGTGACCATTTCTTCTTCTTTCAAAAAAATATATAAACTGAGTTTGTATTTTTTTGCCTGAAATATTAAAAATTGCCTCCTGAAGATGCTCATGTTCAGTTATGACCCAAAACATAACTAGATGAATTGAATCTTATAGTGAGGCCCAGACTTTTCTTTATCAGTCTAGGTTCACACATATTTTCCATGTGTAAGAAATGTCATGAATGCTGCGCTTCTACTTTCAGTGATAGCTTGATGAATGGAACTCACGGAAACATGAATTACATGAATTGCAGCTGCAGTTTATATAAGTGAGTCAGGGGAATGTAATGTGGTGCTTTGGCAGCTTTATGGTTAGGGTTAAATTCAGATGAAGTGATTCCAGAGGCAACCAGCAGTTAATAGCAGCAGGTGTGTCATGATTTGCATTTCTATTGAAAATCTAAATGTTTACAGGGAAGTTTATAGTGAATGGATTAAACACTTCACATCACTCCTCCTTCTCTCCTCATCTCTTTCTCTATACTTTTGCACAAAACTAGTCGTGAGAAATAATACTCAGTAATACTTTGAAAAATGTTGGATAAAATGTCAGCTGGCTGCGGGTGAGCTTAAATAACCTGTCATATTAAAAGTCAAGTCTTAAATAACCTGTGATGATGTCATCAATACAGTGTTGCTAAAATGCTCTCCTCACCAAACTCCCTCATCCATTTCCAGTCTCTGATTGTGAACTGCTAAGCTAAAGTAACTAGCAGCATGTCACCATGAATGGTCACTAACTACTGTTACTGAAAAGGGTAAAACATGTTATATGGTGATAATAATAATAATAATAATATTATGATTATGTATTATTATTATTATCATTACTTTTATGATTACTTGCAGACACTCAGTTGGCAATTTATGTGACACAGCTAGCTCAAACTGATGTAGAGTAATACAGCAGTCGTGCAGTAACTCCTCCTTCATGGAGGTTATAATGTTCAGTTGTATTATAATTGTTTTAGACAGTTGTTGATTCAACTGTATAATAATGTGTGAGGATGTAGTGTGTGTAGTTGTATTACATTATACAGAGGTGTTTCTGTTATTAAGCCTACTTTCACTGATAGAAATGGAGTGTCTACAAAATAGTAGAAACACCTGAATCAATATCCTTGACAACTAATAATTGGTATCAGAATCAGCCCTGAAAAAAAACAGTTGATCCCTAAACATTAGTCAACTTTGCAGTGAGAAAAAACAAAAGTGGAAGACAAAACGAATCTGGATGAGAAACTGACTGGGGAGACGCAGTGTTCAGCGAGCAGTTCGAATATCTGTCAACAGTAGTATGCAAGCTAACATTAGCCTCAAGGGCTAGAATGCTTACCGTTGCTTGGCAACACCGTCAGCTGCTCAAGGACTGACGTAATCATAATCAATCAATTTTATCAAGCTTCACATAAATGTATATGCATGGAATTCTGAATAATGTTCCTGATGGCTGCTCATTATATATGGTCCTGGTTACACAGACGTAGTCTGATGGGTGTGGTACTTATGGGTCAATACGCTGAACATCTCTGACACTGAACGCAACCCCTGGTTCTGCTGCTGCTCCATTCCCAGCAGTTGAACTATGAGGTTCAGCTAATTACCAGCCTATTGTGGCGTTTCCGCGCCTCATCATGGCTAACGAGGGCAGAAAGACAAAGAAACCCCAGAGAGATGAGCACCGAAGAATTCTGAAGAAGGAATGTGTGTGTGTGTGTGTGTGTGTATGTTTATGTATCATATTCGTATGTTTATTTGTGTGTTTTTTGCATAAGTGTGGTAAGGCTTTGTGTACGAATCAAGTGTCTGGTTACATGTACACAAGGACGTGTCTATGAAGAAATGATGACATGAACGCTGACGTGTGTGCATGTGTGTGTGTGTGCATGTGTGTGTTTGTTAGTAAGTATTAATAACATTTTGTAGACTCTCATAAACAGGCGACAGATCTTTACAAGGTAAACCATTACGTCTTAGAATATAATTTGTGATTTGACAAAATTTGTTTAGACTTTCCTCACAAGTGACACAATTATTTTCGCAGTTTAAGGAGTGAAGCCATTCAGAATATGGGAAATATATCCTTCTTTTCCTGGTATAACCAGACCATGAAAGGATGCTTTCAAATGTTTCCAACAGCTACAGTGGAGTTAAATTTAAGAAAGGGAATCTAGGTAAGACCATAGCTTATCGAAAGGTTGTCACTCAGCCTGAACCCGATCCAGAACCTAAGACTATCAGAACCTTGAGGTTCAGATCAGTTTGCAGAAATCCAGCCTAAACAATACACAGGACAATATAACAGTTTTCTCCATTTTTGAGTCTGTGGATAATCATTGCCATTAAACTTTCAAAAATGTCACTGAATGTAATTCAGGGTTCTATGTCAATGTTGTGTTTGGTACGTGGGTGAGATTGTGACACCAAAAGAAGATGACAATGGACCAGAATGCAGTGCAGCAGTAACACATTAAGCTTTGTTGGACGCAGAACAGGAAAATTGCAATGACATCAGTATATGAACGGCTGTCTCCACCTATATGGGGTTTCCAACGGGTGGCTCAAAGCTCCCGGTAGCTCACCCAAAGGTTCTGAGAATATAGTGGATGTAGTTCAAACTTAAACCAACACAGCTTCACTCAGTAAATTTGCTCCACATGCAACTAAATCAAATACTCAGACACACCTTCACCCTCTTCAACACCAAATCGTTATTTGTATTTGAATAAATGTGACCAGTAATATAAGACACGAGGAGCTCTCAGCCCCTTTGATTTAGTCAAAGTGGCTCTCAGAGTAAAAAAGGTTGGAGACCCCTGCAATAGTGTCACAAGAGGAACGCGCTGTGAGCAAAGGCCTCTGTAAATCAGGCCTGGCTACAGTAACAGGTAAACCTGATAAGGAGCAGGATAAATACAGCACCCAGATGTAGCTTTCACTGTATCTCGGTAGACCAAGACTAACCCTAACTGAATGAATGTGTGGGTAGAAGGTGAAGAGGAGTTCCCATCTATATCTCAATCTTTCCCTCTGATCTTTCTCTCTACGTCCTTCCATCTCATTTTCCCTGCTTTTCACTTTGAATCTTTCTGTCCTCTTCCCACTTTACATTTTCTCTACATTTAATTGATTGTTGCTAATCCAGCTTGCTGTGAACCCCCCCCCCCCACCTCATCTCCTCTTTTTCTCTTCCTCCCACAGTTACCATCTGGACTGCCTCTGCCGGTTGGTGGGATGGAGGGATGCTGAGAGTGAAAATAAAGACAAGATGAACAAGAGGGGGGAAGAAGTTCTGACTGCAGATCTCACAGGCTTTCATTTTTCATGTGTACCTACACATACTGTCCAAAACTGATTCTACAAATGAGGAAACTGGGTCTTACTTCCACACACCTGGATGGTAACATGCAACATCATGTTGTACCTTCCTTTTTTTCACATTTTGCTAAGTGTTAAAATGTTAATGTCTGTAAAGTATGAAGAATGAAAAGTACCCACAGAGAAATTGTGGATGAGATTGAAGCAGCTGTACAGGTTGGTTTAGGTCATCTTGCAGAAATACGGTAATTGGATCCTCCACTGATTAGCACATGAATATCAGTTGTCTCATTAACAGTTGTATATCGTATGTCTTCTGTTGCTCTGAGGGTTTCTTTCCACAGTTTGATGATGTCATCAGGTTTATTTTTATTTTGCCTCCGCACCGGCAACAGCTGGTTGTCCGTTCGTCTAATTCTTGTTCACAAAATGCGGTTTTGGCCTTGTGAACGCAATATCTCGAGAACTCTTCAAGGGAATCCCTTCACTTTTGGTAAAAGTGTCCACTGGGACTCAAGGACAAACTGATTATATTTTGGTGGTCAAATGTCAAAGGTCAAGGTCAGTGTGACCTCACAAAACACTTTTTAGCCTCAACTCGAGACTTCACAGCAATTATGACAAAACTTCACACAAATGGTTCATATTTCATATGACTCTGGATAAACAGGGATGTCATCTGAAACTAGACTGAGTGGAGGGAGGCAGACGACCACGAGGAGGTGATTGTGGTTTTTGGAGCTGAACCCCCGGTGGTGTTGATTTTGACCATTCTTTTTTTAAGTGTGTCTCTTGTTACTCCGTGTACTTTACGGATCAGAATTACACTTGGGCGTTTGTTCAATCAAAATGACAAACTGCTACCAACCACAATCCTCCAGGTTTGTACTGAAATGATACTGGTAGGATTGATACCACACTAATACTGATTACAGAACCTGCAGCTGTCATGAGCTGCCCCTTATATTTATGAGTTATGAGACACTTTCTTGGACTTTGACTGGAATGTTTGGATCTTTGTTTAGTTTCTGTTTTACTTTGAAATGACATATATTGTGTGTCTCATGTTTGTTTTTACTTTCTGTTTTTGTCCCGTTTCCCTCCTCAGTGATTGTCTGTCTAGAATAAGTTTTCACTGTTATCTTTGCTTATACGTCTGTGTTAGAGAATAAATGTGGCTCACCTCACTCCATGGGGATCCTGGGTTGTGAGCCAATAGGAAGCACAGAGGAACTGTAGGAAACAAAGACGGAACATGTATAATCATTTTACAGTGTAGTTATACATAGTTTCATAAAAAGTGTTCGTAAGGCTGCAAGAGCAAGGGAGAGATTAATATACAAAGAGAAGACTAAATGGAGAGAGTAAAAGAAACAGAGAGCGGACACTGGAGAATTAGTTCCAATTAATTAATTAAGCCATGAATGAGAGATGATTCTTGCTCTCTTATCTTTCTCTCTGTGTTAATGGTAATGAGGTTGATAGACCAATATATCAGGCTGGTGCTGCCCTTTATCAGATATTACCGCTCACAGCCTCAAGCGAACAGTCTGGAACGTCTGCAGGCCGATAATGTTTATTTAAACACTGCAATCACTACTTCTTGATCTAATGAAAGTTATCAACTATTTACACAGCACATTTCCCTCCAGTGTGCTTCAGGGTGAACAAATTAAACTAAAATGACCCAACAAAACATGAGATAAAAATGACAATAGTTCCATTGAAAATATCAAAAACAGTATGAAAGAAAATCAAAAGGCAAAACAAGAGTGTAAGAATGGTGTGGAAGCAGATTAATGACTTCTCACTAATTACTTCAGTTATGACAGTGAAATGTTAAGTTTGTTCAAAGCCCCAAACAACAAGAGCAAGTCTTCGTGATCAGTAATAACAGGTACTAACAGGGGTGGACAGTAATGAAGTACATTTACTTCAGTACTATACTTGAAGTAAATGTGAAAGATGGCTACCTCAGATGAAAATGAGACAGAAGAACCTTCAAGTCCATGTTTTAATTTTTTTTTTTTTTTGAAAATTAAAGAGTCCTTTTGATTTAAATGTTTGTTGTGTTTAACACGACCAAACCTTTCTTTGTTGATTCAATTGTTTTTTTTTATGGCCATTTCTATCAGCTTTGTAGCATATTCTAAAAGCTGTTTATTGTACAGGGTCTATGTGTTGACATAAAAAAATTACTTTTGAATACTCAAGTATTTTTAAAAGCAAGTACTCCAGTACTTTAACTCAAGTAAAGATCTGACTGAAGAACTTTTACATGGAGTCATATTTGACTAGGAGGATCTGTACTGTGACTCAAGTGATGGAGTTGTGAACTTTGTCCACCTCTAGGTATTTTGAAAAAAAAATTGTGCGTCCCTGTAGAGTGACTCTGTGTGTGTGAGGATGCCGTTCAGTGTAAATATGAGTAGGAGGTAGCAGTGATTTCCACAGGGACAAGGGCCCGCAATACAAAACTGGATTTGACTTATGCACACACACACACACACACACACACACACACACAGTTTTACAATCATCCAGGGAGTGTCGAAGTGAGATGTCAGGTGGTCATTTATCATGCTGAACAGTCTGTTGGCCGCCCAACAACTAATCAGTAAACCAGTCAGTCAGCTGGTTGAAGCAGTAAAACAAACTTTCCCAGAGACGTATCTCACAGTGCACACGAGAGGGCTGAAAGAACAAAGCAGGCATGCTGGAGATACATCAACACCAGCATAAGTTGTTCTTATTAATTACTTACATTTTTTGATTTATATACATTAATAAAGCCAATAGTGTTCATGTATAAACCCTTCAATAAGGAGGCTTTGATACTATTGCGATGTACATCCAGAAGGAGAAGTGGATTTATTTTGCTCCTTTTTTATTTCTTCATTTGTTCAATCTGTCGGTGACTGTGTATTGAAAATACTTTTTTAACCAGATTTAGCTACAATTTGCTACAACAATGCTGTTTATGATTAATGCAGATTTTAGTAATGAACCAAGTAATTTTCTGATGGACTGAATGATTCATTAGTTAATTAATTAATTGGGTGACCGATTTATCTATCTTTTCATTCCCCTTTTTGTTTTGGGCACATTTGGGGCCCTAATTTGTAACTGGAGCAGGGCAGGTAACTGTAGCATACGCAATGAGGCTGTATTGTTCTTTAATTATATTCCCTATCCACAGTAACTGTGTTTACACTCAGTCTCTCACTTTGTGGTGTAGAGTGACTCAGCGCTAAGCATTTCTTTTTACCTTGTCTCATTAGTGAACAACAAACTAATGCCATACATTCACATTTTAAGTTTCCTTCATTCACTGAGCAGCAACTGTTGCTAGATGTGTGTTACAAAAAGGCAGAATATTCTTTTTGTAAACTACCTTAAAGGTTGTGTATGCTATATGTTTCCTCTGCTGCCAAACGTGGTTTCTTGCCAGGGGCAGGTGGTGGTGGTGGTGGTGGTGGTGGTGGTGATCGTGGTTGCTTGCTTGCCAAAAACTTCAGCCATTATTTAGTTTAGAATGTGTGCTACTTCTTCTTGTTCTCATGTTGGGCTGAAGGCTGACTGGAAGCCGCAGTGGCTCACCAGCTCAAAGTGGTTTACAAGACAGTATTGGCTGGGGTTAGCATATTAACTTTACTAAAAGAAAATAAGTGATAAAAACAGAAGCAAAACAAGAGTTAACATTGACATTGTTTGAAATTTGAATGGTTTGATGCTGAACTCGCAACGTTTCTTCTAGAGCGTGTGAATGCTAACATTGGCTATGTAGCGACTGCAAAAAATTTACATATAGCACCTTTAATGTTGTATTCGCTATCGACAATTGACAATCTCCACGAACATTGGAACCTTGCCCGAGAAAACACAAACAGCCCAATCACTGGGGTGCCCTGCATAGCATGCAAAATAATAATAAAAGCCCAATCACAGTTCTTTGGATCTGCATGTGGTATCTCTGTAGCTGTAATTTCTCTGGAGGTGCACACCAGCTATAACAAAGCCTCAGAAATTATACACACAGCTACTTTAGGTACACTTTCATTTTAAGGGCCATCATGTGCTTTTCTCTTCTCCCACCATGAAAAAATTAAATTACTTGTTTTGTATTACACTACTAGTAAGAGCTGAAGAATATAAATGTTTGATATCAAGTATCAGGTCTCTGAATTGCTGTGTGTGTGTGTGTGTGTGTGTGTGCGCGCTCATGCTGTGATGACAAGACGTAGGAGTACTGGGAGCAGGAGGGATAGAGGGAGGATAAGTGTCATATTGTCATGGACTCCGCCGAGTGTTAAAGAGATTAGTGGTGATTAAGAAGGAATTATGACGACTACATTTCACACAAAACATGTGAAATATGTTTGTCTCATCACATGTTCATTGTGTGTGATAGTGATATACAAGCGTGTGCGCGTGCGTGTGTGTGTGTGTGTGTGTGTGTGTGTGTGTGTGTGTGTGTGTGTGTGTGTGTGTGTGTGTGTGTGTGTGCGCGCTCATGCTGTGATGACAAGACGTAGGAGTACTGGGAGCAGGAGGGATAGAGGGAGGATAAGTGTCATATTGTCATGGACTCCGCCGAGTGTTAAAGAGATTAGTGGTGATTAAGAAGGAATTATGACGACTACATTTCACACAAAACATGTGAAATATGTTTGTCTCATCACATGTTCATTGTGTGTGATAGTGATATACAAGCGTGTGCGCGTGCGTGTGTGTGTGTGTGTGTGTGTGTGTGTGTGTGTGTGTGTGTGTGTGTGTGTAGCAGCAGCAGGTAATGGGGAGCTAAAACCTGCAATTAATTATTCAACTTCAGGAAACCAGGACATGAGCCAAGGCCAGCTCCTCCTTCTCCTCCTCCGCTCTCTGCATCCATCTTTCTGTTCCCTGCATCTCTCATTTTTCCTTTCCCCTCACCCAATCTCATCTTCCCTTCCTCCACACCTTTAGTATCACTTCTTCCCCCTTGGCTCTTTACATTTCACCATTTTCTTCCTCCTCTCTTTCTCTCCATTATCTCACCCTCTTCCCGACTTCTTTTTTATTTCAATTGTCCTCCTACATTGCTCTTATTTTCTCTTCTTATCTTTTTTAATCTTTACTCATTTTCTCTTCTCAGTCACTCAAAACTCTTTCCTTCCCCCTTTTTTTACCTCCTCCTCCTTCTAACCCATCATCCACTTCTCCCGTTCTTCTCTCCTCATACCATGCTCCATCTCTCCCTCACTCAGTTCCTTTCCCTCCTTACTCCCTCCTTTTTTCTGTCCCATTCTTCCCTTTGTATTATTTTACACATCTTTTCATATTTCCCATCTTCTTTTTTATCAACTTTGTGACCTTTTTAATTCTCTTATCTACCTTTTCCTCCTTTTCTTTATCATCACTTACCTACTTTCCCTAATTTTCTCAGAGCATTCTCTCTTTGATCCATTTCTAGTTTTCTTTTTTCTCCCCTGTCTTCACCTTCACTCATCTCATCTTCACTTTTTCTGTCTGTTTTCCTCATTTTTCTTTTTAGTCTTTTAGTCTTCCTCAATTCTCAAGCTTAACTTTTTAATTAATTTCTTCATCCTCCATTAATTTCCTCTTGTTTTCCTCTCCACCTTCGCATCTCCTTCCCTCCTCCATCCTTTCTCCTCTCTCTCTCTCTCTGCTTCATTCATTATGCCAGCAAACAACCAGATTATATCATTATATGTCCTTCTTCTTCCACAGTTGTAAAGGCAGCAGGACACCAATGAGCCTCCAGTAGAAGTTACAGTAATCTGTAGCATCAGTTGCCGGCCTGCAGAGGAAGAAATATTCATGGAGCTCCCGAAGCTCCTCCTGCAGATCGGATAACAATAAAATGTCACTGCAGTCTTGCCAGGGAAAATAATAGGCTGGTTCTCTGCTTTTCTGTTTTTTTTCCTACAAGGCAGACCCAGATGAAGAAGAGTCTGACTGCAAAGAGAAAGTTTTTTCCTTTTTAAATGAGACATTGCTAGAGGCAGTTCTGACATCTGTATTGTTGTGCATGTGTTTACTTGTTTAAAGCTTCTCCGAATGCACACTGTATGAGTTGGTTAGATTACATTTACACCTGCCCTCAACCCTACAGGAATCAGTCTAACTTATATTTTTCATCATTCATATTTATCCAGTTTCTCTGATTTTGTACTAAAGTTGGCTGTTCATAAATTTGTTACTTGAAAGCAGTTTCTTATGTAGACTTCCTCCTCAGTATCAAGAGTAACCTAGTTAACTGTTGTTCTTCACATCCATGTTTACAGTGGAATAGGACCTGCTTGTAGCAAATGCAACATGACATGGAAAAAACTAATATGATATTCACCCCAAATGGGAATGAGAAAAAAAAGGCATATGAAAGGACAAATTGTTAAGGCACATTAATGTTTAGTCATTAGTCCCTCTCTCTCTCTCTCTCTCTCTCTTTCTCTCTCTCTCTCTGCATGATTACTGTCTAGCTGAATTGACAGGGAGAAATAAGATATATAAAAACAACTGGAATTATAAAATCCATGAAAGGTTGCTCCTTTTGGTTTCAGACTGACATTATTCCTGTATCCTCTCAATCCATTCATAGACGAAATGAGAATTACCGCCTGGTGTCTGTCTGCCTCCACCACTCATACTAGTTTCAGGTTACATCCCGGTTTATCTAGTCATATAAAATATTAACCAATTGTGGGAAATTTTGTCATAATTGCTGTTTGAAGTCTTGAATTATGGCTAAAAAGCATTTGAGCTTTGACCACCAAAATCTAATAAGTTCATCCTTCAGTCCTAGTGAATGTTTAGGCCAAATTGGAGGAAGTTCCCTCAAGGTGCTACTGAGATATCACGTCCACGAGAATGGGACGGAACGATGGACGGATAGACAACCCCAAAAAAAACAAAATCCTTTAAAACTTGTTTTTCTTTTCATTTAGTGTTCTTGAACATGTATAGTATCCCTCACATGCTAACTGACTTTCTGAGCCTTCTCAAATCATGAAAATGCCTGAAGGGGCCAGTATGCTTCAAACATACTTTTCAGATGATCAGTGTCTGAACTGTTCACACTTTTGCCTGACCAAGTGACACTGAGCTTGAAGTTGTTCATTTGAATCACACCCTGGCATTAAGACATGCAGTGTCTATGCTATAATCCTGTAAATACAGGGAATGAAAACCAAGCAAAAAGCCTTAAGTTTCAAGTGTTATACCCTGGTCTGAGAGTCTGAGTGTTCATATTTCTTCCCTGTTGAACTGTATGTTGCTGTGCCAAACTCTTTAAGTCACCACTGCTAATGGGACTGAATGGGCCAAAACAGCTACAATTTACTTTTATTGTAAAATGGCCCCTGAAGAGAATCCAGCTTATTTGTCTGAACACATATTTTGTGTTCATCCATGCTGAGACCTTGTTGAGATCAAATTCTTTTTTTGTGTTTAGGATTTGAAAGCATGTTGTCTGACAAATGGTTGCTGCTTAGCGCACTGTCACATTTTACTTACTCACTTTTTGAAAAGGTGTTTTTTCAGAGCTGGCATATCTCACAACATCAGCATAAAGCTGTTGTATGAAGATATATATGTAGAAAAGACTACAGAAGCCTAACACAAGCAACCAAGAAAATATTTATTTCCTCCATAAACACTCTGGTGTGGGGGTGAGAAGGCAGAGTGGGTGAAAAGACAGTGGGTTAAGTGTTCTCAGGTTAAGTATATTTATAGCAGCATAATTTTTTTCTTAAACAAAAAATGTAAATATTTGATGAACCAAAGTCAATGCCAAAAATAAAAAGATTTTTAGCAAAGCTTAAGAGGTTGTAAACAATAATACAGCAGCAAAACTGTTCTGTACTGTTCTTCGTTTTGCTATCCAGGATGGAAGCATGTGCATGTTAGTGCATATGAGCCCCTCCCTGTTATAACACTGAGCTCCCTCAAATTTATAAAGCACACATGCGAGATAGCACAATGGAGAATGCAGCGTTCAGGTGAAAGCAACCTTCCAGAATTTTCTCTGCTTAAGAAACCAACTTTTTGTCTAACAAGGCATCAGAAAAAGAAAACAATCAGACCAGAGCAGAGAAGGGTTGGCCAGGGTGACTACTGACTCGAATGCCAGACTGGTAGTCCCTCAAAACATCCATTAACTCTTTAAATTTTTTACCGGCTCCATCAGTGTCATTCATGTGACCACAGTCTCAGTGGATAAGCCCAAGGATGAATTTCTTTCCCAGTCTGAACATAGAGCCGGTACTGTCTGGCTTTACTGAGATTCAGCCCTACAATCTGCTAAAGGGTCCGGCTGGACTCAGAACTGGCTTTTCTTCTTCATTAGATTAGATTAGATTAGATTAACTTTATTTATCCCACAACTGGGAAATTCATTTACCACAGCAGAAAATAAACATCTATAGAATAAAACATCTATGGAAATATACAAGAAAAATATACCAAATATACACTAATAAATACAATATACACAATACACACGATATGTACATGAAAAAGTGCAAGTTTGCACATGACATATTAGAAATTGCACAAATAAAGCTCTGAGGAAATTCAAAAGTTATGAATTTGACATCCTCATTGACTAAAATATAGGAATTTCATGTAATAATAATAATTCATTTTATTTCTAAGTACCTTTCAGGACACCCAAGGACACTTTACATAGCAAATAAAGTAGTTAATGGGATTTTCAAATTAATGACCCCAGTGGAATAAACATATCAGTTTTGCTGCTTGTATTGACGTTTGAAAGATTTCTGCAGTTATGTGCTGCAAGTTTTTGCAAGTTGCACTCTAAAGGTTTTAATCCTCACTGATCTGTGTGAGCTTTTCAGACTGTCATAAAGATGATTTCAAATGGATTAAATACACTGTTAAGAAAATAGCTTACTAGGTGTTTTCACTATTCTCTCCAATATTACTATTCTGTCAGTATAATCTGCTTTACTGTTGTCATTGTGCATGATATTTCTTTAATGAACATAGAGTTAGTCATGTTTATCCGTCCATGGCTCCACCTTTCTGTTTAGCTGAAGAAAAATGCCACAGAAGTTTTATGGCATTTAAAAATACTATCACTCAATGTTCTTTTCTTCTTTCAGTCTCGTATATTACACTGTCTCTTTATTCTTCCCTTCATCTCTCTCAGCAGTGCAGTATGAAGATGAGGTCTTGTGTAATAAATGTGTCAGTCAGCAGCATTTGGTCTATTAAAGAAGTTATGAAGCCTGCAGAGCTCTATTTCTGATGGTTCTCCTTTCTTTTTCATTCATTTGTCTTTCATTTCTTCCCCTCCCTGTTAAAAAAAGTGATCTCTCATTCCTCCTGCCATTCTTCCTCTCCTGTCTCTAAAAGTACAATTGTCTCTTCCTCTCAGCAGGAACAATCTTAATTGGGTCAATTCACAGCTCAAAGGAAGAATCAGGAAATAAATCTATCTTCTACACAAACACACACAGAGTTAAACCCAGATGACTCATTCAGTCCTGCTCCTTGACCAGGCCCTACAGTTAATGGTCTCAGTGTTTCTACCTGCAAGTGTTTCTACCTGCTGTCAAAGTGAAGGGTGAGGCGCAATGACAAGTATAAATGGGGACTCACCTTCAGGTAGTTTTTCCTGTACAGAAATTACAGTGCTGTAGCTGCATGGTTGTATACAGGAAAAATGGCAGGAGTAATTGTGTGAAGAATGCAAAAGAGAGCGTGAGAAACCAGTTCAAACTACTGTAACAATTATCTTAACGCTCATCACTACAAGTGACCCATTTCACATTACCCATAGTCATTTGATCAGTTGTTGATACAAAAATATTGCTTAGTGCAGCTCTCAAGGCAGTGTTCTAATATCAAACTCGATTTCTCTCCCAGTGACCACCAACCCAGAAAATGCAGCTAAATTTAGTCAATGAGAGGATTTCCCAAGGTTGGTCTCTCCTCTAATACACGATCATGAACGTGTGAGACTGTCCTGTAAATAACGAGCCCATAATTCGTCTGTGCAGCAGGCTATTATGACAAAACACAGGAATATGACACAGGAGAGTGGCGTTCTATTGTAACCATGACAACAAAGATTGGCTAATGTTGAGGAAGAACTGATTTTAACCCAAATCATGATCTTTTCCTACACCAAACCAAGCCATGACCGTTACTATAGTAACCATGGCGACCTATTTCCAGGTGTCAAACTCATCCTAGAGAATTAATCAGATCAACATCATATTTGGTCGGTCTAATCTTAAGACCATCCTAAATTGTGACGCTTTTGAAGTTTGAAGAACTTGTGAAGTTTTTTGTTGGAGGATCTGCCTGTGGCAGCAATTTCGATGATTCGCCATTCACGAAAGAGGAAGTTGCTATAACTCCAACACATATTTACAAAACTGCCCCAAACTTTATATGTTTGATAAGAGTCCAGGCTTGAAGACATCTAAATGTTAATATTCAGTTCTGATTATAGTGCCCCCTTGTGGCAACAGGAAATATTTAAGGTTAATATTTTCATTTTCTGCTTTACAATTGATATACAGTAACATGTATGCTTGTGTGATCTCTGGCTCCACACAGTTGACAATTAAGAATGCAAATTAACATGCAATACGTCTAGCCAAGCACCACATGGTCTATAAAAACTACAAGAAAAAACTACACTAAGTATTAGATAAAACAACTGGATTAGACTTTACCTATCAACCAGTCTGCTGCTTTGCAGCAACACTTTGATGGACTTTGTTCATTCGAAACAAAGAGAAAAAGAAACATTTCCTTTCTCAGATGTTTTATGTGAGACTTCTTTTCCATCTTTCCATGATACTCATATATACACAAACAGAAAAAAAGAGTGACAAGCATAAATAACAGAATGACAAAATCAATTTCCCATTATACAGGAGACAGCTTAGTGACTCACAAACACACACACACACACACACACACACACAAACACACACACACACACAGACACACACACACACACTGGTCAGAGCTGAAATAATGCAATGCTAAGCTTCCCAAAAACTCCTGATGTGGCTGTGTGCATGCTGCAGGCTTTACTCAAATCCCTGGTTAAAGCTCTGGTCTCGCTGGGAATTAGAAATTAATAAGCTTTATTACTGAGGTGGTAAATAGAATACAGCTTTAATGCTAATATCATCAAGCTTAAGCAACAATTCAATAAAGCAGCAGATTCACCTCTAATTCAGTGTCCAAGGAAAGAGAGGAGAGGAAGTGCTGCAGCAGACTACAACAAAATGTAGATGCTGCATTTATCTCATGTTTTGTACAGTTACAAAATGATGTTGCAAACTTTCGGTTGCTTTTTCAGCAACATCTTTGTCCTTTAGTGGCAAGAAAATCACATTTTAGTCAAAAGGGAGGAAGGCTGGAGCGACTAATGTAAGATGAGCAAGTGCATTGATCTTTCTCCTTTAAGCTGCTCAAACACACTCTCTTTCTCAAGTCGTCACATGCAGACATTTGGTCAGGGCTCCTTTGGCATCACTTTTAATGCACTGGCTACAGTGCTACAATTATTAGTGCCTCAGCACCGAACGGTGCGAAGACCCTATTGAAACTGTTGTTTATTATTTTTTTTGAAGGTCTAAACATGCTCAAAAACTCACTGAACTTTGCTCACTCATCAGGCCTGGTGAAAATGTTGATGTTTTTTGCACATGGGAGTGGCAAAATGCCTTGATAGCACCTCCTAGAATGAAGCAGCCTTCTCCCTCTGTTTCACCTACGTGTACCAAATTTGGAAGACACATACAACATGCCAAAACTTACAAAAAAGCTACTTGCGGCAATATTAAATTAGACCTAGACCTAGATCTATAACACGTTTTCAGCTATACCAGGTGGTATGTCAGTGTTGTATCAACAGCTTGTGTCATGACTCCTGCCTCAGGTCTGTTTATTTTGCCTGTTCTGCCTCTGTCCCAGCCTTCAGCCACGTTCTCACTTCCTGCCATTCAGCATCTGACTACCAGATGCCCTCAGATTTTCCTCCAGTCTCCCACACCCACCTGTACACCTGTTCCCCATTATCCATCCACCACCTCTCTCCTCATGTTGTCTATATTATCTTTGTTGCCCGCAATGGTACCTAAACCTGAACCTGACCCTGTCTGCCTGTCTCCCTGTAAGCCTTTATCGTCCTCACCATTTTCACAATTGAAGTTATTTCACTTCATCTGCCTGCCTGCCTGAGTGTCAGCGTTTGGGCCCTTGACATCTTGATGCCGTGGTCACAAAACTTGATTAATGCGGGCAAGAAGAAAATGTTCCAATTCATGTAAGCAAGGTCTGACTTTTCTTGGATCGACCATCCAGTGGCCGTTAGAAGAAATGCACTGGTGTTAGCAATAAACCATACAGTAAGATGGCTTCTTCCACATACACACAAAATCATCGGACAAATAAAATGTGGTATTCTAAATGAATGTCAGTTGACACTAAACTGGTTTCAGAAGAGGAGAACTGTAAACTACTGTATCAGTTCTTATGCTTGTATTTAGCCCATTTAGTACTAGTCATGTACTGTATACTTTTACACAATGCTATTTAAAGTATTTAGCTCACCACTCTGCAGTGTTCCAGTCTGCAAATAGGTTTTCCAGGAAAACGGATGTGACTGGAAGTTAACAGCTGCCTGGAACAGAAATACATCCAAAAATGAAATTTTTTGAGCATGTGCACATTCAGCAAAAATGTCAACATACATTCTGTAAGTTTGTTCTGTAATAAAGAGTTAAAACTGGCAAACATTTGTATAAATGAGAAATGCTTGAAGTGGGCTGGTACGCACCGGTACGCAGTACCGCCACTTCTCACGAGCTGCTGACTCTCTTTTCTGCCCTTTCCATTTCAGGTTCTGGGCGATCGACCCTATATGAACTGCATTACCCAGAAGGCACTACGTGACTCACATGTTCACTCTTGACAACTCAAGTTAATCCTAGCAGAGTCCGTCTATGCTTATTCTAAGTTCTCTGATGATAGTTTAATTAACCAAAATGTGTCCACAGGGATCATGGAATATGATAAGACACTATCACTTGGCTCCACTGATAGGTGAGTTCTACACACACACACACACACACACACACACACACACACACACACACACAAAGAGCTGTACACACACACATACATAATATACGGTATTCAACTAATATTTTGGCAAATGGCTTCTTTGAGGAAATAAATTTATATTGTGCACCTCAGTGATATATCTTAGTGTCTTTAATTTACTGTAGAAATTTAGAATTGAATAATTTTTTACTTAAATCGGTCGATGCACAGGTGAGTACTGGCACTTTTTTTTCCCACTTCAAGCACTGTAAATGAGTTTGTTTTTTGTTTGACCTTCAGACTTCATTGAGTCATACAGGGAATACTATATGGGTAGTTTAGTTGGATGGGTCTATGCATCATCTTCAAGAAACAAATGGCAATTAAATGGCATCTTGCTTAAGGATACAACACTGGGACATTAAGAACTGTGGGTTGTAAAAGAAAAGGTTGCACATTGTTATGGGAAGAATATTGAAACAAACTTTCAAACAAGCACTGACCTGAGAGCCATCCTTGTATTTTTGGTGACAAAGCTGAGTAGAACACAATGTAAAAGTCACAGCTCATTAACAACTCAAAGGATAATCATGTGTTTCCTGGTGTCCTGCCCCAGCCATGTCAGTTCTTTTAGTGGTGTTTTAACACCTCCTAGTGGTGGGTTTGATTTAATAAGAGGTAGTTTTCGTGATCTGAAAGCTGGCAGTTTTTTTTTCGAGCAGAACAAATAGCGGACACATAACTTATCTACTGCCGCCCTATCGTTTCAGCTTGTGACAGCATCATCTGATATGCGTAACTTCATGTTCAAATCGTATTCTGTGATATTTGTGAGGCTTGCCCGGTACATTTATAGTAAAAATTCAGACATTTTGGTTCATTTAAAAGCCTATTTTTCCTATTTGGGGGAATTTTTCATTGGGAATAATAGTCAATAATTGTCAACTTTTATTCACTGTAGTGTCCAAAAAAATCAGTCTAACCACTAGGGGTCGCTTGTTGGTTATACCAGTATTATTATAATTATCATAATTAGGAAGAAGCACATATATTCAGTGTTGTACTATAACCAACAGGAGACCCATAGCGGTTAGACTTATTTTTTGACACCACAGTGAATAAATATATATAGAATAGTGACGTTATTGAATATTATTCCTAATAAAAATTCCCCCAAATTATGTAAAAGCACATTTCTCCAAACCAAGTGTTGTAGTATAACTAGCAGGAGACCATAGCTGCGTGACACTGACACTGCAGTGTATGACAGTGAAGTTATAACTGATTGTTACAAGTTTAAAATCCAAGACTAGCAGAGTCTTGGATTTTAAACTCGAGAGTGCACAGTTGAAGCACGCTTTTCAGCTGAGCACAGGTGTCTGAGAGCACTAGACATGCAAATACAATTCATTGTAAATGTATGAAGAATGCACGTGACAGGGCAATACAGGCGGACACAACAGTCCAATGAGAACTTCAACATTTGCCTGAACCCACGAGGCCTGAGATAATATTGAAGTATTGAGTGAGACTAATTTGATTTTCCTCCTTCCATCTTTCACCTTGTTCTCTGCTGTTGCGTTGCTGGAGCTGATACACTGGCTGGATAAGTGAGCACCAGGATTTTATCAGCCTGCAGAATTATGAAGGAACAGCATTCATCCTCAGCTGCAGCTTCAGATTCCAAAGATTTTTGTCTTAAGTGCAACACACATCAGCCACATGACATTACATCATATCGCTTGTTGTGGATCTTCAGTATAACATTTATGAGTTTTTTAGTTTCGTTTTATTTTTTAACTGCCCTCCTAACTAGAGAAATAATTTAGGGGTGCACAGACTTGCAGAGACATACTGTATCTTTGGAGAGCCATATCGCTCTCTTCACCTCACCTGTAAATCAAAAAAGTGTGGGCTGTACTTTGATGTCTTTATATCCATCACTCTTTCTGGGTAAAATGGTGTTTTCCCCAGGTGAAATGAGGAAATGTGACTCGGTGAGGTTTTTCTGTTTGTTTGTTTTTTCATTAAGGTTTGAAAAGATACGGATGAAGGAGAAAAAGATGTGTCTCATCTGATGTTAAAAACTGCATTTAGAAACATTCAGCTGCTGTGTGAATGTTGCCTTTGAGATCCTGAAAGCTCAAGTCTCTTTCAAGGGCTCCCCTGTAATTTCACACTCTGTATGCACACAGACAAAAAGCTGAAATTAGCCAGTTTGTCAAGAATTGGCAACAATGAAAGTGACAATTAGAGTCGTGAAATGTGTTTGAGTGTTACTGCACAGGGCACAGAGAGAATAGGACATTAGACCACAGGGAGTTAAAAAGACTTACTGTACACCACAGGGACTGGGATGTTAGGGCCAGACCGCACAGGGAGTGACTGATGAGGGTCTTAAACTACTGGGGGAATGGCAAAAAGCTTCTCTAAAGGGATCTTTGTTGAAAGAGGTTAAAGTATGACACACCAGGATCTGGTCGGTATTCAGGAGGTGAGTGATTACTGCTGTACTCTGCAGGGTATAAGAGTGCACAGTGGGGAGATTAGCCTTTAGTGAGGAGGCCTAGAGCGCTTTTGATAAGTTTCTTTTCTCTGGTTTTTACATTTTTCTAGCTCCGCTGGGGCAAGTAAAGGGAAGTGTCTGGTCTTGCAGGCTAACTGTGCAGCTACTATTCTCTCACTGTTTTCAGGAAGCTCTGCATTTCAAGTGTCACTTTACGAAGGGTGCCTTATGTCGCATTACAAAGTCATGCTCATGTCATATCAGATTTCTCCCAAATCAAGTTGTAATCTTTAAAATAAAAATAAAATAAAAATGGCAACAAACCCAAGAAATGCTCTGATTGTGGTCCTCAGGGTCAACACTGTTTTCTCATCTGATAAGTTTCTCTAGTATAAAATGACTGTATCAACATGTAATGTTAAACTGTCACACCGCGGTGAGGTCAAGTTGGGTTTTTGTCCTGTCTCCATGTTTTGTCTTGTCATTTCCTGTTTTATTTTGAAAGAGTAACTCTCCTCTCGTTTCAGGTCACTTGCCCTTCCTCACGTGTCACCGGTCTGATTGTCTTCCCTGATTCCCGATTGTGTCCACCTGTTCCCCATTACCCTCATGTGTTCAAATAGTCTGCGTCTCCCTTTGTCTTGTGCCAGTGTGTTCGTCTTCGTTCATGTGCGTTCACCCCAGCCTTTTTCACAGTTTGGTCCACAGTCAGTGTCACAGATTTTGTCGGTTTCCTCCGAGAGAGATTTTTTGTTGTAAGTTTTATATCCTCGTTTTGTCTCCATAGTTAATGCTTGCATAGCCTTTTTGTTTCCTCTGTGTGGAGTGATTATTATTTACTTACCTTTTCATATTATAGTGCCTCCAGTTTTCAGGAGAGTTTTTGTTGTTTCTATTTCATTTCTTTTGTTACTTATTTTTTCCTCTGTAGCGAGAGTGATCTTCTGTTAATGTTTTCTGTAGTCTATTCCTCCCTTTTTGGAGCGATTATTATTTTGGTAATTTGTTAAACTACTGCGCATCAGAGGTAATATTTCATAGCCTGTGTTTATTTCTCTGTCTTGGAGTTAAGAACCTGAAATTTCCAATAAAGACTCTGATACCCTGCATCTGCGTCCTGCGTCTAAGCCTGGTCGTGACATAAACAAGTGACATTATTGAGGAAGAATATACACAGACTTCAGTGTATTCAGTGTAGACTTGCTGACACCTACAAACAACTCTGTAACCCTACTGAGTTGGCCCCTTGATCCTTTCATCAAGTAGAACACCCCTTCTTCCCTCTTACATCACCAACGCTTTATTGTCTTAACAGCAACTTACCTATAGATATGTTGATTCAGTCTAAGGGCCCTTCCTGCCCTACCTGTGGATATGCCCATCCAGCCTAAGAGGCCCTCCTACCCCCTTGATAACTTGAACCTAGGTGTTACACTGCAAGACCTCTAGAGAATGTTACCTTTTGTTTCTAATTTCCTTTCCTGTCTGACCAAATGTCTGTAACCCCAGGTATATGCAAATACAGTTGTCCATCCCATTGTCTTGAACTGTGGAACTGTGTAACTGTCCCCCTGCCCTTCACTCTGGGTCAGTCTACTGCCTCAGACCCGCTCTGTGTCATTTGGCTCACCGTATCCTGGGATACCAATAAACTTGCATCACTACAGCAAACTTGAAACTAAGGACTCGGGTGAATTTTCTTCAACATTATCAACACATCTGCCGCTTTTTAGGGCTGTTCACTATCTTATAGCTCATAGTTTTAGTTTTGCTGTAGTTATACTGTCTGGTTCACTCTGAGCATTTCCTGCTGCCACAGCTGTTTTAAGTAAACGAGCTCTGATGAAGCCACAGTACACCACCTGCCCAGCTCCAGCAAACAGACACAGTCAGAAAATAGCTGGTGAAGCAAGTAAAACATCTGGCAGCTCAAAAGCCAGATCATTTTCTCAGGAGTTGGTGGAGACTAAACTGGGGCTAAACTGGGGCTACTTATAACGTATAAGAAGTATTATACGTTATAAGTAGAATATTATACTTTACTACTACTACTTACTTAATACTTACATTCCAGTGTGTGTGTGTGAGTGACCAAACCATAATAATGTTGCTTTGTGTCTGGTGGATGTAGATGTTGGCAGATGTTTGCTAACAGGTTAGCTATAACTATGTATCAAGTGGCGGCTGTGTATTTGTCTGACATGTATTGAACCTCTATATTAACCCTGAGTGTTGTAAGCTGCCAAAATCTACAACAGCAGAAAAGGATCTGCAGCCACACTAGCACCTCTGTGAGGCTGCAGGGTTACCATCTCTCATCCAATGACGTAATTGACTCTCCAGCTTCTCGTCTTAGCATCCTCTGATCAATGAGACCACCAATGGGTCAGACTACAGTATTTTTCTAAGGTATATGAAAGTGATGGAAAAAGTAGCTTGAAACAACTTGGTACTATAAAGATGTTATACAACACCAAGATTAGTCACTGTCTCATTCGATTACTGGCTGCATTCCTAAGTGGCAACCTCCAAGGCTGAAAAATGAAGTTCCAAAAAGTACAGTTTTTGGTCTCTTGTGCAGTTGTTGGTCTCTATAGCTAATTTCCTTCATGACAACTGTACCGGCGGTGGGTTTTTATGTAGCTCACCAGTTTACATTTTATTAAGGCTTAAAGTTATGTATAAATTGAGGGTGGGCCGCTTTGAGTGACAGGTGGTTGAGCATATGCTTGCCACAAACCAGCATGCACTGAAGTCTCGTCTCCACACACGCCCCTCCTCTTTGCCCATTTTTGGATTAGCTGAGAGTTCTGTGGAGTCAGGCACTGCCAAGATGGCGACAGCGGGACAGCTCACTCTGAGCTTCAAAACCGCTCTTCAGAAACCTATGGGCGTCGTTATGGAGGCTATGTCCAAATTTATATACAGTCTAGTAGTATTCCTTGTAGGTGGAGTGAATGATCTTGTCTTTACTACAAAAACTTTACTCAACATGGTTCTTGTTCTGATTATGTCAACAAACCGACCAGGCATCTGAATCTACCAAAGCCTGATACAGGTAACTACAGAATTTCACCAGCTGACTCTTTGTAGTTCAATATCTTTTATCCCCAAACATCATCTGACCAATAACCCCTGTGCAGTCACGTTACTGCCACGTAAGCAGTGGTCATCTGTCATATTACCAGCTAGTTAGTTTCACTTGAGTGAATTAACTAACTAGCTAGATAACATTAATTAACATTAATGAGGCATCACTATGTATTTTTGTTTTCATTGCAAGAATATCCTGGAGGCCATTAATATTTGCATATAGATATCAATTGCTCCAGTGTTTATGTTCTTCACTGACACAGATAAAAATTCAAAAACTGCATCTATCAAAGCCTTGGGAAGGGAGGAGAGGCACAAGATGAGGAGAGAGAAAATAAAGAGAGGGGATGGAGATGAGAGGAAGAGCAGGCCCTGCCCACTGTTCCCAGGATAGAATTAGCATTGTGTCCCTGTGCTGTTCAACACAAACAAAAACTGAATGGTCTAATTACCACAGATAACACACACATACAAAGTCAACTCATCACTGCCTTATTTGGTTTTGATTAGATTTCAGTGTTTTTTTTGGTGTGAGTTTCCCTTTACTGGACCAATTTAATTAAACATGTCAACAGATCAAGGTTAGTAAAGGTATTGCAGCATTTGCTGTAAATAAAGGTTGGACTGAGATTTGCATATAGCAAACACTGTTGGGGGTTTGAAAAATAACGTCAGCTACATTTAAACAAGAGAGCTCTCCGTGGTCAGCGAGGGGAAACTAACAGTCTTCCTTCCCACCAATTTCAGCCAGGTAATTTATTAATTAATCCTCCCATTGCGCACAAATCTTAATGTAGCAACCGTGAAGGACTTGTTTGACTGTGAGATCTCAGACCACCTCTCAGCACAATAAACCACTCATCTCAGTGCACTCCATTTAGACCTTTTAGTCCCTGAACCCATGTTATACCAGTTGTTATTTTTTCATACACTTAACCCATTTAAACCAAATGTTCCCCATGTTTCCTCCGACACTTATACATGTGCACAAGCTGTTCAAAACCCATTTAAAGCCACACTGTTCCTTTTCCTATTCATTCATATGCTTATATCAGATTTTAAACAGATTTACGCTCCACGCGGTCTGAGTCAGGCAATCTAATTTGTCAAAATGCTCAGTCCAGCCATGCTTATAACCCCTCTAAAGCATTCACAGCTAAGGTTATTGGTTTTTTATGTTTCATCTTGTGAAAAGTAATGAGCTAATTAGCACTTTCTCTTGCTCTCTGGTGTTTATTATTCATGTTCACTACCTTGAGGACAGTCAGTACACACATATTGAAGGCTGCCAAATCAAAAGCCATAAAACCCTGGAGGATGTTAAATTATTGCTACTTGCTTTTGTTGATGGCACTTAACTACAAAGAAAACGTGTCATATCACTATTATACCATGGTTTTTAAATGAACAGGTTTTATGTTTGCCATATCTGTCCTATATTAAAAGTATAAATCCACAGTTATATAGAGAGATTTGAAAAACAGCATGTTTCTGGCTTGCAGTAAGTCTGAACAGAGTACTAATGCATTTATTTAATATGTTTTGCATTAAAGGAATGGAATTAATGAAGGAAAAAAAATATCCAGAAGTTACATGTGTCTTGACACGTTTTTCCAAATGGGAAAATGTTTTACTGTTATCATTAATGATTATATTATTAATACTCATTATTTATAGTGTCAGTGAGAGAGCCCCAGCTGCTGCAGCTTAAGAACAACACAAGTGAACTGAGAATGTGAGGATGAGGAGGAGGAGGAGGAGGTACAGGCAGGTGTCGAGGAGAAACGGACCAGCAGGACAGTGGGCCTGTGGCAGCAGGGAGCTTTGACAAGGTGGGAGGGTGCACTGGAGAGGAGGATCTCCTGGAATGAGATCTGGCAGGCAGAACCCCAGCGGGTCAAGTTCATGGCTCAAGCTGTTTTACGATGTCTTTCCTAGTCCAGCAAACCTTCACTTCTGGGGCAAGAGTGACTCTCCAGCATGTCCTCTGTCCAGGTTCCCTGGAGCACATCTTAAGCAGCTCCCCAACCGCACGGGGGGAAGGCTGCTAACGTTAGCGGCATGACCAGGTGCTAAAGACCGTGGAAGAGGCCAACTGCAAAGCTAAAAACAAACCTGTCCACAGCCAGAAGCACATTGCCTTCTGCCCAGACCAGCAGCCGGATTGATCACCTCTGCCATGCCATGTCACAGCAACCACGTTGAGGCCAGACGTGGTACTATATTCAGCCTCTTCAATGCAGGTGCTCCTGATAGAGCTGACACTTCCCTGGGAGGACCGCATGGAGCAGTGCCTGAGGAGAGGCTGGAAAGCACGCTGTGAGCCCATCGAAGCGGGGTGTTGAGCTTTTGCTGGGCACTCACTGAGCAAGGTCTACACTGTGCTTGGCTTCAGCGGGTATGTGAAAAGAAAAGCCATCAAGTTCACCAAGGAGGCCGCTGACAGAGCCTTCAGATGGCTGTGGTTCGGGAGGAGTTACACGTGGGCCAATGCTGACAAGCCAGAGGCTGATCAACTCTGGCTGGGTCCGCTGATTGAGGGTGTGTGATATTGAAAGACCTGAAACACCAAATGACCTCAGGAACATGACTGTTGATGTGTCCCAGCACATTCTTGGAAGTATCATTAATCAGAATCTGCTGAAATCTTTTTGCATGTATTACACAAGACGTAAGCTGCTGGAATGAGACTTCAGGTTGGATGTTTTCCTTTTTATCCTGAAAGCTGAATATCCAATCCATAACATGACCTGGGCTTCAGATTCCTGAGCTACAACACACAGACATAAGACACTTGGTTTATGTATTTGGAGCATATTTTAAATGCAGTCCACATATTGTCAAATGAATGAATCTGTTTGTCATTTCAATTCCAATTTGTCAAACTGTCTTAGTCATCATACTTAATGGTTTCGTGACACAACGGACCAAAATGCATCACCATCATCAAGTGCATTCTGGATAGAGCCCCTGTGGCTGCAATGTGAGGAGGCCTTCAGCATTTATAAAAGGCTCCTTTTTAAAGTTTGGAAGGACAGTGCTACATCAGAGCAACGAAGAAAGTCTTTCAAGGCTCTCATGCCAAGCATAATAAGAAAAAGCAATTCAACATTAAACGGCTTCCAGCACATCGTGTGGCATCTGGGGAACTGAATCTGTGGGATCAGTGGCCTGATGTTTGTCTGTTTGAGTCGAGAGTCTGGCCTAGAGTGAGCTACTGTGAAATACCACGGGCCTTTACAGGACTGTGTGCCGTGTAATGCATTAAGCCTTGCCCCACAGTGTGTGTCAGGACTAAGATGAACATGTCTGCTGGTAAGTGAACTAATGGGGAAACTGTGTCTGTTGGCTCGGTGCTGCTGCTGTTCAGGGCTCCATTACTGTGCAGGACCGTGCTGGAGCTCTGAGGTACTTTAATGTGGGCAACAACACGTACTTGTCAACCTACTTCAATGTCATACAGCATCAGCATTTTGTTTTTCCTACTTTTCCTCTGTCCGTCTTTGTATTTTGAATATCTCTTTATTTCTGTCTCTACAGGGCAACACACACAACTTGTGTGTTGTAAGTGTTTTAATTGATTTTCTTGTGATATTTTTTTTACTAGTTTTATTTATATTTTTGTTTTAATTTATTGTTCTTCTGTTACCTTGTATTTTTATTTTATATCTGCTAGACATCGCCGAAATAGTGCATCAGGTAACAGCAATAATCTTTCAAATGTGGATACAAACAGCAAAATTGGAATGTTTATCCCTCTGCATTCATTAGCACAAGTCTTCCTTGGGTATCACTATTTCAATAAAACACATTAGCCACTTGAAATTTCCATTTCTGGCACGAGAAACATATTTTACAACAGAGTTTTACCCACAGGACAGATTTAAATGATTTTACAATTGAATCCTATGTTTTAGACAATGAGGATGTCAAATGAACAACTCTTAAATTTACTCAGAGCTTTATTTGTGTGATTTCTAATATGTAATGTGAAAGATTCTGCATAAAACACAATATATTTGCAAACCATTTATTATGAATGATGAACTAATCTACTTGTTTACTTGTCTTAACGTTGGCTAAGCGTGCTTCTCACCCTGCGAAGATCTGCGACTCAGTGCCACCAGTGTGTGGGCTCACTTGGAAACCAAGGAGCAACAGCAGCAGTCTTCACACGTCCTACACCTGTGGTGTTATTAAAGAGTGACTTAAAGTGATAGGTAAGGTTATTTGATGTGGGGTTGTGTGAGGTACCTGCATTAGATTCGGATCAGCTCACAGTTTAGAGAAGCAGCAGAAGAACCAGGACAGAAGCTGAGTGATGTGCTGCTGTGGACGGGTCTTTCCGCAAAAACTGTTTCTGCTCTTTGTCCGTCTCTCTTGCTGGCACCTGCGTCAATCCTCTCTGCCTGAATTCATGGTGGGGTGGTGAATAACCTTATGCAGGTGATAAGGTAAACTTTCATATTTCTGCTACCAATCAAATAAAAGTACAGGCATGGTCATTGGCCAATCATCACTGTTGTACCTGTTTTCATACGTTTACGGACACAGGATTGGACAAAATAAAAACTCTGACAATTTGTGTCCTGGAAAAGAATACCTTTCCGGGACAGCAACAACAAAAAAGAGAACAATCTCAGGGAAACCAGGACGGGTGGCAACACTACACACAAGCACAACTGTATTACTCTGCAGATCAGCTGTTTGCACCAGACAGAGCTAAGCTTAGGTGTATTGACAGTGACAACTGCTTTTTATGTAGGTTACTGGTTAGTTATTGTGAAAAGAATCTAGCTTGTATACAATATCATACTTGCAATATACATTTAATGTAGTGTGTTTGCCTAAGTGGCCACCAAGAGGTAATTTTAATGTAACAGTGGTGTGAATTACATTTTACATGACTTACGCGACTATTATGTATTAAAAAATATAGAACTTTTGTCCTTTCATGAACAGACGGTTGATAGGTTTCGTGTTTAAAACACCCCGTTTGTGTTTGGTAACAAATTCCTTTATAATTGAGACTGGATGAAAATTGGTCTGCTGTTCATCTTCTGGGTAGGAACGACGATCTGTAGAGGATGTTGAGTAAAGTGGAGGTCGGAGCATGTGAGCGAAGCGGACTCGGAGTGAAGCAGGGAGCAGAGTACCATTTAACCTGGGAGCCGGAGTGTTTAACCTGAGTTAGGAGCGCACTTGAACCATCGACATATATAAGAACAGGTACTTGAACAGATATCACTCCAGCTCAAGCTTGCTTAAATTCACTCTGTGACACTCATGATGTTAACCTTTGCCCAGGTCTATCTGACATACTGTTTGGTATTTGGTATTAAATGTTCAACCACCTGATGTGATTTATTAATCCCCATGATGTACTAAATACATGAGGGCGATAACCTAATAATTCTCTGTTTTCCTTTAATTGTCCCCATAATCTCTGTGCATCACGCACACATTTGACTATTTTCGTTGTATTCCGTGTTGTTTTACTTTCCGTGGATTGTGCGTAATAGTCTCTTTGTTGAATATTGCTAACAGTTTAATTCAGTTTGATTAGCAGAAAAATGAACCAAACTTTGAGTAATGGTAATGGAGCAAAGGCAAGAAAGGGGAGCGACGATGCTATGCAAATAAAGTTCAAGCATTTTTTCTGTTCAAAATCATTTCAAATCATAATGAATGAATGACTGCAGAGGAGACCATTCATAATTAATCTCTGACGCATCATTAACTCCTAACTGCATATGTGTCTGCAAGGTGCACGTATTAAGAATTGGGGTCAGTATGGTTGGTGTCTGCACTCATCCCCGCAACTTTGTCCCTTAAATTAATGAGACTGAATAGTTTGGCATTCTCGGCCTGTCTTGTCAGCTGGAAGAACAAATGTTGGTATATGTTAATTCAATTCGCGACTGGAGTCACTTCTATTTATATGTGCAAAGTTGAAGCTCTTTGTGAAATGTATTTGGCCAATGTTGATGATGTAATACATCGAGACAAAAGGGCTGTAGCACCGTACATTCAAATATAAATAGCGGTTCTCTGCCTGTCAGCACAAATTGATCCGTCCTGCGCAAATGGACTGTCCCAAATACTAAATCATAGTTGTGTATAAGACATTTGATTGATATGGAGCCAGCTCCCAGTGTGGGTTCAGGAAGTAGACACCATCTCTACATTTAAGATCAGGCTTAACACTTTCTTTGATAAAGCTTATAGTTCAGGTGGGTCCCTTAACTAGCCCTTACTTATGCTGCTGTAGGCCTAAACTGCTGGGAGGACTCCCATGAAGCATTGATGTCTCTCTCTCTCTCTCTCTTTGCATTTATATCTTACTACCCCATTTCATTAACTTGTGTTTTCCCTCTCCCCTAGTTTGTGCTTCTCCTCTCTCTGTCTCTCTCTCTGTCCTAATTCTGCAGGTATCTCTGACTCTGGAGCTGCAGGATCCAGATCTGACACTACAACACAAATTATTACTGTCATTGCTACTATTAAAATTGTTATCATTATTATAATTATAATGATATTATTATTATTATTCTTGATAATGCTATTACCCGTATTACCCGTGGGTATTAGTATTACTATTTTCACTTTATCAACATGTAAGCAGTATCTTAAGCAGATCTCCTGGTTACTTTGTTAAGTGCCTTGCGCTTGCGCTATACAAATAAAATTGAATTGAATTGAATAAGTATGTCACCCAAATGTACCTACTAGCAAGAGGCTGCATTACCACAATGCAGGCTTATATAGAGTCCAATGCAGCCGCTACTGTACATCAGAATGGGTGGGTATGTTCATGCCAACCAATAGCATGTAAGCTTCAACGTCCCAAAAGACGTTCAAAGTGTACATTTGATGGGGTATTTCTGTCGTCTTAACATGTAAAACTCTGACACATTAATGCAGTGCATCTTCACATCTTCACATCAGTGCAGCTAGGTCAAAAGTTAAACCACTGGTTTTCAGTAAAGACAAGATTTCCAGGTGGCGTTTAGTTTCTCTTTAAAGCAGCTGTGTTAAAAGGGATATTTAATTCAATTCCATTCAATTCAGTTCTGTTTAATGTCATAATACAGCAGAGCAACGTACAATGACATTAGCAGTGTCATCAAGGCAGTGCTGTACAAAAAGTGCAATTTATAAAACAAACAGGAATAAAAGTAAGACAAGACATTTAATTGTAACAATAAAAGTAGTAATAGTAATAGTACCCCCCCCACACACACACACACACACATACGCAGCAGTTAAGAGAGTTTATTCATTGTTCACTGACAGCCATGATTGCAATAGAGTAAAGTGCATATCATATATAGTAAAGTGCATGAGTGCATTCCAGTTCTTTCTCAGTCCAGTCCATTATTGGTAAAGTGGCTGTGCATGGCAGTTTCCTTTTGCGGGTTGTTATATAGTGTATGAAATACACACTTTCCCACTTGGCAGGAGGTTGAACAGTCCATTACAGGGGTGGGTGGGGTTGCAGATGATGTTGCGCCCTCTCCGCACACAGAGTTTCTGGTAGATGTCCTTGATGACAGGTATCTGGGTGCCAATGGTGCGCTCAGCGCCTTTTACTACGCGCTGTAGAGCCTTCTGGTCAGCAACGGTGCAGTTGCCATACCACACCGTTATGCAGGATGTTATAATTCTCTCTACAGTGCAGCGGTAGAAGATGGCGAGGTGTTTGTAATGGGGTTGTTGGGCCTTCTTAATCAGGGAGGAGGTTTTTAGGGTCCATGTCAGGTCCTCAGTGATGTGGACACCCAGGAGCCTGAAGCTCGTCACACGCTCTACCGCAGCACCGATAATGAAGATGGGGTGATGTTTGCCTTGGTTTTTCTGAAATCCATTTTTAGTTCCTTGGTTTTTTTTAACATTAAGGGCAAGGTTGTTGTTGGAACACCATGTTACTAGATGTTGAATCTCTTCACTGTAGATGGCCTCAATGTTGTTAGATATCCGGCCTTCCACTGTGTAGTCATCTGCGAATTTAATGATGGTGTTGGATTCATGGAAAGACACACAGTCGTGCTGAATGAAGTAAAGGACAGGGCTCAACACACAACCTTGGGGGGCACCTGTGTTTAGGGTCAGGATAGAGGATGTTAGGTTGCCCAACCTAACATGCCACCTGCTTAGGTGGACAGGGTGAATACATGGTCATCTGCTGGTGATGGGGCTTTGATCACAGTCTCTGTGTTGAGTCGGTTGAAACAGGCATAGAAATGGTTCAGTTTATCAGGGAGTGAAGCATTGGTGACCGCAGGGCAGTTGTTTGGGCTCTGGTGATCAATAATAGTCTGTATTCGTTGCCACAGGCGCAGAGGGTCATTGTTTAGTCAGAAGACATCCTCAATTTGTCATGTGGTTTCGTTTTGCAGTCCTAATTCCCTTTTTGAGATTGGACCCGGCTGTGTTGTAGGCTAGGGTGTCACCGGTCTAAATGCGGAGTCACAGGCCTTCAGCAGCAGACGAACTTCACTATTCACTAGATATTATGTAGCTGCATTCTGCAAAATCAGCCTGCATGAACCATGATTCAGTAGTTTCCCCCTTCACCAACACCAAAGGTCTTCTACAGATTCTCTCAGGACACAATGTTATTGAAGTAGTGCTGTAGAAAAACAAATGTAAAATTGATTTGTGAAACAATACACTGGATTTATCTCTTCTGTCGGTTTGTCTGTTTTTTTTAGTGTGAACAGTGCGAGTATGACTGTTGACTGTGACAGCATTGGCATCAAGGAGAGAAAGTTCAGGGGTTTGATCTTTATTTACACAAATAACAGTGTTGTAAATTCATTTTTTCAATCTCTGCTCTGTGTCTTGTGTCACCAAGGTGAAACCACAGGTGAGTAGCTCTGTATTAAGAGAATATGTGCATGTTCAATATGGGCAGTGCTCCCTAGAAGAAGAATCTTAAAAGAAGCATTTTACTGCCCCCTAGTGTTGTATGTGGCAAGCTTATTAACCTCCAACCTTGGTTGGGTGTGGTCAGAACTGTGCTCGGTTGCACTTGTAACCACACCGCATAGTGATGTGATGGGGCCCCAGAATAAGCCTACGCCTCTGCATCACTGCAGCAATGTAAGGAGATAACCACTGGACCACTGGAGGTCAGCAAAAACTACACTGCACCAGCACTCCATAGGTCATCACATCTTATGACTTCCATGTGTCTTCTCTGAGGATGACTGTATTTGCTAATTGCAGTGGATATTAATTCAAGTCCAAGAAACACCTGCATCTCTGCCAGATGTGACACATATGAAAAGCACTGAATATCAACAACAGTCATAAGATACTTTTTCTCTCTGTCTGGTCAGTGTTAGACAGCCTGGCGAAAAGAAACAATCTCAGTTTAAGTTTAATTGAAAAAATGAAGTGTAATACTCTCTCATTTAAAACATACACAGAACATTACATCACTAGAAAATAAAAATCTGTAGTGTTTGTGTTTAAAACACTATAAATCTATTGCCAAACTGGGCAAACAGCCTCCTTATTCATACTAGCAGGACTGGCTGTGGATTTAAACCTTTCACTCTTCTTTCCTCTGCGTTGGCTGTCTGTGTAGTTCACCCAGATTTCTACAAGTTCCCACTCTCTCTCTCTGTGATTGTGTGTGTGTGCATGTGTGTGTGTCTCCCCTTCTGTCTTTCTGTGTGTTTGTATTCATTTTTGTTGTTTTGTTGGATTGTGTGTGTAAGTGTGTGAATTTTTTATATGTTTTTAGTTCTTTTTCCAGTGTCAAGCTGTGAGTTGCTGCATTAAAGTTTATGGAATTCAAAATTATTCTCTACCTCTCTTCATCTCTCTCTCTCTCTCTTTCTCTCCATCTTTCCATGGCAGTTTTTTGATGTCATGACCCAACATCCAATTATTTGTAAGGATAGAGGGAACCGCGCATACAGGCACACACATGCACGTAAACATGCAAACACACAAACACACAAAAAGATGTTTCACTATCCCTGTGGTTGACACTCATTGACATAGTGCCATCCATAGGCCGCACACGCTAGCATTACCCATCACACCTAAATACCTAGCCTCAACTTTTAGACCCAGTTCTAACCTGAACCAAGTCGTAAAGCAGTCGTCTCTACCTGAGGGGACATCCGTGGGTCTCATCAGAGATTAGGGATAAACAGTGTATAGGGTCATTTAGGTTGAAGGATTTGTTAATCTTAAATCAAGTACCTGTACTTTTAATCTAAAATATAATGAAGTGTTCATTGATAAATTTAGTTCATATTTAATTTGGTACACTTATCGTTTCTGCTTGTAAAATCTGCTTTCCTATCTTACACTGGGCACAAATCAAAAACACAAATGTCTGACATAGTTGTCATTTTCCCGTCCAGCTCCCCATGTTGTTTAAATAGCAAATGCAATTGTTTTTTACTGTTTTGTTTTTTTAGGTGATTTTTGGGGGGCTTTTTGTGACTTTATTATCATGACAGTCAGAGAGAGACAGGAAAGTTGGGTAGAAAGAGAGGGAATGACATGCGGCAAAGGGCCGTGGTGAACCCCCAGCAAATGCACCCATGGGTGTGCTGGTCTAAAAGTGAGGTGTGGTCAGGCACATTGTTGGAGTAATGCTATCTTGAGGCACTGGAAAGTGATTGCGTGTCTGACCAGGGAAAACCTGGTCTTAAGTATTTCACTGTTACATTAAGGCGCATTGTCAATAGAGTATATGTGTCTACATACACAACGCCTGTACACTCCGCCTGTAACGCCCGAGCAGAGTGAGCTGAAAATGCTCTTCACATGTTGGGATCAGTCAGCTGGAACATTACAATACAGCCACAGAAGGTCGGCGCTTCTTTGTGACATGCTGTGCATTGTATAATGTTGCCATGCGACATGGATGTCTCTTTTTCCACTGTTGAAATAGAAACAGTGACATGGACTTGGCTGAATGCACCATGTGCTTTGGACTATTAACATAGAGCCGTAAATGCAAGAGAACCAGCTCCGTGAAAAGATTTCAGTGCATCACTAATCACTGATATTTTAATTAGACGCACATGATGAGGATATAGAGGGGCTATTAGTACAACATGATTTAAATTAAAAAGATCAAACTGCAGAACTCAGACACTCTTCTCCTGATTTTATCCACAGAGATGATGAAAAATTTGTGGATTAAATGAAATAAAAAAAACCCTTCACTGTCAGTCACTCCTGAACTTCTCTTTCATCAGCAATCTATTCTCATGGCTCCTGTTCTCACTCTTCCTTAACTTCTCTCGCCTCTTTTTTTTTATTTCCTCTTTTCTTTCTCCTCCCTTCCTCTCGTTTTACATCCTACCTCATCACCCATCCATCTCTCAATGACTCCCCTTCTCCTTCACCTCTTTTCATTTCTCTCCTCTCTGCCTCTAGTCCGCTCAGCTACTCATTTCTTTTCCTCTCGTTCTCCCGTCTTCTTACATCACATTCCCTCCCCTCTCCTTTTTTTAACATTTCAGTTCCCAAAAGTCCTTCATCAACTCTTCTTCCTTCATTTCCTCATCTCTCCTCCTTTTTCATCACCCTCTTCTCCTTGCCTTTTTTATTTACAGCACTCTCTCATCTCGTCTTCCAAATCAAATTTCCTGATCCCTCCCTTCCTCTCTCTCCCCTCCTTTTCTCTCTTCTTTGATATTACCATCATCCCTCACCCCCCCCTTTCCTCTCTTACACAAACAATCCAAGGCCTTCCCTCTTTATCTATCTCTCCCTCATCTTTCATGATCCTTCATCTTTAATGATGCGCTGGCAACAAGTGGCAGCAAGTCCGCATAGCTCATAGTTTTTTGCAATATATTTGTATATTAGTCTATTTTTTGTCAATTGATGTTTTTTATTCTACGACATCTGACAATGGAGAATATAATGTACACAAAGGAAGAACTCCCGGCTTTAAGGTTTACTAGATATGGAGTTAAAGATCCCTGAAGAAGCCGTACCGTGGATGCAGAGCCGGGGCTAAGCTAAAGGCTAGGAGATGGAGATATAAGCCTTTTCTACCATTGATCCTCATGGGAAATGTCAACTCCCTGGCTAACAAGTGTGATGAACTGGAGGCACTTGTGAAGAACCAGCGAGCATATCATGAGTGTAGTCTCATGTGTTTCACGGAGACCTGGTTAAACGACAACACTCCCGACCGTTGTGTGGATTTACCCGACTTCACTGCAGTACGAGCGGACAGAGACGCCAGAGCAAGTGGGAAGAATAAAGGTGGAGGACTGGTTCTGCTTGTGAACAATAGATGGTTCAACCCCGGTCACATCACAGTGAAGGAGAAGATCTGCTGTACGGATATTGAACTGTTGGCAGTTGGTCTTAGATCGTACTATGTACCGAGGGAGTTCTCACACATCGTCGTTGTTGTTCACATTCAACCATGAACAGAGCCTGTAGTCACATGTGACGTCATTCACAAGACTGTTGTGAGAGTACAGACCCAGCATCCTGATGCATTACGAGGGGATTTTAACCATGTCACTTTCACCTCTCACCTGACTGGCTTCACTCAGTATGTTGACTGCAGTGGCGATTGCTCTAAGACTGCAAGGGAAACTCAGCTTCCCCTAAAATGTCAACAAAATAAGTGGTCAAATATATTCTGTTGTGTGAACATTTCATTGACTAAATATGCGCTAGAACACGTTCATCTTTTGTTCAGAATCAGCTACTTATCACAGGTAACCGACACGACTTCTTCTCATTCATCCCCGCAGCGTCACAGAGCTTTACACAGTGTAGACGCCGAGCGTATCCTGACTTCAATGGGGAAGCAGAGTGGGTTGTTCCACTGCAGCCAAACTAGACGGTGATTGGATAAATGCTCGGCTTTGTCCCGCCCATCGGACGCTCAGCGTCTCTGGGGATCTATGGGACAGTGGGCTGGCCCGGACGCTCGGCTTCTGCATGATGATTGGATGATCTGTCTGAGGCTGAGTCCCTTTTTGATTGACAGCGAAATGAGCGAATCAGCGATCTTGAAGTATAAGCATCCACCGGAGCAGTTTTCAAGTTTTTCATTCCGTTGTTCAGAGTTGATCTGGAGACGTTACTGATCCTCAGCGACTTTGTCTTTGTTAAAAACGACTAGCGTTGTGTTTGGCGACTCTCTTCTGTCACTCTGCGAATTTACATATAAATAAACGGACAAGTTTTATGATGTAGGCCGAAAATGAGCTTCCCCTCCTTATAAGACCAGCAGCCGCCACTGGTTGACTGTCCCACAAGGAAAATAAGACACTTGATCTGTTGTATGCAAATATCAAGGAGGCCTACACTGCTTCAGCTCTACCACCACTTGGCAGATCAGATCATAATCTCGTTTTTCTTCATCCTTCCTACAAGTCCTGTGTACTGAGACAGGCTGCAACCACCTGCTCATTCAGGAACTGGACCCTGGAGGCCAGTGAGTCTCTAAAAGACTGATTTGAGTGAACAGAAAATGATAACAGCAAGGACCCTGACCTTGATAGAATGCTTGAATGTACCACAGACTACATTAACTTCTGTATGGACACTGTAATACCAGCAAGGACTGTACACTGCTTTCCAAACAACAAACCCTGGATCACCAGCAACATCAAGACCCTCCTCAAGCAGAAAGAGGAGGCCTTCAGGGATGGAGACAGGGAGAAGCTCAGGTGTGAGCAACATGAGCTGAAGAGGAGATTAAAGCAGGAGAAGGAGGACTACAAAAAGAAAGTAGAGAGGAAGCTGCAGCACAACAACACCAGAGAGGTGTGGAAGGGGATGAGGACCATCACTGGCTATAAAGAGAAGAACAGCCAGGCAACATCAGATGATGTGGACAAGGCTAATGAGTTCAACCTGTTCTACAACAGGTTTGACACAGCCTCACCTGTTCTCTCTCCCACTGCTTCAGCTGCAGCTTCTCCTACAGCATCTCCTCCACAACCTGACACTGCAGCTGCAACTCCCTCCACACTGGGGTCAAGTCTCATGTCCTTTACTGTGGAGGAGGTGAGGGCGGAGCTCAAGAGGCTACGTCATGGAGAGGCAACAGGCCTGGATGGTGTGTGTCCCCAGCTGGCTGAGCCTCTCCAGAGGATCTTAAACTTAAGCCTTCAAACAGGGAGGGTCCCGGTCCTGTGGAAAACATCATGTCTTGTTCTGGTACCTAAAGTAGGAGGACCGGCTGAGATAAATGACTGCAGACCGGTGGCTATCTATCTATCTTTCTGTCTTCTTCAGAATAATCATATTTGCTCTCTCTGTTCTGCTTCACTCTCCATTTTCATATAATCTTTCTCTCCACCTCTTGTGGATAGAGTGTTTGACAAAAATGAAGAAAAAAACATGAAGGTCTTTCACTTGCTATAACATAATAAATGTCCTGGGTAAGTGAGTCCCCAAAAGGCTCCACAGTCTCACACACTCCCATTGATAAACAGACAGCAGAACTCCTGTGAATGGAGGTAGGCTGCATGGGCTGGGCAGTAACTGAACAGACAGCACAAAAGAGATTTGCATCACATCACTGTCGCATCATCACAGTGTACAAAGACTGGTGTGCTCCTAAATGCAGATATATTTTCGAGACTGTCATGTAAAATAACAAGCCCATAGGTTGTCTGTGCAGCAGGTTATTATGACCCATAGTTATTTTTTGTTGCTAGGCGACATCTAGTGGTTGTAGTTATTATGACAGGAGCAAAGGGAAAGGGCGTAGGATTAAGCAGCAACTCCCGAGGCTGAAAACTGAAGCCAGCGAAGCTTCAGTTCCTCTAATGACCACTACAGTCTGGCTTCAACTGTGAGTCAATCTCCATGGACTCCCATGGTAAAATGTCCAACTTTATAAACATGTTTACGGCCTGGTACAAAAAACTGTTTTGGTCTGTATAGCTAACTTCCTCCTTCATGACTGTACAGGGATGAATTTTTAAACAACTCACCCATTTAAATTATATTAAGTTAAGTTCTGTAAAATTGAGGGTGTGGCCACTTTGAGTGACAGGTGGGTGAGCGTATGCTTACCACAAACCACAAACACCCCACCACTTTGCCCATTTTTGGATTGGCCTGGACTTAGACACTGCCAAGATGATGACAGCGGAACAGCCCACTCTCAGCTTCACAACCACTCTTCAGAAACTTGTGGATGACATCACAGAGGCTACATCCATCTTTATTTACAGTCTATGCGTAGTATAAAGGGAGACAAAGTCCACGTCAGGAGGAGGTTGTGGTGGATGGATAAATACGACACAGGAGAGTGGTGTTCCATTCCGATATGAAAGTAGCAGTTTATGCTGTTTCTATTATCCATAACTTTTCAACAAAGTTAACTGCATCATTCTTATTGTAACCATGACAACAAAGATCATCTAATGTTGAGGAAGTACTTCTTAATCACAATGTTTTTCTAAACTTAACCAAGCCATGACTGTTATTATAATAACCTTGGCGACAAAGGTAGGTTTTCCACTTTCAATACAGTCAGCGTGTTTATTATTGTAACCATGACAACCAAGGTCTGGTATGCCGGCTGCTGTATGGCCGCTATTTCAGGAGACACTCCTATGAATCGTATTCGAGGGTTGAAAAAAACAACCTGTGTGGTTGTTCAGGTCGGGGGAGCTGTTGATATTTTCTTACACTGCTCTCAAATCCAGTGTGGAAGCGTACTGCAAACAAAAGTTTTCCGTCTCTCTTTTCTGTTGTTTTCAATATCGCCGTGATGACCCCCCTCCACCCTGTCTCTTGCTCTTTCTCTCTTCTTTTTCTCTCCTCTTTGGGCTCCTATTTCTCTCCTCCTTCTCTCTCCTTTTTAATATCACACCCCTGCTGTTTATCTATCTTCTCCTTCCCACGGCCCTCACTCATCTTTTCTCTTACTTTGCGGCTCCCTCTCGCTCCCTCTCTTTCTCTCTTCCTGGGGTCTACTGTTGCAATAATAACTAGTGTCTATCCGTGCTGTGTTACAGTGTCTGGCTGCTGTAGATAGCTTATCTTAGAAAGGCTTACACCCCCAGGAGGACAGACAACAACCCCACTGTACATGCACACGCACACACACACACACACACGCACGCACGCATGCACACACACACAACAAACACATGGGCATATGAGAAAATGTGCATACACATGACCCATGCACAGTGCCAAAACCTGACACTCTCACACGATGACACACACACACACACACACACATGGGCTGCAGAGAGAAACGCATTCCCTCACTGCTGTGTAATCATCTTCATTCACACCACTGCAGATTTGAAAAAATGCTCTGGATACCACTGCAGGGACAAACAGTGCAAACCAGGGTTTAATTGACGAGGCCTGAATCCTCAGGTCTCAACACCGTATATGGAAAAATATGCATGGTTGTGTGTACATTTAAGTGCTGCTTTTTTAGATGCCAAGACTGGAAAAGATGTTTGAATATATTGACTCTCAAAAAATGCTGAAACTACAAACTCTCCTGCACATCGCCCTGCTCTTCAGGGGAGATGCTAGCCAAAACAAAATCAGATGTCTACAAGGTCCAGGTCCTGTCAAATTTTGAGACTGTCCTTAGAAAAACAAGCAGACAGGTCGTTTGTGCAGCAGCTTATTATGACCCATAGTTACATTTTGCTGTTAGGCAATATCCAGTGGTTGTAGTAATGATGACAGGAGCAAAGGGAAAATTGATGTGACGTAGTATAAAGAGAGACAAAGTCAGTTTAGGACGAGGTTGTGGTGGATGGATGGGTCAACAACTTGAGGGCTTTCTTTAGGTTTTGCAGAGAGATTGATTCATGTTTTTTAGGGCTAAAGTTATGACACGAGACAGCAATGCTTTTAATATGACAGTCCAGTCTAGTGCCCTTTTGAGTTCATCAGCCTTAATGCTGCCAATATCGTCTTGAAAGGCTGAGGTAACCCCTCTCGCCCTGAAACAGAGTCCCTGGCAGCCGGTCTCATTTGCCCCTTATCGTCTCCAGCTGGACAAGGTTTTTTCTTTGTTGGGAAAAAAGATGGCACTCTTCGTCCCTGCATCGACTACGCTAGCCTAAACAACATCACTGTAAACCTTCGGTCCTCTTCACCAGGCTACTGCTTTCTCCAAACTGGATCTGAGACACGCCTACCACCTAGTTCGTATCCGAGAGGGTGATGAATGGAAAACTGCCTTTAACTCTCACTAAACTCATCTCCCCTGCTAAATCCTCTTCCTGGTCCCCAGGGGCAGAGAGTGAATTCACCACATTAAAAACACTGTTCACTATTGCTCCCATTCTAACACATTAAGATCCATCTCTGCAGTTTGTGGTTGAGGTGGATGCATCAGACTCTGGGGTAGGAGCGGTGCTTTCCCAGCGATTCCACCAAAGACCACAAACTGCACCCCTGTGCATTTTTCTCTCATCATTTGTGTCCAGCAGAACAAAATTAAGACGTTGGAAATCGGGAATGGAGCCATTGGCTGGAGGGAGCTGAACATCCGTTTTTAGTATGGACAGACCACAAAATCCTTGCCTACCTCCAGTCCACCAAGAGGTTAAACTCTCACCAGGCAAGGCAAACCAGTACCACCGCGGAGCCCATTCTTGCTGCGTCCTGCATTGTCGCTGTTGCTGTCTGGGAGATAGAGACACTAGTAAAGGAAGCCCAGCGCACGCAGCCTGACCCAGGTAATGTTCCTTCTAACCGTCTGTTTGTGCCTGACTCTATGAAATCCCAGGTACTCCAGTGGGGACAATCCTCCAACCTTAACAGTCAAGCAGGAATCCAGCACACTCTGTCATTCATCAAACAGCGCTTCAGGTGGCCCACCATCACCAAGGACACTCGGGACTTTGTGGCTGCCTGCTCCTTCTGTGCCTGCAGCAAGGTCTCTTAAGCCCCTTACCCATCCCCAGCCGCCCATGGTCCCACATCGCTGTAGACTTTGGGGGGATACTGTCACAGCCCCTTCTGTGACTGTTAGACTTTCCCAGTGTTTCCTGTGTTTTTACCTGTCTTCCCCTGTTTCTCCTCCCCTTTTTTCTGTGTGTGTGTGTGTGTGTGTGTGTGTGTGTGTGTGTGTGCTTCTCAGCAGGGGCGTGGCGCAGAACTGGCTCCCTGGCTCACCTGTTTCCCATCAATCATCAAGCTCTGTGTAAGAACCCCGGCTCACTCATCGCCAGATTGTTCCACTATCCATGTGGTAACGCTCCAGGCTACTAAAACAGTTCAGCTAAAATTGTGACTACTTACTTCGCATTGTCTTGGATTATTCCTCACTAGTGTCTCTCTCTGCTTTCAGTGAATGCCTGCTCCAGTGCTTCTGCTTGCTCCTGCTGAACCTGTTGCTCCCACTCGGACCACTCACCTGCTCCACACCAGCCATCCACCTCCACACTGATCCTGCTACAACCCGGATTCTTCAACCCCCAGCATTCCCCCTGGAATTCTCTCCCTCACTGATCTCCATTAAATACTCATTGTTTAAACACTACTGGTTGTTGTGTATCTGAATCTGCAATGGGGTCCGAACTGCATTTTAGTCAGAATGTAACACCACCACAGCTTTAGACCAGTGGACGGTTACACACTCCCTTCCCTTGTGTTCTTCACCCTCTTCTCAGGTGCTCCTGGTCCATAGTGAGGATATGGCCCTGCTCACTACACAAAGCAACCGTCCAACATCCTGTTTTCTTTTGCTGTTCTGAGGATGGAGGCCTAGAGTAGTCCAGCTTTTGGTTTTTGTTTGTTAGTTTAGTTATTCTCTATTCTGGGTTAGTTTAGGGGGAATCTGTTTTCCTGTTTTTCTTCTGTTTAGCCTGCGTCTTATTTTATTCATTGTTACTTCTCTATTTTTCTGGACTCTTTCTGGGAACGTAACACGTCAAAAGTCTTTGCTCAAGTTCTCAAGCAGCTTGCAGTTAGTCCTGTTCATTTGAGCATGTACCGTCCTGAGTCACGGGGAAACTTCATCAGACTCTGAAATCAATGCTGTGTGCATATACTCCTTGGAGTTTGTAAAAGTTTGGGATGAGGATGTTCCTTTGCTGTTTGCAGTTGTACAGAAATCCTTAGGATTTAGTTCCTCTGAGCTTGTTTTTGTTCAGCGAATTCTGTATTTGGCCCATTTAAGTTGAAAGAGTAATGGCTGGGCCAACCCCAGAATTCGCTGGACTATGTGAGCGGTTTTTGTTTTAAGCTGCACCGTGCTTGTGAGTTGGCAAAAGGTAATCTGACTGCTGCTTAAAATAAAATGAAGGGCTGGTATGATAGGAAAGCTGAGACCAGAGTTTTCACCCCAGGTGGTAAAGTACTGATTTTATAACCAATTCCTGGTTCCAGTCTGCAAGCTCGCTTCAGTGGCACTCAGCGCTTGCTGTTTGAGAAGTCCGATGAACCTGATCGGTTTCGTACAGATTTTTGAAGACTGAATAATGTGACAAAACCTGACCTTATCCTTTGTCTAGGATGGAGGACTGGGTGGACCGTGTCTGCTAAAAGGCTATTGGCAACTTCCACTGACTGGCAGAGCTAGAGAGATTTCAGCCTTTGTAACACCTGATGATTTTCTGCAGTACACGGCCTTCGGGATGTGCAAAACACCTGCCACATTTGAAAGGCTGGTTAGTGTTGTTATGTCTGGTCACTCTGGGTGTGAAGCTCATCTAGATGACCTGGTTATATGCTCAGATTTCTGGCAAAGTCACGTCCAGCACATGAGTACATCCAGTCAAAAGTGGAAGCGATCTTGGCGTTCCCTAATCCTGGCTTTAGACAGGACCTGCGCTGATTTTCTTGGGGTGGCTGGCTACTACAGGGCGTTTTTCAAAAACCTTTCTGCTGTTGCAGCACCATTAACTGATTCATTAAGCCCTAAGGTCTGTTTTGTGTGGTCTGATGATTGTCAGTATGTTTTCAGCAGATTAAAGCCCCGCTAAGAAATCGCCTTAATATCGGATCTGTTCGCATTTGCCAGATTTATATTTCTCGCTCCCACTGCCCCCTTTCCCCCCACCTCTGCTCTTCTTTCCTTTAGTCCTGTGAGCAATCACAAATGGCCCCTTAAGTGAGAAGGGTGAATGTCACAGGACTTAATAGCTCATCTCTCCCTAATGATCCAAATAACCTGTGGAGAGAGATATGAGTGGGAATGTTCACCTCACAGAAAAGAACTCAAATCTTGTGTTTCATTAAGTCCATATGGTGCAATTCATGAATTCAAAATGCTTCCCTTCTTAAAAGCTGATTATGAGATTACCACCTCTTGGACTGGGGTGTACTCTCTCAATGCCAAATCAACCCAAATGATATTATCCAGTCTTGAGTATTTTGTTGGAGTGTCCATAGCTGTTTATTTTAAATCCTTTATTTAAACAGATAGTCAGAGATCGAGATCTCTTTTTCAAGAGAGATGTGTGTACAAAAACAGACACAGAGAATTTATACACACAAAGAGGCAGTTAAAATGGACACAGACAATTCACAGACACACACCATACACCTTCACATTTAAAAAAGCATGTGCAAGTGTGTAGGTTGTAGATACATATGTACAACTTTTTAAAATGTTCCAATGAAATAAGAGAGTGTAACTTCATATTTTTTTTGGGAGCTGCAGTGTAGTTTGCATGTTGTTCTTTAAAAATTTTGCCACAGAGTCTTGTTTCCTTGCTTTCTTTATCAGGTAAAAACACAATCAAATGCTGCCAGTCACTTTCTCATGACCAGTCAATGGTTTATTGAACCAGAGGACAATTTTATTAAAAAGTAATAAAAAAACTGACTTACAGCACGTTGACCATGTCCGAATATTGGCTTTCACTCTTGGACATCTTTCAAAGCTTCATAACTTCAGATTAGATCGGTTTAGAGAAACTCTTGCAGTAAAATTCATTGCAGGAATAAAATAGTTTTAATAGGACACAGTGAAGAAAAACATACATTGAAGAGGACAGGAGGAAATGAAAGGCAAATGTGATTATAAACCTGTAAATTATGTTACTGTTCTAATGAATCAGATCTAATAACCAGTTTTTGGCTGCACACTGACTTACAATGACTCACTTTAATGTTCTTAAAGAGAGTCATTATGAGATTTCATGCAAAAAAAAAACATGAGACCTGACCGGACAGTATTAGAATAAATATTATTTCAATAAAAGTCAAAAGCAGACTGACAAAAGTCTGTCCTCATTACATACACACACACACACACACACACATACTAAACTGCATTTCTTGAATTCTCAGCCCTTGTAGGAAATTTTTCTAATAAGCACCAGCAAAGCTTGATAGCAACATCAAATACTTACAATTAGAACTTCTGTGTGTGTGTGTGTGTGTGTGTGTGTGTGTGTGTAGTGGTAGGGGAGGGAGGCACTTTAATGTGTATAGAACAAGAACACTACAGCCGGCAGCAACATTTTTAACCAATTTTTGTTTTTAATATGACGGCTATTAGTGCAGAGAGATGACAGGAGGAGGAGGAGGTGTAATCCTGTTAGTAACTATCACATCAAAGTTGACCTGTGGCAGCTAACAACATGTTGTTGTGATTAGCATGAAATTACACTTTCACTGTGCTGTTGGTCAGGCTCCAGAACAAGATCTCTTAGCTGCTACTGACCAGACCTCATCAAATGTCTTGTTGAGTATTGCCAATGTAAGTAATAGTCATGGTCTTTATTAGAGGTGAAGCTAAGCTACCTCTTACTGTGTTTGGTGATGCCCTTATATTTCATTTACCACCATCATCAGGTCAAACACATGAAATACTGTATATACGTTGAATGCAACACCCGGGTGAACATCATTTTCACCCCTTTTCCTGCTGTGATGTCTTTCAGAGCACATGCAATGTAAGCACAGCTGTCACCTGTCCAGCACGGTGCTGCTAAACCAGAAACACCACAGCTACACCTTTCTCTGAGAGTGAAGCTGCAGCCCTGAAATAAGTTTTAAAAACAGACAACCACTGATTAAAGTTTCTCACATGGAGGCTCTGACACTTTTACTGGAGCACCAACCTGAGGATGAGACTTGACAGATCCGTTTCACCAGTTAGCACGGCGGCTAACAGCTCACCCTTTCTCCACTGCGTCTGTGTGTGTGTTCATGTTATGGCATCACTCTTTGCAGTTGTGTGTGTCCTCAGTCCAAACTGAAAGGCAAACTTGACTGACAGTGGAAAAGGGGTCAATTGTCTTTTATTAAAACCTGCTTTTACCTGCTAATTTTGCTGGAAAAAAAAATCAAAGAATGAATGCTTCATAAATGTTAAATGCTTCACCTCATGAAGTCATGTCACATGTTGAAATACTTTCCTATAAGAGTAACACACCTGTAAGACACACACATGCGATTCATCCACTGATCATTAATCCATGCCAACACACACACACACACACACACACACACACACACACACACACAGTGAAAACTCATGCACACATAACACATAAAGAATGGCTCATGTGTTCATATTGGCTTGTTAAGACACAAATTCACATGCTCGCACAGAGGGACATCTAAATAACGTTTTCCCTCCTCATCAATACAAAATCACCATCAGTGAACCAGTGAGCCATTTTGGAGGTGTTGGTGCTGCCTTTAAACACACAAATGTTTTTTCACTCTCCTCTCTAGTGTGAATAAGTTGCACCTCTGGGCAAGGTTTTAGAGTACATTGAGGGAGGGTATTTAACAGACTGAATACTGAAGGAACCAATCTCCATAAACACTATTTTGGTTATCTTTTCATAAGAAAAATATATAAATGCTCAACTCTACTGGATGTGCTAACTTTCAAGCTTCACAGCATATTAAAATGAGGCAGAGTGCAGGGCCAGTGCAGTTCACCTCCCCAGAAAGCACAGTGAGAAGTTTTGATGTAAAAGTTATGGTCATTGTGATGCTCAGTACGTTTCAATAATCAAGAAAAGTTCAATACCCAAAGGAAAGAATTAAAAACTTCAAGAGTTTGATTCAATTGCTCAGGGTTAGTTAGTAACCTGTAGTTACTGGTGGCAACAGTAAATGTGGTTTAATACAGTTCACAGAATTAATTTTAATGAAAAAAGTCAGGTAATAATTGACGCTTTTCCATCTTTCTGTGAGTAACCGTGATCTGCTTTTTGTCTGTGAACAGCAGAGCACAGTGAAAGGAGCTGGTTACCTAACCTTATCTAACAGCTGACTGTGGCTGCTCCTTCTTCTACCATCACTCCCTGCAACATTTCAAACTGATCTGCTGTCAGAAAATGCAGAAAATGACCGTTGTCTTGTTTTGTAGATGCATTTTGAATGAATGATAGCAGTAAGTGGTGAGCTGACGGACACACACATTACATTTCCTGTGACAACTTCAATATAAAAGTCAACCAGTATAAAATTCGCCAGTTGCATGCTTTTAATGTGAAATAGGAAATGTTTGATTTTCATTAGCAGCAGCTTAATACAGCAGGAATGTCACCTTTCACCCAGATCATAACACTGCAAATATACTGTGTAAATATTTCAATACTCTCATCAGTGGGTCATATTCTCTGTCAGCATTGTGTTACCTCTTTCAGTGATAGATAGTCACTTAACAGACACTTATTCAAATGAAAATCTTCGAGATTGCCACTTTAAGTTTTGAAACCTTGGGTTCAATCCTCAGGTCCTGCACTTTTTGAAGTACAGCTTGGTTAAGGGTCGTTTTACATCAAAGTATTAGAGGAGTAAAAAAATCAAGGAAGCTACTTTTAACTTTATTCATAACAAGACTCCCATAAAGATGCATGATAATTAATTAAACTATCTCCGATGCAAGACAAAAGAAGGAACATTCATGCATGTGTTTCAGCAACATGATCTGTGCAGTTCACTCCTTCACTACGTCAGTCTAGGAAATAGAATTTGATTTAAACCGTTGCTTCTATTTACTAAACGATGTGCCCTGTTTTTATCTAGCTAAACAAAATGCAGATTATCAATAACTACTTCGCTAAGAAAGGCAGTCTCTTATGTTGGAAAAACGAATCTCCTCCAACCTTTGGGATGTTCCTGGACCAATAGCTGAATTTTGACCTTTGGAGAGACTAACTTTGGAGAATCATAACCACTGCTGTATTCCACTATTTTCTGGTTTAGGAATGTTTTCTAGAAATGACCAATAATAAACCTATGGATATACAGTAGGCTCATCAGAAATGAAAGACATATGCTGTTGCTGTTACTGAGCTACAACTCTGTCACTGCTGTTATTGTTCTGTTGCTTTGCTGAGGTATACTTCAGTATGTATACGTGTTAGTTGTGTGTATCTCTGTATGGGTATATATACAGTATATATACATATATATTTGCCGGGGGTGGAGGGAAGGGATGGGGAGTACGAAGATGTTCAGTGTACTGTTGTGTTTGTGGGTTCATCCATTGGTGATTGCAGATTATTGTACACTGATTATTGCGAAATAAAAAAAGATTACAAAAAAAGTATTAGAGGAGTGTTTGGAAGTTTTGATGATGTGGCTTTGATCCTAGTTAGGCTCTTGAATTGCTGAGAAAGTACAGTTTGTACTAAACAAACAGGAAATTGCTCTAAAGTTTTAAGGTTGTCGGTACAATCCTTGGTAAATTTGGAGCTCCAACACACAGATGAAAGACTTAAAGACCTCAATGTCACAGCCCAGCTATATCTCTAGGTGTTTTCCTCTCTCTGTTTCTGTGTTTTTCTCCTGTCATGTCTCTGTGTATGTGTGTGGGCGTGGCTTCCTGGCCCCTGGCTCCTGGCTCATCTCCACAGCTGCGACTCATCACTTCATCAAGCCTCCAGTACAAATACCTCGGCTGACTCTCCACTCATCACCCAGATTGTTGAGTTTACATTACGGTAGCTTGCTCTCGGCCACTTTAATGGTGCTCAGTCTTTGCTAACTTTCAGTCTCTGCCTGTCACACCACCTCACAAGAAGATTCTCCAGCCTCCATTCCAGCCACACCACCAGCTGAGCTCTGCCACTGCTTCCAACCCCCCCTCTGCCAGTCTCGAGCCCTCATCAGCTGCCAGCTTCCCCCTCGCTCATCATTGTTTTCATTAAAACCCCTCCCCTTCACCCCTCACCTCTGTCTGCGTCTGCTCGCAGCTCCAAAAAACTGATAAAACCATCACAGTCAAGTTTGAACAAATAAGTGTTTGTTAGAGCGCTGCTTAGAGGCTCTGAGGATGTGGGTTCAATACGTATAAGTGAATTTTGAAACCTAACACCGAAGGTGAAGAATGAAAAGGGATCAGAGAGAATCTCTCATTGCAACTGGTACTGTGGTGGGTTAGTGTCCGACTCCGAGGCGCCTGTGATGCAGCGTCTGGTTCAAATCCCACTGTCTGTACCTGAAGTGTCAAATACAATCCTGCTGTGCCGTGCCCCCACCCTCCAGAGGGACAGACGCAGTGGGTTATGAGATAAAAAAACCATGAGTGGCTGAGGTTTTACTAAAATGTGAAGTTGCAGTGTCTGTGTGTGTGTGTGTGTGTGTGTACTCGCACTTTGTTCCACATGGTGGATATGTTTTTTTTTTCTTCAGGTTGTTTGATCCATTATAGATCAGACACAGAACAGTGACCAGACTGAAGAATGAAATAAAATAAAATAAAACAGAATAACACTGCAGAGAGATGGGAGGATCAAGGCAGAAAAATAGAGTTGGGGAGAAAAGGTGACCTGCTACAATTTCACTTTTTCACACTTTTTTCAAAACACTTTGTGCAGCACATGGAATGACTTGGCTGTCCAGTGAAACTCATGACTAAAACCGACCATGTGCACAACCTGGCTTTCATTTGGAAAGCAATAGTAAGGACATTTACACTTCTCATTTCAAGCATCAGATCAAGATAAAAATGCACCAGAAGTTGAGTTTTCTTTGCACATAGCCACATGTACATGCATCTCCACTCATCTTGGTCGGAATTAAATCTGATTTGCAGAGCTACTGCACATAGACATCAGGCTCGTCTCTACTCCAGTCCAGTGCTTGGTGGTAATGTCCCTGAAGGCGGTGGTTATAAGAGAGGAGCAGTTGAAGTACATTGAGCAGTTAAACCAGGGACCGTTGAGAGAGGCGCACTTACAATCATTTCCTGTAACTGTGTCACATGGTTTCTCCACCTCCTCGCCCCTTTAGGAGACCAGCAGCAGCTCTGAGTCTGTTCACTCCAATGGGGGAAGTGAACCTGATCACACATTATCATTTTGCCTCATAGTCACAGAGATAAATATTGGATCCATTTTTCACAAGCCAATTTTTCCGGAAATTCTGACATTAAAATGTCATTTTTCAGAATAGGAGAAAATTCACTTTATTAGAGACCTGTTTCTGTCTCAGCAACAAAGTCTGAGATCTCACAACACAGATCTGTTCTCCATGTTGCTTCTGGTTTCACTGCTGCAACCACAGAGGTTTAGAGAGACCTGTACATGTAACTGTGAATTAAAAGTTGAAACTGAAAAAGATCTTGTGTTTCTTTGCGTAATAATACTATTATTGTTATTATTATTGAACTGTTTATGGAGGGACAACAGAGTGTAAGAGTGATATGATCGTGTTCTCGGTTGATCAGATATAAGCTAGCAGAGCAGAATCAGGTGCGAATTCAAACTGTACTTCATGCTGTATTGTATTGTCGTTATGTTTGACAGATGTACCGCCCTGGTCAAACTCCCCACCTGCCACTGTCCCCGAAGCGGGTCACACCTGGGTAGTGGGTGAGCAACCATGTTTTTCTATGAACAAGCAATCAAGACCACGCCCACTTTGGAGACAGGAAGTGTTTACCATTTCTTACCATTGGTGCTGCTTGTGATGCGTCATCTTCTGTTATAGAGTATCTGTGGTTTAACTCACATGGATGGACTTCACAGAAAGTCTTCAGTCTTTTACTCACGCTGCTCCCTAACACATGCAGATGATTCAGTGGTTGCACTGATCAGGGATCAGATACATGCAGCAACAGATATGTGCACATGCTGTATGGTTATAGTTCAATGAGGAGCGACTTCATTCTCAATCAACAAATACACTTTATTGCAAGGAATAGTGAGACATGTGAGAGTCTAGTTTAGACCTCATTGTGATGTCATCATATTTGCATGATCGGCTGGTTGAGATCGTGTCGAAATCTGCCCGTTACCGAAAATGCCTTAAGTCAGATGATTCCAAGCAGTGGGGTGAGAGAGAGAGAGAGCAAGAGAGAAATTTAAAGCTACCAACACAAGAGTTAAGATTTTAAGTGATGGATGCATTCACACCTTTTTTAACATCGCTAGAGTACATCTCAAACCACTTCCTGAGGTGCTCTAAACAATCAGGGTTTAATCCATCTCCGATGCCTCTTGGATTACCAATAGCATTTTTCTACCTGCTAGTTTAGTGATGTACCCAAGAGGCTTCAAGCAGAAATGTAAATGGGGCATTATAGTAGTAACTAACGGCAAAGACTCTCATTACTGTAATTATTGGTACCACTTCACAATAAGACTACCCTTATAAAGGATTTATAAATAAATTATAATTAGGTTATTAATTTGGTTGTTAACATTTTATAAACCATTATAAACAAATTAAAACAGTTTTCATACATTTACGCAGGCTCACTATTTTGGAAGATCAAGTTAATGCTTACTACTAATTAAACTTACTGAAATATACTTAATGACTTACTACCATTTATAAAGGGAGCCTTACTGTAACTCATTAATAAATGATGATGTATTTTACAATTTACAATAGGACTCTCTTTTACCAGTTATAAAGGTTTTAACTACCTGGAATGCTAAAGTCCTGAAGAAGATACCAGCCAGCACTAAGCATCTCCATTTTAATATCCACTGCGCTGATCTGAAAGCATGATTTACAATATATATAAATGATAATATATACAAACATGTGAAGAAGCAGCAGGTACAAACGCTGGATGATGGAGAAAACAAACAAAGCTGAGTAACTAATGAGATGTGAGGCTTAACAGTAGGGATACATGTGGGCTCACTATTTGTCACTGTTGCCCTTTTTAGCTAATGTGTTATAACACCTTTTAAATGATTTATAAAATGTTAACAAGCTAATTAATAAACTAGTTATAAACCATTCATAAATCATTTATAAGGCTAGTTTTATTGTAAAGTGGTACCTAATTATTAAAGTAGATTTGGAGTACTGCTCTGGGAAACACAAGAATTAGAGAGCAGCTCTCAGCTTCATCAGAAAGATTTACTGTTTCAGTTTTCTCTCATTTGTTTGATAAATTAAAGGCGTCAACTCCTCAGAGAGAAACGCTGAAATGGAGACAGCCTTAGTCCCCAGAGCTAATGTGAAACTTTTATTACAGTAATTTTCATCACACTCTTATTTCCAGCAGAATAATGCTCAGGACAGTTTGACAACAGCTGCTACAAGAGCACTTATCAGTTACCTGTTGTACTGCCTGTTTTAAATGAATCCCGTCAAAGGAAATGTTTGCTGAGTCCAGCCACAATGAGCTGCTCTTATCTAATTCTATGAACAAAGGCATGGTAGATATGAATACAGCCATCTCAGCACAAATAGTTTCAAGGTTCATATTATCAGCTGCCAGAGATTATATGTGCACTTTTAAGTAATCAGTACTTAATTAGTTATCTTAGATTGCATTGTTCATAAACACACTCACTCTCACTTACTCACAAAACACAGGCAGAACAGTTTCTGGGTATTATTCAGTTGATTGCACACACACACACACACACACATACACATACACATACACACACGCACACACACCACACTAATTAAGACATATTATGGAAAGTCTCCCCTAACAGAAAAACTACATGAATTTCATATGTGGACACGTGTGACCGCATGTAAATGGGATTTTTTCATGTGAAATTTAACATGTTAAAATCACATGTGCTGGCACATGCGAAAGAACACGGTTTTTGAACACTTTCGTGGTGTAATGTGTAAAGTTTGTTCATAGTTTGTTGTTGTTTATTTGCTTGTTTGTCAATACTCACATTACTGCACTATTGAAAATTGGTTATTAATTAATTAATTAATTGGTAGTTAATTGGTTATTGGTGAAAACCATTAAATGGTTAAACTTTGAAAATCTGCAGTATTTGTGAAATGTTACAACCTTTGGTAACAGGTTTTCCACATGTGCTCTACATGGTTCCACATGTGGCAGCACGTCTTACCATGTGACACGTGATCAAATGTAGGAAATATGTGGAAAACATGGGGAAGTCATGTGGTTTTTCTGTAAGGGCTCCAGTACAAGATAAAGGCCATTTATTCAGCTGTGACACATGCTTTGAATGAAACTGTGAAAGTCAAAGTCAAAGTTAGTCATACCAACTATACTGTATACACTTACACTCACAAATAGAGATATATATCCTGGGTTTATCAGCATTCAAGTCTAAAGAACAGGTCGACCCCTGCTGAGCTGCTTGTCACTCAGTGTGAACACACTGTCATTAATATGGTGACACCCACAATCACACCTTCTCCATTTGGCTCCATCAGACTGTGACGGGTCTGTTCTTAGGAAACTTAATAATGACAGATTGATGTTGATTTTGTTTCACACTGGAGGAAAATTTCTCTCTGAGATTCACTCTTTAGTATTTTAAAACACATTTTAAAACACTGAATTCCTGTCAGCTTCAACTGTACTTTGAATTTAGTGTTTACACAGAATATACCAGAATATCATCCATTCTGTTCCACGCATGTATTAACATAGTTGAATACTGTTGGTGGCAGATCAGATTCAAATGTAATAAACAATGTAATTTTTTTATTTAGTATTTTTGTTAACTATTATTATTATTTTGACATGATTTCACTTCACTAAGAACTAGAATCACCTGCTCGTGGTTGTCTGCCTCCTCCGCTCAGGCTAGTTTCAGGTTACATCCCTGTTTATACAGCGTTATAGAAAATATGAACCATTTGTGTGAAATTTTGCCACAATCGCTGTGTGAAGCTTTGAGCCATGGCTAAAAAATGTTTGGTTCGGTTACACTGACCTTGACCTTTGAACTTTGACCATCAAAATATAATCAGTTCATCCTTGCGTCCAAGTGAACGCTTGTGCCAAATTTGAAGAAATTCCCTCAAGGCGCTTCGGACAAATTTAGTTGATAAGGTCAAAACCACGTTTTGTGAGGTCACTGTGATCTTGACCTTTGACCTCTGACCACCAAAATATTCTCGGATCGTCCTTGAGTCCAAGTAAATGTTTGTGCCAAATTTGAAAAAGTTCCATCAAGGTGTTTGAAGGAATTTGAAGGTATTCCCTGGAGGTGTTCTCGAGATATTGTGTTCACAAGGCCACGATCATGTTTTGTAAGGTCACCGTGACCTTGACCTTTGACTTTTAGCCACCAAATTCTAATCAGTTCCTCCATGAGTCCAAGTAAATGTTTGTGCCAAGGCGTTACTGAGATATCGTGCCCACGAGACTGGGACGGACAGACAGACAACCCGAAAACAATATGTCTCCAGCTCTGGCTGTCCAGCGTGGAGGCAGCAAAACTGACTCTGGTTCAGTTCACATAGTCTAATAAACGGCATGTATTTCAGTCATATCAGCCACCTGGCATCGCTGTGGTGAGATGTTGGTTTTGAGGTGAATTGAACCACATAAAAATCTCCTACTTTCACTTCAGTGACAGCAGGTAAATATTTTAACATATTCACCTTACATTAGAAACTGGTGTTTGAAACAGATTGTTCACATTCCATAAACCATCTTACAACACGCTTAAGTGGGTTCTGACCCCATTCAGGCTGACGAGCAGCTGTCCAGGCGGCCGTGTGCTCATAGGCCCTGTCTGACAAATAGCTGACTATCATGCTTTTTTAGAATAACTGTATAATCACCACTCATTCATCAAACTCTCGGCCCTCTGTGTCTCCAGAACAAAAGGACAACGGAACATTTCTGCCTTGTAAGGACATCGATCGTCACTCGGCAGCTGATAGTCACAATGTGCTGGAGAAATGAGTTGAATGACGGCGACGCCCGCGGTGTAATAGGAGACATTAAAGGCTTTTCAGACATAATTGGGTTTCTGGGATTCAGCTGAATGGGCCTGCTGAAAAAAAATCTGTCATTCCTGAATCCTCACTCATAAATCACTGCACTCACGATCTATATGTCTTCTCTTTTTCCGTCTCTCCTTCTTTTTATTACCCTTCTTTCCTTCTCTGTCAAGCTACAGTTTTCTTGTCTTCCCCACCTGTCTCTCACCTTGTCTCTGTCTTTTTATTCCTCTCCCTCCTCATGTGTAACTTCATCTCCGCTTCTTTCCTCTTGCATATTTCATTTTTCCCTCCTTCAGTCTTCTAACACCACCTGTGTCTCCTCCTCTTACTCTCTCTTTATTTGTTCACTGCAGTTCCAGATAAGTCGAAACCAGCAGGCCTTCAATGAGTTCCACCATTGTCAAGGCTATAACGATCAGTTTTATCAAAGCTGTCTTGGAGAAATATAGATTGACCTTTATGTTCACTTTAGAAACTGTAACATTAGACTGAGAAATGTTTCTACGGTGGCCCAGAGAGCTCAACGCACTGCAACTTCAGAAAACACATGCAAACAGACAAAACAAAAACAGATTCAGATTTGACAACACACATGCTGCAAATACTGACAACAGTAACATAACCTTTGTTATTTTACAAAGCATTATGGTCTCATAAATGACACTTCAGAACTACTAAAATTCCTTTTGCGTTTTGATTCCAGTGCTCCGTCTTTAGATTTTCGTTTTGGACCTGGCTGGGGCGCACTCGTTCTAAAAAACGTTTTGCCTTGATTCCAATCGATCGATCGATAGATTCAAATAGATGTTTTCTGAATCTGTTTATTTTGTCTATTTGTATGTGTTTTCTTAAGTTGAATTACTTTGAGTTCTATTATTTTGTCCATCCAGTTTATATCAACAAGGGGTAGACTCAATGTTCGAAACAGCTCCGTCGCACACATACACTCATCTCTTGTCTGTGCTGAGGTCATGGATGGTCTTCTCAGTCTCGATAGCATCACCATCAATCTATCATTACGTGTGTGTGTGTGTGTGTGTGTGTGTGTGTGTGTGTGTGTGTGTGTGTGTGTGTGTGTGTGTGTGTGTGTGTGTGTTTTGTCTTTCTCTCAGCAGCTTTGACCTTTGATGTCCTGATAATTCTGTTCATTTCAGGCCCCAAAAACTCATCAGGTGATCACAGCTGGAAAATTTGCTGAGAGCAACAGAGAGAGTGTAGACTAGTTGTATTATATAATATCCTGAAAGCTTTCTGTTATAGACAATGCCTTTATGATATAATTTAAAAACACTGGAATGTTTGCCTGCAGCTCACATGGTGAAATCAGCAGGATGAAATAGTCACCACTCTGTTTTCATTCACTAGTTCACTGTAATTACTTCCACTTCCGTAATTTATGTTTTAATTAATATTAAGTTTGAAGCCAGCAGAACAAGCAAAGCAGATTTCACTTAAGCTGCAATGCCTTTGCTCTAAAAACATGTAATGTATGAGCCGGAGTTGTTACGGCTTTGTGAATTTAGAGTTGGACCCGAAAGCAGGCACAGACGAGGGGGAGAAGGTTTAAGGTGTTTTATGTGAAGAGGGTGGTGGTGGGGTGGGGGGTGGGGGGTCTTGAACTGGAGCTTGATGAGTAGATGAGTTGCAGGTGTGGAGTGAAGCCAGGAGCTGAAAGTGAGAAGCCACGCCCACACACATACACAGACACAAGGGAGGACAAGGAAACAAACAGAAACACAGGGGAGAAAAAATTAGAGCTGTAACAGGAGTCTTAGCAGATGTTTTTGATCAATGCCAGTATCTCCTGTTTATTTACCCTTACATACTGTTCATATTTCATGCCTTCACCGTATGATCCGGGTCCAGTTTTAACAGTTTCAAGATTCCCTAAAACAGCGGTTTTCCTTGATTTGACCCACACTGGTGGATCTAAAATCCATTTCAATAGATACGGGTCAAATTTGACCTGGAACAGCTTCAATGTACAAATATTTTTAACACCTGTACAAAAGTATAACATTTTAAAAAATTTGAATTTTTGTGTATTTTGGGTCACTTTAGGAAAAGTCATCAAATTTCAGGCTAAAAGAATGAAACTCAGGGTATTTTTTACCACTGTCAAATGTCAAAATGGGTCAAATTTGACTTTTCATTCACAGTGAAAGGAAAAAATGTCCTGATGGAATAAGTAAACAGTATTAACAAGAAATTAAAACATAAGCAGACTAGAAAATGTTTGTCCTCAGATCTAATTTTGGGCGCAGAGCACAGCCGTGTTTCTTTGGAACCTGGAATAAAAGCTGCAATTCACCTTCTCGTCTGACACATGATGGATGACACCCTTCTCCAACAGAGAAGTGATCTCCTGAATGAGAGACACCAAATTGAACTGCAGGGCATAATCCTTTTTTAATGTCCGTTCTAGCCATGGGGACAGAACGCATGCGCTCTTCCAGTGGCTGACTCGAACAGATAAACATGGTGCTGTGTTTACAGAAATCAACAGCACCGTCAGTAGTGACAGCTATGTGAGATGCACAGTGTGATTAAATGATGTGCTGGTCTCATCCAGTCGCGGTGCTGGAGGGGTGTCTTTGAGAGGATGAGTTGCATCGAGAGGGACAGGGGTTTTGGCGAGGCTCACACCGAGCAGAGTGGGATCTATGAGGCACTACATTACCTTGCGTAAACGACTCCTTCTGGTGCCTTTCAAACTTGTTGGTTATTGATTCCACCATAGGACCCATAAGCCCGATGTTGTAACCAATGCGTCTAACAGCCTGTTCTTCTCCTTCTCCGACATCCGCATCAAATTTAGCTACAAATGCCCATGAGTGACGACTGAAAATCCCATCAGACATCCTGCAATTTTTGGCCATTCCCTTAGCCATGGACAGGAAGAAATCCATTGCTTTGCAGAGCCCCACATGGGTGTTCTCCGGGTCACAGAGAAGATTTGTCTGATAGGCTTGCACGAGGCGAGTTAGCCATTTGCCTGCACGGTTTTGAGGGCAGCTGCAGCTTGTCAGTGGTGAGGGAGGGACACATATCAGCATCAACTGACTCCTCCAGCAGTGGTGTGGGTAGAGAGGGAAGTGTGGACCAGGCATTAAATGTCTGGAAAGGGGAGTGAGTCTTGTGGGGAGAGCCAGAGTAGAAAATCACCTTGTACGTCAGGTCCGCAGGGTGGGTTGGGTCAGAGTGGTTATTGTGTCAGAGACAACAGCTGCACCCTCCGGCTAACACGGAGGGTGTTGGTGGTTGGGGATCCGGCCGTGGAATTCCCAAGCTTTTCAACCGCCGCATCAGCTCCTTGTGGTATGGACCCTTCGTTGAATCTGGGTCGCTCCTCTCCCATCGGCTCATCAGGTACGTCCCTCTCCTCCTCCCCATCGTCTTCTTCCTCGTCTGAAGCCCACTGGGATGCGTGAAAGTCCATCAGCTCTCTGTGCTGGGCATACAGTGACTCCTCATGCTCATTCTGGCCCAAAAGCTGAGAGTGAGGCAGGAAAGTTGATTGGAGAGTGGGTGCCACCGGTAGCAACATGGCGATCTTTTTTTATCACCTGTAATGTTAACATCCTGACTATTTGTAGGCTTTTCAGCAGCACAGGAAAGTCTGTAAACTGGCTAAATAAGTCCACACGATGTTGGATAACACAGAACGGGAGTTTCATGCAGTGATTAGAGAAGAACGGTGTCCAGCATATCCCTGTCACAGACGCCATATCAACCAGCAGACTCAGACACCTCACTACACTGTCATCAGCTCTGCCAGGGCCTGTGTTGTCAGAGCTGATGGTGGACTTCATCAAACAGCTAGGGGTCAAATTACCTACTAGGTTTGAGGACTGTTCTATCCTGAAGGACATCATTGCCTTTGTCCATGCCCCTCTCACAGTCCAACCAAGTGGAGACTTCTTTTCCTTGGTGAAAAAAAATCTCCTTGTTGGATGAGGCTGCATTTAAGTTGGAGTTAATTGATTTCCAAACATCCTCCCTGGTTAGAGATGCGCTCAGAAATGTGGAGTTTGTGACTTTTGGGTGACATGCTCAGAGGGGTACAGCACATTTAAGAGACTCACATTTTACGTACTGACAATGTTCCATCCATCCATTATCTTATCCTTATAGGGTAGTCCCCAGTCTATCACCGGGCCGACATACAGAGACAAACAACCAGTCCTGCTCACATTCACACCTATGGGCACTTTAGAGTCACCAATTAACCTTTTGTCCATGTTTTTTGGACTGTGGGAGGGAAGCTGGAGAACTTGGAGAGAACCTGCGCTGGCACAGGGAGAACATGCAAACTCCACATAGAAAGGCCCCAGGCCCGGGGTTCCAACCCAGAACCTTCTTGCTGTGAGGTGACAGCACTAACCACTGACAATGTTCCCCTCCACCTATATGCGAGTCTGCCTTCTCATCAATGAATGCAATAAAGACGCACAATAGGAAACAATTGACACATAAAAACCTTGAAAACTGCCTGTGAATTGCAGTGACATCCATATCACCAGACATCCAAAAAATTGTGACCAGTGGGACATGCCAGTTTTCAAATTAAGCGAGGACTAAGTCCGTCATTTGTGTATTTAATAGTCATATTGTATTTTGAATGTAGCCTACTCAGAAGCATAGGACTATGCACCACCCCCCTCCCAAACTGTTGTGCATTTATGATCAAGCTGATTCTGCTTCTTTTTTTTTTTTTTTTGCACAGATTGTTTTGTAAATATTTTTCTTCAATGATGTGCTTTGTCACTGTTTATGTGTGTGGCATCATGGCGCACAGTAAGATTAGCTTTATAAGTAAGTTTGAATTATTTACTCACCTGTTGTTATGTTTTTCATACCACATATTGACTGTTGGCTGTTTCAGAAATTTGTCAAGTGAGAAACATAATGTTATGAACTCTTATCAGAAATTTTCAAGGCAAAATTGCTAAAAAGGAAGTGAATCTGTGGGTAAATGTTGCCATGACAGAGATCGATTTGCCGGATCTATTTCAGCACCAGGCGCTGTCCAGCTGACAGTGCAGGCGGCCTGATGCGTGACTATGTCTGTCATTCACTTTCAAGATGAATAAGAGTATAACAAACATTGTTATTGTTGTGGATAGATTCTGGACATTAAAGCTAAATTGTCGGACTGTCAGTCTGATATTAAAGTAACCTGGTGGGCCAGATTTTTATTGCTGGTGGGCAAGTTTTGGCCTGCGGGCCCCCAGTTGCCGACCACTGGCATAAGGCATTAGTACAAACTCCAGTTCAAACGGAAGTAAAACAAGCTAAGCCAGTTGTTGCAAAAATATACTAGAATATATTTAACATAGAAAAACTAACTAATATGAGCTTGTTTCAAATAAGGCCTGGTTCTCCCTGCACTTCATGTATGTACAAATCCCATATCTGTGAATCTTTAATGTTCACAATCACCCGCAGATGACAGTTTAAAGATGGACATTGCCTCTGTGACCTCAGGGGGGTGTGTGGAGCTGAGGCTTCACTGTGTAACGGTTTGTGGCAAGTATACACCCACCCACCTGTCACTCAATTATGCAGAACTTTAAGCCTTAATCAAATTTAATGGGAGAGTTATATAACAATTCACCCCCGTACAGTTGTCATGAAGGAGGAAATTAGCCATTTTTCAGCCTCAGAGGTTGCCACTTATGCAAAAGTCTGTCTGTCCTGTTATGCTGCTAGAAGTAATGTTCCACAGTGGACAGTTACATCACTTGATAACTTTATCTACATAATTGTTTTTTTTTTCAATATTTCCTGTTTAAAAACTGAATTGTGAAAACTTTTTGGTGTCATATCGTCCCAGTAGTTACATGTTTATCCTCAGATTTCCATTTTGAGCCTGTTGTTTTCCAGTGCAGCCTGTCTGAGCCTTTTTCTTCTTCTTCAATCAAGTCCTTGTGTAACTGGGTCCTCTTAGTTCATGGAAATCTCTGAGGGATGCCTGAAAAAACTTTTTAAACTAAAAAGCCTTGATAGGGTTCCTATTATGAACCTTGAAGGAAGGAAAGGGGGCAGTGGGGAGGGGGTGAGAGAAAGCACGCAAGACAGGAAAAAAGTTACACTAGCAGAGGGTAAGCAGCGCTAACAAAAGAATGAGATCCAGTAATAAGAAAGTGAAGGAGTCAGATAAAGAACAAAGGATAGAAAAGATAAAAAGTTTGAAAGCCGAACAAACTCTCTGAGAATTAAAAGATAGAGTAGAGCAGTGATATGGAGCGTCCTCCCAGCTGCTTTTTACGTACCTGAAAGGATGGCGATTCCCTTTTCTTTTGTTAAAGGCCTTTAGCTGATGCTGGTGTGAATCACTTTGGAATGAAATCCCTCATAGTACCTGAAGGGCTTTATACAACATACCCACAATTTGAAATTAGACAGAGGTGGGTGGCTGCTTTCTCTGTTTTTAACTGTTTTTAAACATGTCAAAATATGACTGATAGTTGCTTTTCACCACAACAAAATGAATGTTCACTGTGAATGGCATGTTACAGCTACAGATTCAGGACTTACAGAAAGGACGATAAGCTAACAAGGTTATGCAACACCGAAGGGATAGATCTATTGGTCCGTTAGCACCAGACTCCATATGCTGAGGAACTTCTATGGTCTGCCAGACAGTTCATACCTCAGACTCTCTACATGTAGGACTCCTATCGGTTCCCTTAACCCAGTCTCAAATTGCCATTACCACGCCACAAACCAGGACTGTTTGGGCATTATGGTCAAGCTTTTCCATTATTGTGGAATGTATGAACAGAGCTGTTTCCTCTACCTTAGAATACCATTGTAACAGAAGACACAGTGATTCAGTTTGAATGGTGAGAGTGACGGGGATGGGCCCACCAGCAGGTGATTGTGTTATTTCATAACTCTCAATTTTCCTTGTCACTGGATCTTAAAGGTGCACTATGCATTCCTGCATGACGTCACTTCTGTTGACGTTCGAGGTAAATACCAAACAAAACAGAGCAAGCTCGCCCCTCCCCCCCATGATGCATCGCACTGGAAGCCCTTCTGCCGGCCGAGTTCTCGCCACCTTTGAATCGAGTCTTCATTCGTTCCTTCTCCATTTCTCTCCTCATCGCCATATATTCATCCGAGCGTCTTTTCTTTGGTCGTGTCTGTGCCTGCGTAACAATTGAAATGTATTTTTTCCAGTTCTTTTTGTACCTGTGTGTGTGAACGTCAGACTATCAGAAAATCCTTTAAGATTTTGTACGTGTGAGAACCTCTGAAGGAACATTAATTGTGCCAAAAGGGAGGCAACTGTTGATTACAGTTTACTTACCTCACAGCAAGCTGCCACCTGCTGTCACACACACACACACACACACACACACACACACACACACACAAACACACACACACACACACACACACATGATGTACACATAATGTTGCACAAGTATGAATCCTGCCAACCTCTACTCAGTAGAACTCCAATCCATCAACATTTACTTAGTGTTGATATGGTAATTTGGTAATAGTTATTAATGATTAATGATGAAAGTTATTATGTTAATCATTAATCAAAGTTCCAGATTAATAGTAATAATTTGACACTGAATCAATACTGGCTATTCCGAGGCCCAACATCAGTAAACACAAGGGAGGCCAGGGGACTCTAACACAGGTGAAACACATTAGGAGCATTAATGTTGTTAAATACCACTGAATTTATTTACTGCACTCAAATGTTAAAACCACGTCTTGAATTCATGTGGTTTGAACTTCTACTGTCTGTAGTTTAGTTTCAAAAAGGGTTCTCAATTTCAGAAAGAATTCACCTCCCTAATATTTAAAAACTGAATTCAAGTTGCCTGATTAGCTCATATCAGATTGAAAAACAGTCAGAAACAGGATACTGAAATATACTATACTATACTACACCACTATAATATAATATACTTAAATTACATCTGAACATAGTGGATGGATATCACTGAATTTCAGAACCCTAAAATAAATATATACTGAAAGTAAAGTTTTTGGAATTGTACAACTTGTAAGTGACTATTGAGAATTTCTCAAAGTGAAAAGATTGATCTTAAAGTCAAATATTTCAGTCAAATATGTCTGTGGTAATTAGATTTTAGTGTTTTATGATGCACAGAACTTGTTTTTGTGTTTTACTAATTTGAATGATTTGTGGTTTTGGATACTGACGGCACCGTTACATAAATCTCAAGTGCTTATTACTTTCATACCTGCACAATGTGTCAGGCCTGGACTAGAATGAGGACTCAGATGCAGAGTGTCAATAAGGCAGTCTTTATTTAAATGCTCCTACCTCGAGAGGGAGTGACAAATAAAACCAACTATGAAAGATTATGCTATTCGGGAAGAATCTAATAAACAAAACCCACTCCAACTGGAGGGACAAAACTGCTGAAACAAAAAAGGAATAAACCAACAGAAAATCACTCCACAAGGAGGCTACAAAAACTGCTATGAACTTGACAAACAAAACTCTATACTATGAGAATACAAACAAAAAATCACTCACATGGAGGTTACTAAAACTACTCTAAACTTGACAAACAGAAAACTATATTCTATGAAATTACAAACAAAAAATCACTCACAAGGAGGTAAAGACGAAGTATAAGGCAAAGGCAAGGCATGGACTGTGATAGTAAGCTGGGGTGCACGACTGGAATGAGACACTCTGGCACAAGACAAAGGGAGACGCAGACTATAAGACACATGAGGGCAAATGGGAAACAGGTGGACACAATCAGGAATCAGGGAAGACACTCAGACAGGTGTCACATGAGGAAGGGCAAGTGACCTGAAACGAGAGGAGAGTTACTTTTCAAAATAAAACAGGAAATGACAAGACATGGAGACAGGACAAAACCCCAACTTAACCTCACCGTGTGACACAATGGCAGTCAGAAAACTGTTGTTTGTGGCCAAACAGCTGCACTTTCGCCTCACTGACCCTGACAGGCTGAACTGAGTGGAGGTCAGAGAATTAAGAAATGCACATCCTTGGCAAGACCACTTTTTTTCAATATTATCTAATTAATACAACAATATTGAATGGGAAGAAATTAGCATTCACTCTGCATTGATCTGTGGCCTGTTTGAGACACTTGAGACATCAGCTGATCTCAAACTGCTTTGAGCATTATACCGATAAGTGTTTCTTCTCTGCTGCAGCATTTTCTAGGAAGAATGTTTCCTAATTGAATTCACAATCCTGCCAAGCCTGGCTCTTTATCTCAAATTGACATACCATCAGAGCCTCATAGGATTAACACTCTATATTCACATTTACATATTTCAATGATTTTTCTCTCTGTCTCTTATCTGTGTGAATTGAGGTTTATATGAGAACCAAGTCATCACTGATATGGTGAGCAGCTCAGAAGAAGTGTCGGTCACGGAGTATTGCAGACATCTAGGTTACATGTAATCATTGTTCCCATCATTCTGAGACCACGAATAAACTTTTATTGCCATGTGCAAAACAAGAGAGGAAAAGCGAGAGATGCGAGAGTCTTTGGCGATTGAGAATCCATCGTGATGTCATCTAATTTGAAAAGGGGATGAGGCTGTGTGAAGTATAGGAAACCTGAAGACTGGAGGAGGATGTGGTGGGGGGAGAGGGAGGGAGCGAGAGAGGATTGTGAATGAATGAGGCGTATAGAAAATCTTCCTGACTGAACTTCATTTCAAAGGCTCAATATTTGAATCCACTCCATCTCAACAAACTACGTGTATATACTCTTTACTACTTGTTTTCATTTTGCAGGAAACATTATTGCTGTGGGAACTGAATTCCAGATTTTGACATTTAATCACTATGGAGTACTGGATATAGATCTTTTTGAATTTTCATTACTCAATACTTTCAAGTATACTTTCACTTTCAAATTATGCAATTCCAAAACCTTTATTTCCACTTTTCCAGTATATATTTGTTTTAGGGGCGTCCATTTACTTTTGTGCCCTCCGTCCTAAATGTTCAGATATTAATTTTAGCATCTGAATTTGACCGAGTAAATTTCAATAAGCTGTTTTTGACTCGATTTTAATTTTTCAATCTGATATGAGCTAATCAGGCAACTTGAATTCATCTTTTAAATATTAGGGAGGTGAATGCTCTTGAAACTGATCTAGTTCCAGTAGAAATTCAGACAACATACATTCAGAAAGGTGGTTTTAACATTTCAGTGCATTCCATTCAGTGGTATTTAACAACATTAAAGTATTCAGATACATTTTCTAGATGTGGTATTTAATTGCCGTTGTGATTCAAATTATTATTGCAATGAGTTGCTACCATAGTTGTGTATTAAAAGCAGTTTCAAAACTGTCCTGACAGATCCTGTGAATTAATGTTCAATAATACAGTAAAAGCCTGCGGTGGTAAATCAGCCAATACATCTGAGTACAGATTGAAAGCAGAAGACTGACATCACAGTGAGGTCACAGTGAGGTCAGAGATTTTAGTTGGTAAAGCCCAAAATCATGCTTCTAACTTTTAATTAGTGAGCATGTATAATTACTTTCACAGATAATGTAGGAAATATAAACGGTTTTGCAACCTCCTAACTGCCCTGTCTCTGTCACACTGTCCCTGTCATCCCTCTCAGCCTCACTGTGCCCAGTGAGGAAAAAAAGACTTTCATATACAATTCTGTTTATCCCAGGACAGAGACGAGTGTGTTCGCTGGATATGGTGACTTGCATGATTAAAATTAGCACGATTGTCTTTACCACAGCCTTGTTACAGTGTTCTGTTTTCAATTTTAAGATTTTGCATTTCTTTTCCCTCAATTGTGCATCGACTGCTTGCTCAATAAATTTCAGGTGTGTGCGCATTATAAAGGACATTTATTCATCGTCTATTTCAGTTTTATAATTAGGATGAGAGTATGAAAAGAATCAGTGTAAATGAACCACTTTAGTAAATATTAAGTTGCCTTCGATGCCTGTAATTGCAAAATCATTGTTTCCCTCTTTGCCAGCACTATGTTGTCATGAAATCATCCTAGATAATGCTGACAGAGTGGAACGTCTTATTTCTGGTCCCTTCATTTTCCCCAGCGACTCAATCATAGTTGGGTTGTTCTGACTGCGAGGCAACAGTGACAGAGGATCAAATCATTTACTCTCCTGAGACAAACAAGAACCATACACTAGCCTAACATCATCATGCCTGCCTGTTAGGTATACAAACTGTTTGTCTTTAACTTACTAACTAATACACACATAGCACACAAACTCAGAAACACAGTCGGTTGTGAACAGGGGACAACAGAGAATTCACTTACTGCGGAAGCTTAACTCTTTGACACTACTTTATGTTTTTTTTTTTTTTATCAATCATTCATTGAAAGTCTTCTAACTTTCTCATTCATTAGCTGGTTTAATGGGCTGTCCTGTAAATGACAGCCTAAATGATATTGTAAAAGTTTGTTCAAAGATAATTGGAGTCCAGCAGAGAGACCTGTGCTCCCTTTGGGAGAAATGAGCGTCCCAGAAGCCAAAAGGTATAATCATCCAATCGGACCATGTTCTGTCTAGTGAATTTACTGTAATGCCCTCAGGCCGGTGTTGTATTTTCTCATATCTTTTTAATTTTTTTCTCTTCTTTTCCTCTTCCACTTCCTTTTGTTCTACTTTGTTGTGGTCTAGTAAATTCTGCATAGTCACGACACAGGAGAGACAGAAAGAGAGAGAGAGAGAGAAAGAGAGTGTGTGTTTGCATCAGTCACAGCTCCCTGCCTGCTGGTGCAGCTCTAGTCATAAAACTGAGATAATCCATTCCTCTGAATTATTTACATCCTATCAGATGGTTCCATCCCCTCTGTCGCCAGGCGAAGTTGGCGAGATGACTTTGCAACTTGCTCTGTTTTATTTCCAGGTACATTCATTTGCTGTCAGGGTGTTTTTGTTTATTCTCCTTAAATTACTGATACACCGGTTCAGTGTGTGTAAATGCATTTAGTGTTGAATATCAGTGTCTGTACATTTTGTGTGAAGTCTGTGACGTGAATGTGCATGCAAGTATTTGTGGTGTATGATGTGCAGGTGTCACGGTCCTGTGTTTTCTCCATGTTTTCCCCTTCTCCTTTTGTGGGTGTGTCTTTGTCTGTCTGTCTGGAGCTGGGGCGGCGCCAGGAGGTCAACTGGAATCAGCTGTAAAACCGTTGCAATCACTCACCTGCTCCACATCTCACAATCAAGCCACCTACACTGCTGCAGGATAAAAGACCAGTTCATTCTTCCACTCATCGCCAGATCGTCCGTTACCCACCCGTGGTAAACCTCACACTACTGTTTGACTACTTTGTATTTTTTTGTGATTTTGGCTCTAACCTGTGATTCTCCGGTGTCTAGTTCCTGTGTCCTGCTTTCTGGCTCCATTCCTCTCATCAACCAGCTCTGCTTCAGCTACTCACCTTCTGGAAACTCCACAGCCTGGATCCACATCGGCCCTCAGCCCCCCTTACTGGTCCTGTACAAAATAAACTTGTGATTCTCATCCTATTCGGTGTCCTGAGCCTGCATCTTGTGGTCCTACATTCAGTGAACCTAACAGCAGGAGCAGGAGATGTTTTGCTTCTTCCTTCCTTTGCTCCAAAATGAGCTCCAAACTCTGACAGAAAACCTTTATTAACCTCGACAAACTATATTACAATAAAGTTAAGAGAAAAAAAAATAAAAATCACGTCTGTGTTTTTAGTTACCAGGTAGGTAACCATTGATCCCCTTCAGACCTTTAAAGTTGTGATATCACACAGACAGTGATAAGATGATCAGATGGTGGATCTGTCACAGCCCTAAGACACTATGACAACTGATCCTTGAAGAGTTTCTATGAGCTCTGCACCATGAACCATGATAACGTTGGATAGAACCTCAAGGCTCAAATACATAATCATATCTATGAAGATTTAAAGTTGCCCCAGTCTTCGCTGGCTTCTAAAAATACATATTACAAAAATGATTCATATATGAAACTGTCTTTGTCATGGTTGAAAGAAACCAAGGTTGACTGTAGGAAATAGGAAACTAATGACTGTACTGTCTCCTTTGTCCACTTTGTTGACCCATCCATCCACCCCGACCTCCTCCTCCCTATGGGACAGTTTGATGCTGATCACGTCAGTCTACTTCCTCCTTTGATCCTGACTGATGAGTCATAATTTTGCAACCAGAAGAAGACCTTTATGAAGGACGAGGGATGTCACAGGAAAATTAATAAGGCATTCCCTTAATTTCATATTCTAATCAGCATTAGGAATTTTTATAGATTTTGAAAAAAAGAATTTATAAATGAATGATTAATCCATCAATAAATACTTTAGGTTTAAAAATACATTTACAAAAAACAGCATAAAACACATTAAATAAACCTTTTATAAAAATACATTTATTGATCCATGAGTAGATAATAGAATCAGAAAAACTATTTTAAAAGGCTTTTTAAAAATGGGGATACCTACAGTACCTGGATTCCCCCTTCAGTTTCCATTTACTTTTTCCAGCTGCTGTTCCTTTTCATATTAGCTGATCGATTTGCTTAGTCATTTAGCTACTGGTTAGCTCTCCAACCAATCAGAGAGCTTGTTACATCTTATGGTCAATTGGTATTGTTTAGTGTTTTATGCTGTTTTTGTAAATCCATTTTAAGATCTTTAGCATTTATTGATTAATGAAATCATTAATGAATTATTGGATTAGTCGTTGAATTATAAATTCTTTTTACAATTCCTATTTTTAATTTCTATTAAAATATGAAATTAAAGAAATGCTTTATGACTTTTCCCGTGACATCCCTGGTCCTCCAAAGTCCTTGTCAGGTAAAGGAAGGTTGTGTTATGGTTGTGCTTTGTCTTTTTCTTATGTTAAGAGCCACTGGACTGAGTCATGTGCAAGTTATGAAAAAAATCAGTAATTTATTCATTGAGCAAGAAGATTTATAAAATGAGAGATAATGCAGGACTGGAAGTGGAAGCATGTGGAGCAGTCTGAGGTGATGGAAAATGATGAAATCCTACTAAAAGTCCTTTTGTGGTGTTACATGACTAAAATGGGACAAGTGTCTTCTCTGGAAAGACGACAGTGACTGCCACATTAAAGCAGGAGGTAGGACAGACCAAGTGGTTGCTGTGCAGACAGTCCTGAGGGAGGGATGTCTTTGCAACAGAACCCATTAAGTCACCAGACTATAGGACACACAGTGTGTCCAAACACCTGACGGCTCTGCCTCTACTGTTTCTATTTCAACAGTCTACTGGGGAAATCTGGCATTTGGTAACAGCTGGCTCAGACAAAATGGCCTGAGTGGAGTGGGCAGTGTTTATGTCCTCGGGGCCCCTGGCCGGCCACAGTAATGACTGTCTCTGCTCCTCTGTCTCCCTGCAGGAGGATATTATTGATTCAAATGAAAGTCATTAAATCTCCTGGGGGGGGGGTGAAAAGTAAGGGTGTAGAAAAAAAATACATACATATAGGCTATACACACACTCACTCACATGCACACGCACACACACACACACACACACACACACACACACACACACACACACACACACACTAATACTAAAATAATCTCCCTCTCATCCCTGTGTGGGGTTAGTGTGTGTCATCCTCAAGCTCAGGTCCTCTACCAGAGGCTGTGAGGCATCTGAGCTGTTCCGAGGACTACACTCTTCTGGACACAGACTTCACATATTGTACCTGGAATCTGCCACTCAGCCACTCTCCCAGTCTGGGGGTCACATCCCCTAATGCTCCTATCACCACTGGGACCACTTTGGACTTTACCTTCCACATCTGTTCCAGATGTTCTTTCAGCCCTTGGTACTTCTCGATCTTCTCGTGCTCCTTTTTTCTGATGTTACTGTGACCACATCTATCACAACTGCCCTCTTCTGCTCCTTGTCAAGCACCGCTATGTGTGGTTGGTTAGCCAGCAGTCTGGAACATCAAGTCTCACAGGGTCGTAGCTCTATTGTTCTCAAACACTTTCAGTGGTATTTCCAGAAATAACATTTGAATTGAATGATGTATGGCTGTCAGAGAAGGATGAAGGGAGGAAAGAAGGCTGGATACTTAGGTGCACACCTCTATGTGTGATGCTATTCGGAATATCAGCAGATCTGATGACTGAATCACAGCCATGCTGATGTTCAGTACGACATCATAACCTTGAGTGTGATATTTTGCTTATATATTGTTTATATATATACATATACTGATTTAACCACAGTATATATATATATGTGTGTGTGTGTGTGTGTGTGTGTGTGTGTGTGTGTGTGTGTGTGTGTGTGTCTGTGTGCGTGTTTGTGTGTCTGTGTTTCAAAAAGACAACATGGAAGAGATTCAAAGACTCAGTGAGAGGAAAAACGATCCTTCGCTTGACAACGTGGTCATCTCTATGTGTTTTTTTTTTTTTACATATCCTGTATGAACTTTACCAGGAACCCAGTACAATATTCTGGTCCCATACCAGGACAGTTGGTCTCCATCTAGAGGTCAATGAGAAAAAAACTACCTTCAGGATGAGCAGCCTTCACCTCTGCAGAAAAAGACTTCCCTGCATCCAGCTAATTATTTAAGACCTGCAAAATCACAGAGGATGAAAATAAGAGTGGAGGCCATAGACTGGAGGGTGTCTAATGTCAGGAGTAAGAGAAGCCTGGGGAATGTGCAGTGCCCAGATGACAGGTCAGCCCCTGTGAGGAAATGCAGCCAAAACCCATGTTGAGAACAGAAGCCTGCATACCTGTGACACATGAAGTCAAGCTCCATTGTTATCGTAATTCTAGTATTGCTTTCTAGTTCTGTCAGGGGGAAAAAAAAAAAATCAACCATCCCAAGAGGCACAATGTTAGGCTTTTTTACAAAATAGCAAACGAGTAAAGCTTTCAGTGAAAACAAAATGTGTGTTTGTTTGTGTCAATGATAAATGTCAACAGTAGGTTGGTATTTGTTTTGGTTTTCCCACACTGCTATTTTGGCTCTGTGTGTGTGATAGCACCTTCACTTTGTAAATTTGTGTCCATGTGCTCCTCTTTTTATACGCTGCGCTTGCGGCTGTGTATTTAGAGGTAAAAACCTGTTAGTGCAGAGAACTATACTTTGCAGTCTTGTCATTACTTCGGTGTTTGTCTTACTGTGCTTTTAAGGATTATGTGTGTTTGTGTCGGTAACCTGTGATTTTCCTCAGCAAACAACACTTCTGCCAGGGTTCAGTGTCGACAATTTCACCTGCCACACACAAACACACATAGGGAGCTGCTGCCAAACACTAGGACCTTTAGCAATAGCTAAAGTGGTCAAGCTACATTTACCATAGAAAACAAAGTGAAGGACCTTTGGTCTCTGTATCCATACACCACTGCTAACATTACTCCCGATAAAAGGATAAACAGTTAATAAAAAATAAACGATAATAATTAGATTAGTCCACTTCCTTTGGCTGAGGTGTTGTATTGCCTGATGGCAGTGGGAACAAAGGAACCTCTCTATTCTGCAGCGCAGTGAGATGAGACGTTTGCTTCTGTAGCTGCTTCTCTGTCCTGCCAGAATGTTGTGGAGAGGATGGTCGGTACTGTCTAAGATGGCCTCCATCTTACATTGCATGCGTCTCTCCACAACAGTCCTGAGTGAGTCCAGACTCGGCTGTGTCAATTGGTCGCCTGTCAATTACATCATATCCTCTATGATCATGTGTCAGTGTTGTTTGTCTGACAGAAACTCAGTATTGACTTTTATCTAGTTTTATGTCACATACACTTTTTACACCTTTTTTTACACTGTATATTTTAACCAGATGAAAGACTTTAGTCATCGGACATCTGGATCTGTCCTGTGTCCGCCGAAGATTTCTGATTTTTAAAGTGAAACTTAAAACTGCTTTATGGGTGTTTCCACTGGTTTTAATCCCCTGGTGTATTTGTTATGGATCATAAGTTATCAGAGAAACAATCAGAACAAAGGTGAGCATCAATCTCAGCTCCAGCTCTTCCCTGAGTCTCTGTCCTCCGTACAGCGTCAGTCAAACACTGACTTTAAATGTCAAACTGCTTTAGTCAGTGTTTTTAACAGTTAGAATCACCAGGTCTGGGGTGCCCTCTGGCATCGTATGTGAAGCCAACAGTTTCTAATTTGGGTTTTAAAATGGACAGTAACTTTAAACTAGACCAACAGATTAGCGCTGTTGTAAAGGCCAGATTTTTCCACCTTAGGCAGCTGGCAAAAGTGAAGCCAATTCTTGCACGAGAGCACTTTGAGACAGTAATCCATGCCTTCATCACATCACGGCTGGATTACTGTAACGCACTTTATTATGGAGTCAGTCAGTCCTCCCTTGCACTCTTAAGGAATCCAAACCAGTAATGGTGGTGAAGACAACAACTCCCATGATCCCTCTATTTCATGATGACACCCAACACGTTTTGTCGTTGTTTTGATTGAGAGACCCCAGAATGTACAGGGCATTTGAAAGCTCTTACTATAACTGTGGTCTCTAGATCTTCTCTTTCCAGATCCTGCCTCTGCTTTCCAGTCTGTTAAGGCCCTGCTGTGAGTTTAAAGTTAGCAGCGAGAAAACTGTTTATCCAAATTATTTTAACTGCTTCCTTTTGAGGTAAAACATCAAAATGTAAATAATCCCTGTGGGAGCAGAAGAATGTTTCTGCTGACAATTCGACTCATAATTTTCTCTTCCATATGAGTTTGGATAGTCTCAGCAAATACACTAGTGACTACAATCCTGTTATCACAGGAATCATGACAGATTTACAAACTAATCATAGACCCCAGTTGTCTGAAGCTGTAATTTTACTCCAACTAAACTTCTAATTATTTTAGTTGTTAGAAAAGTGGCCATGGTTACATGCTATGGTTACAGTTGTGCTACACTGCTTTGGTGTTGGTCATTGTCCTGATGAGCTACTGTTTCATGGAAACTAAAAGTCGAAATAAAATAATTAATAAATAATCAAAATCATAGGTGTTAATAAGTCACAGACTAAAGTTGCAAATGTCTCGGTACTCATCAAAAAGTCTTATTCCATGGTAAATAAAGTGAACTCAAGTTACAAGAAAATTCCAGTATTTTCACTTCTGTAGAGAATCCTTTTTGCCCCAGAGGTCTGGTAAAATGTAAACGCTAGCAAAACAATGTGCATCTAGATAATGAGTGCAACTCTCCTAAAGCTTCCCGAATAAACTTCAGCCATACAGAAATCATTTTTAATGTTTGTCTGTGAGTCCAGCCTAAGGTAAACACAGAAAGTATCCCCCCCAGATTAGCAAGTGTAGTCAACCTCATGAAAAGCTACATCAAGAAATACTCGCCAGGAATCTGAGTCTGTGTTGTGGCATATGCAAAGTTTGCATGACCCTTAGTCAGAAGGGACGTAGTCTGATTCACCGGATGTAGGCTGTGGTATAAATATGCCATTGGGCATTCTCCTCCCTTTTATGCTTCCCCATCCTTTTACCATTTTCAAAATCCCCTTTCCTTCGGGAAAGAACAACCTCTGAGTGAGCAACATGGTGAAAAATGTTCGATTGAAGATTTGGATCATGCAGTCACACAGGCAACAGCTGTTTTTTGTGGGGTTTTCTTTGCTGGGAATTAGCCATTTTAATGACAATGCTCATCTTCACTGCAAATGTGCACTATTTTGCAGGGGCACTGTCGCTGCATCCTGGGCTCAGCGTCACCAAAGACGATTATGATTGGTTTAAGGAAATGCAAATAAGCCAGAGCAGTTTTTCTCCGATAGCAGAATGATAATGGGTACAGTCAAACAATTCTCCAGCACTGACAGAGCACTGTGGAGATGCAAGACTAGAATGGACACTAAATTTAAAAAAATCCAGGATGAATAATACCGTAATATTCCTTTACATTAGGTACATGATTGTGTAATAGCAAGGTTGATGTAACACAAAATAAACATCAACAGGCAGGATGAAAGCTCAGACTGCTGTCTTTCAGCAGTAATCATGTAATACCTCACTTCAACAGCTGGGGAAAAACAAAGCAGCTGCCTGCTCATCGAGGCTGGTGATGGTGCTGTCCATGGTGCTGAAATAACAGCACTGCAGGAGAGACTCTTGAGGGGAGGCAATGATGAGCATGTTGCTGTCCATGGTGCTGAAATCACAGCTGACAGAAATTGTTGCTGGAGGGCTGCATTTTAACACTCAAACAAAGTACAGCTGTTTACAACGCTGTATTAAAACAACACACACACACAGACAAATATAATACAAGATGTAGGGGAGTCATTAAGGGACACGACACTAATCTCACACACGTACATATAAAAAAACATAAACTCAATCAAACTGCATTTATTTCCATGTTTCTGTTTCATACTTCAAATGAAAACAATTATTTACCAATCAGCACACATTTTCCAACTCCTCCCACTATTGTTGTGTGTGTGTCTCCATGTGTATATGTGCACTGTACGTTCAGTTTATTTGTATACGTAGTCAATGCATGTTTGAGTGTGAAGATGTGCAAATATCAAGGTGTGTGTGTGTATGTGTGTGTGTGTGTGTGTGGTAGACGAGTGTTCTGTGGTGATAAGACAGCTCTTTGTCTCACCCCCTCAGTGCCTCACAGCTACACACACACACACACACACACACACACACACACACACACACACACACACACACACACACACACACACACCCCATTCAACACTGAACACAAAGTACCATTATACCCACTTAACCTCCTCTCCAGTGATATACTTTATAACCAATTTGGAAAGAAGAAAATCACTTCCAGAAGAGTCATCATTCAACATGTCTCCAGAGCACATTATCTAGTTTTTTGCCAAAATTTCATCCAAGGACTTAAATCCGAAACTCAAGGTTTTTACTTCATTTATTTTGTCTCCGGTGTTGTTACTCAGCATTGCTTCACTGGATTAAAAAAAAAACAAACAACAATTAAACACTGAATTTAGAACAGTGACCAGGTTTCTACACGTGCTTGATGATCAGTATGGTGTGCATCTAGGAGAAATTGTAAGCAGCTCTTTCTTAAAACCTCCTTCTGTGGTAAAGGTATATACAGTCTTTCTAAGGATAGATGCTGCAAATTATCTTAGGCTATACTTCCTGTGGTGTTAGTATTAAAATACAAAAAAATCTTTTCTTTTGACAAAGTGGTGCAAGTGCGGTGGCCCTGAGAGAAGAAAACACATGCAAATAGACAAAACACAAACACACAACACAAAATCACAAAAGATCTTCATCAATTTGACAACACATGCTGCAAATACTCATAGCACAATGGAAGTAATTTAGAAAGCAACTGAACAGTGGGTTGCATGGACACAAGCCAATGAGCATTCAGTTTACTTTCTCATCTGGCAAGCCCCAGAGCCAAAGGAATATCTTCTGTGCTTGTGCTCAACCAACTGAGCAGACCCAAACGTCAACCTCACCAACCACGTGTGAAGTACATTATAGTTTGTCACTGTATAAAGTGATTTTCTACCACTGTTTAAGGTTGAAATGCTTCTCAGCCACTGGCAGTTGGTTTGGTAATATACAGAAGAAGATGAGAGCTCTTGTGTGCATGACTTCCAGGCTATCTCCAGGAAGAAATGCATGACAACAGTGGCAACAGAGAAAAGTAGGAAAAAAGAGAGAACTGCAAACTGGCTGCAGTCTTTATCAGTGACTATGGAGGATGTAAAGATGCATCATCAGGTTACACGACAGTTTATCAAGATCAGTTTTGAGGCAAAGACGTAACAAATGGAGGAGGATGGAGCTAAAAACACTCTTACTGCTCCACGGCACAGTTGAACATAAATATTTTAATAAATTGTTTCTCAGCTTTTGTGTCTCAGCCCTCATGATGATTATATTCTTGCGTTTAGATTGAGCCATATTTTTCCACTTAGTGAGGCTGTCAAGCTCCTTTCCTACCTAGACAGAAGTATCTCTCTCTCTCTAGTTGCATCCCATCCTGTGATCTAGACTTCTACTAAGACTCATCTCTGCCATATCCACCATGTCAGACTCTAGTTCCTCCTCAGTCAGTCTGCGTTTCAAGCCATTTTATATACTTTTTTTTTTTTTGCTCATCGCCTGTTACCCTTGTGTGATCTGCTGTTCTGCTCGGTTCAGCTTCCCACTGTCTTGACTCTCAGCTTGGCTCACCCCCGGCCTTCCCCTGCGAAACACAACCAGCCACCAGCCCAGTTCCCTGCACTTCCAGTCATCCCCTCTGCCCTGCTCCTCCCTGGTTCATCTCCCATTCCTTCAACCCTGCAATAAATAATATTCTTTTATTTAACTTCAGTCCCCTCACCTCTCTGCATCTTGTACTTGGGTTCACATGCCTAGTCATAACAAAGGCATTCAGCTTTTGACAATGAATCCTGCTGTAAAAAGGTCTGTGACATCAAGGATGTGCAGTGTCTAGCTGTTTGTCATTTTTTTGTCTGGTTTCTATCACACTGCTGATTACTTGTGATGCACCAAGGCTGGATTTAAGAAGGTCTATTGGTCTAAGGTCTAGATGTTGCAGACTGCGTGTCATCCACACATGTACCTTCTTTTTTTTAATCAATATGGAGAGAATGGTTGAAATGTTCATGACCTTCTGTCTCCTGACAGTGGCAGCAATTAGCCCAGAGCAATCCATTTAACACCAGAGGCAACCCTGGTCACTGCTGCTCATGTTCAATGCTGCCACAGAGAAATAGTTTTAACTTAAAGCTTCATTAATATCCAATACAATAAGGGAGTGTGTGTCAGTGTGTGTTCTTTCAATGCTTCTCTTTTCCCCATGGGTCCTGAAGGACAGACACACAAACAGCAGTGAAGTTTAATATGAGTTACTGCTCAGAGGAAAACACGAGCATCATCTGAAAGGTCAACCCAAAAAGTGACTTACTTACAGAACTCAAAATCCAAAATGGACACAAAACCCAGGAACAAAACTGAAACACTAGGGAAACTAACTAACCCTAAAACACGAGAACAAAACAGAAAATTCAAATACTGGAAACATAGGAGCATGAGACACGGAAACACAAAGAGGAGTACAACAGACAAACTGAAGAAGACAACAGGGAGCCTAAATAGACACAAGGGAGGCAAGGATAATAGAACACAGGTGAAACACATGAGGGCAGACAATCACCAAAGAGGGAAAAAGACACAAGGTAAAATAACCACGAAACACACAAGGAAGTAATTTCCAAGTAAAACAGGAAAACACCCAAAAGTCCAAACGGGCAGACCATGACATTAATAATCCTATAACTGAGTTGAATATGAACACAATATGGACACAAAAATACAAATCACATTTTTATCTTTTTGTTGTGTATCATAACCGAGTCCCATTAAAAAACAAACAAACAATAAGCAGCTCAGTTGCAGCATAAAAGCATAACACATAAAGATTTGAAGTCTGGTAAAAACAAGATGCTACTAAAAATGAACATCCAAAAAGAAAAAATTTGAGGAAGGCTGTAGAAAAATATCATTTTATTTTTCATTAGATGACAAACAACAAGCAACAGCAACTTCTTGTCTGAATGTGAGAAGAATTCAGGTTCATTGCAAATGACTAGCACCTCGTCATACACTGATAATGCACGGATCAGAGTTTGTTCATTCCCGCACCAACCTGACCTGCAACAATCAACTACCTGAATCCGATTATCGTAAGGGTGAAATATGACAACAGCTGCTTACATGTCAGGTCTATACTGGCTTTTATAACCTGATGCGTTATGAATTAAAGTCTGAGCGCAGAAAGATCTGTAATAGATCGGTAATGCAGATTATGGATAGCCAGAACATCAGAACATCATGATATTGTCTAGTAAGCTTACATGAACCCACCCAACCTGCGGGTCAAAGGTCGACCCAAGCATCACTAGACTCAGGTGACGTTGTTATATAGAAAACAAATTCCACGCAGGGCGGAGGTCAGGTGCTGTTTTTGTCCTGATTCAGATCGAATCATATCAGAGGGGAGGGACTGTGACAGTGACCTGAATCGTTCTTTTAGGATCTACTCTTCTCAATCAGGACGGAGGTTTGAAGAAACAGACCCTAACCCTATCAAATTCTCACTTCCACAACCATAGATATCAACAAGAAAGAAAATCAAGGTCTTAACCGAAGAGAAGTAAAATACACCACAACATACCGGTGATAGTGGGAAGGGGTGGGCCTCATAACAGAGGCAAAGAATTTGAAAGAAATTCACATAATATGCACGATAGAATGCAAGAATTTCAAAACTTCTAAGAATAGACCTAAAAACCTCATCTGGCTGGAAACCTGCTCTCTGCATAAAAACAGCTACAAACCAGCTTTTACAACACACATTTGCAGTTACACTTGTTGTGCTGTGTGCTAAATAACCAAATATTGCATTTATAATACATGACAGATTATTTCATGGGAAAATAATTTTCAAAGTTTCAATGTCAGCCCCCTGCTGCTTTCACTCACCTGTGCACTTTGTTCTGTTGCCATTTTTATTGGTTGCAAGGATGGTGAGGGACACTGTTTGAAGCCGATGCCTCTTGGTTTGTGTTGCTTCACTGAGCACGGCACACGAGAGGACAAATTACATTTTATCCATGACAAAGTGTGAAGCTGCTCAGTGTTGTGTTTGATGTCTGAAGCCTCTGTCCTGTGAACACGGCGTCGTACAGATCCTGGTCCAGAGACAGACTGGCCGCAGAGAAAACAGCTGATGTATTACGCTTTCATGTCTTGTGGATTTCAGGTGAATCTGAGCTGGCAAGCTGGAGGGGAAAAAAAGCATTCATGTTAGTGCCACAGTGGTAATTACAACTAGTACATGTGTGCTTTTCTCTGGATTTTCATGTCTCGTACTCGGTGAGTCAACACCGCCAGCAAACACTCACACAAATGTCTGGAACCCAAAATAATGAAAATTAAATTATCATCTATGTTTACAATAATATAGTAAAATGTAGAAATAATACAATAATGATATCTGTTATAAACTTTTCATGATTTTATGATATTGAGTCCTTAAAAAACTTTTAGTGAAATGAACTTTGTGAGTGTAAAATGATGCTGCTGCCTTCACAGGGACAGGAAACATTTTGTCACCACAAATGATTTGAAATCTGACATTAACATAAATCTATTGACCTCTTGGTTTCTTTTGATGAGTTTAGAGCACATAAACTCAGGGTTCCAATTATGAGGGGGATTAAAACTTAATTAAGACTTGGACCCCCCCCCAACACCACCCCACCCCACCCGTGCATAGTACAGACAGTGTAGGTAAATGTATGTAGCAGTACCGAGCTAACTGTCTAGTTTGTTTAATACACTTTACTTTCTTACCTTCAGAGTTTGTACTGGGAGCACCGGGGTTTGCCAGCCACGTTGTTCTGCGTCGGCAGCTAAGTCTGTGTACTTCAGGCTTTTGTGTTCATAAGATCAGGTCCGGCCTCAGATCAGCTGTACTTTTCTCTGGTGGAAAGATGAGTTTCTGATTTAGATCAGCCTGCATTTTCCAGTGTCCAAGAGAGTTGCTTCCGCTCTTGCAGATGGTTTCACTGGAGGCCATCCTGCTCTCACAAAAGGGGAAGTGCTTGGGAGTCCAGGCATAAGGGGAGGGAGGGCATTGGTGGTAATTCTCCTTCCATCCATGATGATTGCCAGTTGACGTAGGAGCCGGTTGTTCCTCCAGGTGTAGCGGCCTTTAGACAGGTTTTGCAGCCGGTGAGGATGTGCCTTAATGATGCTGGAGTTTGGCAGAGAGCACACGAGGGACCTTCTCCAGCCCACTGGCTTAGGTTCTTGGGTGTGGGAAAAGCATCGTAGGTGGCTCTGATGATGAAGCTGTTTTGGCTTCCTTCTATCTCCCAAAGATCCCTCCAAGTGACCTCATGATGCTCCAGATTTTCCCAGGTAGTCCATTGGCCCTGTTTGGACCGTGAGACTGCCTTTGTGCATCTCTTTGCTTCCTCTCGCTGCTGGATCTCATCAACCACTAGCTTTCTCTTCTGTGTAGGTGTTGCCTTGTGCCATGTGAGAGCAGAGTTTGCTTGCTGCACTGCCTCCGATGGGCTCCACTTCCTCCCATTTGCCAGGGACTGTAACTGTATTAGCAGTGGTGAAAAGTAATTAAGTACATTTACTCGAAGTTCATGTATGTGTGTGTTTTAGCAACTCTTTAATTATCACTTGTGCTCTGTGTGTTTAGACGGTATTTGTGATCTGTTACCCGCTACATTAAAGACATTATAGTAGGTGGCTGTTGTTTGGATGTGTAAGCTACAGTGCAGTTCTGCTTATAGTGCAGTCAAGGTTGTGAAGGACAAATTTGATTGGCTGGGCTAGATGTTTTTTAATTGAACCATGAGCACTGTATCGTGGCCCTGAATATTCAAACCTAATCCAATAGCATTAACCTGCAGTACTGAAGGCTGCAGGTTCAGGACCACAGTTGTGTATTATAAATAATAATATATAATTTTTATCATTATAAATATGGTAGAGGGTTAAAAACATTACAGTAATCATTATTTGATCGTCATCCTTCTTCTTACTGAAATGTAGTCCTGTTGTCAAATTCGTTAGGTGGCAGTGTTGGGGAAAACAGCAGCCTCTGATTCTGCGGGAACACCTTGCTCCCGAATCTGAAACCTGGCAGCAGGTTTATGTCCCTCCACTACAGAGGCCAGGATCACAGCTGTGCTTCAGTGAAATCTGGTGGAAAGAGTTGGCCACTGGGGAAGAAGAGGGCGTTCATTTAGGTGCTGTCCAGTTATTTGGTTTATATAATTCCTCCTCATTGTAAATTACAGCCGTGTTTTTAACCAGCTTGAATTGAAAAGATCTGGCATGTGTGTTTGTGCAGATCAAGCTGTAGAGTAAAGTATTTGTAAACCTTTTCTATAATACAACATTATATTTGTTTAATTCAGCCTTGGTAAAGTTATGCACGCTGGGTTCATTTTTCTCTCCAAGCTGTCATTAAAATATTAAGCTACAGCAGCTGCTTTCAGGGACAAGTGTCAGTGGATGGAGGCGCGGCACAATCATTCACTGTCCTTGTCAGAGTTGTATGTGCTCTACAGGGCCACGTCTTCTTTTGTGAGGAATAATCATGTATTACCCTGTTGTTATTTACAGCTCATATTGTTTGTCAGGATGTTTCAAAGCTTATTCAAAACCTGAAAAACTTAATAACAATTCTTGTTTACTTCAGAGAATGAATGACCTTCAAGCAACTTTAAGTGCTCTAATGAACCTTAATGCATTCTTGCTTAAAGAACAAACTAAAACAAAAAGTGCACACAGGTTAACACAGACTAAAGTCTAAATGAGCCTGATGAGTCTGATGACCAGGTCTTTCTGTTTCGAATTCAATCCTATTTTTTATTTATTCATTTTATTTTGTATTTTGATATGTGGAATTCCTGCATTTAGTTATGTTATGGCCTCTAAACACTCAACTCAAGTGGAGACTGGATCATATGAAGGACACCAAGACTTAGAGCTGCCAAGAAAGAAGAAACTTTATAAGAAACATAATAAACTGTACTCAAAATACAATAGAAACAAACAAAAGAAGAGCCACATCATAGGCCGTCACACCCAGGTACTCCCCCTGATCTATCTAAAGAAAACTAAAGTAAACCAAAACAAAAAACTGAACTACCACTGGTCTCCAACCCAAAACTAAAATAATAAACTAAAAAAAACAAACACACGGTACCTGGGAGCATACTGGGAAACAAAGGGCAAATCTGGGGAGGAGAGTCCACCCCCAGCAGTGTGCAGGCTGTGGGGCAAGTGAGTGTGCGGTCTCTGCTCCTCAGGTCCTACCTCCTCCCCTCTGTCAGCTCATTAATTGAGCTGAGGAGAAAGAGCACCAGAGGGAATGGCAGCGAGAGCGAGGGAGAGACAGCGTGTGGGAGAGCAAGAGAGAGAGAACAAAACAAAGCAGTAAGTACAGGTGCATTACACAGATGACACATTGTCTGTGCTGCGTGAGCGTGGCGGCTACCGACCCTGACCTGCTGTGGAGAAGCACGTGTGTGTGTTCACTGTGTTGCTGCTGCTGCTGCTGCAGCTCTAGCTCTCTTACTGGAATGTTGGATTTCTTTTCATTATAAAAACATTTCTGAGTCATTTTTGACAGATAAATGGTTAAAAATACATTTTTGTTCAGATTCAGCCGAGACATAGAAACTATAGTGGAAGGTGTCAGTTTTATGTAACGTTGCTAATATCATGTCAATGTGACATCAACAGGTTTTTTTATCTGTCTATTTCAGCTGGGAGCAGAGTGTGAGAAATAGGCAATCAACTCCCAATCTCTAGAACACTCAACGCAGCCGTGACGCGTCAAACACCTCCAGATTTTCCTCATATCACGAGCTTATGGTGAAAATGCTACATGTGCAAATATAAAAACTGTAGGATTTTATTCATGAAACTTTTAAACCAAAACAAATGGAGCCCTCATTTCATTTTGCCTGTTAGCATGCAGAGGCCTGTCCGTCCTTGAATGGTAAACAATGTCATTATTGGTCTAAAAACAGTCAATAAAATGATCATTCCTTCGTTTTCTAATTGGTTCTTGCCTTGCTTGTTTGTGCCTCATCGTTTAAACCTGTCTGTCATTGTGTTCTTGGAGCTTCTATTTTACATCTATTGACATCTGTGAGCCTTCAAACACAGCGGAGCAGAGCAGGGAAGCACAACTCCTCAGTGTCTTCAGTGTCAAATTGCTCTTTGATAGCTGATGTGAGAGTGGTGAGAGTAGCATTTAGCAACTGAACCCAAATGCAGACACAGCGCGCACGGTTAATGGGTACGCCTGCAAATTTACCTAGCTAGCTATCTAGATAGATGGCTAGCAAGTGTCCTCCTCTTCACCACCATTTCAGAGGTGTCTGGTTTGTAGCTAATTACAGATCCGACTTTCTTCTTCCAGTTAATTCAGTCTGTTGGTGTCATTGGCACCAACAGACTGAATGTTACAGAGAAGAACAGTGCATCAGCCACAACAGATTTCCGACATCCTACTGCACACGTTAAAGGATCTCAACATCTGCTCCTCCCCTTCTTATATAAGGTCTTGCCTCTGTGTTGGTCTTCCGGTTCAGTCTGTTGTCAAGGTGGACTCCCAGGTACTTGTAGTCCTTCACTAGAACAACATTCTCTCCCAGAATACACAGGGGCTGTGTAGCTGTGCTCTTCCTTCTGAAGTCGATCACCATCACTATGGTCTTGGCCGCATTCAGAAGCAGAGGATTTTCCTGTACCACTCTCCACAAACTCAGATAGACCATCAGCCAGTCTGTCTGTCAGGTAGTTGGTAATCCTGGAGATGGCAGGAGATTAATTATTGCACACCCATGAAATAGTTGCATCCGTCTCTAAAGATGGAACAAAGAAAAAGTCGAGCTCAAAGAAATGCCCAGAATTTTTAGTCCAGAGCCCAGAAATAATGCTGGCACACAGGGTCTCACCAACTGATTTGCTGAAGCCTTCAGGGTGAGCTTTGGGAAAGCTTCTGGGATAGCAGAGGCCTCAGGACCCCACCAGGGTTTTAGGCATTAGGGAAGATGACTGAAGGGGATGCAAGGACACAAGCTGAGGGCTAGCCAAAGGGGGAGCTCTGATATGTATGCATGAAAACCACTATGCTGTAGGCTATTCTGTCAATCAGTCGACAGTTGGAGTGTTATTACCACTGCTTGAATATTTCATTTAATGATATGTGTTGATGACTCATTATGATATTGATTGCACACTAAAAAAATCTTTCAGTTCAACATCAGTTGCATTTATTCAGTGTTCAGAGTCATTGGTCAAAACCAGACAAGATGAAGATTCAGTGAAGCAAAAGATGCAGTAAGCAACTGATATAGTTCACATCAGCATCCCTCTATACAAACCCACACAGCCAGTTCACCTTAGTTATTGTTATTATGCTGTACAACCACTCCTCTGACCTGAACAACCACACGGGACTTTTTTTCAACCCTCTGATACGATTCATAGGAGTGTCTCCTGAGATAGTGCCCCTACGGTGGCATGTGTACCGGAACTCAGTTGTCATGGTTACCATAATAAACACAAGAATAAAGAAAATATAAAACACGAAATAACATCTACCTCATCGCCTATATAACAGTCATGACTTGTTGAGGTTCAGGAAAAGATTGTGATTTGGGTTAAAGTAAGTACTTCCTCAGCATAAGACGATCTTTGTTGGCAATAATAATAACAACGTGGGTAAGAAACAACATAAACAGCTGGTTTCACATGGGAATGGAACAGAGCTCTCCTGTGTCATATCCAACCATCCACCACAACCTCCTCCTGACGTGGACTTTGTCTCTCTTTATACTACGTCACCGCACTTTTCCCTCTGCTCCTGTCATAATTACTACGACCATTAGATGTCACCTAGCAACAAAACGTAACTATGGGTCATAATAACCTGCTGCACAGACGAACTAATGGGCTTGTATTTTTTATACACTCATAGTTTCCAAAGCCTAGAAACTCTGTGGTGATCCAGCACTGTATTACTAAAGTCTTAAAACTTTTCTTCCTCTTTGTTCTTTGTCAAAAAATGCTCAGGTTTCACTTGCATGCCATGTAGTTTCTGAGCTTCATCTGGGCCATGTGAATACATTCTGGCATGTTGATTTTATTTCTCTTTCATCTACGTAGCTGCGATTATTCCTCGCTTAATGACTCTCACTGTTTTGTTCACTCGTACCACTGATCTCTGCCTGTGACAGTTTTGCTGTAAGCAAAAATGTACAGATGAAATGACACCCAGAGATTTGTAAGTTTTACACTCTTTCTTGCTTAAATCATAATATTTCATGTTGCGATCTTTTCCTTCTCAGATCCGGCACCTGTCAAGGATTTCAGCACCGTCTGCGCAGCGCAGCCAGAAACCTCTTCTCAGACAGATCTCAGAAGAGCTGACATCTACTGGAGTTGATAGACTGCTATCAGCCCGCTAATATGCTAATGACGAGCAATTTATCTAATACAGAGAGAGCTGGAAGAATCAGCACACATCTGAAGAGACAAAGATGAATTAGTTCTGTAGAAGGCAAGATAAAAAAGTTAGAAAGCAAGAAAGAAACAGTGTGTGTGTGTGTGTGTGTAAGTGTGTGTGTAAATGTGGTGTATATGTTTGTAAGTGTGTGTCCACATCCAGCTTACACATACACACCCTGCGGCCCTTCCCAGCAAGTGTCCCTCCTCTCCCTGCAAAACCTGTCAGTTCTCTCATGCTCTGAATCCATCATTACAGTAGAAGAAGAAAAGTCACAAACAGACTGCATCACTTGTCTGTTTTTTATTGCCTCAGATAGCAGAAGAATGACAGTGTTACTCCATGCGCCTAATGCTTCTTGATGATAGGGCCTGGACAGTTAATCAGTTTAAAGTCAAAATCATAATTTCAGACCACAAAGGCTGCAATTTTAATTATGATCCACAATGTCGAGCTAATAGTTGTTGAGAGGAAAAAGCTTCAGCTGATGAGAGTAAATAAATGACAAGAAATTTTAGCCGCCTGTAGCTTATAAACTGTGAGTCGGCCAAACTACAGAATGACAAACAAACAAATATAGATATGACAATTTGTGGTTTACTTTTAATAGTTAATTTTTGGCTGGATTGGACAGCCTTATAATCTGGAATGTTGCTGACTGACTGACTGACTGACTGACTGCTGACCAATGGTGGAAATATCATCATCAAAGTACTGAGCCACAGTCTACTGAGCCGCTCATGTTTCCCGGCTGTTCAGGAACTGCAGGGAAGAGGAGGAGTGCTTCCAATACACTGAGCCTCGCCTCCATTACAACAAATAAACTACTTTCATTACATGTATCATTATTACTGAAGGAGGCAGAGTAATAACTAAACATTAGACACACCGAGCAGAGAGAGCAGGAGAGAGGGAGGGAGAGAGAGAAGTCATCGGTAACGAAGCTTCGTACTAACGACTATGACCAACTCTACATATCAAACAGAGGGAGTGAGACATAAAGACCTGCCTCTAATAAAGTCTGACGTTCTGGAGTTGAAGTAAAGAAAGACTAAATTATTGTGTGCTGTTTCAGTCTTAGTCCTGGCCGTCCTGTGGCCCTTTGCTGCATGTCATCCTCTCTCTCTCTCTCTTTCTCTCTCTCTCTCTCTATCTCTCGCTCTCTCTCTCTCTATGACTGAAATCATGAAAAAAAAACTTAAAATAAAGAAAGATATTGTGGCTCTTCTAACTTTCTCTCTGAGTGATCATTTTACAGTTAATACAGCTGAAATCACAGCGCAGTCTTTGGGGTACCTCAATATTGTACTTAGCTATAGTACTTACTTAATTACTTTCCACTACTGCTATTACAATACTTATAATGCGCCTTGAGTGCACATGGATTTTAATATTGTTCAATTACCAGTTTTGCCAACTACTTTCAATGGAAAGTAAGCTAAAGCCTACTTGAAAAGTCTCAAGTCACAATAAAGCTGTTCTCATTGACATGTTTTTCTATTTCTGTTGTCGGACAATGGAGCAAGTCAGAAATAATAACTATGACTAATGTGGCACATTGAGACTACATGTTAACCAGCAGTCTCTTCAAGCTGCTGCTCAAATCCTGATTTTATAAACATGATGTCATCTGACAAAATCACAAAACACATACGTCACAGACAAAGACTGTAACTTCAGCTGTATTTGCTGTTAAATGATCACTAACAGAGAAAGTTAGAAGCAACAGAATACCTGTCTTATTCTTTTTTTCTCTCACACAGCCTGCACATGTGCAGCTTTGTCAGCTGCTGTGCAGACACAGATCTGGAAAGTAGCTGGAAGGTTTGTCCAAAAAGTCGCTAGATTTGTTGCTTAGCGCTTTTTTGGAAAAAAAAGAAGTAATTAGTTGTAATTAGTAGTTAGTTTAGTGTAGACTAATAATTAAGTTGTGTAGATGTAGATGTAGCCTACATTATTTATTGTAATTTCATTGTGACGTGATAAAATGGTTTGTCCTCAATTAATGCAAAGAAAGGATAATATTGTTGGAGGATGTCAGAGCGGCAACATGATTTCTAAAGGCCTACGCATTACCTAAGTGGATGAAATGCCCAAATGACGATAAATGTTCTTAATGTATTAAAATAATATTTTCTATGTTATTCTTTTATCCCAGGAGGGCAGAGGGCTGTAGATACAGTTGCCTGCTGCCACCCCTACTATGCTGTTGTTTGGTAATCCAGTGGTCTGCCTCAAGAAGGATTTTCCTTCAACATGAGCTACTGTGCAGTTCATTTCTTCATCAAATGACCATGGTTGGGGCCAGGAAATGGAGGCTCCTGATTCCCTGCATAGCTTGGTCCATGGGCTTTCACTGTCTGGTGAATACTGCTTATAGAATTCCAAGAAGCACCTTGATGCACAGAGTTAGCAGGAAGATAAAGACCAATCTATCCACTGCCATCACTGCATGAGCTTCCCACCATTGCCCAAGGCTTCAATCAACTTCGTGCATTTCCCCATGCTGCTGGTGCCATAGATGGATGCCACATACAGATTAAATCTGCAGGGAACCAGCATTTTCCATCTATACAAATGCAGGCCATCTGTGAAGCAGGTGTGTTTGTGGGCTATCCAGGCTCGACACATGATGGCATCATGTTCTGCGCAACAGTCCCATCTTCTGCCGTTCCCTACATCTTCCAGCTGGCGATTACCTCCTTTGGGGATGGTGTCTATCCTTGCCTGGCACCCTAACACTGTACACGCACCCTCTGCAAGGCCGGGTCCGGGAGAGATATGATTTACATCACTCCAGGGCTCGTTCTGTTGTTGAACAAGCTTTTGGATTGATGAAGAAAAACATGCTGGCAAGCCACACTATCAAAGGCTCTTGATGACTATCCAATTTTTCACAGCACACATCATTGCTTGCTGTGCATTCCTGCACAATCTTTGCTTTAACATGAATGATGTGTTGGGAACTCCTAACTGATGAAGATCCCCAAAATGGAAATGGAGGTCCTGGACACTATATAAGGGACAGGATTTGGTGGCTACATTTCTGATTTCACCAAAAGCCCTGATTTTGTTAATTTCCCCAAAATAATTTCTTCAAACATTTTTTCCTCCAACTGTTGGACCATGATGTGATAAAATCCTGCTAAAGATGACTGTAAGTAAGGGGCACGTCCATAACAAAAGTGTAACATCACCACCATAGGTCAAGGGATTGTACTTTCAGGGATGGTTTGAGAAAGGGTCTTCATGTGATTTCTGTGCGGTAAACTGATTTTTAGATAGCTAACAGTTTCAGCTGCCTTCAGGTGATATTTAATAATGAATTTAATTTACACAAAAAAGCTGTGTTTTGTATGTTACACTTTTCAAACGCCTGATTTAGAATCTGGACCTCCTCATTTGCACCTCTAACAAAGTTACAAAAGCTTATTAAATGTCCTCAATCCTGAATAATAGCAGGGTAAATTGGCTCTCCACAGCAAAGTTTGAAGTCACAAATGAGCTGCTTTGCTGCGCTGTTTCCCTCCTTCCCGCCGCATTTACAGTACAAAGAAACATCCTCAAGGCTCACACTTGACTCACTCGGCTTCAAACACTTGTTGTTTGGGATTTTTCAAAAGAGTTCAGGAGAAAATTCTTTTTAAGTGAATGCAGGGGATGATTTGGTGTGGTGCCTTTTCCCACTAACAAAATATAAAAATATAAGTTTGAGTGATGTGGGGCTGTGCTAACATCTAAACATGGACTCAGGACAGACAGAGCATCTAAAGAGTTGTGATTTAGTTCTTCCACTCTGTTTTTCTCTCCAGTAGGACAGTGGGAGCCTAATAAGGCAACAAGCCAATTGAACCCCATTAACCTGTCCTATATATTTCCTTTTGTTTGTGTCAGTAGCGGAGGAGTCTTGGGAGAGAGGAGAGCAGGAGCTGTGACACCTTTTTACTCAAGAAGTAGAAAAGTGCTTAAAAAGAGACAATTTAGAATATTCCCTCTGGCTGCGGACTTTTCATCGATCGAACCTGTCATACTTTTTTTTGTTGTTCACCCTCAGTGAAAGTGCTTTTGAACACACAAAAGACTGCATTTGTTTTGTTCCTCATGATATTGAAAGATATTTATTGTGCATATTTTCCACTGTTAAAGATGAAAGTTCTTTTGTTTCATGGACAAAGGAGGGCCATTTGAACTCAGTCCCCCAGAATTCTTCACACCTTCCTTTCACACCTGGGCGAAAAACCCACCCACGGACCTAACAACCAGCTACCGTTGGATGTCACCCGGCCAACGAAGCCCAGCGGTGCCCCTCCGTTCTCTCTCTCCTGTGAGCACCAGGGTATCACTGCTGTCACCTGGAGCCTCTTCTCTACAGGCCTGCTCACAGCAGACTGCTGCACTGCACTGCTGCTCATCAGCAGTGACATGAGTGTCTGCTTTAGGTTAGACAAGAGTCGAAAGTTTAATTTAGCACCAGCAGCTACAACACAAAGTATTCCATCTGAATTTAGCAAGCAGCATTAGCCACAAAGCAGAGATTGCATTGAATGGTAAATAGACTGCACTTAAATAGTGCCTATTCACACACTCATTCATACAGCGCTTTCTTTTAAATACATTTTTCCACCACACACACACACACACAGACACACACACACACACACACCTGTATATAGTACTACTGACTAGATTAGTTGTGTGTTTTTACCTTTGCTCTCTTGTAAATAAATGTCTTTCAGTAAGCTTTCTGGTATTTAATGTTGAACAAAGGGTGAACGTTGCCAACCTCTACTCTGGAGAACTGCAAGTCCTTCAACTAACTATATGGTAACTTTGATTAACAATTAACTTAATACAACAAGAGTTCCAAATTGATAGTTTGGGACTGTGTCAATATTGGCTGTCCTTTTCCTGATTAGGATGGTGCCCCAAGGATAATTTTATTATTTTATAATATTATTTAATATTAATATTTAAAAAAACTAAATCTGATAGCCAAAGATTGATAACCTACAAATGCTCAACAAAGGTTACCACCCTGAGTATAAATGGTAAAGCTGTTTGAATAAAATGTGAATCTGTAAGACATTAGAATACGTAACAAGTGACAAATTAAAAAAACTAAACCGACACACGCAGCCATACATGGAACCGTATTACATTAATACAGATGATAACTTTATAGCGGCTGGACTCACGGTTACAACACCAGTCAGAGTCAGGTCTGACAACATTGACAGCACCCTGGACACATTTCATTAAATATACCTCACCACAACTGTTGTTCAGGTTAGAAACTTTGGCCTGGCAGCAGAGATTTAAATGTCGGCAGCTGTTAAATTATTATGAATCATCCTCTGACGACCAAAAATTTCCAAGCCAAATGTCATGGTAAACTGGACTTTAACAGTAGGCATCTTCCTCTGAACTCAAGAAGACAAACAAAAAGCAACCAGAGCCAGTCCCTAATCAGGTCTCAAATACTAAAGTGCAAGTCTAATTCAGTTCACAGCTAACTTAAAAAAAGTCAAGTATCAATTCTTAATTTTTGATTTAAATTTGACTCCTAGTTTCAAATGTTCAGCACCAGCACCATGGAACAAGTAGTAATGGGGTCAAAGGTCGGGGTTACAAAGCAAAGAGAAAAACAAAAAGGCTTTTAAAATATCTCAGGAAAGCAAATGATGTCATGCTTCCGGTTAAGTATTTTATTTTCTCTCTCATGTTTCATGTCTGGTCTTCCTGTTTTATTTTGTGAGCACTCACCCGTGTCTCTGTTCCAGGTTCCTGTCTGCCCTGCCCCCTCCTCGTCTGTGTGCACCTGATCCCTGATTGTGTCTCCCGCACCTGTGTCTAATCACTCCCAATCAACCCCGTAAAATATTCCCCTTTGTGTCTTGTCTCGTCGCCAGTTCGTCGATTCTCACAGATCACGTTCCAGCTTCATAGTCACAGTCACAGTCATAGCTTTCTTGTATTTTGAACCTTGCTTGTTTTTCGACCTTGCCTTTTGCCTCACGTTTTGGATACCTTTGCCTGGTTTGACTGCCTTTCCGTGTACCGACCATTGCTTGTAATAAAACCTTGTTTTGCTGATTCAACCGAGCCGAGTCGTGCATTTGGGTCCTTACAATCTTGAGCTAAGTTCATGAGCTAAGTGAGGAGAGAATATGTTTAAGTGCAGAAACTATGAGGATGAATTTTGTTAAGATGTAAAATGACTCTGCTGCTCTGACGTATATTGAAATATTCATCTGAAGGCTTTTCAGAAAGCAATAGATGTAAGATTTCAAAAGAAAACCAAGATACTGCGTTTCTTTCATCCGCAACTGAGATGCCTTAATTTAGGTGTCAGAACAAAACAAGGACATTTAAAACCATGTTTGCTACACTCACTCTTCTCAGCTGGTGAGGCATCAACAGTGTAATATGCCACGTAAATACAGACATTTTATTCAGACAATTTCCAAACAGGTCTGTGTGTGTTTTGTTTAAAGATGGGTTAAAAGCCTCAAGCCTTCCACTGAGCTCAGTCTAACCCAGACTCAGCTCTGGCAGACCTCCATGTTTTTGCGGTCATGGCACTTTGAGAATAAATGTGGTTTCTTCATGAATAAACAAAAGGATTGTTTTTGTTTTTCTTTTGGGGGAATTTAAACTGGCTTCAGCACTAAAAGGTCACTACACTCATCTCATGACAGAACATGGAAACTTTCAATTACAGGATAGAATGATGAAATGGTGACGGGTGGTTGAGGTGTGATGTGTGTACACTGGTTTATCAGTTTATTAGGGACACCTGTAGCAACGTATGATTCAGAGAGGAACTGTTTCATTTCTGTTTTTATTTCTAAGATACAGTTGTTGTGCTGAACCGCATTACAACATTTTGGGTGTAAAGTGGTACAAGCTAACATATTAGTGCAATCACATAATAGCAATGCAGCAATGGAGTAGTGTAACATGCCACATTATTCAAATCTCTGTCCTGTTCTTATATCTTGGACCTTTGAAACCCTCAGATATCTCTGAGGTCTTCTGCCTGAGGAGAAGCAGCCTCCCTCTTACTATTAGAAACGTTACAAAAATGTTTAAGTCATGTCTGAAAGGGCTTTTGTATCATTTGGCAGTTGGACCTGTGTAACTTGCTGTATGTCCCTATTGTGCGTATGTGTGTTCATTATCTATTATCTGCGTTCTGTGTACATATGTCTTGTTTACAGTGTTGTGCGAGTTCTGACTTCACAAGAAGTAGCTCAAAGCTCAGAAAAATGAAATATTAGTTAAAATGAACTAGGTCACATTCATTTTAGTGTTTAAGTTTAAATTTAAATTTGTTTTATCTTTATTTAATTTTTACTGTCCCTCCTTCCTTCCCTTTCTCTCTTGATTCTTTTCTTTATTTATGTCCTTCCTTCTCAAACTCACCAATCAATCCCTCTTTCTTGTCCTCCTGCTTATCATTTTATTATTTGAGGTCCTAATCCCTTCATCCCCTCCATGCTCTTCTAACTCATCCTCTCCACCTCTCCTCTAGTCGATACTGCTCTGTTCCCTCTCTCTGCCTCCGCCTGCCTCTCCTCCCCGGAGCGTCTGCTGTGAGTGTGTGCGTCCTCCTGAAGACTCCTCCTGTCAGCCTGCTTGTACAAACCCCAGGGACCACACACCGGATTAATAACTGCTTCAGCCGCTCGTCTCCTGGAGGGGAGAGATAGGTAACGTAGATGATGGAGAGAGAGTGAGACCACGGAATAAAACAATAGAAATGATAGAGAATATGGTGTGCGGGTGGTGGGCAGGGTATGAAAAGAGAAACAGGGGAACAGAGGAGAGCCAGAGCAAGAAAGATTGGTTGGAAGGAGAGGAAAGGTTAGGGAAGGGAAGTAGCTGGAAGAAAAGAAAGAAAGAAAGAAAGAAAGAATGAAGGAGGATGGAAAGATGAAGTTTGAGGAAAGAGAAGTGGTTTGAGGAAAAAGTTTTGTTGAGTGAAGAAGCAAAGGGACTACTGGAGGGATGGGTGGAGAAAAGCATAAGGATGCCTGGAAGGAGAGCTCCAGTGGGATCCCCCTGGAGGAGTGTTAATTAGAAATTTACTCCCCCCACCCTTCATTAGCACCCTTCTCTGCCTTCTCCTCCCACCTCCCCTTCACTACCCCCACTTTCCTCTCCCTCTCTCCATCCCTCTGTCTTTTAATTAACCTCCTTTCTCCCTCTTTTTCATCAAGGCACATCTCACCTTCACCTCCCTCTATCCCACCGACCCTCCTTTTTCACACAGGAGTAAAAATAGAGAACAGAAATAAAATGTCTTATTTTATCTGCCGGTGACTCAGATCTGATGTCCTCACTGCGGCTGTAAAAGCTCTGAAAAAAGGATGTTTGTATGAAAGATGGTGCACACAAACTTTCCTCAGCTTATGTAGCATGTCATGTGTGTCAGTACGCACAGCTACATCCACAGTACTGACACAGAACAAACATCAGTAATAAGAGAAGTAAAATAACAGCAATTTGAATAATATACTGGAGCAGCTTATTTTTAACATGTTTATAATCTTGAAATCATATTTTTAACATACATACTCTAACAGTGCACTCACACAGTGGTACTTTTTTCAGCAACATGAATACAAAACATAGGTTAGGCGCTACGACACCAGGTTGTTTCCATAGCTACATATACCACAGCTCCATAGACAACGCTGTGGTTAGCATTGCAAGAGGTTAGCATAAGATAGCCACAGCGTAATTGTTGTCAGATAATTTAGTACACTGAAAATGCCTAGTAAACGCTGGTTGTAGATGTCAGGGTGTTAGAGGTGTTAGTAGAGGAGGTGTTCTCGGAGGAGATGGGTCATCAAGAGGAACCGACCTGCTCTGGTCTACGGTAGTTTGTTCCGCCATCAGGGAAACACAGACCAGAACCAACTGGACTGAGAGCGTCTTGTGTGCAGGGATGGTGACAACAGACCACATTCCTTGGAGGAACTCAGTGGCTGAGAAGGAGCATAAGCGTTCAAGTAGATGGTGCAGACCCAGAAGTCACTCTGATGGCAGCAGTAGTGACTAGGATTTGATTTGGAAGGCCACGTACATGGGCAGCCAGAGTAGGTGGATGAGTGACGTGCACTTTTGGGCTGATCAAAGAACAAGTAAGTGAGGGTTTCACTATGCATTGCAGCAGTTGAGATAAACATGGCCTGGACTAAGAGCTGGGTGGCATACTGAGTCAGGTAACACCAGATTTTTCTGATGACTTATAGACCAAAGTGACACGACCAGGAGACAAATGGGGTGTGTGTGTGTGTGTGTGTGTGTGTATGTGTGTGTGTGTGTGTGTTTTACCTTGTCATGACACTTTGAAGGCAGTGAGATAGCATTCAAACCAAGAAGCGCTTTGCCCCAGATGCCCATGTTGGAGAGTATGGATAGCAGGATGCAATGGTTCCCTGCATCACAGGCTGCTGATGGGTCCAGTGAGATAAGAACTGAGGAGTGAGCTGCAGCTCTAGTTACCCTCAGGGCTTCTGTCACAGACAACAAAGCCATTTCAGTGGAGTGGCCGCTCTTAAAGCTCAACTGATCTGGATAAAGGAGGTCTCCTCTCATTCTGTGAGAGGAATTCTGAGACCTGCCTGAAAACCGCCCTTTTCGATACACTGAAGAATGGTACTGCCGTGCTCCAACTGCTGCAGCTGACATTAACTTTAGAACTTGAGCTGTGACGTAACACTATTGTTCACATGTTTTCCTGTTATCCACTGATCTTAGCTGAAGAATATTTAAATACCTTTGTTTTTTCTCTGGTGTCACTGTAGTCTATACCACTTCACACCTCTACCACCCCAACAGCTCCTCATTTGTCCACTTTCTCTCTCTCACTCTCTAGTCTTCACCACAGACAAGGTCACTGTTAGAGTTACTGAGAGACGAAGAGCAACTTGCAGGTATATTAACTTACACTGGATTCACTCAGACACATTTTTCCAAGTGTGACACTTCATCAATCACACAATTTTCTTCCCAATTACTTTTATGGGGGGCAAAATTCATTTACCACTTGACTGCTAATTCAATTGTCCTCTGCCTATGATCTTCCTCAGTCCCAGAGGGAAGATAAAGAGACAAAACAAGGCAGTGGTCCAGCAGCCACATGGTGCATTACGCTAAAGAAGAGCAGCACTGCACAGCTTCCCCTCTGGTTGTGGTAGCAGGTGTAGTCAGGACTATGGCAGCCAAAGTGTGTGTGTGTGTGTGTGTGTGTGTTTGTGTGTGTGTATTGAGAAAAAGGAAAATGGAAAAAAGGAAAAAGGGAAAGGAAAAGGAAATGCCACACAGTGTCGTGTTGCGTTCACATCAACATGCAGATTTGACAATTCTTCTTGCTCACACTCTGCATGTGCAAACAAATCTTTTGAGAAAGAAAAGATGTGAAAAGGCTGATCAGTTAAACACAACTGCAAATGTACACAGAGGCAAGAATAAACATGTGATTCTTCTAGGGTTGCTGAATGTGTCTGTGTGTAATGGTGAGTGTGTGTGTGTGTGTGTGTGTGATAGTGTGTGTGCTCCTTTCTTGTTCTCATGGCTAAATAAAACTAACAGGTATATCAGATGGTAGCGGAGAAGTTGCTTATTTTCTCAGCCGGGGATCAGCATGCTAAGGCCAGGTCTCCGTGACCAAGGAAGATGACAGTTTCATTTTTAAGAGTTGTTGAATAATTTGTTTGTCAACTCTCCTCAGACACACATGTTTCAGGAGCTACTACCTCCCTTATCTTAAATCCCAACAACACAGCTACCAGAGTCACAGAGGCACAAACACCTACAGTACATCATGATGAAGATGAGGATGCTATGAGGGTTTCTCTTCTAGAATATACTGTATTAATATTATACTAATAATACTAATACTACTACTACTAATAATAATAATAATAATAACTTTATTTATATATTACACACACATACACACACACAAGCACATTGACAACAGACCCCTCTGTCAGATTGGCCGGAAACATCAATGCATACTTCTTTATTTGCAGATAAAGCAGGGAAGTGAGATCCGATCACTGGAGATACATTTTAAAAGCAGGTGTGAACAGCGGTGTGAACGGGAAAAACCATCTCTGTATCCTTCTCTACTCACTTCCCATCTTTTATTTTTCCTCTATCTTCATCACTTCCCACCACCGCCATTCTTCCTCCTCTACCTTTCTTGATGTGTTAAGCTTCAGGCACAGTGTTGTATACTTCGATCAGTGAAACAAGCTATCGTTGCCACTGCATGAACAGATACACACACACACACACACACACACACACACACACACACACACACACACACACACACACCCACACACACACCCACACACACACACACGCCTTGGGCCTGCAGGAAACATTCTGACCTGCTTATTAACCCTGAACATTTTCTTCATTTTTGTGCCGTAAGAACACAAACACAGTGTTTCACAGAGGTCGCAGAGTCATGCTGCTGTTGTTTTCTTCCCTTTTTTCATGTTCATTTAATTATTTATTTATTTATTTGTTTGCATCCAGCAACTTCAGTTGTACAGGATGATTCATTTTTGATTTTCTATCACTAATGAGATGATATGACACTTGAGTTGACACTTCTCACACTGTTGTTGCCGATGATTTGAAATCAAATCCCCAAAAAGTTGCTGCTTCTGCTATTTTCTTCCAAAGTTTGTAGTTTGTGAATCAACCTTTATAAACCTGTAAAATAATCTTCAGGAAATTCACGTTTGTGCGTGTGTAGAATTGATATTTGTAAGAAAAAGAGACTGTGTGAATAAAAACTGTGAACAAATATTACTAGTGTTACTCAAAGACAGTCCCCAAACTGTGTGTAACCCTGAAGTTACAAATACAAATTTGGCTGGACCGCTACAGCAGGGCCAGCCCTATAACCTGGAATGTCCCTGACTGACTGACTGACTGACTGACCTACTGACTGACTGACTGACTGACTGACTGACTGACTGAATGATGATGTTTCTACCACCGGTCAGTCGAGTGCTTCGTCACTGAGTTTCTGGTATAAACAGGTTCTATTAGGGGAGTGTTTTCAGATGCAGTGTAGCCAACTTAGGTCATTGTCTTTAGATTTAGAAACTTTTTTTCAAGACTGGGTATAAACCTGCTTCATGGACTGGACTGCGTATGGATGCCAACTGGAGGCTTAGAGCTATGCCTCTTGTTACTGGAAGTTACTGGTTTCTGGACTGCTTGGGAACTGCAGGGAAGTGGAGGGGGGCTTCCAATACACTGAGCCTCACCTCCATTACAGCAAATAAATTACTTTCATTCCATGTGTCATTATTACTAAAGGAGGCAGAGGAATAACTAAACATAACAAGGCTTCGTACTAACGAATATGACCAACTTTTCATATCAAACAGAGGGAGTTAGACATAAAGACCTGCCTCTAATAAAAGTCTGTCACGTTCTGGAGTTGAAGTTAATAAAGACTAAACTATTGTGGATCCAGATGGAGGCTGTGCTCTGTGTCAGAGACTAAATAAGAAAGATGGTCTGTCTCAGGCCCTGGTGGAGTACGTGCCATTAGGGCTTAGTCCAAGTGGTATATGTCCAGATATACTAGGTTTTGACCTAGTCTTGTTACACCTGAATCTAATTGTGCAATGACCATCCAATCACAAAGCAGAGTCCATTCAGGTGGTTCTGTTACCTTCATCTCTGCCGGCGATTCTGAAAGTTGTTGTCTACATCATCTACAACACCTTTCAGCTTGATTTAAAACTATCAACTTTGGAATTACTTGTGAACATCACTTTACAATTTCAAAATCTTTTTGATCCTAATCTGAGCCCATATGTATCAGTCTAAGTTGTGGTATCTGTATATAATAACCATAACTGGCACAGAAAGTTTGTGTCAGTAAAAAGATCCACATCTTGCTCAGTTGGAAAATACTTTGATGCAGATTTGATGCTTGTGTGACTCCTCCTCCATCCGGCTCCCTGATCAGGGCCAAGTCATGTTAGGGACCTGCTGACCTATGTTCGCCCTCCTTGGTCCCTGTCCTTCTTGTGGCTGGTGTTTGGTGATATAGGTGTGCAGTTAAAATGGCTCCATTTTAGCTTTGATCTGAACCCTGTTGCTGTCCAGCCACCTGTTGAGTGACCCCCTGTGCTAACTCACTGTACCAGGGGTGGTGAGTAGGGTCACTATATCAAAATGTGTGTCAGCTCATGGTTGGTGGAGAGGATATAATGACATGCAACACAGCGACAGATTCAAATACTGACGTGTTTCGTTGAGATAGCAAATGTCCAAGTGTGAATGCTCCTGCTGTCCCTGCTGTTTTGAGGTGGCCATTGCAGGTGATTCATGGGAATTGATGACCAGCCGTGAGAGGAAGCTGAGCTTTATGATGAGAAAATAAGTGGCGGCCTGAAGCAGCAGAAACTGTTGGAGCCGTGCACCAGTAGGAAAGCAAAATGCTGACCAACATGATGAAAAACCAGAACAATGGAGAGGTGGAAAAGGGCCATAGTGGGGCCAGACAGCCCTGCTGCCACTTTGCAGCAGCGTTAAGAAGAAGTTAAACAAGTCTTAGTCTTCATATGAAGTGGGTGTTTATTCACCCGCATGCAACAGAAATAAAGTGCCTGCTCACTTGTTTTAAGCCATCCAGCTGGCTATGAACACCATCTAAACGTAATGAGATTTACAAAGTGACGATGACCCCGTAAGGGAAAGTAATTAAAACTATAATTGGGTTGAACTCTCTGTCATCTGCGTGCCTGCCAGTGTGTGTGTCACATGTGGTAAAGCCTCACGTGTGGAGGACGTCTTCATGCACCATCAACACCAACTATAATATGTGAATCTTGGATAAAGATTTGTCATGTGACAATATTTCTGCCAGGTTTTTTCTTCTGGCACCAATCCTGTCTGTCTCACCTACAGGCAGATTTGAAAGAACACCATCAGTCCCACAGGAAATCAGCAGGAACTATTTATAAGAGCCTGTTGCACTGAAAATAATGACATGTGTATGTGCATTCATGTAAGCTCTCAGAAACCACTTAAAAGACGACAGGAAGAGCAGCAGTAATTGTTTACATCAACCTTTTACACATGCATTAAACATGAGTGTAGCAAACGCTATTTGCAAAAGAATGTTTCCTGTCTTCAAGATGTTACAAAAACACATGCACACGCACGCCAGCTTCAAACACACCTGGGACATCTACATGCACACAGATGACACCGCTCAGTCACGGAGGTTTATGTCACGCATGTGAAAGTCTTTGTCTGATCGTCAAACATCAGCACTAATCCAGTCTACACACTATTACTATTACTGTCCACTAGCAACCCTGTCTCTTTCTATACAACTCAAGTCCAAAATCATAAAGAGATACTCATTTTCTCTGTTTTCACAAAACACTAGTGGAAATAAAGGTTCCTGTAATTTTTACAAAAATTATGCACTTGATCAGACAGACTCAATGAAACCAGTAAACTATTAGGAATGTAGCTCCATAACCATGAGTTTACATGCATTTCTATGGGAATTCTATGAGTATGACTGTATTCTGATTAACTAATGACCTCTCCTTTTTGAGGTGTCTCAACCACTAACAAACACACACACATGCACACACACTAATGAAGCTTAGCGTAGGTTCAGTCTGGAAGACTATTTCTCTCTCACATTTCTCCCTCTCTCACCCCCACTCCTTGTAATCAGATGACGTCTGGTGTTTGGCAACCAATCCGATCTCGCCACAATCTCAATCAGCCAATCACGTTGTCCCTATCTTACTTTATAATTTGTCCTACATTCTCTTGCTGTCAGCTGTCATTTCAGTGCGTTTGCTGCGACCCTCCTCCACTCCTTCCACCTCCAGTCTTCATATCCAGTCAAGCCGAGCTCATCATCAGTCCTCATCACATCCTCATCGACAGCTTGTCCTATTCCTGTCTCCAGGACCACCCCCAGTGTCTAGACCCCAGGGAGTTTCCTATACTTTGCACAGCCTCACCCCTTTTACACATATGATGACATCACAATGGGATCTACTCACCAAAGATTCTCACATCTCTCAGTTTTCCTCTCTTGTTTTCCACATGGAAATAAAAGTTTGTTGGTTTACACAAATTAGTCTCTACTGATTGAACTACTACTCCTGCTACTTTGCTTGGTGACAGCTTCTTCTCTGGGGCTTGAAGCCTCTCTTGCTTTTTCTGCTATACAATTGTGTTGAAGTTAAATATTCCTCATAAATACAGTTAGTATGAATTGCTGTTTGTTAAGCACGGAACTGTGAAATATTTGATGTATCATATTTTAAATGTATTGCTCTTGAAATACAGTTGAATATAAGATACATTTTTTACAGATGCTTATAGTAATAAACAGAATTGTTGGTAACAGCAGTAGTGTGTGTGTGTGTGTGTGTAATTACTTCTGACTTGAGTCTATCTGGTCAAGTTCATCATTCCTGTAAAACATGTGATCACAGGAATGTGTGTTTCCACTAGTGTTTTTGTGAAAAATGATAAAATGAGTTTCCCTTTATGATTTATGACTAAAAAACTTATGTTAAGAAAAACTGTAGCCTAGTACTTTATTTTAAAAAATGGATTCAGTGGATTTGTGTTTAGCTAAAAGTACTTTAAGTGCTTAAATGATAAAATTCCACTGTTGCCATTAAAGGTCAAAACGTATTTGCTGTTGCAGTTCATTTGCATGGAAAGGTAATTTCTATGAGACATGGTTGTCTTTACACACACTATAGTGGCAGGCAGATATTCAACACATTTACAGCCGCTCATAGCCACATTTACAGTACACACTAGTCACACTGTACAAGCCAGGTTTGTGCTTTAAGTAGACTATTGTCATTTGTTATAGCCATAATAGCCCGTTTACATTTACTGCTGTCTGTGTCACAGTCATTTTACAATGCATGCCACTTATAATTACATGTAACTGGATCGCACTGTGGTGTTAAATTAACTGCTGTCCTGGCTAACAAGCGACTGTCTGAGTTACAGGATGTGAGCGTGACAGTTTGATGTTGATATGAGGGATTACTTCCTGATGGAGACTTCCACTGCATGACTAACGAGAGGAAACTTGCTTTCTGTCAAATCAACCTAATCCACTTTTAATTATAACACTGACACACACAAACTGCTAATCATACAAACACTGCACAGTTGAAAGAACTTTTAGAGACACGCAGTGACATTTTGTGTCATGATATAATGAGACCCACATCCAGTTAATGAACTCCTTCAAAGGGCCCATGTTCTTGCCTTTTTATCTGTATTTGTGGAGCTCATTATCAGCACATCTTGCACAAAGTTGCATCTTTTTTTTTTTTACAGGATCTCCCAAATAGCTACCAGCCTGTCAGAATTTTTTTTTGTAGTTATTACTAATAAACTTAATTGTTAAAGAACAATTTACGCATAAAGTGCAACACAGAGTCCATCCATCCATTAGCTATACCGCTTATTCTTATAGGGTTGCAGGGGGGCTGGAGCCAATCCCAGCTGACAAATAACCAGTCACACTCACATTCACACCTACAGGCTACTTTAGAATCATCAATTCATCTAACGTCTTTGGACAGTGGGAGGAAGGTGAAGCACCCGGGGAGAACCCAGGCAGGCACAAGGAGAACCTGCAAACTCCACACAGAAAGGCCCCGGGCCCAGATTCGAACACGGAACCTTCTTGCTGTGAGGCGACAGTAGTGCTGCAATACAAAGTGCTTCACATAAATAGATGATTGACGGACAAACAACGCAATATGGTGTTATGGCATGTAACTGTGGTGTGGATCAACGCTTTCACCTCAGTATGCAGTGCTTGATGGAAATGGAGGAGCTCAAAAGGTAATGTAAGTTTGACATGTAGATAATTCATTTTAAAAGGCTAATTTCATTCTTGTTTTAATATTGCAGGATTATATTTTTATATTTACGGTTACACAATTTAGTTTTTGGTTGCAGATGATTATCAGCACTGATTAAAAACAAAAGAAGGATGCAGACAGATGATGCAGATCCTTGTCTGCCTGGTTTATTTGCTCTGCGATCTATTGGTAATACCTCGGGGCTCCAGTGGGGGGATTGAGCTACTCTTCCTCACTCAGTACAGACGAGTGAAAGCAAGAGCTGTGTGCCAGTTTCCTCATTCTTCTCCTACTACATTTCCCCTTGTTTAACACCATAAACATGTGAATGTATGTTAACAGTAGTTTTGTCTGAACAACTGTGTTCCTTAAAAGATGTGCTCGCATTCACATTTTATTTAAAGAACTTAGATAAATCTGTTAATTCATACAATGCAAGCTAGCCGCCAGAGACCTCGTAGCTTCACAGTAGAGACCGGCTGTGTCATTGTTTAAGATGATCAGTCATTGTTATATTCATTTACATTGTTATGTTCATGTGATAATTTTACCACTGCAGGAGCTAAGTTCATGTGACAGCAAAAGTGTGATATAAAAGTGTACTGTGTTTCATATCTCATGTCATGTAATAGAAATTATTATTTACGTTAAAAAAACATTACAATAAGCTCAAAAGATAAAAGATGCATCAGTAATTGAGTGTTTTGGAAATATGTATGTTTCTCAATACAGACGAGTGAAGGCGAGAGCTTTGTGTTTTCTTCATTCTTCTCCTGCTACTTTCCCCCTTGTTTAAGGCCACGACATAAGACAATCCTTAGAAGTATTATGAGTTTGTGAAGTTGAAGTCCACACTCCAAACATTTCTATATGAACCAAATAACCCACAGCAACCCCTGAAAACAATGTGGTTTGAAATTAAGATAAATGTTGGGAAATACAATAGTTTTGGTCCCAGTTATTGTTATGGTGGAGTTTGGTTAATGGATGACTGTAAAAAAGCACAGTGTTATCATAACTGATAAAAAAAAATATCACCTAAGATGTGGAAAACTGTCCTTTTAAGATGTCAGTGTTTAATCCAGGACATTGGATTTGTGTCACGCAGGTGGGGGTATGTATTATGAGGTCTTATTGGGTACATGCTGCCTCCCCCTGACACCTCCTATCCGGGGTATGACGTGTGCTAACACAATAATCAACATTTCATGAGTGTTGCTTCATAAAAAATGCAGCACACAGATCTCCTGCCATTTTCTGACTCTCTCCTGAACGAGTTTATATGAAGGGAACTGTGCCGACACTGACCTGTGTGAGTACACCGTCCACAGGACACGACATCTCAAACAAACTCATAAAGAATGGATGAGCTTTTGTTATATAAATGCTTCTGCGCACTGCGAGAAGTTAATGTCAACAAGCATTTGTATTTTTCTCATTCTAGTCAGGTTTACTGAACAAAAATGTTAGAAACAATGAAACAAAATTTTTGTCATGCCACAGAAACAGACCAACTAACTTTAGTGTTGCGTGTGTTTGTGTGTGTGTGTGTGTGTGTGTGTGGGTGTGACACAGTGAACTTAGGTTGAGGTAAGGCCACAAAAGCAACAGCAACACTTGGCTACAAAGAAATATCCAGTGAGCAAGTCCTTCTGTTGTATCAGGGTATACAAATCAAATAAGATTAAATTTAAATACATATAAAGTGACAAATGTAGACATGTACTGGTCTGAATTTGGATATATCAGGCATATGGAAGCAGAGAAGTTGATGATGCTCCAGTAATGGTTTGACAGGTTTCAGTTTGTTTTGATTCTTTTTTTCTGCTTATGTCATTGGAATCCATTGAACCTGAACTAAAGGAAAAGAAAAACTTCTGTTTTATCACCTTGTCTCATTGGTTCTGTCTGTTCAGAGCAAAATAGCAACAAGCAAGAACAGCTGGACAATCAGACAGGTTGTAAACGAACCCTCACATTAGCCAAACCGATTCAGATGAGAAAACATAGTCCAGTAGTCAAATATTCCTGAAGCTGTACATTGTAAACATCACAGTTCATCAACACCGTTTACAGACCTTCCTGCTCAGCATTGACCAACTGTACTTGCTGTAGTTGTGTGTACTGTTTCTGTGAGCACTTCTTATTAGAACCATAACAGGAGCACTCACGATCTATTGCACCTCCCAGTAAAGTGGAAATTGATCCGGTTAAAATGTTGGCTTGGCTGTGGCCGTGACACCCCCCCCAATCAAAGCAGTCTGCCGGTCTGTGTGCAGACATTTCAATCTAAATCAATAATGTGAGGCTGTTGGTGGCACTAGATGAAAAGTCATAAGGTGGTGGTCTAATGAATATTTGTCCAACCATCTGTCGACCAAAATGGTGGACCTACTAACCAGCTTACTCACCATACAACCAACATTCCCATTCCTTTAATAGGGCCATGGTGCAAGCGTGTGTTTTTAAGTCACAAACTCAATTCAAAATCACAAGCAACAGTCTGTAAAGGTGTATTCCACCAGTTCTACATGTCAAAGTCAAGTTCCTTTAGTGATGAGTACAACTCAGCCTGTGGGAAGTTGTATAATATTTCTGTGGCTCTGGAAGAGCTTTGACTCATCTAAGAAATAGTGACAGCTTGGCAACAAGAAAGTCTATAGGAGTTGTAAAATGTAGGATCCAGTGTTTTTGGAGGTTAACCCATGCTAGGGACTGAAATACTAAATCATTAGAGGACTTTTATAAAGTGCTTTTACAGTGGCTGAAGCATGTTACACATTTCCTAATTGAAAATCAACAGACACACGGATCATTCTAGAAGCAGAACTGTGAGGGAATCAAGGAATCTGTGTAATAACTGATGGAACTGTTCAATGGTTCCACCACTCTTCTTACCGGCATCACTTCACCAAACACCTCTGCAAGACACACACACAAAGATCGAGTTGCACGAGTGAACTCGAACAAGATGGCAAGACCACTACATGAACTCTACGCTGAGATGGAGATCGCCAACAACATTCACAAAATGACCCCTGAAGAGAGAAGGACGTATCTCAGAAAAGAGACCTTTAAGGAGCTGAGAGAAATGGAGATGGAGAGAAGAAGAAGAGTTGCTCTGGAGGAGCTTCAGAAGAGCAGGAGAGAAAAGGAGGAAAGAGATAAAGAAGCCAAAAGACTGAGAAGGCAGAAGGAAAAAGTTGAAGAGGAGATGAGGAGGCAGCAGGCCAAACAGAGAGAGGAGGAGAAGAGGAAGGAAGATAATCAAAAGGCCCTGGAGAAAGAAAAGCAGGAGCAACTGAAGACAGAGAGGCTTCAGTGGAAAAAGGTCATGATGGTGCAGGAGCAGCGCATCATGAGACCCATATTCACCATAAGTTATCTGAAGAAGGCGCAGCAGAGGAGGCGCAAGGAGGCGGAGCTTTGCCGTGTGCAAGAGAACACCGGCTTGAAGTGCCCGACCTCTGTGGTGAAGAACCAGGAGCAGAGTCAGAGAAAAACTCTGATTAACAACTGGGTTGGAGAGCAGACAACACGCTGCGAGGAAGAGCTCCACCCAAATGACTCCACCCTCAGCTCCAGGGCTGAGGGAAAGAGCCTCAAGTCTGAAGCTACACCAAAATCCACCAAGGCCCTGCACTGGCTGCAGAAAAAACTGAAGTCTGGACTGAGAAAGAAGCAGGATGAGGATGAGCAGGCGAGGAAGAAGGCAGAGGCTCGCAGACTCAGAGAGCTGTATGAACAGATGAAGTTCAGCAGCGTCTTGTCTGAGCAGATTGATGGTTACTGCATGTCCAGGAACCGCATCCTCAAAAAATCCATGTTCTGAATGGAACCATTCATGATATGGACTGGTTTAATAAAAATCATATTGCACTGACAACATGTGAGTTGTACTTGTACTTGGATGTGGCCTGAATTGTGTATTAGATGAAAAACACACTCTGAGTTACCAGTTTATTAGCTATACTGAGACAAACGAATGCTAATCTAATACAGCTGTATAACCTTAGTTAAAAATTTGTCAAAACCTGTATTGTGTTATACTTACAGTTTGTAATGTCTTCTCACACTCATTGATATGAATGGGGAGCAGCGAGGTCTATCAAACAAAAATCTAAATAACAAAATAGGAGAACACCAAGGCAACAGAAATGAAAGAGAAGAAACAAAAGGAGAAAAACTAATTGAATAACATTTCAGTAGATGATATTAGCAGCAAATCCACAAAGCAACAGAGGAATTAGACAGCTCTGCTTTAGCCAACTAGCTGCAGGGCTACTGTGTGTTAACCAAACCATCTGTCGCAATGCAACCTTGCTGGCTAACTAGTTAGCTAGCTATTTAAAGCCATATGTCACATTGGCTCTCTTCAGTTCACGCTATCATTGACCAACCATATGTCCCGTAAATGGCATCATTAACTCAGAGTCACTGATTATTCATCTCTGTTGATGGCAGCTTTGCTCTCAGTTGTCTTTATCATTTCTCCCTCAAACCTCATCACCCAAAACTGCCTCACTAACACACCTCATTTGACTCAACCTCAGGCTTAATGCTAATTCAATTAGCAAATCCAATATTGTATTTGGACAACAACAGTCACTTGTATTGTAAACATGTTTAAAAAGAAAGTTGTTGGTTCAAATCCCTGAAATAGTATTTGAAACTGAACTCTGTCCACTCTTTCAGAAAACTCACCTGACCAATAACTCTGTCATATGTTTTTTGAGTGACTAAGCACAAAACTATTGTTTAGTGGCCATATGTCTTTTAAATGACTCCACTGCTATGAAGACAGCAACTCCCAATGAAGAGCTACCATCACAATCTGCCCTTTTAAAAGTATTCTGCAAATTTTACTGTTTCTATTAAATGTTAAGGCTGGCGATATCCTATTAACATGTAGAGTACTGTGTGTGTGTATCCTAAGCATCTTAATCATTTGTGTCATACTGTGGAGCTCCATTGTTGTCTGAGAACTATTAAAAACACATCAGTGAGCCACATTGTTGCACCGGATGACACATCCTTTCATTACCATGAACTCACACTCACTGTATACACTGTCTTGCTGCTCAAATAAAACTTACAAGAGCATCTCATACAGTAATAATTTGCTGACAGAGACTAAAAACAGGGCGGGGCAGACAATCACAAAGGATGGAAACAGGACAAAGACAGGAGGTAAAATAACCACAAGACACACAAAGGAAGTATTTTCAGAATTAAATAGGAAATCAACCAAAGGTCCAAACATAAAGAGTCAAACTCAGTCTAAACAAAGAGTCAACAAATTAGTCCTGTCAAGGCAAACCATGACAAGTACAGTGCAAAGTTATAAGTCTCATTCTTTAAGAACCACTGTTTACAAACAGCACCAGTAAATGACAGTAAATGTGCTGTATTGATATTGTACCACAGAAACGTAAGGTCTGATGTTGCTACAGTCTGCTGGGCACTCAATCGACCTATCATCCAGGAAAACTTGTTTCATGGTTTACCACAGTGAACAGTGATGTCTATGGACAGGGTGCTGAGTGAGATGATGACTTTTGACTCATTCACTTTGACTCACTTTGGCTCACTCTGCTTTCAGTCATTTGAAATGTTTGAAAGTTTTAAATTCAAGGGTTTTAATAGACAGTTCAGTAACTGAAGTAAGTCACCCTGAGTCTCCTCTAAATGCTTAATATGTAATTTAGCAGTTGACCATAAGGCCAATTGTTTTGGTGATGTGCAGATCAAAAGACATCCAGGCATCTGGTTTAATATTGGCCTGCATTTTGTTCTAAAGTGAAACTTCTTAAACATTCAGGTTGCATATAACCATTCAACAGTATGTCATATCTGCCCCATTTAGTGACTGCTTGGAATGTGTACTTATCTTGTCTGTCTTTTGGTTGTTTTACTTCCTTCTTTATGTATTTTTCCTGCTCTTGTGATTGTCTGCCCCTCCCTGATGTGTTAATGTCCAATTATCCCAGCCTCCCCTGTGTATTTAGGCTCTGTGCTCTCAGTTCTCTGTGGCAGGTCGTCTGTGTTCCTTCCCTCTTGTTTCCCTGTGGATTTACCACCTGCCATGGATTATCTATTTAGTTCCCTAGTTTTCCTCATGTTTATTTTCAGAGATCTCGGACTCCTCACTGCCATTATCCACTTGTATGACGTTTACATTTTTCTCACGTCTCACAACTCATTAAAGAGCAACTTCACCTATCACCTTGCCTCCACATCTGTTGGCCTTTGGGTCCTTTTTCCTGAAAACCATGACACAGTAGGTGAATGACTATATTTCAGTGCAAATCAGGTCTAAAACAAATGCTACAAATAGTAAAACAACAGTACACTATACATTTGAAAACACTGTACTGAACACACTCAATACTTTGTACTGAGACAGAGCAGAGATGTGATTGCAGCCTGTCCTGGGGTTAAAACCAGTGACCATTAAGTCGCATGCACATGTCTATAACCTCTAAGGTCATCGCACTGCGATACTGGAACCTCCCTGTCCTGGTCAGTCAAGCAAGAAGTCATCAGACATAAGCCTGACTCTGCCCACAGAGACTACAGGTTGAATGGAGTGCCTGTTGTCACACTGCTGTCCAGCACCAAAGCAAAAATGACGTTGGACCAGTGGAGCAGAGTGGAGGCCATCACACTGCAGGGACTGGCTTCTTTTTAGGTCTGCTCATTAGAGCATCTCGTTAGGACCTGTCCTGTGTCATTAATTTGGGCAGCTCGCCAGACAGAGATAAATGGAAGAAGTTAGCTTGGTTAGAGGAAGGGATGTAATTTCTCTCTAAATGTGTTACAGATCTGTGTGTGTGTGTGTGTGTGTGTGTGTGTGTGTGTGTGTGTGTGTGTGTGTGTCAGAATTCTGTGACATCAGCACACTGTGGCATCATAGTTCTATGGCCTTCTGTATCAAAGGCACATTAGAATGTATGCTTCTGGGGTTTCGTGTGGCGTAGTCGTCTAAGCAGGCGCATCATGTGTAGAGGCTACAGTCCTCGCTGCAGTTGGCCGCAGTTCAAGTCCCACATCGGACAGCCTTTGCTGCATGTCATTCCCCCTCTCTCTGCCTCCCCATTTCCTGTCTCTCTCTACTAACTATCCTGTCCAATAAAGGCACAAAAGCCGACAAAAAAAAGAATGTATACTTCCAGAGACTAGACAAACAGCTGGCAAACATACAGTGTTGAGAGCTGACCTCAGAGTTTTTCCTCCTTAGTGAAGTTTTTCTTCTAAAGAAATGGAGACATTTCAATTTTTTTTTTTCTTATTATGACATTCAATCACTGTCATGATAAAACTTCTCTTAATTGGTTTAAGTTTTGCAGGCAAGATTGGTAAAGTCTTGCAGCAGGTAAACACAGAACGTCTTTGACAGCCAACTATCATGTTGTTGGATCATACAAAATATTTCTCCCAAGTGGAAAGACCTGCACTGGAAAGTGAACTCTGAAAACTGCCAAATCCTGGATATAACTTCGAAAAGGTAAGGACCACTTCAGGGTGATGTCAACAGTCTCCAGCCGAAGCAGCCAAGGCAGGAGCCATGGAACCAGTGTCAGGGGGGTGAAGAAGAAAAGGCCAGGTACGAGGTCTTCTGAGGACCAAGAAGGGAAGGTTTTGGGCCTGGAGTCAGTGCCAAGGCTCCTAGCAACAAGCCCTGGCTGTTTGTGACTGGAAGGGCCTCACACATTTTCCCTGAACTAGCCTTTGTGTCTCAACCTCTGCCACTGGACCCTGGCCCTTAAACCTGGCTTCTTGAGCCTTGGAGAGCCTCACATATGATCTTTGACATGGGCTGTGGGTCTGGGCCCCAAGCCACCAGCTGTGGCTGTTTGTGAGTGGGAGGGCCTCACATATGTTGCCTGAACAAGCCTTTGGGTCTCAAACCTATCTGATTTTTAAGTGACAAGTCCAAATACAATGTGCCCGAGCTAATATCATGCAATATATATCAAAATAGCTAATGCTTGGATTTACTTTTTTTCACTTGCTAGCTACTGTAACTTAAATAATTTAACAGAAGTAGGATTGTAAGGAGTTTAGTATTATAATGATAACTGTTTATTTCATTACATAAAAATTCAATATGAAAAATGTGTGTGTGTACTTGTGAATGCTAAATAATGAGGACAATAAAAAAAGTATTTTCTTAAGAGAATGAGGACATTTAATTAAAGTGAGGACATTTTGACTGGTCCTCACTTTCTGACACCCTCAAAAGGCTGTTTAGGGGTTAAGACTTGTTTTTTACGGTCGGGTTAGGCATTCAGTTTTGGTGTTTAGGGTTAGGAAATGTATTATGTCAAGGATTGTCCTGACAAAGATAGAAATACAAAAATTTGTATGTGGAAGGGAAGAAAGCTTCGATTAAACTAAGCAACCATTTGCTCCTGAAGAGAAAGAAGGGCTAGGATTACCAGATCCGAGACTAGCTATCCGTATTGGTAAAACATCTGTGTATATTGGTAAAACATCTATATGAGATCTGTATAAAAATGGCCAATTCATGTCCTATAAGGAGCTAACTCGACAATTTAATCTTGAATTTAATTTACAAATGGGGGACTGGATAAAATCTGGATTCAGTAACGGTACAGAGAATCACTTCTGGACGATCTGACGATCAGGAACATTGTACTGCTTCACAATTTTATAAATCAAAAATTTATTTTATAACGGGTGAATCCTCCAATGTGAACTGCTATGGCAAAGAGATCTTACAGAGATTTTACACAGGAGAAATGGTTGGATATATTGGAAGACTGTTGAAAAGTGTGTTCATTAGTAAAGCCATTCTGGGTTAAAGTTGTGGACTTCCTAAGTTTCTGGTCAGGTGCAGCAATCCCCTTGATTCCTGCTGTGTGTTTATGTGTGTGATAGATCACAAATACGAAATGTATCAAAAGGGACATTTTCTGTTTAGGTGGGATTGGTTACACCCTCCAGAATTATCTTAAGACATTGGAAAACTGCTGTATCACCGGACCTGAAGGAATGGATAGATGCCATGGTGGAGTCAGCATCTTATGAGTCTATGCTTAATAGACTGAAAGAGAACATGGAAGATGGGACAGTCCCTCTTTTGGACCTTTACAAGAACTGATGAAAACTTGGTTCAGATTACTAGTGACCGAGCACAGAACACTTCCTCTCTCTCTATTGTGAACTGAATTTCTCCCTTCCATTTATGTATATACATGAGTTAGAATTTCATTTATTTATCTATATATTTTTCTTTTGATTGCTCAGTGTTCCTCTTCTTTATACACCATGTTTTACAGTGTCTATGCCAAAAAATTTAAATAACAAAAAAAAAAAATTGTGTGTGTGTGTGTTGACACATAAATGTGAAGACCTCATCTAGGCCTCATTAGGTGATGCCTCTTGGCAAATAGAGAGATGAAAGAGAAGAAGAGAGGAAGCAGGAGAGATAATCAGACAAAATTTTCCAGTTGGACATCTCTCAGTTATACCTTGGATCAAACAAGTGAAGCAGACAATTGATGGGTTTTCAGAGCATCCGAATCATTTTAAGCCTTCATTTTAACTAACAAAAATCATTACATAACTAAATTTTAAAGACTGATGTTCAAAGAAGTATGCCACACCAATTGTGAGTGTGCCATTTGGTTAAATGACAACTGCAGTAGAAATAATGAAAACATGTTCAAAGTGGTTGGTTAACATAATCTGGCTAAACTGTTGTCTTGATTACCTTTGACATTCTGACTTCATGATACTTCTTCATGAGAATCCATGTTCTCAAATCTCAGCAATTATTTAGGTTTGTATCACATTATAAATGATAATAAGGGAAGCTAAAACTACAAAAATAAGACCCAATGTTTAATGCAGAAGAATAATCTTTTATGCGTTTGTTATATCTGTTACATTTTTAAAACTGTCCTCTCTTTAATGAATTCAGTTTGCCTTTGGGAGATGCAGGAAAACCATAATTACTAATCCCGTTAACAAAAAATGTTAAATCAGGATTAGAATCGACAAGAGAGAATGAAGAAGATAGTGACAACAAGATTCCTGGTCCTGGTTCCAAAGACTAACTGAAAGTAAGTTATTGGTCTTCTTGCAGTGCAATGCACGTCCAGTAGAAGCTGCTGTTATACCACCTGTAGACAACTGCGTAGTTCTACGATGAATTAAACCATCTGAGGATGGAAAAGGATTTTAAATGAAATTTTGAAATGTTTGAAACTGTAGGTTCTGCATCCCCAAACCAGTACCAGAGGGAAGTCCTCCGGGCCTTCAAGGTATTAAGTGAAGGCCAAAGGTGAAATATTGGAAGAACTTTTTTACTCATAAATTTTTATTCAACGAAAAATAATAGGAATAATCTCTAGATCATTGTTATAAACACTATAAACTAATATCAATGGTATTTGAATCAGCAACTCCCCCTCGCCAGGACCTTCATTAGCTGGTCCAAATGCCAATATAATTCAGGTCAATGTGGACATGGATTTGATTTTTGACAGTTAATCATGTTAATGCTGAGTTTTGGGCGGTACAATATCCCAACATCTTCCGGGCACTTGCGAATACTTAATCGATAAGCAACCCACAAGTATCTCTCTGAAACTGTTTGGAGATGCACATATTGACTTGGAATTGAGTGAGCAAGTTCAAACTGACAAGCTATAATGTAGTAGTACGAGATATAAGGACATAACAAGTGTTTATTAAGATATTTTGTCAAGACAGGAGGAGGTTAGGTTTTATCGGCTAGCTAACATTAGCTAGACTCCACTGATGGAGTGAGGCAGATGAGACGTTCAGCTAACATCAAGGTAAAGAAATGGTACTGTCCACTTTAGGGGTGTCTGAAATCATATACAAGATTCTTCCACGCATTTTATGGGAAATATATTGTAATATTTCTAATTAGCTACAGGTAAGGAAGATACAGAACTTACAGAATACCAAAAGGAGGACAGTAAATACAAATTTGTAAGTGATTTGTTTCTGCCATCTCATCATTTATTATTATGCTCATTTGTGAAAGCTCTTTGAAATACATTTCTATGAAACGTGCTTTATAAATAAACTTGAAACTGAAGTTTGTAACTGCAGAGCATCAGCAGGCATGTGGGACTGAACCATGGCCAACATTAGCTTTTCGAATTTGATAAGAGGCATTCCAGGCAGCCAGGAGAGGGTTTAGGAGAATTGCGTGACACAGAGAAGAATTTGGGGAGGCAGAGAAGACAAGGCAGGATGCCGCTTTCTGGATGAGTTGTTGTGATTGAGGCAAGTATTTTGGGACACGAGTGGGGGAGTTGCAGCAACACAGCAGCGAGTTGGACTGATTCCGCCGATGGGGAACAGTCTGATTTTGCATCTGTTTTCAGCTGTGAAAACCCAGCAGTAGCTAAGACAAGAGAACAGGGTTGAGGACCAGGGCTGTATAATGCATCATACTAAAACAGGTCATGGAGTGTCTCATCTCAACTCAGCCATCCTCTTGTGAGGGTTCATCACCCGCCCCTTGCATAATGCAAGCAGCAGCTCTGCCCCCCCCCCCCCATAACAGGGATCCTGTAGAAAGATGGAGATTCATTCATGGTCTTTCTAATGTCGTGAATATCAGTTTGAAAACACAAAGTGAATGTGGGAAGGGTGGGTGTGGGGGTTGGAGGGGGTAGAGGGGAGCTCAACATCTGCTTTGATGATAATGAAGTGACCTCTAGACCTCTCTTTGGTTTTACAAGCCAATTATGTGGAGGTAAAGCTTAGGTTCATGTGGAGTCACAGCTCAGATTGTGATTTCCATGTTGTTATGTTACTCTCTCTCTCTCTCAGCTGTATGTCAGCCCTCCACTCACCCATCCTCTCCATCTCATGTCCCTCCCTCTCTTTGTCACATAATTCGCTGTTTCTCGCTTCTATTTTTTCTCTTTCTCATTCCTCCCTGGGGCCAGTTGCATAGAACCATATACATTCATAACTAACACTTTTTGAGGCAGCGCATTAAGGACAGATCAAGCGGACGTGTACAGCAATATTTCTAGACGAACCAGCTGAGAAAAACTGCTTACATGAACCAGTTGTAAAGTCCAGCCAACGTTGCAAAATACGTGAAACTGAACTCTTCCTTTCCATTTGTGTCTTTTGATTTAAGAGTTGCACAGCAGACAGAAGTATCAGTATAGGAGGATAAGAGGCATGTTTACATCCATTTATGGCCCACTGCAGTGGAAATTAGGAACATGGAAAATGTATCTGTTCCATAAGGAATGAGATTTATAAAACCATGGAACCACGCTTACACCCTGCTTTATAAATCTGATGCAAAGAAAGAAAGATTTTTTGTGAATCTACATTAAGCTGCAACCTCCAGGGCTGAAAAATGAAGCCAAAATCTGCAGTTCCTCTAATGACCACTAGAGTCTGGCTCCAAAAATGAGTCAATCCCCACAGACTCCAATGTTAAAATGTCCAACTTAACAGCAGAAATAAGCATGTTTACAGCCTGGCTTTGGTCTCTCAAGCTAATTTCCTCCTTCATGAAGACTGCACGGGGGTGAATCTTTATAAAACACACCCATTTAAATCTTATTAAGGCTTAAAGTTATATATACATACAGTACATGGTGTCTGCGCTCGCCATACCTGGCCGGTTAGCTTAGCCCATTAACTAGCTAGTTAACCAGCAAATTCACAGCCCCACTGTCTCCAAATTAAAAAGAAGTGAGAAAACACAAGTAATTATGTTTAGAATAGAAAATGTGTCTTTGATTGGCATAGGTTGGCACAGGTTTAACAGCTTTATAATTTAGCTTTACTTACTCATTCTTGATTTATTGCAACTGTGAACAGTGTGAACAGTGAGTGTGTGTGTGTGTGTGTGTGTGTGTGTGTGTGTGTGTGTGTGAAGAGAATTGACCTTGTCATTTTGTTTCTCTCTCTGTCAACGGAGATAAAATACTTCAGCAGCAAAATTATGAAGAATAATCACATATATCGACTTTACAATAAGTTGCCTCCAACAGCCTGTTTGTTCAATGACAATCAAACCTGTTCATACACACACACACACACACACACACACACACACGCACGCACGTCTATGTATTATGTATACAAATAGGCAACCTAAAAGAACAGAATGAAAATCCATTATCCCATAATCATCCCCTTAGGTAAGAGGAAGGTGTGTGTGTGTGTGTGTGTGTGTGTGTGTGTGTGTGTGTGTGTGTATGACCCATCATCCTATTTTTCCTACAGGGCCCCCTAGCAGGTTAATTCAGTCTTGCTTCCTTCATTTTCACACTGTTCTATCCAGTAGCTCATAGACTGGAATAAGCAGCTCTGAAAGGTTTTAAGACTTTACATTCCAATACAAACATTGACAGAGTTGTGGTTCACTGAAATCTTTCTGCCTCTATTACGGCTGTGAAACTGCTCCCCTTTTAACACAAATGTGGACAAAAATCTTTGTTTTTTTGTTAGCTGGAGTTGATATGAGGCTTAAACAGACTGAATTTGTAAAGCAGATATATCATGTAGGAGAAAGAGAAGGAAAAGGGGGGCGTCACAGCTCATGAATACTAAATGATAACCAGGAGTCATGCTCAGGCTGCTGCTCTGCGGCACCGATCAAATCAATAAGCTATTTGATGATCGGAACGTCGACTGATAAAATATGCTGTATGATCAGCTATAGTGACAATTCAAGCAGTGATCAGAGAAAATTAGAGACAACAAAGTTGTCTTCTGAATGCACAGCCACAAAGCACATCTATTACCACATGTATATGAGCAGTAAACATGTATTCGGTGTTTTGTTAAATGCTGTTTTGTTACACTGGTAAAAAATGTTCAAACGGTTCAAATTTGACTATAAATAAGAGATTGAAACACGAGGCAGTGGCTCAAAGAATGAGCTGCTGTCATTTGAGGCTGATGTTTGGAAATGAAAATTAAGATCAGCGTCCATTTCCAAAGTTATACACACAAACCTACACAGCATATCCAATGTGGATGGAAGGACAATTAAGTTCATTATTTAATATCTTGTAAAATATAGAATTGTTATGAGAAAAACTCAGAATGGACATGAGCTACTTACCATCCTTGAAAGAGCACAATAGTGTAGTTTAATTCTGTGTTATCAGTTGTTTGTTGAAGAAAGTGTCACTGACAGACATGATGGATTAAAAAACACAGTCACTTTTGTTGTCTGAATACTTTTTTATTCATCCTGCACCGTGTTCACTCTGAGGAACCAAAGACAGAACGTGAAAACAATAAAGGAGCAAGTGGAGGCTGGAGGAAGATAAAGAAACACTGACTTATTAAAGCATGGAGTCTGTCAGCATGTCGGACTAACCGGAGGAAAAATTCAAGAGGAAGAGATTCTTTTTTTTTTTTTCACTATTTGAAAGGAAAAGTTTTTGGACAGTTTTTGTCACTGTTTTAGAGAGAGAAAGAGAGAGAGAGAGAGAGAGAGAGAGAGAGAGAGAGAGAGAGAGAGCTTATCACAGTTTTAAAGAAGCGAGTAAAAGACGTAGAGGGATTGATTATGAGTATTTCCGTGGAAAGAAAACGACACATCACTGACTCGGATCAGGGAAGTTATCAGTGCTTCAAAATACACAGAAAATCGATTCATATATTTTAAAAGTGAGGGAAAAAATAAAGATCTTGCTTTAATCTGTTTTTCAAAATTAAGGGAGAAGGGAGGGGTAGAGGAAGGCAGAGTGAGGAGATATAGAGTTTTAAAAGCACTTTATTTAAGCTGGTCGGATTGAGCAGTCACATTCAGAAAGAATGCACACAAAAAAAAACTTTATATGAAACCCTCGCCAGAAAACCAAAAAGCAAAAAAAGGACTTAAAAGCAAGTGATGAGGTGACATCATCATTCAGTTTATCATATGCAAAAATAAATCCATCAAAGAAAAAAACACTTTGGTTAAATTTGAAAATAAGCATGGTTTGGAGAGGAATACAAAAACCTACTACACCCAATGTGTTGTCAGTGCTGCCTCGTAAACTAAACCATTGCTTTATAATCAGTCATTCTTTGTCTCATCTTAATGGTTTTTCAAATATCACCTCAATCGCCATGGTCATGGGTAAAAGAAACATCCATCCATCCATTTTCAACCACTCATTAGCAGTGGCAGAGTGAAGCAAGGTAGTCCAGTCGCCCCTCTCCCCTGCAAAGCTTCCAGTTCCTCCTGGTGGATGCTGAGGCGTTCCCAGGCCAGATGAGATATGTAGTCTCCTCAGCATGTCCTGGGTCTACCCCGGGTTCTCCTATCAGTTGGACGTGCCCAGGATTCCTGCAGGAGGTGCCCTGATCAGATGTCCAAACCACCTCAAGACGTGGAAGAGCAGTGGCTCCACTCAAGCTCCCTCTGGATGTCCAAGGTCCTTACACTGTCTATAGGGGTGAACCCAGCCAATTTACAGAGAAACCCATCTCAGCTGCCTGTATTTGTGATCTTATCCTTTCTGTGACTACCCAAAGCTCATTACTATAGGTGAGGGTTAGAACGTTAATTGACTGGTAAATCGAAAGCTTACAGCAGATCTGATCATATGACCACAAAGTGGTTGTTGATCTCAGGCCTATAGGGTTTCCTGGTGCTAAGTACAGTTATGAACCACCCTATGATCAGACATGGTGTTTCTGATGGCCAATCCATGACAAGCACAGCAGTCCAATAACAAAACACCACACAGGTTCAGCTCAGGCAAGCTGTTCCTCCCAATCCCACCAGCAAACTTGCATTCGCCCGGAGGTGACCTCCTCACCCTCCAGGGAGAACTCTGACACAGCGGTGTGAGTATCTCCACGCCTGCCTGGCGCCTCACTCCCATGACAACTCTGGAAAAACTTTTTTTTTTTTTTAAATCCCTCGGTCTCAGCCTTGGCTAATGTTACTGTGCTCTCTTTCCCCTGGCACAGAAATAGTTCCATTGATGAAGGATATACTGACCCTTCACCACAAGCATCCATCAGCCTCCTTATCTCAACCACTGTGAGCCTCCTGAAGCAAAAGCAATATCTAACTGCTCATATTGTGAAATCCTGCGACTAAAGCGCTTTTCTGCTCCTCTTCTGCAAGAATATTTTCTATAAGACTTGACAATATTAACTTATAACAGAACAGAGAAGTCTGTGAAAACAACACACGGTGTAGTATCTGCTATAAGCTGATGTTCAAAGTGATCTATTCTTGCCTCTACAGGTAGTACCACTATTTTTATTGAACAGAAAATTATCCAAGCTTTCAGCTCAGAGATGTCACTGCTGTGTTAGAGCAGCAAAATGGATATTGATGACTTTTTATGCTGCACCTAAAAGTGTTTCTATACCGTCAACTAGCTTACAGAAAAAAAGACAGCAAAGAACAGCAGATACAACATCAATAAAGCACTTGATTTAGCTTTTATTTGTCATTGTTCTTATTAATAAGAATATGAATAAATTAGAAAACAGCTGAAAAGTAGAGGCTGCTGTGCCGCACAGACATACAGTGTTGTGCGTCTATCAGCACTATGGAAGCGACGAGAGGGAGAGAGAGAAAGATAGCTGTGGTGTGGACTTCACCATCCACTTAAGTTGTAATGCTTTTTTAAACAATATATTCAGTTATCCTTATAGTTGTTTTGTGGACGTCCTTTAACTCCTCCTTTGCATTAAAGGAGAAATTCCAGTTTCATATAACTTGGGTATTATTTTTGTAGTTTTGCCTGTTATTCCTGACCGTCTGATTGTCTGACTGTTGTTGCTGTGTGAAGGGCTGCATCTTTGGTGATTAGTGTTCCTGCACACCACACACAAATGCTATTTTGAAATACACTTTATTTTGTCATATTTTCACTGCTGCAACAATTGCTTGATCAACTTAAAGAAAAACTTACAGGTAATCTTGATAATTGAACAACAAACTTAAGTCATTTATCAAGTAAAAATGTCAAACATTTTCTAGTTCCAGCTTTTGAAATCGCCTCAAACAATCACCTGTTCTGATTCATGATGTGGCTTCACTGGCTGTGGTTCAGAGGAGGTAGAAACACTCTCCTCCACCTTGGGGAAAACCTGTGCTACAATCTGCCCACGCTGCTCTTTGTAGGTCTGTCTGCATCAATCTCCCGAGCCTGCCGTACAACACTCAGGGCCCACGTCCTCGTAAATCTAACAACTTCATGCCACATAAAGGACCATAACATATTTAATACAGCTCCTCACCAAAAACACAGATTCAGCTTTCCATGGTTGTATTGTTGTACCTATAAATCCCTTATAAAAATGTGTTAAATATTGTAAACTAGTGTGTGTCATGACTGCTCTCCACAACTGTCTCTATCTGATTTAACTGGTCTGATTATTTGCCTACTAACCTTTCCTGAAAAATCCAACCCTGCAATTCATCTCCCGTCCACCACTTGTCGTCAGTGTTCCCGCCTTTTCCTGTCACCTTATCCTTCATCTGTGTGCACATCTGCCTCTCATTAACTCATTAACCTGCTGAACAAGAAATACCTGCTCAGTAACTCTAGTCACATCTTCTGTGCCTCCTAACTGTGCTGCCTGTTACAGTCTACTTTTTTTTTTGTTTGCATCTTTGACCTGCTTCCTGATCCCTGTTGGTCTTTGGAGCCTCTGTTGACTGCTCACCTGCTGCCTAGTAAGGATGCACTGTTCCAGCTATTTCTATCTCGTTACTCATTACAGTACCTTGACTCAAGGTATCTCCTAATGCAGCTCTGATCCAATACCAGTATTCTCCCTTTCCTAAATGTAAATCTGTATACACCCTGTGTGGAACTTATTAAAGTCATGTTAAATGTAACATGAGGTCAGGGATTGCTGGGGCAGTAAAAAAAATTGAAACAACGTCCTGCTGTGACTGAAAGAACGCACCTAAACGCTGGATTTTTTGACACAAAGAAACAATATTTGATGTGGTCACATTGTGGCCAGCAGCTGATCTACATAATAAGGTCTATATCAATACAGATTAGCTAGATCGAATCAATCAATCCTCAATGCATAGACAAACTAAGTGTAATGTGAGGGTTCCATATGTGGCGGTTTGGATCACTCTTGATAAAGAGATGAATTGACTTTTCAATCAGCAGTTTTACTTTTCTACACACTTCATCCTCTTCAGAACAACAACTCTTCCTGTCTCTAAGTCACGTGTCGTTAAACAAACCAATCAGAGGCTAGAAGGACTTAGACCGAGGGAAATAAGGAGGTTACTATAACTGTTTTTAAAGATGCACATGTAACTATTTAAACTTGTAAATATGTAAATTATAATTGTATAAGCATTAATATGTAAATAGTGAACTGTAAACAAAAATGTATAAATAACTAACTGTATAAACACTCTAAATATATTTTTACTAAATTTACTCAAATATACAATATGAATTAACACATAAACCATACATATGTAAAGTCTTTTTATCCTACTATTTCTGCCTGCTTTGGCTGTTTGACTCTGCTTTTAATTAACACTAAATATGGCCACTATAGGGACAGTGTTGTATAAATCCGTGTTCCAGGAAGTAGACAAGTGTTTGCTTGGACAAGCAAAAAACCATGCAATGACATGTATTTTTGATTCATGTCAATAAGCTTTTTCTTTTCCAATGAATACTCACCTAATAATCTGTTCATTTTCTGTATTTATTTAGGGAAGCCTGCAAATCTACTGGGTGGTACAAACAAAATATTCAGTATCAGTCGATGTGCATTCACAAAACGTAAAGGAAAGAACTGTGGTGCAACCGAGAAGACATCAAGCAAAGGTTTTTACAAACTGCTGAAGAATAATCGCAAGAAAAGCAACACCCTGCATTTTAAGGTGCTGTGCAATGTTAAGAAACCAGGTGTAATAAAATCAAGTATATATACAAACCGTTTCACCAAAGTTCAAGCTAAAGACCAGTTACCTGGGGGAGGCTTGTCCAATTGGGGACAAAAGCTGTGTCCCAAAAAAAAAGTTTAGAAAAAGCAGATTTTTGGGTCAATGGTTACAGTTAGGGTGTAGGTGTGTGTGTGTGTTTGTGTGAGAGAGAGAGACTTTTAATTTAAAAAAATAAAACCACATTTCCACTTCGTCATTATTTATTATTCGTCATTATTTAGTGTAGGTAAATGGACATAAAAGGCAGTTTTATCCATTTAAAATGAAATCTTCAACACATCAAACTGTGCAAAAAGTGAATGCTTTCTAAAGCTGCTGTAGTTTTTTTTTTTACAGTGAACAGTGTGTAGCAAGCCCCTCAGATAACAGTCGACTGGCTGCTCTTAAAATTAACAAAGGTTTTTACAAAAATCCTTGGATTAGCTTTTGAGAATAAAAGCTGATTTTTAAATATTAATGTCTTCTCTTCAGGCAGATTTGCTTCTTTCTTCTGTTTCTTTCCATCAGTCACACTGTGATGTCTTGCGTGTATTAAAAAGCTTATTTGCCAAAACGTTCTGTGGTTTGTATTATACATAAAGAAGAGTCCTGCAGGGACGCACTGTAGCTAAAGGTTTGAGGCCACAGTTCACAGCTTGAGAGAGTTTCAAGAGGTTTATTAGTAATTAGGAATTAGAAGTGTGTGTGTGTGTGTATGTGTGTGTGTGTTTAAAAAATCAAATCACAAATGACCCAGTTTGTGTTGCTGTAACACCGACGCAGTGTGGTTAACTTTAGCTTGTACTAATGGGCTGTTTGGCAGTTAGTGTTGTTATTTATATTACTGTTGCGTTATTTACACCAACTAAAAATCTACTTTATTGTGCCTCAGACAATAAATTTTTATTTCTTATAACTGTCATAAATGTATTGATAGTTGTACAAATGATTTGCATTCTGTCGCTGAAAACACAGATACATGCTGACTATCAGTATTAGTGACATGTATGTTTAAAGGGTTGGAGTTGATTATAACAGTTTGGAACAATACCATATTTTACTTTGGGTAAATAACCCAATGGTATTATAAGAAACACCACTAGCACTTGGTCATAACAACCTACTGCCTTGAGTTAACCCAGTGTTGCATTGTTGCCATATTGACCCAGGTTGGGTGAGTTTTGACCCAGTGATTTTAAGTGTGTGCATGTCAGAAAGCTCCACTGTTACTATGGACCGAGCCCGATGTCCACACCCACACACTAACAGACTTTTAGGCGCATTCCCGGTAAGTCCATGAGGGCTCAGGACTGTCCCACTGTCAAACCATCGAGGGCAAGAGGACTCTCTATCACACGTTTTGACCCTATCATACACACTTTCCGCAAACCTGCATTTCTGAGGGAATTACCTAAAGTTTATAACGCTGTGACAATAATGTAATGTCGCATTAAAAAAAATGACCATCATAAAACTGAAGAAATAATAAGATACAAGACGACTGGTTAACAAACAAGAATGAAAGGAACGAATCATAGTATTACAAGAAAAAAAAGTGCTTTAATCAGATATGATCCAACATTATCATTTTGTTTATAAGCACGGAGCGAAGGAAGAGAATAAAGAATGTAAAATCAGAAGTCCCAAACCCACAATTGGCATCATCAATTTACATGATATATCACAAAGTTCTGTCCCATTCCTCTTTATACCATTTTGAGCCCTTGCAGCCTCTCACACTCAGTTACTTACCAGGTGATGTGAATTAAGTCCATGAGGGTTCAGGGCTTAGGACTTAGGGGGACACTGGGAATGGCCCAAAGTCTTTTTCTGAATATTCATGTTTTCCTCCTGTTACCACAGCTCTGTAGCCATTTTTATGCCACAGGACCCTGATGGGTGGAGTCTGGTTATCAGGTAGATTCAGCTCACCTGGTCTGGCTGGACTGTATAAGCTGGTGCCAGTCAGCCAGTCTCCTCCTCTCCCCTGACTTCCACCCTGTTGGTTTTGTTTGTCTTTAGAGGGAATTCCTTTTTAGTTGTGTATAATAAGTTTATTTTTAGTTACAAATCATGTCTGGTTTCCCTCCTTTGTCCAGCCTTGAGCAGGGTTGTGACAAATTGGGGGCTCGTCCTGGATCAAAGTAGTTTAGTAAGATGAAGCTTAGCCTTTAGGGTAATCTTGTGGTAATTTGACCCGGTCTTGTTTGTGTTGTGCTACCTCCTGTGGCAATAGAGGTTTGCCAGTTAGTATGTAGGCATCTGGTGCTTTGGTATGTCTGGATACTGGTTAAAATTCATCAGGGAAGTATCATGTGAGTGCAGTTTTTTTCTTTTTTTTGCGGGGGGGGGCATTATTCTAGTCACTGTGTGTCAGAGCCAACTGAGTGTATATCCTATTTTTGATAGAATATGCTTTTAAGACATATTTAGATTCCAAATTTATTAAAGTCTACATAATAATCAATGTGTATGTTAAATAGTGTATTTTACTAAGGTTACACTCTTTTTCTATCATATTTGTAAAGTGTACAATGAAACAATGTAATTTACGACAGGTGATTGGAGCAGTTTAGTGTTATGGAGAAGGCAGGGCTTACAACACTGAGAAGTTTTTTTTTGACCATGTTAAATGTGACTGATTTAGCTAATGCAGAACATGGACAAGACTCAGATGTATAATTGGATCACCTGCTGTAATGCTGGCAGATAAAAATAAACCCTTGTCCTGCCTGAACGTGAGTACAGTTGGTTTTCACGACGAGGTTGGATTACTCCAGAGGAACACGAGTCAAAACAAGAACAGCTCTGCAGACTAAGTGGCCTAGGATCACATCACCGTATCTCTGTTACTCCTTTGTGCATTCTGGTTTAAGGTGTCCATTAGGTAACTGGAGTTTTCTCCCATACGTTTTGGTGAAGTCTAATACAGATTATTGCAATTTGAGCCGTATGCTCGGGATCACATGGCTTGCTGGGGAGACCTTCCACTGGTTTTCAGTAAAAACGTTTTGTTTAGTTAGTGCACCTTGGGATTGTGGTTTTGTATCCACATGTTGGATGGTTGACATTTTAGTGGTGGTGAGGTGTACAGTATCGCACGAACAAGTGACATCACTACATACCTTCAATGTAATCGGCAACATCCTCGCTGTCCCACAATCACACTCGCAACAACCAAACTAATAAAGCAGCAACCAGCCACAGAGCCAGACCAAAAAGAGAGAGGGAGAAAGATGAAGCAGAACAATGCAAGATAGAGGAGAAGCGAGAGCTTGAGGGAATACAGAGAAAAAGAGGACGCAGGATGAGTTAGATGGAAGGGAGCAGGTTGAATGAAAAGAATAGGGACAATGGAAGATAAGAGGGGGAGAGGACAACAAGATGGGATCAGGTGAATGGAAAGGTGGCAAGGGAGAAAAAGGAACAGGAAGGCTCAGATTAGACAAGGGAGGGGTACATTAAGTGGAGGACAAAGGAGGAGCAGAGAGGTAAGGGAGGGAGAAATGGAGGGAAAGAGGAGAGGGAGAAAACAGATCGCAATTTTGTCAACGAGAGGTTCAACTGCCTGTCAACCAGGAAAGTTTATCAGCTCGTCCCAGTGGCAACAGAGAAACAGAGCAAGACTGACATCTAGTGGAAGGACAGCTGACAGCAGCCTGACTGTGTTGGACATTTATGAAATTCAGGATTACAGTCACCAGTTTGTTCAGGCCCCTCATTAAATGCTAACATCTCTGCTCAACACTTGACTTGAAGACTGTTTATCCAGCAGCTGGATAAACAGTCAACTCAAACTCCAGCTGACATCTTTCCCACAGTATTAACATTCAAATACATTTGCAAATTCTTAATTACAACAGAAGGGTAAATGGCATCATATTTTAACAAGTGGCCATATATTCTGCATCTTGTTTAATACTCCAGATTCTCAACTAACACATTCATAATTTCTACTTTGAGGACAATGTGGTAAAACAGTGACATCACTCTCTCTAATTTAGCTTCCATGCAATTCCTACACAAGGGGTTCTGGATGCTTGATAAATACAGGCTCTGCTGTTTGAAACAATGTCCCGCTGATTACAATGGCATGAATCTAAAGTCAATCATCATGTCACTGTTCTTTACACAGAACAGAGCTACAATATTGACCTGTGTGAAAAATGACCCTAATAAAGCTATTCAGCGTTGTCAGGTAATTATGAGAAATCACTTCACATCCCCAAGTGATATTTGTCACGTTAATATCTTCCTAGTGTCATAACTGCAGATTGGATGGTGATTTTAATCCAGAGAGAATCTTTTACCATTAAAGGTTTAATAATCTGGGCAGCCTGAACAGCTGCCGTGCTGCTATTAAAAATCATCTCAGTTCCTCAAACTGAATATTTTACATAATTGAAGTACTGTTCATATGTTTTGATCACATTTCAAATAATATATAACTTCCTGTTTTGGACATTTGGCAATAAATTTTTCGATTACAAACCTTGCGGTTATTTATTATCCAATTAGCTCATTTAAAGTCCTGCTTTCTGAACCTAAGAACCTAAAATTCAGTGCTGTACAAAAATTACTGCCAATCTGTATTTACATGTTTGAATGGTGCAACAGCTGCCACATCTAAACTGGTCCAGAATGCATCAGCAAAGCTCATGAACAGCACTGAACACAGAGAGCATGTTACGGCACCTCTGGCTGTGTTATAACACTAACTGCTCACTTTACCATCTGTTGACATTACATTTTAAAGCCTCTGCATCTTATATTGTAATGCTGTCTTCATCAATGTTGAAATTGTCTTGACATGTCCCTCTTGAGGACAATATTTCTCTGCCATGCAGCGGACACTCAGGTCCATGTCTTGTACAACCAACTTTGACAAGTAGTTTTTGTAGCTTTAACCAGCATCAAGAATCCTGAGATCTTTTTTATTGACATAAACAAACAACAAACAAAACACAACAAAAACTGGTAAATACTATAAATCACCTCTGAGGGAAATTATGGTAAATAACTATTTTTTAATCACACTGTACATTCATCCACAACAGCAGCACAAACTGCTAATATCACATTTTTTGCAGAAAACTTCTCACACTATGCAAAGATGTTGCTATTTCCATAAGACTTTGTAACTCCATGTTTTTAAAGGAGTTAAAGCAGTGATACAGTAAATTATCCTCGATGTATTTGTAAAATTGTTCTGGTGATTGATTTGGCTAAGTTATTCACGTTTTTGTGATGTTGCAGCCTTATGCTAAAATCATTTAATACATTTTTTCCTTCATCAGTCTACACTCATTACCCCTTAATGACAAAATAAATCAAAAATTTAGAAATAACAGCAAATGTATTAACAGGGAAAAAGTGAAATATCACATTGACATAAGTATTCAGACACATTTAGCTCAGGTGCATCTTATTCCTCTTCATCATCTTTGAGATGTTTTTACACCTTGACTGGAGTCCACCTGTGATAAAGTCAATTGATTGGACACACACCTGTGTATATAAGGTCTCACAGCTGATAAATGCATATCAGAGCAAAAACCCGGCCGTGAGGGGTAAGGAACTACCTGCAGAGCTCAGAGACAGGACTGTGTCAAGGCTCAGATCTGGGGAAGGCTACAAAAAACATTTCTCCTGCATTGGTGGTTCCCAGGAGCACAGTGGCCTATATCATTCTTAAATGGAAGAAGCTTGGAACAAACAGGACTGTTCCTAGAGCTGGCTGCCAAACTGAGTAGTCAGGGAAGAAGGGCCTTGGTAAGACAGGTGACCTGTCAGTCGCTCTGACTGAGCTCCAGAAATCCTGTGTGGAGATGGGGATGGAGAAAACTTCCAGAAGGACAACCATCACTGCAGTGCACCCATCTGGGCTTCATGTCAGAGTGGCCAGATGGAAGCCTTTCCTCAGTGAAAGACACATTAAAGCCACTTTGAGTTTACAAAAAAAAAAGCTCTTCAAGGACTCTCTGTGAGAGACTGTGAGAGACAAGATCCTCTGGTTTGATGAAACCAAGATTGAACATGGTTTCAATTATAAACGTCATATCTGCAGAAAACCAGGCACCACTCATCACCTGACCAATACCATGGGTGGCAGAATCATGCTGTGGGTTTTTTTTCAGCGGCAGGGACAGGGAGACTGGTCAGGGTTGAGGGAAAGCTGAGTGGTGCAAAGTACAGAGATATTCTGTATCGTAAAGAAAACCTGGTTCAGAGACTGTGCCTAAAGCTCACCTCCCAACAGGACAATAACCCTGAGCTCACACACTGGAATGGCTTGTGAGTGTCATTGAGTGGCCCCGCCAGAGCCCTGACTTGAACCCAGTCGGACATCTCTGGAGTGACCTGAAAATGTCTGTCCACTGACAGTCCCCATCCAATCTGACAGAGCCTGAGAGGATCTATAGAGAAGAATGGCAGAAAATCCCCAAATCCAGAAGTGTCTCATCATACCCAAGAAGACTCAAAGTTGTAATCACTGCCAAAGATGCTTCAAGTAGTACTGATCAAAGGATCTGAATATTTACTGTATGTCAATGTGATATTTCATTTTATTGCTAGACAGGTGGGTGTGTTTGGAATGACATCCCTCTCTTTTGAACAGTGTACAAATCGCTGTAGACGGGTTAGCACAGTGTTTCTCCTGCTCAGCAGCAGTTACTGGCCTCCTGCGTCTGTTTCTCCCCTCCCAGCCACAGAGGGGCGCTGTTGATCTTAGTGCTCTGGGTCCTGGCCTCTGTCGATTCACCCTGCATCCCCCCTCCCTCACTGGCCAGGCGCTTGTGGATCTCGGAGGCCATGGTGAGGAAAGCCCTCTCCACATTATCAGAGCTCTTAGCGCTCGTCTCCAGGAAGGGAACCTTAAGAGACGAGGCCAGGTCCTAGAGAGAGGCACAGGGGACAAGGAACGAAGGAGGGAATCCAGAAGGGAGGCAACAATAACGAATCTTATTCTATACGAAAACATCACAATGTATCAATACTACAATACACTATATTGAAAAGTAAGGTATAAGAAGCAATTAGTATTTTTATATTGTAGGTGGCGTAACTTTATATTCTGTTGGGTATTTCAAACTACAACCAGAGCATCACAACTTATGAGTGTACATAATGTTTGGCATGTAAACAGTACACACTCTGCGAAGTGTTTCTAGAGATCAGATAAATGAAGCTGAATATAAACTTCTCTCTGAAATGTAGTGGAGGACATTTTCCAGAAGCTGAAAACTACTTAGATTTTTCAGGAAACGCCACCAACAGGTCAAACCGTCCCCCTGCCCAGCACTTCACTTCATAACCCAGAAACTGATGGACTACAAAATTATCGCCAACATAGGACAACCCAACTATATGCATGTCTGCATGCTAACGTTAATGCATTAGCATGGTTATGCTTCCATTAATTAGCATTAAGTTCTGGCTCAGATAACAACTTGGGCTACGTCCACACTACTATGTTTTCATTTGGAAACAGAGTTTTCAAAGAGTTTTCGGGTCCCTCCAGAGATGTCTCCAGAGATGTCTCCAGATATGTCGCTGTCTAGACGACCGCTTTAGTTCCGTATCAGAATTCATCTCTGTCCATTATCACACCTGAAAATGCATACCTACATGAGCAATCACATACACTGGGCATGTGTGAGCCAGCTTAAACAGGAAGTAGATCGTCATCTCTGCAGTTCATTAGTTGCAAAAAAATACTACGAACGAGGAACAGCAAAGACAGCTGCAGCGTTAAAATGCAGAATTTAACTGAACAACAGCTGCTAGAAAAGACAGCAAGGTCAGTAATTCATTATCCGTAACTCATTATCCATTTTGTTTTCACCACTCGTAGTCGAGGCATATATGAATCAATCAGGGAGCGACCGTGGTGTCTACATCATCATTTCCAAAGGTCTCAGTTTTCACCCATGCAGACTATGATGCAACCCCGGAGATTTCAAACTAAAACCGGGCCAGCAGCATTTCAAAAAGTCTCCATTTTCAGTGCTTGTAAACTAAAGTAGTGTGGACGGGAGATGGAAACATAGCAAAAGAGATGCGTTTTGAAACGAAAACATAGTAGTGTGGACATAGCCTTGGTTCTTCCACATTTACATTATATTCAACATATGCCCTTCAGGTACGTAGGACTATATTGTTGTCTCTCAATTCCAGTTTTGTTTTCTGATTTTAAATGAGCATTACTAGAGTAACCCTGAGAGCTCTGCAACTTAACAAATGCAAATCGACAGAACACAAATTCAGAAAACATCTTCACCGATTTGACAATAAATGTGGTGCAAATAATCGCAACACAAGTAAATACAGAAACACACTGCAAGTAGCATGGATGAAAATGGAAGTGTTTCCATGGGGACACAAAAAAAGGTGTCCTATTTCCTAACTATGTGCTTGTTTTTTGAGCTCTATGGGCCCCTGTACATTTCACCCCCTCAGCTGCTAAAGTGGTGATTGGAGTCGTTTAACAGTATTAGGAGGTAGTAAATTTAAGCAGTGCTATGTGAAGCCTGTTACCTGAGCAGTGGCAGCGTCCACCACTTTCTTGCTAACGAGGTCAGACTTGTTTCCCACCAGCAGCCTGGAGACGTTTTCACACGCATAACGATCTATCTCATCTAGCCACTGCTTCACGTTGTTAAAGGATTCCTGCGGAGAAGAGGATGAGAGAAACAATTGTGAAGGAGGAGGAGGAGGAGGAGAGAAGTTAATGTTCAAACTCTCCCATCATTGTTGATGACCCCAACCCTAACCTGCTCGGTGACGTCATAGACGATGATGATGCCATGAGCTCCTCTGTAGTAGCTGGAGGTGATAGTTCGAAACCTCTCCTGACCTGCTGTGTCCCACTAATAAATAGACACACACACACACACACACACACACACACACACTCACACAGAGTAAGATGATGTGCAATGTGCAAGTCAGTCCTGACTGCAGGTACACTGAGTATGCATGACACTGAAATTTTATTTTTCAATTTCAAACTTTCAGCAGTTTGGATTTCTTGAACATGACAAATGGAAAAAAAAAACGTTGTCACAATGACTTTGTCTGATTAACAAATTCACAATCTTACAATCTCAACTTACAATCTGCAGCTTCACTGTTTTTCCATCCATGTCGATGGTCCTGATCTTGAAGTCGACTCCGATGGTGGAGATGTAGCTTTCAGTGTAGGTGTCATCCTGAGGTGGGGTGTGGGTGGGAAGGGGGTGGGGTGCAAAACATGATCAACTTAAAAAAAAACTGTGTAAAAACTGTTTAGTGTGTGTGTGTGTGTGTGTGTGTGTGTGTGTGTGTGTGTGTGGCCTACCGCGAAGCGTAGCAGCAGACATGACTTTCCCACTCCAGAGTCACCAATCAGAAGAAGTTTGAACAGGTAGTCACTGGAGCGTGGAGATACACACACACACATAGGTAAACATTCACACAAAAAACACTTGACAGTGTCTCTCCAACTAGGACATAGAATAGGGAGCAGTTCATGTTCACCATTTTTGTTATATTGTTAATAATAAACATGTATAGTGTATCATATATATGTGTTTTGTTGAACAGATACAAATACAGATGGTGGCATTCTGCGCAGCACGACTTTGAAACACAGCCATCATGTTTACACGCTGCCTTGGCAGAGACAAAAAAATGGATTATGACTTCCTTCTAAAAAGATTTTCTTTTCTCACCATGTCTTCTGGATCATCTATTTTATGTTTCTACTTAGTCTATAATATAATGCAGGTGTTCACCATATGTTCCAGGTTAAGGATTAGGTTCAAGTTAAACTGGCAACAGAGACAAACAGAAGTTTTGGATGCACACAGCCACACAAACACACACTACTGCTGTTAGTACAGTATTAGATATCTGTGGTTTCATCGAGGGCCATGAAGTGTCAGCAGTAAAAAATATAGTAGTGTTCCTGATCATGTCACTATGTGGGCAGTGGAGTCACAGGTTACTATAGTCACAGGTTCACACTGTGGCAACTCTGTCTCAGAAATGATGTTATGTGCAACTAATCTGCAACAGCAAATCCATTTAAAGGAAATGTAAATGCAACGTTTTCTGATAATGTAACAAGGATGTGTTGTTAATTTCCATATTTATCAAGTCATAAATATGTGTGTTCAGTGTCACTCATATTTGTTTTCCACCACAATGTCTAGTCTTGCAATATAATATAAACGTGTAGTTACGAGCATTATTAAAGTTTTTATGGTTCTGGTTAGACTCTCACAGCACTTGATTAAACCTTGCCAGGATCTTTTTCTAACCTTTAACCAACAAATTAATCCAACATTAGGTCGTTTGTCTCCACCCACTGATACAACCCATAATAGCATTTCCTGAACTTGCATCTCTAGTTGAAAAAAACAAACAAAAAAAAACGAACCCTTTAATGATGTGACAGTGGTTTAAAGGTTTGGTTAGGTTTAGGCAAAGATCATTGTCTGGGTTGACATAAGTTCTTAGTTAAGAGTAGAGGATGTTTATCATCATGGTTACAATAATAAACGTGGTTAAGGTTATAGAACGATCATGGTCCTAGTTAAAGACCACCTCACATGATGTGTTTAACCTTGTTAACATCCATATGATGTTTTATATAGAATGCAAAACGTATGACGAGCAAAAAATCAGTCAACAACATGACAGAGTGTTTCCACCTTGAACTGCAGTGAACCAATGACAGTCTCATAAAAACAGATTCGCCCAGCCAGGGTTTCATACGTCACAAACATAAGGAACCAATCCTGTCAACTTGTGGGGACAGGGGGCGGGGCTAAATAAACCTGAAACCTTGTAAATAGGGAGAGGAGAGTTAGCATTAGCACAACCAGTAACACTGTGTCAGCCACTGCCAGTTACAAGCTAAAAAACAACATGAACAAATAAAAGATGCTAACTATGCTAACCGTTCTAATACATCTGCTAGTCTCTGGTTCTGGTCTTAACAGACTCTCCTCTGAGTCTGGGTCTGAGGCTCAAACATGTGGCTGAGTCTCTCTGGTGTTTGCGCTGCTAATCATAGATTGATACCCACTGCCCTCTCACCTGTCAGCCTCGTGAACGGAGCAGAGGTGGGCATGTCTGCAGAGCAATTTTAAAAGAAACAGCTTTGATTATCAGTTGGAAATGGGAAACAAAATCAGGCTTCCATGTTGAATTATAATGTTTTTCGATCCATCCATCCACCCCAACTTCCTTCGTACATGGACTTTGTTGTTACATAATAGCCTCTCCTCGTTATTAATTAATTTCTGATTTATTTTGACAGAAAATGTCAAAATATTCAGATTCATTGTAGACAGAGACAACTATAGTTGTATGGCGGTGTCGGTTTTATGTGATGTTGTTGGTATGGTGTGAATATGACATCAACAGGTCTTTTTTCTGTCTGTTTCTGTTGGGAGACGCACACGGCATCTCTAGATCACGCATCTCACGCACGACTCACGCAGCCAATGTGTCCGCTCTGATCCATTAACGTGCGCCAAAATTAAAATCAACACATTCTGAAAGCCTCCACACACATCCAGTGCGTTCCCTGCCTAAGGCCTACAATACCCAGCAGCCTCAGCAGCCTAGTGATCCAACTCCAAGTTAACTAGAATTGCCCACGCAGAAAATAAAGTCAGTTTTCTCTTCTTTAACCCCAGGTACCTGATTCACAACTCTGTAAGTGTGACAACTACCTCAGAGTCGACTAAAACTATAAGATCATCCATGTTGTACTTTATGTTTTACGAACATACACAGGATTAAAGCAACATATCTGGAGACTTTCCATGTCAGGAGTCACTGTTAAACTGCAGATGTCAGTGTCTTCCAGTGGTGTGCAGTATGTGTTGTGTGGGAACAGGATATTTACACCTCAGTAACACAGTGGCACACAGCAGATGGAAAAGAAACAACACTTACTATTCAGGATTCATGATTGGTGAGGTCGCTCCAGGTGACACAAACAAAAATCAAAAATCCCTGAAATAGAATCCTGAACCTGAAAACTGTCAGATTATCTCCAACTCTGTGATGTTGTGTCCTGCTCTGTTGTGTCTGTCTGCGTGTATGAGTATGTGTGTGTGTGTGTGTGTGTGTGTGTGTGTGTGTCTGTATCTGTCCTTTGGAGGGCAAATGGCTGAATGAGGCAGAGCTGCCTATCTCATGAGCGAACTGATGAGCCGACTGGTCCAGGTGCATTATTTATTAATAAAGAGAAGCTCAGGTTACAGCGGGGACAGCACCTGGAACCAGGACACTTGCACACACTCCCCCCACAGAAAAACACACACTGCAGCGCTAAATACAGCCGCCCTTTAACTTTACACCTAAAACCTTCAACTCATTCTTTGCTGTATTTATTTGGTGATGTGTTTGTGCTGATCTGTCAGTGCTGCCGCTGTGGTGAGCTGCACCACACTGTGCTTCTGCTCGTGACTGACATCACATCAAACTGACAGCGTCTCCCGTGTGTCATATGTCACCGGACCGACCACAGTTCTGAAACTCCAGACAAACAGGCAGGAAGTAGTTCTTCTGGAACCACCCGAGCACAGATGACTACAAATAAGACTACAGCAGCGTAGCATGTGACATTTTAGAGACACTGATGCTAAAGAAGGTTTACAACACATATTTATTTCTCCTTCTATTTATGAGCTTTATTTAATAAAGAACTGTATCTCGTCTTTGATGGTTCAAGTCCGGCCAGGGATTTTAAAGGTGCTATATGTAAATTTTGCTGTCGCACTGTACTCAAGCTTATCATTTACAGCTGTTTACCTTCCAGTCTAGGAAAAATGTTGTGAGTTCAGCATCAATCTTCATTACTTTACTCGCCAAGAGCTGTTTCCATTTTGTGTGAGCTAATGTGGTGTCTTCTCCTCTGGGCAGCGCTATTTCTTCATCATCTCATGTTGGACTGAGGGCAGATTCGATGCTACAGTGGTATTTTGAGATGAGACAGGCTGGAGCTAACTGGTTAGCATAGCATTCTCTGCAATACAATGAATGGAATGTGACAATAAAACTATTTCTTCACACATTTAAGTCTTTAATGTTTTAAACTAAAAGACTTACATATAGCACCTTTAAACTTGCCTTGACTGATTTTGTGATGTTTTGTTTTGCATATTACACAATCAGCAGATACAGAGCAACATGAATTCATTTGTGTTTGTGACTAGCCTCCTGATCTGAGTCCAATATTCATTCTCCTAGCTCTGGTTTGATCTCCGGCAACTCTTGAGGAAAATATGTCTCTTTAGCTGCTAACATGTTTGACTTTCTTCATCAGCTAGTCACTAACTTTGTCTGTCTGTGAACCACAACATTAAAGTTGCTGACCAAAAACCCAAGACACAAGAAGCTCCTGACTGCACAGAGGGAAACTCTGGTAATAACACTTTGTTGGTTCACTTTGAACACATACTTATATTCATTTGATCCATCGTTAATATAAAATATTGATCATATATTTCTGTTAGGATTCTCTTAGTGTCAGTGATTCAGAGGTTTTTACCAGGAGCCAAATAATCCACAGAGGTGTCCTCCTCTGCAAAGCAAACAGACCAGCTGATTATAACCAATGAAAACACTGAATAATGCAGTTTCACATTAAAAGTCAGTGTTTCAGCCACGCAGTGAGGCAGACACAGGAAATCACAACTGAAACTAAAGAATTTAAAAAGCCCCAAAAATGACAATTGGTTTGCTAAAGAATCTAAAGAAATTAGACAAAAGTTTAAGAGATTATCCGATGACAAACAGAGATCCAGGAAATGTGAACTCACACCTTCTTTACTGCAACACATTTAAACACTACAAATGTACACTCAAATCAAAAGGCAAAATACACACAGAAACAAATGGCACTAATTGGGGAGTCCATAAACACAAAGCGGTTTTGGGAAAAAATTTAATACTCCAAATTTGCAGAATTGGCAACACAGAATGGAGACGCATGGTCGTTTGGAAACACTTTATGAAACTTTGCCAAACAACACGGACCCATATCAGAAACAAATAATAGCAAAAACTAAATAAACTGTAATTGGCAATAAAAGAACAAATGAATCCCCTGGACTCCCCCATTACTGAGCAGGAACTAAGACAAAACTCTCAGGCCGAAAACCTCAAAAAGTCAGTGGGCTTGTGGGATTGTGAGTGTAGGTTACCTCCCTGACCTCTGGAGTCGTGCCATCAAGGTCTGTGTGAATAGTAATGTGGGTAAGGCTCTCTGTAGCATTATAAGTTTCCTTACCAAACAAAATGTCTTGAGTAGAAGTCAAATTGGATTCATACCAAAACACTGTACTTCAGATCGTATTTAAACAGCAAACAAATATTTGCTTGTTTCATAGATTTCAAAAAGGCGTTTCGATTGTATTCATCTCAATGGTCTGTTTAACTGAATCTGGTGTAAAGAGTAAAACATGATATAATTAAATCAATGTACATGAACAACAAGAAATTGACATCAGATAAAATTCTTCAGGAGACAGCAGAACCTGGACCCCCCCACAACAATACAATCATTGTTTATAATGATGTCCAGTAGATACCAGTTAATAAAGAACATCATCATCTTTTCATCATCATCTTTTCAAGAAGGGCTTTGTAAATAAACAAATACACGTGCAAATCAGACTTCTCAGAGAGAGGAGACCATCCAACCTTTTTAACAGGATGCACTGATGAGTGTTATAAGCATCACTAGTAATGAACCTGAGAGCAGAGTGCTAGACTGAATCAAGGGGTTTTAGAGTTGCAGCTGAAGCCTGTACAAGATGTCACCATGATCTAAAACTGAAGTTCCCTCAGCAACATGAAAAGACTAAAGCAATGATTTTTTCCCCCCAAAAAAAGGTCCAGATCTCAGAGAAACATTATTTAGGATTGAACATAAATTCCACTGGAAGTTTTAACCCAGCAGTAAATGAACTGAGAGAGAAAGCACGCATAGAACTCTATGCAATGAAATGTAAAACGTACATTCATATCCCAATTTGAATCTGGCTCAAATGAATTGATTCTGTCATAGAACTAATCTCCTCCATGGCACTGAGGTGTAGACTCCTCTATCTTACCAATATTCAGTAAGTACCCGGTTGAAACTGCATGTAGAGTTCTGCAAAAGTATCTTACAGGTGCGCTACACACACCTGCAGAATTATAGGCCAGTTACCACTATTCATCAAAAATTTAAAAAGAGCAATCAAATATTAGCTTCATATTAAAAATTGTGACCCCCACCTCCACCACCTACTCCCACCAATGCAAAACCCTGCAGTGCCAGGAGCTGAGCAAAGAAAAGAGAGTCCCCTCACAGCTGGTCCTGAGGGCTTAGATCACAAACACTTGATAACCCAGTTCTGCTCCAGGACCAGTATGACAACAAATCAATTAAAAGTAACAAAACAATGTCATCCACCGGAACACACAAACAAGAGGACACAGCAAAATGCAGAGCTATATAAAAAGACAGTACACCACGGACACAGTGATTGACATGAAACACAGAACACCCTGACAGAGAACAGACGCAGTGAGCACAGCCTGACCATCGAGGCAGGCGCATACAAAAAAAAAAACATGGCTCCCCAAAGAGGAGCTGCTCTGTCAGCTGTGACTGAGACAGAGCTGCACTTTTCAATACAATGCACAGAACTCCAGCCAATCAGGAAGCAGATATTTCCTCGATTCGACCACATGATGAACTTAAACAAATTACCAGTCCTGCTTGGAGAGCTGCAGTCTCCTGTTGTACTTTGAGGAACAGTGAGTGACATTTGACAATATAGCCTCTTTGAATTTGAATATAGACAGCACAAAACACACACACACACACACACACACACACATAAAAACATAGGGATTCACACACCTGCCTTGTTATTGTCAATACACACAGTCCGATAATGTTGCTGATTGTTTCTCTGATGAGAGGTGAATTGTTCTCACTGCTGTGTGTTGGGTGTTAGCTTTATATTATCACTGCACTGTAATGGAGTGATGGAGCTGTTTAACACAAACTGTCTGCTGAGCAGAGACAGGGTTGGGAGCTGGAGTTTGTTGTATTTCACTGTAAACAGCCATACCAGCATGTCAGCCATGCTTCTTTCTTTTCTTCGCCTCTGTTGGCTCCTTTGCTCATCTTCACTTCTCTCCTTGTTTTCTTTCCTCTTCTTTCTTCTCCACCTCCTGCTATCTCAGTTTCCTATCTTTCTTTCCTTTCCTCTTTTCTCCTTGTCTCCTTTCCTTTCATCACATGTCCTCTACTCATTTCTTTTCAACTCTTCTTCTTGTGTTCTTTGTTTTCTCTTTTCTTCTCTTCTAACTGTTTTCTCTCCTTCTCTCCTGTCCTCCTCTCTACCTTCAACTTTAGTCCTCCGTTTCATTTCCTCTTCTCTCATTTACTCTCTTCTCCTTGTTTCCTCTCCTCACATCGTTTGTTTTCTCTTCCTTTCCTTGTCTCCTATTCTCTCTACTCCTCTCTTCTTCTTGCCTTTCATTTCTTCTCCTTGCTTCATCTCTACTCCTTGCCTTGTTTCCTTGCTTCCTCTCCTCTTTTTTTAGAGATGCACAGAGGACAAAGCGAAAGCGATGCAGTCTCATTCACATGTGTGACCCCCTGGTCACGGGAGCGAGCAGAGAGCAGGGGATTGTGGGATATGCGATGGCAGAGCAGCTGTTATGGGGTCAGGGGTCAGAAGCCCTGACGACGGCCTGTTGCCCGGGCAGAGGCGGTGGCGCGGTGGTTGCTAGGGCAGCGACAGGCTTTGTGGTGCTCCTGATGGAGCATGGAGGTGGGAAAACTGGGGGAAGGGAGAGGGAGAAAGAGAAGAAATAAAGAATGAGAAGAGATTAACAAAGACAGAGGGTTAGAAAGCAAGAGGAAGGGTGGGAAAATGAGAAGAGAAAGAAAGAAGGAGAACAAGACTAGGTCAAAACCCAGTATATGGCAGGACCACGTATAGTCAATGTGGGAAATTCAGGATGTTGCTGAAAACTGTATTGGAACTGCTGTAAACAACAAACATCACATCGTATTATATATATCATATTTATATCCTGCCTAGTGGTTTCTGGTTTCAGCTCTTCATCTGTCTGCTTCTCTCTTCCTCTCTGTGCTCACACACAGCCTTTCAGTACTGAAACACATTTCTTGAAACCTTCAATGTTTTTCTCAAAACTGTACAAACACAAAACCCAATTGTCAAACTACATTCACCAAACCTCTGACTCTTCTTGCAAAGAACAATCAAACAATCACTTCAGTTTTATCTGCACTCATAATCCAACATTGTTTTCAGATCATACACAGGACCTGTCACACTAGATTTGTCACTTGGTCCTCATTCGAAAAAAACTCTAATCTCCAAGTGTAGAGACAAATGCTCTAAGCTGGCACCACTGCAGGCTGTGGAACCCCCCCCCCCCCGATAGAAAGTGTTTGCTTTTCATACTGTACTATACTGAATGGAACTTAAACATGTGACAAATTAAATGGAATTAGTCCTGGTTGTGTGATTCTGTTGGTGTGCACATAACTAAGCAGAGTGAACACAGCACATCTGGTTGTTGGGAGTCACGCAGTAGACTGACCTTGTGTTATTCTGAATGATTTTTCATGTCTGAATATTTAGGGTGTTTACATCAACACGCAGACAGACATCAAATGTTCTGTGTGACTGAGGTTTATTGTGACCGACTCAAACTGCTGATGTGTTTCAACGCTGAAGACCAGTCGACACCAAGAGCAAGACGTTAAGATATCAGTTATTAAATATGATCACTTATATAGGTTTATTTCAAAATCAACATTTTGTTCCCTTAAAAATGGGATCTATGGACATGAAGACCTTTTATATGATCACAAACAGCGTCAAATTTAAGTTGCGTGTCAGCCCTCTACCTTCATAGTCTCTCTTTAAATCCAGATCTAATGTTGTTGGAAGAGTTTTGGAGTTATAAGAGAATAAATGAGAAACATCTGTAGATCTCTGGATGCAGTATTAAGTTTGATTTTGAATTATATTAATTTGACTTATGAAATACTAATATAAGTTTGAGTAAGCTGGACATAAGGGCCATCATCCGAAATATGGATGATGTCATTACCGGATACTCACCTGTGTAGGTGCTGATTACCCGACACAAACCTGCTGTTTCTTCTGCTCTGGCAGGAGCACGTTTTTGGATGTGTTGGCTGTCAGGTTAGAGAGCGGAGCATCCGTGCGTGCTTTATAAATATGTGTATCAGTTACTCCACCTAAAAATTATTTTTAATGGATTAGCCACTAAATTAGTCCTCAACCACAGAGCCAACACTGCAAAACATGTGCCACTGCCTTTGCACTGCATTGTAACACAATGAAGTGTCTTGATATACAAGGACAATGAATGAGGCAGAGGCAAAGACCACCACAGGTGTATTATTCTTTTATTTGAGTGTTATTGATTTTGCATTCACACCATGGCCAGTTAGTATTACTGAGTTATTACTGGGAAACCATCATTAGTTCATTAATGGCAGACGCAGTTTGGCAGGATGATACTTTACCTTAAGAGGCACAAAAATACTAACTTAGTATATAAATACTTAGTTATGTGCCACTCAGCAGCCAAGTGATTAACCAGATAGACCAAAGTAGATTCACATATATCTGGGTGTGTATCTCAAAGTTTGTTCTCAAGTGACTCACACAGAAAGCGCATCTAGTGTGAGAGTCTTTGTGTGTGTTCAGCAGAATGTGCGGGAGTGTGTGTGTGTCTCAGACAGAATGAAGAGTGTGTGAGTCAGGTTAAACATAAACAGTAGAGTGTGGGAGGGTGTGTGTGTGTGAGCGTGCAGGTCAGTGGATGGAGTTAAATCGGTCATTGTTCCTATCAGTGTGTGTCCCTGGAGACGCGAGGGAATGGGGATAAATAGGTGCTTTTCACTATTCACCCTAACTTTACCACGCTCCCTGGCTCCTGCATGTATGTGTGTTTGTTTGCCAGCATGTGTGTGTGTATATGAGTGTGTATATGTGTGTGTGTGTGTGTGTGTGTGTGTGTGTCAAGATGTCTTTGAAAACATGTACTGTTGAGTCTGCAAGAGTGTGTGTTAAAAATTATAGCTGAAAAAAACCATCATAGAACATCTATTTGGTCAGCAAAATAAAAGCCTGGTCTCTCAAAGTCATACTAAACTGCAAATCATCCAAAACCAAATATGAGTGAGTGAAATTTATGTGTTTTACACAAATCACAGAATCCCAAGTGAGTTTTTTTTCCCCAGAATTCCCTCAACAAATCAAAACTGAAATGGAAAAAAGTGAACTTAAAGCTAAAACAGAGATTGACGATATGTAAGAAAACTAAGCCTAAAATAAAACACTGGCACATTTGTTTATGTGTGTGATTTATGTGGAGTTACTTAGTCACTTTGTCAGCGTGCGTGTATGTGTGAGACCATACAGGGACGGCTCTGAGGCCAATTAGGAAACAGATAATTAACCTCATTGAGACTGGATGTTGAATGAAGGCCTTATTGTAGAGACAGAACAGAGAGAGAGAGAGAGAGAGAGCCGTGCCTCCTAGAAATTATGTGAACATTCTACTAATCCACCAAGTCACAGAACTATGTTTCTACAATGATACTATGTATCTTCCAAACTTTTTCTGACGATCTATTTGTAACTGAATAATGACTGACTTAATAATGAACTAAGAGAGGAAGATGGATGGTACATTAACACTAACACTAAAGAGGTGTTAATAAAAATATAACATGAACGTAAATAAATAAAAGTAAAATATCATCTTTACTTTCTCTTTACAATGCAGATTTTGACAAACGGTCACTGAGTGCTACAACACATTTCCTCATATCCTTTTGCACACACAAAAAAAAGGATTCTTCCTCGCAGGAAACATTTTAGGATTAACTGTAATTTGAGTTTGGAAGTAAATTTCATATTATCAGAGATGCAGGACTTTCCCCTCACTACAAGGTTTTCTTCTTTGGAGAATTTTCTTGGATTTCTCCTCTCAGTTTGGGATTTCCAGTGCTCCCTATACGCACTGCAGTCTTTGTCTCAATAGTGAGTCTGTAGTTTGGAAAAAGGCCACAAAAAAGAGAACATCTCTCTAAATCTAAAATGTGGTCAAATCTAAGTTAACTGTAGAAAATGGGGCTTTTTTGTGGATCTAATATCTAATAACAATATTACACAAAACTGACACCTTTCACTATAGTCCCAATGTCTGTGTATCTGAATATGACACTGACATGAAAAAATATACCATAAGAATAAAGATATAGCAAAATTAAGCGCAAATCCAACATAGGCTATGATTACATTATGTCAATATATTATGTCACTAAGTTAACAGGTGAGGATGGGTTTTTCCGATGCGCTCTCTCTCTCACTCTCTCTCCTCTCTCTCTGTGAATGCATGGACGTCTTCCAGGAACGGCCACAGAGAAGTGGACCCTCTTTCGGTTACTGTCACAGATGATTGGGAAAAAGATGTAGTGCATGGGAATCTTTTATCTATCTGAGAGAGATTGGTGACATCATCATGGTCCTCATTGTGAGAAGAAGCTAGTTACCATCAAGCATCAACGTCCGAGGCTGGAAAATGAAGCCAACATGCGAGTACCAAAAACTGCAGTTCCTCTCATGACCACTAGAGGCTCCAAAAGTGAGTCAATCCCCATAGACTGCCATGTTAAAATGTCCAACTGTACAGCAGAAATAAACATTTTTACAAACAGTTTTGGTCTCTAAAGCTAATTTCCTCCTTCATGACGACTGTACGGGGATGAACTTTATATAACTCACCTGTTTACATTTTATTGAGGCTTTAAGTTTTGCTTAATTGAGGGCGTATCACTTTGAGTGACGCTTGGTTAAAAAAGAAGAAAATCAAGGTCTGTGTGCTACATATAACAATCTTTGATATGTCTGTCAATAAATCACCAGGGAAGAAACTTTTAAAACCTGTTTGCAGTGTTTCAAAAGATGATTTCTCTGCTGCATGTAAATAATCTCTTTTTATTTCTCCCTTTATCTTTTTCTCAAATTTCCTTCTCTCTGTGCACGTTTATTTCTGTCTCTAGAAATTCATCTTTTTTCTTGTTCGTCCTCTCTTTCCACCTCTTTGTGTTCCTACCCCACCCTCCCTCTCCCGCCCTGTCTCTCTCTCTCTCTCTCTCTCTCTCTCCAGTGACAGCTGGTCCTCCACTTTCCCGCCAACAGACCAGCTGTCCATACCAACTAGAGGTATTTGAGATGTGTGTGTGTGTGTGTGTATGTGTGTGTGTGTGTGTGTGTGTGTGTGTGTGTGTGTGTGTGTGTGTGTGTGTGTGTGTGTGTGTGTGTGTGTGTGTATGTGTGTTTTACATAACCAGCAATTCCCTCTTGTCAGTTTGTGTCTGTCTCTCTTTCACACACACACTTCACAGACAGGAAGCAACATGACACTCATATTAAAAGACGCCTCTCTTCTGCTTCTGCAGGAAAGGATAAATACACAATGAATACACACACATGCACATACATACAGCCAACAGTATTGAGTTAACGGACCATCACAGCCTCTCTATTAGCAGCAGTAATTCTGTCTTCTGTGTGTTTCTGTTCTACAGGTCAGGGGTCACCTTTCAGTCAGACATTATTGGGAACACAGTGACATCTTCTTCCCTTTATCTTTGATGTCCTGTTGAGGTTTGGCTTTGTGGAGCTGCCTTTGCTCATGCTAAATGCCCAATTCTTCCTCTGCTTTTATCTGTTATAAACCAAATATATCTAACCAGAGAGTGAATATCTAGAAGATTCAAAAAAACCCCTAAAAGCAGAGGTTATGGTTGCGGTTGTGTTTGTCTTTTTATTAGCATGGTGTGTCAAACTTTATCAGATTTCACTCACATTCAGTGGAGGATAAGGCCATGGGCCAAGGAAAACTCTTTTTTGATGTGGATGCTTATACCATGGCACTACCACGTGGCTCATACCAGCTGAACTATGCGGAATTAAATCGACAGTTCATCAGTTGAGGCCACGCCCACCTAAATCCAGATGGACACTTCACTCTTTCACCTCTCCCTAGATTTGGCAAACATCAAAGATTGGCCTACAAAATGTATGCATTTGTGTTTTTGGTGTTCAATACTGTTTCCCTGTAATGTGTTGCCCACCATCGTTCAAACACATGGCACAATCACAACCAAAATGATGGTGTTTTCAAACCAGCACACACAGCAGCACCCTGTAGAGGCGATGCTTTCAGTCCCGTCACAAATAAATTGTGATGCGGTTTTTCCTTGGAGGGAACGTGACCTACCTAATTACAATAAGGTGACCAGATTTCTGACATGAAAACCAGGGACATTTCCACTTCAGCAGTCAATATGTCATTAAATATTATAACGTTTCTATGGATGAAATAAAATGGGGTACAGCCGTGGTTTCATTCATTCTGACCATGGTAACTGTTGCATTGTAATAAACTATGGTGAAGGATGACTGACAGAAACACTGACGATTCCCTATCTTTGAAGCAGTTGTGAAGTCTGACTGTCTGTTTACTCCTCAATTATTTACATTCCTTTAGTCCGTAAGTCCACAGACACTCAAAAGGGTTTTTCACAAAAGTATTCCAGTTTTTATTAATGTTGTTGTGTGAAGTCCATTGCAGACAGTCGGCCAACTTTTTCTTCACTTCTTCCAACATGAAAACTATTCTTTGGGGGGCTTTGGGTGTGTTTCTTTCATTAGTTCACTGCCCGGTGATGAACTCCTAACCAATGAATGAGCCACTTAACCCTTTCTCTGCCTAGAGACAACAAAAAAAGAAAATCTGATTGGATAACTCTATTTTCATGGTTTTAGCTCCATTTCTGAATCTGCTATACCAAGCAGACTGTCCCCGGAAAACAACTACAACTACAAGACATGCTCAAAGCTGGCAAGAGCTGCTAGCAGCTAGCTGTAAATTGAGGCCTGACCTGGACTAACAATGGACTACACTGACTACTGACTCATCTACTGATAAGGACCAGAACAAAAAAAATATAGGTTTGAAAATGAGATGACATGAACGCAACTCCAAGTAATCTTGAAAAATCTGATTGCATTTCATCTTGATGTTGCACTAACAGTCAGATTTGGTCATTTAGATCTAAGAGGGTCCGGACTGAAGTCAGCTTGATTGTCACAAACGCTGATCCAGGTGCAGAAAAGAATTTTAATAACAAATTTTACTACACAAAACTTCAGGCTTCAAGTGTCATAACTTTTGAAAAACAACCCTGATGTAGTTCATCTCTAGATTCTGTGGCATGCTCACATACAGGAACACACACACACACACACACACACACACACACACTCAGATACAGTAAACCACATCCCAAATTCTGGCTGTACACGCTAACTGACGGCAGCTGTGTTCGTTAACCCCTCATCGCTCAAACATTACCACACAGCTAACCACACACACACACACACACACACACACGCAGAGTAAGCCTCGTAACACCCGTTGTGTCTCGTTAACTGCTCGGATTATCAATGTGAGGCAATGGATGTGGTCAAAGAGGCTCATTTGCTTGTCAACAGCGTGCAACTACACACACACACACACACACACACACAAACATACACAGATATATATATATCTATCTATATATACTATGCACGGCTGAAATAGTTCCACTGGTTTATGTCAATGGCAGACACATGGAAACCCACTGACACTGGGCATAAGGACATAGTGTACAAGGTGGTGTATGGGTGTCTGTGTGTGTGTGTGTGTGTGTGTGTGTGTGTGTGTATGTTTGTAGTTGTGTGTGTTTTTATGTCTGCCATCAAGGTTTGTAAGTGTACCAGACCACCCCTGAAACACACACACAGACACACACACACCTCTCTCGACCCTGTTTCCCTTCCTGTAGTAATTATGTCACCGTGTGTTTGGTCTGCAGACCTGTTGGCAGGGGACGCGTGTAATTGTGTGTGAACACACAAACACACACACACTCACTTGAACTGTTGCTTGTATATCGTTCTCTGTGTGTTTGTGTTTCCTCTGCTGTCACATGATGACAGTCGAGCTTTGCTGAAGAGACAAACACTTTTAGAATAAACTGATATGTCAGCTTCAGTTTCAAAAGATACGTCACATTTCACAACAGCATGTGGGTGATTGGACACATTACTTTCACAGGCTTGTTGCTATGGACAGACAGATGATTCTGATTCTGAGGCTAAACATCTATTGATATCTTGAATACTAACTGGTGAGACACTGTACTATGATTGGATACAGTGTATTTCCATCCTTTAAGTGCATTTTCTAATTTGTATATTAAAAAGTGAAAATGCTGGAAATTCAAAACAAAAGTCAAAATTATTGCTACGAGGTTTTTATGCTTGGCTGGGATGGAAAAGTTGTTATATCTATAAAAATAAAATACAACATAATGCAATGGAAACGGATTTAACTAATGAATCATGGTGCACATGAAGAATGTGACTTAAGCTTTATCCACACTACTACAGTTTAGTTTTTAAATGTATCACTTGAGCTACAACTGGAGACGCTACTGACCCCATTTTAGTTTGTAAACTCCAGGGGTGCGGTGCAGTCCGGACAGACAAAAACAGAGACCTAATCAACTGCAAAGTAGGCAACCTTCTTCCTGTTTGCACCGGCTCGCACATGCTCAGTGTACGTGAATGATCATGTATATATGTGTTTTCAGGTGTGTTTGTAGAAATTTGTGCTACATGTGGATATAAACTTGACTAATACCAGCACGCACAGTTAAAACTATGCCTCCAAAATTAATGTCAGAGGTCACAGAGATTCCTGGCCTGATGTATGTGAATCTGGATTTACAGTAACCAGAATACTACCAGTGTATGTAAAGACATTGTCCAATTACGTAGCTTCTCGGAGTCACCTAGTTTCTTGAGTACACGTAAATGGACTACAGAGGCTGCATGTTAATCATCTCCCTTAGCACCAACACCTGAGTCTTTGTGTCTCTTGCTCTGCTTTTCAGTTTCCACAAACAAGATATTTTTTCCATGAACAATAAAACACTGTAACAGTGAAACAGTGACTGGACTTGTTTTGGATTAATGGGGTCGGTGGAGGCCCAGTGTGGAAAACAGACAATAGTAGTGGAAAGGGAACAGTTCAATGGACTTGTATTAACTCCGGTTTGTATTGTACAGAAAAGAGGGCAGGAATTCCCAAGGGAATTAATGTTTGTTATGATAATGACTCCGTTAGATATGGCTGGATGGCTGCGCCCATGAACAGACATATTGGTTGACGATGCTGTTGATGCTCTGAAGTTTAAAAGCTAAATATGTCTTTGTTTCTTACTCTTCATCACAATAAGCAAACAATAAAAATAGTTACAATGATCTGCAAAGCTTCACTTCATTTTGACTCTGACCACCGAGTGCAAAATGAAGTGATAAACACTCACAATGCTTACATGTCTCTTACACATAAAGTTAATTCATAAACACAGGGACCAATTCTTATGACTCTTTTCACAGATAAGAAAAAGCAAAGAAAATCCAATGATTCCTGTACATGTAACGAAATGAACATGATGCTTGTTTTATTCATTGGTATCTGACATTTTCAGAATAAAATAAGTGATTATTATATATAAGTGATTTTTACTCCAAACTCAAGCCAGAACTTTCATGAGTTTTATATTTTTATGTAGCGCTCTGAGAACATCCACACTAGATTATGGAAAAATGATGCTGCACTCCTGAAGAGGCGAATGATTTGCATCATTCAGTTACGCTCAGGTTAAAGATTTATACTCACTAACCATGGCGTCACCCTTCAAATGCACTTCATTACGTACAACAGTAAGTGAACGCGTCATCATTCATACAGCTCCGATGTTCAGTCTGTTACGATCAATTCAGAACAAAGCTAGCCTGTACAAACTCAGCAGCCACTTATTTATGACTGAGTCATCAGATTGTGATTGTTTTTGTGGCTTTGAAGGAAGAAACATACTGTGTACCATGACTGTTGTGCTATCAGTCACCACTGAGGATCTCCACTGCTAAAAGCCACTGGTTCAGTCATTTTCCATTGGTCAAAAAAACCTCTGACACCTTTACAGGAGCAACAACCCGGGAATGAGATGTGACAGATCTGTTTACCAGTTTACATGGTGGCTAGCAGCTCACTCTTCCTTCACTGCGTCTGTGTGTGTGCTCTGTAAGTGCATGTGATGACATCACTCCTTGTAGTTGTGTGTCCTCAGTCTGAACAGGAAGGCAAACTCGACTGACAGTGGAAAAGGGGTCACTTGGCTTTTATTAGCGGGTTTACCCGCATTCAAAAAACCAACTTATACCTGGTAATTTTGCTGGAAAAAGGATATAATTGTTACTGCAAGCAGAATTTTTAGACTCGGTGCACTTCAGAATACCATCACAGTGGGCACTGAAGCTCGGTTCAAAAATATAAAATCCCTCCAACCTCATATCATACTCATAACCAACATTCCTGCTTCACCAGTGTGAGTCCTGCATGATGCACATGAATGCAATGAAGCTTATTTTGTCAGGCAAGTTGAAATTCAGTTGGCTACACTCATTGACATTCATCAAGTGTGATCATATTCAAGCTCTGATCTTGTGAGTTACTTATTTTGTTGTTAATCAGTTGTTTTGTGTCATGTTGTCGTTTTTTAGGATCTCAGGAGCTTTAATTGCATTTCAACGACAGGAGCTTATGTCCAATTTCAGTTCCTGAGCCGAGCGTGGACCATAATACACACAGTCTGTGAAATATATAAAATGGTTTTATTAAGTTTAGTATGTAAATCCCATTTTATCAAATCAAATTAAATGTCCTCTCTTGTGCTGGAGGGAAAGTCCAACACTGGGGACTTCCAGGTCTCTCTCTATTCTCCCATTCACAAGATATTTAGTCTGTAATTCAACTTGATTCATTTTGAGAAACGCATGAATGTGTCTTTTTCCATATTTTTATGTTGAATGAATTTACACACCAGACACATGAAAGTAGTTGAAAACCTTTGAGGATTTTTTCTTAGTTCTCCTTGTACTGACCTTAAACTACAATTCAGCTTTATTAACAAAAACCACTGAAGGACTGGATGCCCCCACCTGACTGAAGATATGATGTAATTCAAAAACTAAAGAGTTTTAGCCACTAACAGCTGAGGGCAAAAGGTGCACTCACACACACACACACACACACACACACACATACACAAACATACAAACACACACACGACAGCCCCCGTTAAAATAATATAGCAGCAGCTGCTGGGGGGACTGGTCTCATTTAGCACCAAACAGGCTCACACCCCAGACCCAATGAGTGTGTGTGCGTGTGTTACTTCACACTGTATCAGAAGACTGGGGCTGTCTGGAGTGAACAAGGTCCGGTCTGTCTCACACACACATACACACACACCTTAGCAACGCTCCACCAGTTGTGGCAGTTGACAGTTTGGCATTGGAGGTTTGTGTGTGTGTGTGTGTGTGTGTGTGTGTGTGTGTGTGTGTGTGTGTGTGTGTGTGTGTGTGTGTGTGTGTGTGTGTGTGTGTGTGTGTGTGTGTGTCAGGGAGGCAGGCATTTGTCCTCAGACATTTGTAGTGAACATTTGAGTGTCCTCAGCATGTTCCTGCACAGTGTTGTACATTTGTATGTACATGTGCAGATGTACTCAAAGCTGCGGGAGCTTTTAGCTGGGTGATTATTTTAGGAGACATTTGTCAACATGTTACCATTTGTCCATACACTGTTGGAATGATACAGACTTTCACACTGATGCTGTGGTGCAGAATAAACCTCTATTTTCACTTTCTGCATTAACATGACTTGACTTCATGAATTACTTTGGGTCTGACACTGTTTGTATTTACACTCAGCCCTAAGCCCAACTTGAATGTGGCTTTAGCATCACTGACAAAGGTCCAGAAGTCCAGCAAAACTGGAAATGGATCAACGTGGGAAGAATGACTAACTGCGAATTATGAATAATGACTCCATAACGTGAACCTGGTTAATGCATTATAAAGGGAAATAGCATTTATACTACTGTATTTATGGACTTCTTTACAACCTGCATGTTCCAGGATTTCAGCCATAAACTTGGTGAGAACAGTGTTGTAGTTAAGCTTGGTTTAAGCAGTGCAGGTGGTGACTGTCCAATACATGTGTTCCCTGCAGGGCCTACTGTATACGCCAAGTGCTGAGACAACTCGACTCAACTGGTACTGCTGCTGATACCAGCTCCACTTCATACTCTCCACACTACTGCTGGCATGTTCAGCTGCTGGTTCTCTCTTTCTATACTAGGTGAGAACCTCTAAATGTATCGAATATTTGGTGTATTTCAAATTTTCCAATATTTAGGCAACACGGATGCAGGTATATTTTTCCACCACGTGGTACTAACTCGAACCAACTTGCTTTTTGTACCACGTATGTCTTTTTTCCACTTCAGATTGTACACATTTAATGCAGCGTTGTCACCATAACGACGATGCGCAGCATATTGAGATGTTCTACAGCAAAGTCATTTGATCCGGGTGTGAATGCCGATTATGCCCTTTTCCAAAAGCCCAATGTTAGCAGGTCTTAGCATGTATTTTGACCAGTGGAAAAGGAGCTGTAGACGCAGTTACAGTAGACTCGGTGCTTGTTTGACTCTGAGCCTGTGGATACTCATCAGTGCAACATCTTTCAGAGCTCAAACGCTGCAAAGACACCTGTCACCTGTCCAGCACAGTGCTGTTAAACCAGAAACACCAAAGCTACACTGTGCTTGGATATGAAAGAGTGAGCTGCAGCCCTGAAATAAGTTTCAAAAACACATAATCACAGATCGAGGCATCTCACACTTTTACAGGAGCACCAACCAGGGAATGAGATGCTATGGATCCATTTTACCAGTCTGCATGGCGGCTAGCAGCTCACTCTTTCTCCCATGCTTCTGCGTCTGTGTGTAAGTGCATGTGATAACATTGCTTCCAAATTTTTATGTCTGAGTCCTCTCAGTTCTGACCAGAGAGCCAAACTCGACTGGCAGTGTGAAAGGAGACAAACATTGCTGCTTTTTTTTAGCAGGTTTACTCACATTGAAAAAACTGCTTTTACTCCTAATTTTGGTGTAATAAGTGTGTCAGTGTGCTGTTGCTTTTTTTTCGACATGTTCACAGAATTTCATCTTCAATGTCCCCCGTATCGCTGTTCATTAATACAGAGGACCTGGTTCCTGGTGTAAGTAACTTTGTTCTTATGCTGCAGCGTGTGAGATCTATGAAGTTAATTATTTAAAATAAACCACGTGTTCAACATGCTGTCAGTATCAAAAACACTGACAGTGTGGAAAATAATCTTTTATTATTGTCTGCAGATTCTCCATCCGCCTGTTTTTAAGGCGATTTTCAGGCAATGTGATAAAATAATATATGGATTATGTTCCCAGGGATTTAATGAAAGGAAGTCTTTATTATCCAGATGCCCTGAGGGCCCGCTGGTCATGCTCTTGCATCATAGCGAGCAGCTGGCACCAAATGGCCTGTGTATAGGTCGTTTGTATGTGTGTGTGTGTGTGTGTGTGTGTGTGTGAGATTCCAGGAAACAGGAAACGGACTGGCGGGAAAATTACAGCAGCAGGGGTCCAGTCTTTTGTCAAAACATAATCCAGTGGCTGCTTTTAACACTCTGTTCCCCCCACAGCCGCCCCCCCACCCAACCCCCACCCCCCACGCCCATACACACACACACACACACACACAAACTCTATCTTTGGTCACCATATTTTTCCAGGAACCTCAAGAGTGAACTGGTGACCTGAAGAGGGAAGTTAGGGATTCCTTCCTCAGGGAGAAAGAGAGAAAGAGAGAGAGAGGGTGGGATGAAACATGTGTGGCGTTAGCTGAGTGTGTGTGTGTGTGTGTGTGTGTGTGTGTGTGTGTGTGTGTGTGTGTATTCATTGTGTGCAGGGTGGGGGTTGAGTCCAGTTGGTCAATTGAAAGGATTTAAGGAGCCATACGGCCTGATGGAGGATCAGAGGGACAGAAGAAAAGGAGCGTGGCTGTAGACCTGATGACCATGACTGTATGGAGAAAGAAAACATGGTTGATGAGAACATTCATGTTTTTTTGCTGCAATGGAGGGTTAACAGTGCTGTCAGATAAGCACTCCATATGCTCTGTATCCCAAACGTTCACATTTTAACCAAACTGCACACATGTGGCCCAGCACATGGCTTCCATTTGTTAGCATTTTATCACCCACAACAACCACACTTGCTGACCCTGATCACAATATTAATAGAGGTATTTGCTGGAGTATTGCTCTCTAAGTGTGTAAATGACAAACAGATGTTTCTCTTTATCGTCAACCATATGTGCCTTCAAATCTGTTGTCCAATTTCATGGTTGATTTGGCCTTGTGATTTTTTTTCAGCCTCTCTTCCAGAGCTATGACTTGAGTCATATGACTAAGTCTTTCCAGGTTTGACCGGCGACAATCTCACCTGGAAGGATCTTTGCATTTGAAGAACTTGACATTCAATTCAGAAAGGGCCAGAGTCCAGGAAAAGTCTTTTACAAGTAAAAGCATTTTCCAGGTTGTTTCAAGCCATCATAGAGCGTTTGGGAAAATCATTGGTTTTTTGTGTTTGTTATTTATAGGATCCCTTCAGCTTTCAACATTAGGCTTCGTCCAAGCTACATCAATTTCATTTTAAAGCACTGTTTAACATGACCATTTAAGCTCTGTATTAGAACTGATCTCTATCCATACTAACGTATCATGTCACATGACCATTCACGCACACTGGGCATGCCTGTACTGGTGTAAACAGGAAGGAGATCGTCTGCTCTGCAGTTGGTTAGTTGAAGAAGATACAACAAACAAGGAACATCAAAGACAGTTGTAGTGTTTAACTGAACAACAGCTGCTAGCTAAGACAAAAAGGACAGTAACATTTGTCATTTGTTATCCATGTCGCTTTCACCACTGGTAGTCGTGGCTGATAAGATCCAATCAGGGAGCGACCGGGGGTGTTTAAATCATTGTTTCCAAAGATCTCTGTTTTTGCCCGTCCAGACTACAACACAACCCTGGAGTATCCAAACTAAAACGGTTCCAGCAGCGTACGATTTTAAAACACAAACCTGTGTGCTTTTATTCGCGGGGTTAGTGTGTGTAGGTGACTTCCCAGACACATTGCTTTAGCAAAGCAGAATCAGATGTCTTCATTCAGTAACATCTGTCTCTTTTTCCATAGTCATCGTCTCTCTTCCGAGTTTTCTCAACAGACACATCGAGAAAGGTGATACATTGTGAATATGTGTGCACGCAAAGAGAGGAGAAGACAGTCATAATAATTTGAGCAGGTTTTTGTGAAATAAAACTCAGAAAACGTTTTCCCAGGGGTAGAAGTACAATTAGTAGAGAGGAAGCTGGCTTGATGGATGGAACGAGGCCAAAGACAAAGTGAAATATCCTCCTTCTGCAGTTTGTCGTGACACGATTGTTTTGCAACCTCACAAGAGTGAGGTCCCTGCACAGTGATTTATCCACCTCTATATAACAGTCACCAGCAGCCGCGGGTCACTATTCATCTCTCAGCTTCAACGACATGTTCATTTCTCAACTGTAGTCACCATTAATCTCTATAAGTTTTCACTTTAATCAGCCGTTTAAAACTGTTTCACTCCTATCAGGGCTGGAAATATTTCCTGGCACCTTAGAAAAGAGCCCATAAATCACTAGGTTTAAAAGCACATAAAGTCTCTGCTCCTGTGCTTTGGCACCAACATTGTAGGGTTTTTATTCGCTGGGTACAAATAGATCTAAACACTCACCGTCTCCCAGCACACAATGAAAATCCTATATTAGCAGGATATGATAGGGCTGTTAGCAGTTATTTTTATTTCAGTTGTACAAGTGGCTTTTTGGGGCCAGCCCCTCCCTCATGAAGACAAAGTGTACAACAAAAATAAATTTTTATTATTTTTGCTATTATGAGGTCTACCATTGTAAAACAGCATACATGAAACTCTGATCAGCAGCTTCAGCACCACCCATACTACAGGTATGACAACCTGCAGGTAACAGCAACATTATCTTTCAGTTACTGCTGCGTTCAGATAGAAGCTGAGAGGTTGTATTGTGGGCAAATGTACGGTGGCCCTGAGAGCTCAACACACTGGAACTTAAGAAAACACATCTTCATCAGTGAATTTGACAACACATGCAAATACTCACAACACAACGGAAGTGTTTCCAGGGGAGACTAAATATCAATGTGGGGGCGCCCCAGTGTCTCATCCATGCATACTCATTGTTCAGTGCTTTTATCTTCAAAAGTCACAAGGCATTAAACAACAAGTGCATCGCAGTAAGGTTCACTTTTTAGTGTCCCCGGGGAAACACTTGCATTGTGTTGTGAGTATTTGTATCACATGTATTGTTAAACTGATGAAGATGTTTTCTGAAGTTTTTTGTGTTTTGTCTGTTTGCATGTGTTTTCTTAAGTTGCAGTGCATTGAGCTCTCAGGGCCACCGTAGAAATGAGAACATGATATGTTTACTTGAAAAGAGGTGGGTCAAGACAACACTGCTGCCAGACGACTGACAATACAAACTGATTTACATTGTCTGCTTTTGTATTTTAGCACCATGCTAATAACAAGAGGGAATGATTAACTAACATATCACTAGCTTGAGCGCCAATATTTAGAAAACCGTCAGTATACTGTCAGTCACAGGTTGTCATGAGAGTTTTTTTTATTGTAACGGTTTTTAATATTTATTTTAACACTGATTGATTTTCCTAGTATGTGGCCATGGTATAAATGCAATACAACACTGAAGTGTCCTGATATAGACAAATAAGACAGCTGATGGCTGTGTCTCTCGTTCAGAAAAAGAAAGAAGATAAAGTGTGGATGGAAAGAAGAAAGGAACAAGCAAACTAGATAATGGAGTTAGGAAAATGGGAGCGAAGTACCGCCATGACAAACAAGCACAGCAGGCTACAACAATAGACCGTGGCTTTGCTAATAGGGTACTCGACGACCACTCAGATCCACCCTGAAATGGAAATTACCTTAAGGAGCCAACATCCATGACAATGGACGGGCAGGGAGGGGGTGAGGATGAATATTAAAAGCATGGATTGTTTTTATTTAGGAAGTAAACTACTCATCAGCCTCATGTGGAACTGCAACATTACCTGTAAGAGGTGCACTGACAGCAATTCAAAATTACATTTGAATAACTCACCACTGACACATACCGCTCTGGAAACAATGTCCCACTTGGGGACAATGTCACAGTTGGGTTTGCAGATTGTCCTGCATAATCAGGTTTATGGAAAACATGTTGCTGTTGATTTCACACTGGACATCTTAAAACCTTAGAAGACACTTACACTTACAACAATTAACACAAAATTGTGTTTTACTCTATGTTGCATGTTGTACATATTCAAGAATCACCTGACTTTAGTTCAGAGTCAGGAGATAGATGCAGAACTGCATGCCACTCCAAATGTTAAGGTAACTGCTTATTACATTGTCGTATTGTCTCATTGTGTCTCGTCAACTTATTTCACGTCCACAGGTCCAGAAGTTAAAAGTTCTGTTTATTTTCCCATATATTAGCATAATTTCCCATATATATTTCCCATAAATTTTCTACCTTTAGTTACTGAGTAATGTTAGTGCTACGTCTTGGATGGAAACTCTCGGTTGAATCATCAAAAGATGGACATCTGCAGTTAAAAACATATTAGAAAAGTCAGACTTAAAAAGTTAACTCCGACTCCCATGGTGCATTTCAGTAACAAACATCTGGTCACCATGCTAGAAATTCTGTTGCATGCATAGTGAATGACAAGTTGAAGATTATGTTTGTAGAAACCCAAGAATATATTTTCAGTTATGCTTTCAGATCCTGGATACTTATGGGTAAATTCTGGTAATTACATTAATAATCCTGATTCATGCCATTAATAGCATTTTTCTGTTGCATGTTAAAAACTCGACTTGATTCTGCTCGTTTTTGGTACCAGGTACTTATTTTTCCACTGCAGACATTACCCCCTCAATGCACCGTTGTTACCATAGCGAGAATACACAAAGGTATTGTGACGTCATCTTCAACGTGACATGCACATGAACCAGGTATTGAAGTATTGCTAAAAGAAATGTAACAGGCTACAGTGAGTGGTATACTGTTTATAAATGGCTGTTTGGTTCAGCACAACCTGTCTCTCACTATTCTCTCTGACCAATCAGCAGTCTGCCGTTCTTTTCACGTCACCTTTTGGTATCGCCACACAAAAAAAAGTAGCAGGTACTATTCACAACTTTTGCCTGATGGAAAACTGAAAAAGGTGGGTACAGTGGAGTCAAGCTGAGCTGGTGCCATGCATGCAGGCTGTAACTGCTTTCTTTCCCACAGCAACAGTGGCTTAAACTCATGGATATTGTAGTGTTCAGATCCATCAATTTGATGTTGAAAGTTGAAATTATTCAAACTCAGGGCCACAACATAAACCAATACTGCCATCAAATGATCACATTGGATCAGTTGTTGAAACGCTGAGGAATGCTGTGGCAACTCTATTTGAAAATAATTTGACTTTACCAAACACAGTTCACTGCAGTGCAGCCATGTGAGTCAGAGCCGGGGAGGACAGTTAGATCCTGTGTGCTGGTATTGTCCATAATGCTTCACTGTGCTGTATGTGGGAACATATGGAGAAGCTTCTGGACAATGGTGCTCTTGTCATGCTGGCCTCAACAAAGAGGCCAAGACAGGCTCAGACAGGAGGTCGACAACCATGCTGGGGTGTCTGTGTGTGTGTGTGTGTGTGTGTGTGTGTGTGTGTGTGTGTGTGTGTGTGTGTGTGTGTGTGTGTGTGTGTGAGAGAGAGAGAGAGAGAGAGAGAGAGAGAGAGAGAGAGAGAGAGATATTGGGTGTATTTTTGTGTATGTGGAGGTTTTGAGATCGGGTGTGCAGGAAGTAGAAGAACAATGTATTATACAGTAAAAAAAAAAAAAAATTCAAGAAACAAAATGACAGTTTACTTCAGCAACATGACTCATTCTTATCTTTTGTATGATTTAAAGAAAAATAAATGCTATCTCCACACTTGCAATAGTGAACAATCATCCACACGATCCACACTATACATGTGTTGATGTCAGCTATGTTGACAGACACACATTACTTCCCATATTTGCCTCTGTTGTCAACATATTGCAAGCGTAAAACTCGCCAACCACTTTGATACTGTGTGGTACCAGCCTCGGTAAACCCGCCCCTCCCTTGTCTCCACCCAAACACTTGCTAACTGACACGGACCAGTGACATTACCCAGCCAAAGTTAAAGTAAACCACCATCATGATAAGATAATTTTATGCAGGCATCGTTTGTAGTGGTGCTAAATTGTATTCCTGATGTTAGTCCCTAATTGTCTGATCAAAGCTGATCAGAGCTCTATATCAAATGTTTTCCTGTCACATCTGAGAAGATGATTTATTATGGTTCCAACTCAACTGTATTTTAACATGTTCTTGTTCAAAACTAATTAAAAGCATTCTCTAGATGCAATATTGCACAATGAAGGAAAATAATTTGTAACAGTTCTCATAGCTTTTTCTTGGTGGTGCCTATCAAAACTTTAAGTTTAAATATAAGCTAAAATGCAGCAGGTTCCTGTGTGACATATGGGCCTATTACTGACAGTGACCAAAGTGACGAGTAACAAACACTGGAAGCAAAAGCTGCCACCAAAGTCTTGGTCGTGTTCTTCACCTTGTTTACTTTACTCTCTGGTTAGATTTTTGTCTAAGACTTTTAGGTTTAAGCTCTGTTGTATATAAGATTTTTGGCTTATTATGTGAATGAAAAAAATGTCATTAAATTCATGTGAATGTAATAAGAGTGAAACATTTTTTATAGGAAAAAATTGTACAATATCCCATGTGAGTATTATGTATTAGTATACTGTCTGAACTGCAGGCTGAATCCCACTTAGGGTCAATCAGTTATTTACAGGATCACATTGTGGGTTATTAGTCTAACCACCATAATGACACTTTACATACTGAGCTTTGCAACCACAGAAATACATAAGAAAAACCTCTGCCACACACACACACACACACACACACACACACACAGACACAGAGATACACACAGACACAGAGATACACACAGACACACACACAAACACACACACACACACACACACAAACACACACAGACACACATACACAGACACACACACACACACAGACACAGAGATACACACAGACACAGAGATACACACAGACACACACACAAACACACACACACACACAAACACACACAGACACACATACACAGACACACACACACACACACAGACACACACACAGAGATACACACAGACACAGAGATACAGACACACACACAACACACACACACACACACACACACACATCCAATAGACAGTTGTGCTGGTTATGTAAGAACAGATTCAGTTGCAGTGTCACTCAAAAGGTGAGACCACAACAACAGAGAGAGAGAGAGAGGTAACTGTTAACCAGTGAGATAACTGATTTATTTACCTGATCAATGATGAAAAATATTAGAACGTATATGGACGGGGCAAATCGGTCTGCTCTGTAGTTCATAATTTACTCCAATGATATGTAAAGAAAGAAAGAAAGAAAGAAAGTGTAGAGAGAAACCTAACGAAAGTCAGTCTGTTACTAAACCAACCGACCACAGAGAGGAAACCACACTGGGTTACAGTTATTTAACCCTGACAACACACTCACACACACACACACACACACACACACACACACATACACACCACAGTAACGTATCAGCGAGGCGTTACGATAAGACATGTTGTGTGTTTTACAGTTTGTTTTGCAGCCTCTTTACAGTGAACTGCCACTCACTTCTTACAGCCAGAAACACCAGACCACTAACTGCTGGGGTCACTTGGTTCTTCATATAAACTAAATACTTTTGCCCCAGGTACATTTTTCTTCTAAGATTACACTGCTAAATGTGCAAATGCTGCTCACATGTGTTGTCCTGGTGTGTTCAGGTGTGTTCCATAAAGATCATCTTCCATTCCTAATAAATGCCAAGACGATCACCTCTTCTTTCTATTTCAGTCAGCTAACAACAAAACTGTTGTTTTCACTAATTCATATTCATGTATGTTTCTGTGGTGTGGAAACTGACCAGGCATAAAGAAGTGATTTGATCACAGCTCTTAAATGCTACCTGAGGCAACTGGTGCTGTGATGCCTGTCAAATCAGGATTTTATTATTGTTATTTATTCATTACAAGTCGTCAAAAACAACATAAATATATTGTAGTTCAGTAGCACCGCCTGTGCTGTGTTTGAAATTTAAAGGAGCTACGCCTATTTGTAAGTTTTGCTATTCCTACATAGCCACCGTTAATATTAGCAGCTATTTACTTACCAATCTAAAAAACAGTTGTGAGTTCAGCATCAAACTTCTTTCCTTTGAAAGTGAAGCTAACGTTGACTGTATCACTTCGGCTATGTCTGAAATCACTCACTACTCCAGAGGCTATAGTCCACTATATAGGGAGTTTGTAGTGCTGTCCAAATGTATAGTGACAATTATGATCAAAGCATCCCACAATGCATTGTGAAAAGTAGTGTACAATCGATGGTCACTAACCAAGTAATGTATACCATCATGCATTGTGCTCGCACTCAAATATAGAAAAACACTGCAGAGGACGTATAACCTCTTGTCTTGTAAACACAATGATGGCTGAAGCTCTCGGCAAAACTGGTAAGTAAACAGCTGCTAATGCTAATGTTGGCTATGTAGCAATTGCAAAACTTACATATCGATCCTTTAAAATGAATGATTTTAGACAGCACTCGAGGCAACAGAATCTTTCTCCTTGATTTTACTGCCACAAGCCCCCGAGCACACACACTTAAACACTGGTATTTTCTCATTGTATTGTTTCATTGTATTGCTTCAGTATTACCAGCTGAATCTCATAATCAGTAAACACTGTGGTGTTTTCATTTCCTCTGTTTACCTCCTCTAAACTTGATGGGCTCAACACCTTGGGTCACCCGACCACAACATTAACACACTGTCCACGCAGAGACACAATGCACATCACAAGCAACAGATCAACAAATAGTACATTGTTGCTCCCGCTGGAAGAGTGTCAAATGGTGCAATACACAACAACAAAGGTTCAAACATGTGGTCATTGAGTTTCAGTGAGAGTTGGAGGCTAAACTTCACCCTGATTCTAATAAACAAGCAACAGACGCTTACGTCTCTGTACAGGTCAAACCTTCTGAAGAAAACCACACTTCCTGGTTTCATTTCTTTACAGTGCTTCAGTTGCCATACCTTCACTTCATATGCTGCACAATGCTTTAAGAAGGTTATTTAGATTTTTTAAAATATTTAGTTTTTTTTTGTCTCCAAACTTTTTCAGTCCCAAACATCCTAATTACTTATGGTGCATAGAAACAGTCGCATCAATCATGGCAGACACTGAGGACAATGTGGCGTTTGGTGAAATCCACAACCTGAGCACTTCTGTTCTTTACTCGGTCCAGTAAACATTCTTCAGTCGTGTTCAAGCATTGGTCTGAACCGTGACAGTGGAACAAGTAACCACCATCAGCTGACACTTTTGTTGTTATCACTGACCTTTGTGAAAACACCGGTTTGGGGCACAACCATGGGCTGGGTCACGGCTGAGCCACAAGTCAGGACTTGTCCCCATCTCTTATAAATGTGGGGCCATGAATATAAACATAAACTGAGATAAGCATGAAATTTTAATGGTAAAGATTACAGATAACAGCAACTTTAGCATGTTGTCACTTAATAACGACAACAGGCTTCATAATAACAGCAGCCTTTTGCACTGTCTTTATTTTAGTCAATGACATCATTTTTGCCTCCAAGGCATCTCTGAATCAGGAACTAAAACTTTACTAACAAAAGTGGGTGGGGTACACCCTCGTCAGATCGTCAGTCTAACACATTCACACTCCATGTACAGCTGTGGGCATTTTGGAGTTTCCAATAGACATGACTTTGGACTACGGGAGGAAACCCAAGCAGACACGTGGAAGACAGAAAGAACAGGCAGACTCATCATGCCATCATTGTTAGTGCTTTGTTTTGTTGTCAATATAAACAGAGTGAAAAACTGTCAGTAATCCAGACAACCATCAAATCTGAGTTTATTTTTAGATTGAGAGGGTTTGAGCTCCATCCAGCCACAATTTAAAATGAGAATTAATGTCACACTTGAGATTACAGTGACTGTTTTTCACCAGCCAGATTGAATGTTATTAACAGAACAGAATCTTAAAGCACCAATATCTGTCAAACTGAATATTTTCTTTGCAGCTGGTCAAAGAGCAAACTATTGCTCTTAAATGATGTGACTCTAAGTATAAAATTCAGGACTCCATGTGACAACTTTATTTTGATGAATGTTCAATGGAGGACAGGCCTTTAATGGAGAGAGTTCATAATTAAAAGAATATTGGGATTTGCATAGTCACTTTCCAGAAGCAGCCATGTTATAACATTTAGCTTTTAATGTCAAATTCTAAAAAATATATGGAAATATAAATCAACATATAAACATACAGAGGAACAAACCTTACATGTAAAATCAGTTTAAACTAACTTATAAATGTGTGTAAATGTTAAATATACTTTAAAATATTTTTGACAACTTTGCTGCGTAAGTGTACTAATGACAGTAGATGTGTTTGGTATTCGCAGCACTTGTCATTATCTCCTTAGCTGCATCGGTCTGAGACAAAGTGAGGGGACGGGCCGTTAAAAAAAGAAGAATGCATCTTTAAGGATTTGGTAATGAATGGGTAGAAAAGTAGCTTCATTCAGCTCCCTCCTCTTCTTTCTGTGCCCACCCTGCCCCCCAGCACACCGTTACAATGCAGGACCCCTCCCCCATCCCCCCAACACACACACACACACACACACACACACTCTGCCCTGCCCCCTGAAGAACACAGGCAGGGGGTGGGTGTGTATGGGTGGGTTTCCCCAACTATTTAAACAGATTCCAGCAGATGGTCCAGAAACTTTCCTCCTGGAGTCACGTCCTTCACAACAGACCTGACTACTTCTTCTTCATTTCTCTCCCCCTCCCCTCTCTTTCCTGACCATCTAAAAGCGACTTTCAGAGAGCCAGACTGAAATCTCTCAGGTTTTTCCAGTCCCCTGAACCTTTTCTCTGTTGTCTGAGCTCCCCAAACACCAGACTTTGTCCGTCTGTCTTCGTTGTCTTTGGACCGGGGAACTTATTTTTTTTCCTCTCCTCTGCGAGGACGGTGGAGCAAACCATGCCCTCCGACTTTCTAACACCTTTCCTGGAACTGGATGAGGAGTTCTGCAAGGTGAGAGACACCAACAACAATTTAAAACTTTTACACAGATCTACAAACATGCAGAATCTATCTGTGTGATCATCTTAAGATCTTGTCTGTGATGTCTTTCAGTTAAGACGATGAAATAATGTCTAAATTACAGATAGTGTTATATCTCAAATTCATTCATTCATTCATTAATGATGCAGTCATTCATTCTGACAAAATCTAGATTGGAGTGAGGTTGAAAATTTTCGTCTTTGCTGCAGCTTTTGGTTTAAAGCTCAAATAATCAGTTTGCATCTTAATTTTGTTCTTAAATCCTTTTATACTTCAGAAGAAAAGTGAAACTCTGGAACTGAGAAGTTTGTTTTAATAGGATTTCCTAAACCATTGCAAGTTAATGTGTTGTGGGTTTAAAGAAACATTTTTAAAAATGGATGTATTGGATGTTTTTTGACAGTTTTTTTGATAGACTGCAAATACTTAATGGAAGTTGATTATAGTGTTTTATGCATGCCAACTTGCAATCCAGTTAAACCCAGATTCAACACGTATTTTTTCAGTTTTTAAAAATGGTTTTATTCCAACATTTAGTTCAGTTTCAAGTTAAAACATAGTCCAACTTCTTTTTTAACTTAAAAACCAGGTTTCAGTTTGATTCGGCCCTGCCAGTCTCACTCCAGCGCTCGAGGAATGCAGAAGTCTCACATCTATTCCTCTCCTCTCTCCTTTTGTGTGACAGAATTTCCGCGGCCTGGAGGCGACAGATGGCTCGTCTGCCGTCTCACAGCAGCAACGGCAGCAGCACAGTCAAAGAGTCCTGGGCTTCCAGCGTCGCCATTCCCTCTGCCCCGTGACCCTCCCCAACTCCAAGTTCAACAACTGCAGCAGCAGCAGCAGCAGCTCTGAGGTGACCGAGTCAGCCTGCTGGGGGCTGAACATGACCTCCACCCAGCAGTGGAGCAGGGAGAGTCAGCTACCCCGTTCCTCTCTGAGCCACATCCCCTTTAGGGTGGACCGCTCAATCAGCATGATCGAGGGCAACGGCAGCAGCTTCGCAGGAAGCAGAGAGGACAAAATGGCTAACATGTCCCCAACAGTGCTGCTCCCTCCACCAGGCCTCTGCATCAGCAACACCTCTATCTCCTCCACTGCTTCTGCCTCCAGACCCCCAGCCCCCTCGCCTCACATTTCCACTCGCTACAAGACCGAACTTTGCCGCACCTATGAGGAAAGTGGGACCTGCAAGTACGGCGCCAAGTGTCAGTTTGCCCACGGCATGGACGAGCTGAGAGGCCTCAGCAGGCACCCCAAGTACAAGACCGAGCCATGTCGCACTTTCCACACGATAGGCTTCTGCCCGTACGGTGCCCGCTGCCACTTCATCCACAATGCTGATGAGCTCCAAGCCGGCAACGCCAATGCCGCCGTACCTCCACAGAAACAGAAGCTGAGGCCTCCTTTGCTGCGTCACAGCTTTAGCTTTGCAGGCTTCTCCTCTCCACAGACTTTCCAACCAGTTGAGGAGCCACAGCCTTCCTCCCTCCTCTTCACCCGAGCCTCCTCTGTCTCCCCTCCTCCGTCCTCCACAGGGAGCCCAGAACTCCTCTCACCTCTCTTTCCTGAGCCGGGAGCGCTGAAGCATTGCCCCTACCCCTTCTCTAGCATCACCGACCTGGCGGGCGACAGCGGTGATTCAGCTCTGCGCTTCTACGCTGTGACCGATTCCATCAGTGCCAAGTGTCCCACCTCAAATTTCGCCTCCAAAAACCCAAACCTCCCTTATCACCACCTCCCCCAGCAGCTGCCTGTCTCTCTGAGCAGCCTCCCCGGCCTTCAGCGCTGCTCCTCAGCTGACTCCCTCTCTGAGGAAGGCTACACTTCCTCCTGCTCCCTCAGCTCTTCCTCCAGCGGCACAGAGTCACCAAGCTTCGAGGGTCGACGTCTGCCCATCTTTAGCCGCCTGTCTGTTTCAGACGAGTAGGGAAGGGTTTTACTGTGGAGCTGAATTTAATCAGGGATAGATGGTCTATTTGTTTTAACTCATTGTGACCAGGATCTAAATAAAGCAGAAACTCCATTGTTAAAACTAGTTCAGATACAGGTCACACAGAGTTAAAACATTAGGTTTTTCACTTCCTCCCTGAATGCAGCCAGGTAAACGTACCTAACTTTGTGCATATTGCATTTCTCATCCAAGCAGTTGTAGCGCTGCTCAGTGTTCGTCCAGTTTTAGCTGACTTCTCCTTTTGTTTGTGGTTTTATTGTTATTTTTGTAAGTTTGTTCTTTTATACCATTGTTACTGCTGTATACTGTTGTATACCCATTTTTTAGAGAATACTTGGAGGGTACTTCACGTAGCTCAGCGCTCGTCCTCGTGCTGCTCCTGCTCAGTTGGAAGTTCTGTGTGAGAATTTCCTGTACCCTGATTTAAAAAGGATTTAAAGATAAGTGCTGTTTGGGCCCATGTAAGACCGGTGTGCTATCCACTTTTTTTTTTTAATATAGCAATGTTGTTTGTCACAGATCTTATTTCTTATTTTACTCCTTACAAACAGTTTCCGAGATGCAGCACTTCTCCAGTCGTACCGAGGGCTCTCCAACTGTATGAAGCCAACCTCTTGTCCATGAGTATGAGGGCTCAATGATTATGCTGTCAATATGCTGATTGATGAATTGATTGGCTGTATGGCTGTGGCCACTTGACTGTAGTTGTCAGCCATTTTAACTACCTGGCAAAGATTCAGCTAAACTGCCTTAGCTGCAAAAAACTAGCACAAATGTAGGCAACCCACTGACTCTCTAGTTACCAAAGCTGATGTTATAGTTCCCCTAACCTGCTACTGTTAACACCTAGCCTAGCCTTTAGCCATGACAGTTAATACAAGCTGTCATTGTTATTATTGCTTAACACTTTTTTAAAGACTTATTTATCGCTTTATGTATGATTTGCTGTTTCTGTCAGAGTTTGCTTTGTGATTGTGTTAATGCATTTTTTTTTTTTTCTTTACGATGCCGGAGAAATTATGCTTTACTTATGCATCCATGTTGGTTTTACACCATCCAGTAGCTTTAAGGAGGCTCGTGGAGAGGAGGGGAAAGGAGGAAGAAAGACATTTTTTGGCATTCTATGTGTAAGTTGCCTTATTGGCCTGGCAGAAATCAAGACTCGCTGAGTTCTCACATCAGAAGCAGCTCGATACGAAACAGTCCAATCAGTAGGATGAGCGATACTTTCTGCTGTTGGTGTGAGCGCACAGTGGCTCTACCCTCCTCTCCATCACGCCTCACACATCCGACTGTAATAACCCCTTTTTTTCCCATTTGTTAACTGCTGTTATTTAAATACAAAGCAAAACGGTGGTGGACACACATTCACAGCCTCGGTGTGAAAATGAATACTTATGAATACCATCAGGTTTAGAGCTGCACAACCAGCGTCAGTATTTCATCTTACATGTGTGACTAATCTATCAGGAATCCTGTAGTGCTGCATTGTGCTCTTTGTGTGTGGAAAACTCCTATTTGCTTAAAAAATCCTGTGTGCTCTATTCTTCTCTTGTAATGTAAACACACAAGGTGAAAGGTGACCTTTGTTTGTAGTTGATTTTATCTATCAGAGTTGCCTTGATGACAATAAGTTTGTAGGTCGACTCCTGTTGCACGCTAAGCTAGCTAGCTCTCTGAGCGGCAGGTGAAATCAAGCGAGTTCAAATGAAATCAGGCAAATGTTTATTGTTTGTTTTTGTCATGAAGTCGAGTCAACTTGCCCTGACGAGTCCAGAGACGCTTGTTGTTGTGGAAGCTCATCGTTAGCTTGACTCGACATCAAGCCGTTTTTATAACCTTTGTTAACTTAAAGTCTTATTTATTTTGTTTTTCAAAGCAAAACCTATATTGTGTTGTTTGATATTGTGTTTCTTTTTTGTTTTTACATAATTTAAGTGCATTTATTGTTTACATTCCATGGGTTATGTTGATATCCTAGCTCTTTATCTTAATATATTTGTCCATCTTTATTTCAAAATAAAAGTTTTGGAAAAATAAGCTGCCTTGTATCTCATTGCACTTTTGTTTCAAGTTTGTTGTGTAGCACACAAGAAGTCTGAAGAGGTTTTATTAAATATTGGATGTTTTAGGATTTATGATTTCCCCTTGAGGTAGGTCACTTTTATTTAGATTAACTTAAGGGTCAAAAACAGAATTAAACTTGAGAAAAATAGAATGTAACATACAAAAGACTAAAATCCAGTGCATTGTATAAGACTGATATTCAGCTCCTTCACTTTCTCAAAGAAGTAACCCGAGATGCTTGTTAATGCCAGGTATGAACAGGACCTATGTCTTAAGTAGTATCCCCACATCCCAGTCACCATGCTTTATGTTACAAAAACACTTTGCTTAGCTTTTCCACTTTTATTCCCTGTTTTCTGCGAGATCATATCTCACCACTCACGAGGGAAATGATCAGAGCTCTGACTCCTTTTAGCAGCCATACCTTCTGCAGAGGAGACAGCTGTGGAAAAAATCTCTCTGTATTGCATAACTACAAGAATATCTTGGTATATGAGGGGATACACAACCAATCAAGGTGTAGGTGTTGGTGCTGAGTTAAACTCTTACACTTCTCAGTAATTGATTTCAGTGGAAACTTACTGTGGACTTTTTGGGTTTGTTAAGTATGGCGTAGATCTACAGGATCTGCTTTGTTGTGATTACCTGTGAGTGCAGTAAAAAATTAGGGTAACAAAGAACTGATCTTGTTACGCAGGAAATGTGTGTGGTTAAAATAATGGAAAACATACAATTAATTTCACAGGAGACACATTTTGGTAGAGTCTTCCCAGGATTTCCCAGGAGCCACTTTAAGACGCTGCCACTGTTCTTGGGCCTTTACAATCATCTGTGTCTCACTGACACACAAAAAGAACAAAGATTAACTCTTTCTCTTACTTGCGTCCAGGGAATCTCCCAGCCCGCCCTCCCTGTGTGTGTTTATGTGTGAGAAGAGGAGTGAGTTTTGTTGCAGCTCGTCTGAACAGACCAATTTAAAGTGAGTGACACTGAGGAGAATGTTTGGGCAACAGATGCTCAAACAAAGACTTCCCTGAACACAATGGGACACAGAGATACTTGTGACTGATTTCCATCTATTCACACAAAGTGGAGCAGAAGTTGAGGTCCTCCCCTGTGTGTGTGTGTGTGTGTGTGTGTGTGTGTGTGTGTGTGTGTGTGTGTGTGTTGGCATTCAGCTGTGGGTGTAGGCTGAGGATTTCCCTCTGGTGAATGAATATCAGTAGTGAAGCAGGAGCAGACTCCCACAACCCCCATGGCTACTTACCATGGTTCTGTGTGTGTGTGTGTGTGTGTGTGTGTGTGTGTGTGTGTGTGTGTATCTGTAAGACCTTAAAAAGGCCAAGGGCCATCCCTGTGCAGCCCCTCGACCCCTCCCTCCCCTCCTGGTCATGCAGGCCCTTTGTGTTTCCCTGCTTTCCCTTTTCAGTCTAACATCTGTATGCTAATGCAGCTCAATGGGAATGGACTGGAATCAGCCTGGGAGAGAGGGTGAGGGGCAGCTTCCCTCTGTGTGTGTGTGTGGACAGAGATGGGTGAATAAAGTGATTTGGAGAATTCAGCAGCAGGAAGGGGTCTGTGCAGGGCTTACAGAGAGAGGAGTGGAAAAGAAGAATTATTGGTTAATGGGAATCTCAGGAGGGAATGGATGAGGGGTTGGGGTAAAGTTTAAAGGCGGTGTGTGTGTGTGTGTGTGTGTGTGCGCATGCGTGTGTGTGTGTGTGTGTGTGTGTGTGTGTGTGTGTGTGAGGGGTCGCTCTGAATTACAAATGTCTTCAAATACTCCACGGATAAAACAGCAGCGTTATGTTGATGTGTTGACATAAAAGCTGAAATCAAAATGTGACCACACGTTACAGTCATTGCGCTCAATATGTATCGGCATGATTTTGTGACATCACAGCTAGTTTGGAAACCACTCATGGTTCTAACTAGTTACTTTCACAAACAGTTAACTTTCACGACAGCAGCAGAGCTCCTGGTCACAGCAAGACCAGAGCAGAAGTAAACCAGTGAGACCAGCAGAAAGACGAGCTTCAAAGCAACCAGGCCAAAGGTTGTTGAGGTGTTTATCAAAGTGTTGGACCAACACACAAACAAGTCATCTCAAGTTAATTACATCTCACGTGTGAACAAACTTGATAACTCTTTTCACAACATATTTACGTGTTACTGGAGTTGTACTGTGCCAAACACTCTTTTCCGCTGATGGAGCTAAAGACGTCCTGGAGGGGAAAAGCTGGCTGCATATGCCCCTTTTGCTGAAATATATTTTTAAACTTCTAATAAAACACACTGAAGTTCCAGGTGCTGTGGGGAACGCTTAAACATGTTCCCCTCCATCGAAAACAACAAAGACAACGAGTCAGTGCTGGTGCACACACAGCTTCATAACCTGCAGAGTGTCGACAAAGAAGTTCACACAGTCATTTGTTCTCAGCGCCACGAGGCCGCGGAGCACGAGCTGTGGCGTCGACCCTCTTGTGTTCCTGTGCGCTGTTGGGTTGTGCTACTGATGTATTCTGGCCTTTTACGTTAACTGAGTGCTGATACTGTGGCGGATTATTATTTGTTTACAGTCTGTCTGATTGTACTTCAACCTGCACTGTGCCACTTTCAATCCCGATCGCAATTCTGCAGTAGAAGCAGTAGAGTAATAACCGCTGGGAACACAAGCACACACATGACTGGACATGGAGGTAGTTTTAAATATATATTATATTTCAAAGCTTATCTGAAGTTGATTTGAGGCTTCAGCGGCAGAGAAATCAAGTGGATATCTTCCAAAGTTCTCTTTCTCTCTCACACACTATACATACATGGAATTCTAAATCCTCAATTTAATCTACATTTTTGACTCATCCAGCAGCCGAACTCTCTACAATGGAAATCAAATACGGCTCTGAGAGTTTATCCCACTGTTTCACTACAGTTTTGTCCTAATAATGCATCAGAAAATGAAGTAACACAGTTTGTTACTATACTGCCTTTGTACAGTTAGAGGGTTTGTAATCATGTAAGAAATCAGCAATAACCCACAAAGCATGTTTTGGCTTTTTATTTTCCAAGAGTTGCATGAAGATGTTCTAAACTTTGAGCAATTCACGTCTCAAGAAACAGCTGCATGTTAACTCATAACTGTTCAAGCGGGAAACTTTAATGACAACCTGCAGCAGAGAGATGATGCCATCTGGTGGAAGCTTTAGTGAAATACACAAGTGTGTGTGTGTGTGTGTGTGTGTGTGTGTGTGTGTGTGTGTGTGTGTGTGTGGTGTGTGTGTGTGTGTGTGAATGTGTGTGTGCGTGTGCGTGTGTGTGAATGTGTGTGTGCGTGTGTGTGTGTGTGTGTTCATAGTTACAGCACGGAAGTAATATCTCTTAAAAAAACACATTGAAAAAGTGCGGCCATGTTGCTCGGTTTCATTTCACACATTCTGTTCTCTTCAGAGAGGAAGTAGCCCTTTCGGACAACCTGCCTGTCATATAGGTCTGTAAACTGGGCTTGACTGCTCCCTGAAATCTTACTTTACAATTTGATGACTCAAATGATCATACCAAGCACCAATGCAGAACATTAAAACTGAGTCATCATTTCAGAGGAGGCATTAAAAGAGCACATCCTTTATCAGGAAAGAAGGAAGCAATATGAGTTTGTTGCCAAGTACAATATTTCTAACTAACCAGCTCAGTGTCAGCAGATTTGATTCTGGGTAGTACAGGACTAGGAGGAGTCTTTCTAAAGCTGATTGTCACATCTTTAGTTTAACACACATTAAATTGGAGAAAGAACTCATCACACCAAGATACCAAATCATCACTCACAGACTCCTGATGTTGCTCTTCCCCCTGAAGAAAACTTATAATCACAGGATTATCCACAAATTTGATCATGTGGTTGGTCCGATTGCTTTAAGACCACAAACAAACCACAACAGAATCCATTTAAAAGCAAACTAAACCCTCTTTTTCAGGCAGTCTTTAATGTAGTCCACTACATTAAAAATGGAAAACACAGTGTTCAGAGCTTGTAGCTCTAGTTTAGAGTAAAGGCATCTTGTGTTTATAATACTATGATAAGGGACAAAGACAGCTGTTGAGTAAAAATGCAGAATTTGACTGAACAACAGCTGCTAGCAAAAACAACAAGGTCAGTAACACTTGTATTTCGTTATCCATGTTGCTTTCACTACTGGTAGTCGAGGTGTATAAGATCCAATCAGCGAGCGGCATGGGTGTCTACATCATCGTTTTCAAAGGTTTCAGTTTTTGCCCGTCCAGACAAAAACACAAACCCGGAGTTTTCAAACTAAAACATGTCCAGCAAGAGTTTGCCTGTTGTAGGCGCTTGAAAACTCCAGAGCAGTGTGGACGCCAGGTGTAAACATAGCAGAAGAGATACATTTCAAAACGAATATGTAGTAGTGTGGACATAGCCTTAGCATCTGACCGGGTTAGCTGCAATAAACTGGAACTTGCCGGGTTTTAGAATACAGCTGCTTGCTGTGTTGGACCTGAAGGCTCTGTCAAAACTCTGTTATGTTACAGATGATGGCAGAAGGATTTAGACAAAGATCTCAATTTATAACCACCAGTATAACCTGCATGAATCTGAAGCAGTGCTATAATGCCAGGCTCAACAGATGCAGAGTGTCTGGGGTGATAATGAGCATCAGGAGTGGTAACTGCTCTTTTGATCTAACCCTAACCCTAACCCTAACAAAACAAGTTGTGCGTCAAAATGATTTTGCTGTCTCTCGCTGAGGCACAAACACAATTGGAAATCACTTTTTTTAAATGACACGTCGAAAATATTTCCTGAAATGACCGTCTTGGGAGGAGTAACTGCTACATCCCTGATGCGTACACACAAGAACAATCGCATCCGATGAGTGTGAGACCAACTTCCTCGGAAAACAGTCTTCCTGCTCCAACACTGGAGTCAAAACCACTGGGGAGCCATTGACATTCAACAGAGACTGAGGAAGCCACAGAGAAAGAGTTGAAACAATTAAAGTCTTTACCAGACACTGGCACAAACACAAACATGTCTCTCAAAGGTTCAGAAAGAGTTGCAGTCTTATTCTAAAATCTTTTTTTTTTTTAAATATGAAATTTAGCTCAGGTTCCTCCCAGTTATCCTGATCATCTCTGAGATTTTTCCTACACCATGACTGGAGTCCACCTGCGGTAAATTAAACTGGATTGGACATGATTTTTAACACACACCTGTCTGGTCTCAGCTGACATCGCAGAGGAAAAGCCAAGTCATGAGGAGGAAGGAGCTGCCTGCAGAGCTCTAACACGGGATCGTGTTGCTCTTCACATCTCAAAGATTTCAAGCATCATAGCAAAGCATCTGAATACTTCTGTCAAAGAGATCTTTTTTTTCTTTTTAATAAATTTGCAAAAAAATAATTAAAATTAAAATGACTTATCACTTCTGAGCAGTAGAAGAATTTAGTGCTCCTTCCCTGGAACAATCTCCAAACAATTACAGCTCTCACTACAACATAATTGGGAAAATAAATTAGCGCTATATGAACAAATTTCTAGGAAATTAGTTTGAACGAGAGCACAGGGACTCATGGAAGTGGAAGTAGCTACTCCTTCTGTCATGATCTTCATCTTAGAACAAGCAGACACAGTCACAATACGAGCAAATGTGGCCCAGTCCTATATTTTCCACTCAAATGTTGCACAATTCAGATTTTTCCGAAATGTGTAAACATCAAAATCTTGTTGTTTTGTATCAGATTTACGCACGGTTACATTGACTTTGTTCACACCAGCTGATGAAAGTGACAGTTTTGTAGACATGACACAGATAAGTAATTAACCATGCATTTTCTGTTTGGCTTTTTTTGGCCATCATATCTGCCAATCAAACCAAGTTTTCATTGAAAGTTGTGGCCACACAGAAAAGTGAAAGTAGTGCCCTGTAATGGACTATGGACCCCTCCCACTGCCTGATCCACCCCTGTTGATATAGACTGACTACACAGTCACTCAAGAATCTCTGCTGCTCTCAGAAAGAGAGGAAAAGCCATGAAAACCCTTATCCTCTACATCTGCTCTCTCCACCATTATAACACCACCACCATTAATTTCTTCCCTTCCCTTATTGTAACAGTAGTTGACCTGCCCTTGTCGCGAGAGTTGGACTATGACCCTGAAGTTTTCCTGTTGTCCCTCAAAAACAGATGGACATGACATTCTCACCCTCCAGACACACAGGATGTTGATGTATAGAGGACAGAGGATGTCTGTGACGTTCACACACACACACACGCGCACACACACACACACACACACACACACACACACACACACACATACACAACACAAACTTCCTTTCGGATCTGTCACAAATTCATGCACAGTCTGCGTGTGCAGAGACTCAAGCTGGTTTACAGTCCCTGCTCACATGTGCACACGTTTTTTGTGCACTCTCCATGTCGTGCAGTTCCTTTGACCTGAATGTTATTTGAACGCTGTTTAAGTGGCAGTTTTCTCAGCCACTGAATGTGTTTTTTTTCCTTGCCGGGGAACAGGTGGTGGGGGTTGTCTCTTGACAAGAGTTTCGGCCATCATTTTGTTTACAAGACAAGGTGTTACAATAAGCCCTCTGAGCAGCACTACGTCCTCAGGGCGGATTGGAGGCTACAGTGAGTCGCTATTGGAAAGTCGGGGCTAGCTGGTTAGCATGCTAACTTCAGAAGAAGAAAAGATGTGATAGAGACAAGAGTTACCACTTCCGTTGCCTTCCACCTCTGGAAACAGCTGTTGGTGAGTAAATGAATGAAGTGTGATGCTGAACTCAACGTTTCTTTTAGACTGGTAAGTAAACAGATCAAAGTCCCTCAGATTTCTCCTCTGATCACAGACGGTTGTGACAAATTCCACAGTAATTTAACTGTTGTTGATAGATTTTACCTTAAACCCAGTGTGTGTGTGTGTGTGTGTGTGTGTGTGTGTGTGAATGTGACTTCTCATTAGCTATATTCTACTGTGTATTTCAATGTAAGAAACGCCTTATAGGAATTCAGTATTATTATTTATTTGCATCCTAAAGACAGACGGCTCAAACACATTGGCACCTTTCATTCTCAATTGAAGAAGGAAGCAAAAATCGCAAAGTGAAGAAACGAAATCAACTAAAACTGTATAGGCCAACCCCATTAGCACCAGACTAGAATTTCCACCACTCTGAACGTTGTATTTTCACATCTATTCATCCTATTTTGTCTCCAAATTTGGTATATAACATACAAATACTAACCTTAAAAAAATCAGTCTTTTTTCAATGTATTCTTCATACTGGTTCTTTACAGTTGGATGCAAAAATTTAGTAGTGGTATTTTTGTCAGCACTACAGCGACATGATAAAGCTACATGGTCTTAATTTTGTACAGTTCATCTTCGGACAAAGCCCAAACGTTTTCTCTTAAGTGATCCCTAACAAAGATCTAATGTCTTATCCCGCCTGGTCGAACATGAGACATATTGATAAAAGTTAGAAAGTGTCTTTTTCAGAGAGACATGCTAAAACTCACCCAATATGAAGTTTGGTGCTTCAGGTGAAATTGACTGCTAATATAGTGCTAGAGGCTGAGGCTGCGTTTGCCTTCAGGTGGACGTACACAGTTGTTATAAAAGGTTGTGGAAACTCACGGGGCAGGTAAAAAGGGCATAAAAATACAGACAGAAGCTCAACATCTGGCGTGCAAACGCGTCGTCTGACAGTCACAGAGCTGCAGTAGCCTTTGTTAAAATATGAGCATACACCTTGAGTTTTCCCCGTCACCCCAGCTTTACAATCCAGGCGGAGTGGCGCTCCAAAACCATCAATGAACAGCTGTCTCAGTGAAGGCCTTCACCCAGCCGTCTCTGAGGTCCTTCTGACACCAAACGTATCCCTGGAGTTCATCCATGTTGTTCCTCTGGGACTGGACATTCCCAGCAAAGCTGATCTTATTTACCAATGGTGTAACAATGTTTTTATATAATTTTAGATGTTATTGTTTTAATTGTCATTAACACAGTGTGTTAATGGAGTACTACTGTGCAGGTACATCCAGTTACTGTAATATGTGTGTGTGTGCTTAGAAATACTGAGTGCAGTTGTGTTATTTATAATATACAGGTAACTGTTTAGTTACATCTGTGTCATAAAGTGTTTTTCTGTAAAATTTAGTACAATATGATGTGGACTTTTAAGTAATGAAGCAAGATGTCAGGGGGAGCTGGTGTAGTGTTGAACGAGGGATGTTTAGAAGGATCTATAGACAGGAAAGAAAAATCACAGACAGACATTTTGAGTGAATAAAAGGATTTCTTCACAGGACTGTGTTCCTGGAGTTCACCATATTCAAGTAAACCTGGAAGTTCCACCAGTAAAGTCCCTGTGGCCCTGACAGAGACAGTGAGAGGGGGCTAAAGGATGGAAAGCCTTGGTGTCGTAGTAAAACGGACAGAACCCACGGAATGGGTCAGCAGCAAGGTGACCCAAGTAAAACCTACAAAGATCAGGATATGCCTTAAAGACACAGATTCGCATGACAACAGGTTGAGGAAGCTGTTAAGTCAAATGAGAAGCATAAACTTGCAGCTAAACAGAGACGATGCGAAATTGGACTCAGTGAAATCAACTACAGAGGGAGACGGAGTGAAACCTGACATAAACATTAAGCATTAAGAGATTCATGGGGATGGTGCAGTAGATGATGACATTCATCCCAAATCTCTCAGAAGTCTCTGCACCACTCACAAAGCTCCTGGAAGGAGAAACCATCCAGCACTGAGAGTGCGAACAACAAAGGAGCTTCACACGACTGAAAGAGTTTGTGAGTAACACACCAGTGTTGAAATATGATGCTGAAGAGTCAGTTAAACTGTCGGTGGATGCCAGAATGATCCTGCAGGAAGGAAACCTGTGGCATACGGCTCAGGCTCACTGACAGACTGTGATCAAAGATAAGCTCGCGATCGTATATGGCTATACTTGTATGAGTGAAGTGTTCGGGTTGAGGCAGATCACAAACCGATGGAGACCATTTTCAAAAAGTCACTCCATGAGGCCGCAGATGCTGATGAGCTGACACAAATAAGATCTACAGGTGAGAGACAAGCCCGGTGAGGAAATGTACATTGCAGATGCATTAAGCAGAGCCAGGCTGGACAGGACAAGGAGGAGATACATAGTTCAAATGTTTCCGGTTTCAGAGAAGTGTCAGCAATTATGGATGAGGAACTGAGACTGGTGAGAAAAATACAGGGTGGATGGCCTGGGTTATGGAGCCAAAGTTCAATGTCAAACTGGTTGTGTCTATGAAGATGAGCGAAGAAATGCTGGAGAAAACTCCGGAGGCCCATATGGGAATTGTCAAGAATAAAGAACGAGCCAGAGAGATGGGCAGGATTAGCAAAGCACACCGAGGACCTGGTTCAGAAATGTGCAGCAAACACAAAAACAAAAAACCAAGAGAGCTTTTATAGTTTTGTAAATATACCAAATTCCAAAATGATATTCTGTTTATTACATTCCTTTTTAAGTCATCATCATAACTAACGCATCAGAAAATTGTCACACCGTGGTGGGGTTGTCTTGTCTTGGGTCTTTTTTGTCTTGTCATTTCCTGTTTTATTTTGAAAGAGGTAACTCTCCTCTCGTTTCAGGTCACTTGCCCTTCCTCATGTGTCACCGGTCTGATTGTCTTCCCTGATTCCCTGATTGTGTTCACCTGCTCCTCATTACCCTCATGTGTTCAAATAGTCTGCGTCTCCCCTTGTCTTGTGCCAGTGTGTTCGTCTTGGTTCATGTGCGTTCACCGCAGCCGTCGTCACAGTTTTGGATCACAGTTCTTGTCGGTTTCCTCCAAGTGAGAGATTTTTTTGTTGTAAGTTTTATATCTTAGTTGAATTTCCTTGTTAATGTTTGCATAGCCTTTTGTTTCCTCCGTGTGGAGTGATTTTTATTTACTTACCTTTTTATATCATAGTACCTCCAGTTTTAAGGAGAGTTTTTTTGTTGTTTCTATTTCTTTTTTTTTTTGTTGTTCCTTTTTCCTCTGAAGCTAGAGTGATTTTCTGTTTATGTTCCATGTAGTCTTTTTTCCTCTCTTATTGGAGTGATTTTTATTTTTTGGTATTGATTAACCCTGCTTCTTCGTGAAGAAGCACGTCATAGATAATATTTCATAGCCTGCTTTTTTTCTCTGCCTTGGAATTAAACCGGAATTACTAATAAAGACTCTGATACCCTGCATCTGCGTCCTGTGTAGAAGTCTGGTTGTGACAAAAATAACATGTTTGTGAATATAAATGCGCATGTGGCTTGAATATAATGATTAAAATACTTTGCTTACCTGCTGACTCTGATTTTTGTGAGGTAACTTATTGTGATATAATGATGAAGTTATGAGGCACTACTCAGCAACAACTCAGTCTGATGTAGCACTTTATACACGCCATACAAACTGTAAAAACAACCAACATATGCTGATGGATTTCACTTTAGTTCACAGCATGTGAAGGTGATTATCTTGACCATGTCGTCCTCTATCATAAGGGAATGACCTGTATTTTCACATTACACTTTACAGACATTTCCCTTCCCCGTCTTCATGTAATATTTAAAAAGTATTTGCATATTTAAATAAAATGTGTAACTGTCCAGGCGACACTTGGAAAACACATGAAAAAGTAATTCTTGTTACTTTGCTCATGTTGCAACTACCCATATATTACAAATGAACAACGGGCACGACACTTTACAGGCAGTGACAAGGTAATTATGGGTTAATTACTGTGACATTCCCGTGAGTGCAGTGGCTACTACTCCTCTTGGCTTATCAGAAGGTAAGACTGTGGAAATTACAAAAACATTCAGGTTTATTACACTGAAAAGAACTTGGCTATGTCGAGGAAACGATGTTGACATACTGACGGTGAAATATGAGACTTTGTATCACCTGCTAACAGCCTGTCTTTACAATGCAATAAGGGACATTAATTATATAGATATTAAAGGTAGCCTATACAGAAACGACCCTCCTGTCTCACCCTGTATGTGGGCTATACTACCTACTATAACAATTCATTCCCATATAATTATTTATTCTGCTTCACTTTTGCTTTGTAATTATCCAATATTTTTACAGTAATTCCTGGTAATTTTACTACAACTTGTCAATATTCTGATTTTACTTGCCTGTTACTGCTTGTTCATTTCTTCACATTACTACATAAGTACTACGTAACTCTTACATAATTAGCGGCCTGTAAATTAAAGGGTTTAAGGTCTTTTCTAATATGAAAATATTTCATATATTATGTATATTTTATTGCATAAAATTACACTTTTAAAGAGGTGAAATTTCCATATGGGTTAAAACTGTAATAAAATATTAGACTTAGGACTGCTTTAGTTGGCTAAAGCTAAAACCTCCAATAATATAACTATACATAATATGTTTTATTATAAACTTACTGTAGCTATATAATAATTTGTCTAAACCCGTCATAACTGCCTAATAAATATTCATCTCCTTCCACTCTCTACAGTACACTTTTAAATATTCTTTTTGTTGTTTATTTGCTCGTATTGCGGGAGTGAAACTGGCCGAGACCAGGCACAGTACTAACTTTTGATCTCGTCTTGTTTATTGTCTCTTTTATTACTTGTGCCAAAACTAAACTAAACTATTTTGGAAGTGAGGTTTTTGTCAGCCAACAGCATCAGCCATTTCTTCTATATTTAAACATGTAAACTATGTATAAACATTTAAACTAGATTGGCACTTTTACTTTAATATAAAACTTCCTTCTCCTCCTCTTCCTCTCCTGCAGGAGCCTGTTGAGCGCATCACGGTTTTGACTGCGGGCTGAGAAACACCTTTGTTTTCATCTTAATCGGTAAAAGATACGTGCAAATCTTACACCACTGCAGACTGGCGATCAAGCAGGCAACAACGGAGACCTCTGGATGTCTAAATCTACTTTTTTTTTTTTATTTATCAAATAATCCCGCCTTTACCAGCCGAAATGGAAAATTCAAGACACTTTTCCTCAGTATGTACGTCTGCATGAGGACGGTAAGTTATGATGTGAGGCTCGGCGTAATGCTTGACTTCGTGCTTGCAGGTGCGTTAAAACATTAAAAATATTTTCTATGGTAACAGAAACTATTTCAAACGTGCTCACTGTGTTTTACTCATGGTAAACTGAATATTTAAAGTAATAAAAAATATTAATGTAACTTAGAGACACTGAGGTGCTGTGCTGTACAATCCCATCATTTCTAATATTCAGGTAACTGTCCCGTTAGACTGTACATTGTACTCAACAACACGGAGTCTAACTGGTGTTTTTAACAAGGTCCCACTGGCATGAATAAACGTGATGCGTTTAGTTTCTCTTTGCTCTTCAGGAGAAACCCAGTGTCACGAAACAGTCCGGACGTTTACTCAAGTCATTTGTGTAGCGAACATTTTCTCAGCACGACCTTTAAACTAATGTACAGTCAAATGAAAACGTGTTTTTTGTTCAACGAAGCGCCCCCTGAAAGTCCCTTTGGATTGATAAACAGGCGTATAAACCGGGGCTTTAAATTATGTTGTTTTTTTGTTGTTGTTGTTTTTTTTAAAGAAAAGAAACCTATTTTTTATTCAGCTCTTGAATTTATGGCACCATCTTTCACTAGGAAACCAGAGCTCACCCATCTCTGTCTGGATCTCTGTTGCACAGGCTGCTGCTGACAGGATTTTCAGAATAAACTGATGCCTGACCTTAAAAGAAGTCAGTTGGACAATCAATAATTTAAGGCATTAAATAGTAAGTATTTCTCCAACTAATTCCAAAGAAGGTACAAGTTTGAATCAGTTTTAACCGTTAACCGAATATTTCCCCTCATTGGCTGAATTTCTTTAACAATGACAGGAAAATCTGAAGATTACAATCGATTACATTTTGACAGATTAGAGCAGGTAAAACAGCGGGATCCGGTACTATGGCATGACGCAGGCAGACGCACAGACCTGGTCCATTTTGCTCACACTGGCATCGTAGTGCACTCACAGAGGGCCTGTGGCCACTGCCTAGAGGGGTGCAGCTGCGCCCTTGGTACAGAAGGAGCCCATACTGCGGGCATTCCTGAAGCGAGTGCTTATGGGATCTGCAGATCCTCCAGAGAGCCATCCTCTGGCTGCATTGGCGTTGGTAATAGTCTCCATTGTGGGTTCGGCCTTCAGAACAAAATTAAAGCCACGAGAAGTCTTCTGTTCTAGGCAAAGAGGCAGAACCTAACGGCAATCGCCTCTGCAGCACTGGACCTTGATGCATGCACCCAGTTTAAGGCAGAGCTACGGCAGGTCTATTGAGTTCAGTTTAATTTCTTGTCAGTAATTTGTTCATATTTTAATTGTAATAGTGTAATTCTGTAAAATTTGCATTGCAAAGTGGATGAATGCTTCTAAGGAGACATATGCATTCCAATCTCTCAAATTGTGCTGACTTATTTTGCAGTGAAACAAACTGTGATATCAACAATATCAACTACAATCTCCAGCAGTGATATATTCAACTTGAGAACAACATTTCTCTCACTTCCTGTGTTTGGTTTTCTCATGTACCACTGCACAGCAAAATGTGCTTGGGTGTGTTCTCATCACTCTCCTTGAAGCTGCACTAACCAGAGCTTTTATAGTAACAATGTGTCAAACGTCTAGATGTAATGTTGAAGGCGATGTTTGTAGTGAAGAAAGTTGAAGAGAGGGAGACATGTTGGCTACTAGAGAGGGTTGGTGGAGAGTGAGTTTTGGACGTGCATTCATTGTCCTGGCCAGAAACAAGGCTGTCAATGAATGCAAATGTTGCTCTGTGTCTGCTGAATGTGTAGAGAGGCAGTTGTTTGTTAACATTTTTACCAACTTTGTAAGGTGATAATATCATAATGTTTTTTTTTGTTTGATCTTTTGATTTCAACCACTGCTCCAACCTGAACAACCACACACAACCCTCTGATACGACCCATAGGAGTGTCTCCTGTCCCACAGTGGCATGTGAACAGAACCTCGGTTGTCATAGTAACAGTGATAAACATGTGGACTGTACCGACAGCTGCGTACCTACCTTTGTTGTCATGGTTAGTAGAATAACGGTCATAGCTTGGTTAGGTTTAGGGGCTAGAACTACTCGGTTTGGTTTCGGAAAAGACCAGGATTTGATCAACATTACACGTTCTTTGTTGTCATGGTTACAATACAAATAGCTAGTTTCACATGGGAATCAAACACCGCTCTCCTGTGTCATATCCAACCATCCACCACAGCCTCCTCCAGACGTGGACTTTGTCTCTCTTTATACTACGTCACCACACTTTTACCTTTGCTCTTGTCATCATTACTACAACCATTAGATGTCGCCTAGCAACAAAACCTAACTACGAGTCATAATAACCTGCTGCACAGACGACCTATGGGCTCGTTTTTTTACAGGAAGAGAGTCTCTTTGATTTTGTTGGTTTATTAGTTCTGCTGCGGCAAACCAAGACTATAGGTTCACACTGGGATGCACCTAATACTGTATTTATAAAATCTGCACTTCAGTGTGTATTGTTTATTCTCGTTATGGGAGCACATTTCAAAATCAGAATCAGAATAGTCTTTATTGTCTTATACAAAGTATAGTATAGTAACGAAACTTCAAGTGGCATCTCTGCAATAACAGCCCAATAAAAATACACATAGAAAAAAACACATCTCCAATAAATGCTAGTATTGAAAGTTATTAAGTGCATTGTGGTGTTTGCAGAACAGCAGTATAGACACGTAGCAGCAGAGTAGCAGCATAGTGTTGCAATGTGCAAAAATGTGTGGATATATATATATATATATATATATATATATATATTACTGGGTCTCGCGGTGCAATACTGAGTCTGTAGTGGTTAGGGGAGTTTTCAGTCAAAGTCATGGGTGTGGGGTGAGTAGAGTCTGTGCCGATGCTGGTGGCATTCTTTCTCAGGTGGTCGGCCTAAATACCGTTGATGTGTGGGACCTCCAGCCCCACAATGCGCTGGGCAGTCTTCACCACATGGTGCGGTCTTTCCGCTGTGCAGCTTTCACACTACACAGTTCTGCAATTTGGCTTGTTGCAGCTTCCTCAAGAACAACAGTCTCTGTTGAGCTTTTTTAACGAGGCTTGAGGTGTTTGAGGTCGATGTTAGTTGGTTTGTCAGAGTGACTCCAAGGAACCTCAGCCTGTCCACACTCTCCACTGCTTCTCCATAAATGTGTAGGTGTGGGTGTGTGTATCCTGTAGGCCGTGTCATCATTACTAGTAATCAGACCAACAACTGTTGTGTCGTCTGCAAATTTTATTATTAAGTTGGATGGGTGGATCGGGGCACAATAATGGGTGAAGAGAGTGAGGCATTGGGCTCAAAACACAACCCTGTGGGGGTCCTGTGTTCAGGATGATGGTGGAGCAGGTGTGTCTCTCGACTCTGACCTGCTGAGGGCGGTCTGTAAGAAAGTCCATAACCTATGAGCACAGTGAGGAACCAAGGCCCAGATTGTTCAACTTGCTGACCAGCTGTTGTGGGTTAACTGTGTTAAATGCAGACCATGTGCATCCCGCTCCTTCATCCATGGCTTCTGGTTGGGAAACACTTTGATTGTCCTGTGAGTTGTGACAGTTTCAGTACAGAAGCTTATGTATCCAAGAACAGAGCAAGCATATTCCTGCTTGGTGTGTCTTAGGTTTTGTTTTCCCTCTGCCTCCTTTAGTAATAATGATACATTGATGGTACACATACATGAATGATAATAATTCTTTTCAGGAAGAGAGAACTATATGCTGCGAAACAGATGGACAGCTTATCAGAGGAGGTGATTATTATCTCACTGTCACCTCTGACTGGCCTCTTCTCCAAAGCAATGGCTTTTGTGACTCATGAGTTTTTGCCGTGGATGTAATCCACTGACATTTGACATCGCAAACCAATATTTGATGTGGTGGTGAAAACATAATAGTTCCAGTCTTTGGCTTATCACAGTGAAAGGCCTTTATATGAGGAAAAAAACAAACAATGGAGTTTTTAAAATATTTATAATGTTTTTAAAGATCATTTCATTTTTTTTTATATATATAATTACGTCTTTTCACCCAAAGTGTACTGTTTTGGAAATGATTTGTCGGCCCACTTCCAATACCTTCGCGGCCCAGCAGTTGGCCCTGGCCAACTGGTTGGGAACCGCTGCTCTACGGATCCTCCACTGAGAGTATAAGAACAGCTGAAGCGTGTCACCTGACCTTACCTTCTGCTTGTCCAGGTTTCTCCACCAGGATCAGGGAGACGTATCTGAGCCAAAACCAGCAGAACTGAGACTATATGTTTGTGATGGACCACAATCCTCAGCATCCTCGACGGAAAATATTGAAATGGTCGGTGAGCACCATATTCATCGTCAGCAGCCTCACTGTCACCCTGCATCTCAGATTCAGGTGGGTGATATTACTAGTCTGATCTGCTTCAGAATGACAGTGAGTCAAATATTGAAATATGCTGAGTTTCATTCAAGCAACTCCAACTGCAGCATTAAATTTGGCGTTAAAAAACATCTTGAAATTAAGGTGAAAAAAACACAGAGCATATAACATATCCAACATCTCCTTCGACCTGTTTGAAGGGAGATACATGGGGTTACTGCTGCAATGGCAGGAGAGGAAAATCTTAGCCACAGAAGTGCTGTAGTTGAACTTCTTACTTCAGTGCTCCACCTGGTGATATTTTCAGATTTTGCGCTCTAGTTCATTCACTCTATTCTTTAAAAGTGTGACATTTTAGTATTAGAAATAAATGGGGGAAATTGTAACAGCTGAAATATTGATCCGGCTACACTACCAGGCTTCCGTCTTTGTTTCACCACTGGGTCTTTTTCCTGAAGAAAGGAACACAATAGATTAGATTAGAATAGAATAGATTGCATTAGATGAGATTAGATTAGAATAGAAGCTTCCCTCTCTCCAAGTTTCTGGTATTTTAATGATGAGTTTCATTCTTATCTGACACATCTGGGTGCTCTTGTTTGTCTTGCACTTTCCAGGATGGGTGTAACAGCCACTGATTTACCGTTGCTGTTGTAAGTGCACGCAGCACATGTAGCCAGCAGGCTTTATGCTAATACATCTGATTCCAATTGAATGTATTTTCACCACAGGATATATATGCTCATCCACTTTTCACCACAAACTACATTTAAACAGACATAACTCAGAAGCACACTGTAAAATGTCACCTCATTAACAGTCAGTCTATAGCTACATATTCTTTTATTTTCTCTGTGTTGAATCAGAATGGGTCATCATCTTTACATATTGATGACATGGTTAGACATTTTTATGACATATGTGCGTCTGCTGTAGAAGCTGTCACGCCTCCCATATTGTACACTATGCCTGTGTTTTATTTGATCCATAAGAAGATGTTTATTTGTGTTTTTAAGAAGTTGGGTTTCTTTAGTAAAAGTTTACAACAGCTGTTTTGAAATGACATCTGGAAAGATGCCATTTTGAAGCGATATATTGATAATGTTCAGTGCATGACTTGAAACGCTGTTGAACACTCGTTTAAAAAATGCTGTTGGTACAGGGTCAATACATGAGGTAGAGGAGTTACACTCAGTGACAGCCCTGCAAAGCTCAGTTAAAGTAATACAGGTGAATTTTCCCATGGCAACATCTTTTTTACAGGGTTCACTGAGATCATCTGTGTTAACATCAGCAGTAATACTGGCTCTGATTGAAGCAGTTTTGTTATTGAAGAACAAGGCAAGGACAAGTCTCTGTCAGTGTTGATACAGCAGTAGTGCTGTTTAGTCAGGCCTCAACTAAAAACATACAGTTCCTTCCTGGTTAATGATCTGACAACTGAATTTAAGCTTTGTGTTTATCTTAAATTCAGTTGTCAGATCATTAACCAGGAAGGATTTGTTAGCCAATGATCTGACATTCAAAAGAGGTAATTTCAGCTGTTGGGGATCTGTGACAGGAAGGGAGACTGGTTGTGGCTCAGTATTGATAAATCTAAGATTATTGAGACATTATTGGTACCAGATGGTCTGTGATTGCTAATATGTGTTTGACCATGCCGCTGTTTAAATTCACCAGTATGTTCAGAGAAGTGGCATGGGGTCTGTCTCATCTCTGGTGGACACCTTGATACTTTCACAGTATTAATATAGAAACTAGACTTGCTTTAGAATCAAACAACACATGGACATCTACCTTTAACTACAGTTGGTATATGAACCTTTAAAACATCTCAGTGCAACAATACACTGTTTATTTACAGGAATAAGCTGCTCGTCACTCAGACCTTGTTCCTTGCTGAGCCTTAATAGCTCAATAGCTGAAGATAAACACAAAGTAGGGAGTTTTTTGTGATCTGTCGAGTTGAGATCTGATAATGAAAAAAAACCTGAAATGTCAAAGTACTACACTAATTTGCCTCCAGACCTGCTGTTTTCTGTCCAAACCATGGTAGCTGCGGTTGGTTAAGTCATATAGCTGCAGGTATCCAGCAACAGCCATCACTTGATTGTTAGTTTCTCTCTTTATTGGATTTAACAATGGGAAAAACTCCAAATGACTGGGTGGTTGATTGATTGGGTGTTTTTCTGCTCTCAGTTAAACTTTTTTCAGTGTGAGGTTTTCAGAGCGCTCCTTTAAAAACGTGAAGTGCACAGTGTGGAAAAGCGGCACACAAAATGCATACTACCTATAGAAAACAAACGTAAAAGAGGCCTCTCACAAAAACTACATCCTGTCTGATTATGGTCTTAGTTTATATCTTCAGCTTATCTTCTTCCTCTTCTTTAGCATCTAACATGAAGCATAAAATAAAGTACATACAACCTGCAGGCTTCTTTTTTACAAGACAATCTCACATAAACATTCAGTCATTTTCAGGCTTTTGTCCCTGAAAAAGCACCTGAACAATGGAGAAAAGCCACAGTGACAGAACAATAGGCTTCATAATCAACCACCTCCTCTTTTAATAGTGTTCTTTGAACTTGATTAAACTGTGATTACATCATGTGCCCTCACCCATATCACTTGTTGTGGATCCACAGTACGGACCGGACCGTTCAAAACAAGATGCTGTCCTACCAACCAAAGCGTCAGACTCCACAATGTCATCCAGGACATATGGGTAAACTAACTCTTAATGAATCCTGTTCACTGTTAAAGTTTTTAAGAAATGTAAAATGTCTTTGTCTGATATCTCTCCTAAACAAAACCTTCTTCTTCCTGTTCTCACTTAGCCATTAAGTATCACACAAACTCATATTTCACTTACTCTCTCATTATCATATATGTATTTATTGCATTTACACTTTTCATTTTTACACCCATCAGCGCATTTAATGTTAGCATTTGATAATCATTGGTGTTATTCAGTCTGATCCAAAGTTTATCTGAATGCAGGATGTACAGTACTAACATGTTGTACATCAAATGAGTCAGAAAGGCTGAAGTGAGCATAAAAAGTGCATGGGTAAACATTCTGCTTAGATTTCTCTTCAGATATACTGTGTATAAGACTTTAATACACATTATCATTATTGTTATTCTTATTCTTATTACTTGCATGTGCACCGTCTATGTTTTGAGGAACTCATAAGGAATTAAGTTTTTACTAGCATCATGAGGTTGAGGTTCATGACAGATGTGGTTGGGTGTGGCCTGGAGTGCACGTCGATATAACTGCAGCAAGGATGTACAGTTACTTTTTAATTTATGTGTCTGCCAAGTTGCAAAGTGTTCATGATCTGCAATAATATTCATTCACTTTTTCCTACTATATCTGCTCTCACAGTACAACATGAAGCAGTGAGCTTCATCGTGGTTGCTCTTCAGCACTCACAGGACGTGTTGAAGAGTACAGGAAAGATCATAGTCGAGGTTGATTAGAGACGGATATATTTACCATCAAACGCCAACTGAAACTACAATCTTTCACTAATAGGAGTATTTTTGTTGCCAAAACAGACCCAGATGCAGCACTCAGATTGCAAATGCCAACCACCTGCTTACAACTTGTGTGCGTTCTTTGTGCATTACAAAACCTTAGCACGTCCTGCAATCAAGCAAGAACAGTAGTATCACATGGTTTCAGTTCTTTATCTGTTTCCTCCTCTCCTCCTCTCTGTGCTCACATACACAGTATTTTAATACAGCTGAATTCTCAATGAAGCTGTTCTCATTGACACGTCTGTCTGTTTCTGTTGTCTGCGGCTTCCCTGAGAGCTCAACACGCTGCAACTTAAGAAAACACATGCAAATAGACAAAAACACAAACAACTTCAGAAAAACATCTTCATCCATTTGACAACACATGACAGCACTGCAAATACTCACAGCACAACCAGATACAGAAATGCATTGTTGTTCAATGCTTTTCAACTTCAAAAGTCACAAACCACTGAACATCAAGAGCGTCGCGGCAGGTTCGTCCCTTTTTGTAAAGTTATTTTTTTGCCGTAATCTCGATAGCGACAGTGAGAGAGAGACAGGAAGGTCAGGGAGAGGGAGGGTGGGGTTTGTACTGCACACAAATTGTAAGGAAGTGATTGGCATATGGCCCAATGGCACACACTTCCACTGTGTTGTGAGTATTTGCAGCACATTTGTTGTCAAACCGATGAAAATGTTTTCTGAATTTGTGTTTTGTCTGTTTGCATGTGCAACAGAACAAGTATGAACTAGTGACTGAAGTGTAACCAATTAAAACTACATGTTTAACTTCAGAACAGCCACAACAGCCACACATGACTCATCCACATGTTTTATTTCTTTTCTGTTCATTATCTATTTACGGAAATGAACCTGCAGCTGGCAGTGTGGAGAGATTATAGTTAGCTGTGGTTTATAGTGTTTCTACCCTCTCTGCTGGTTGTTATATCATTGTACTCACGAACCCCAGTTTTTCAGGATAAACCAATTTATTGCAACTTGGTCTATATTTTTGTGGTTTTGAACATCATTACTGTCAATTATGATAATCTTGTCGCCAAGTTCATTTCTGATATCAACAAGCAGTCAGAGGATCAGGCAGGATGTAAACAAAGCAACAGTCACTCTGAATGATCTAAACCTCTTTATTTGGAGCTCACTGAACGTGAAGGCACCAGACATGTCAGTAAATTTTCAGCAACCATGCACACAACCTCAGGAAGTCAGGTCAAAGACAGGAAGTCAGGGGAGGTTTCCTGACATTTTGGGGAATAATTTCACTCATTGTCTGTTGTTTTCTCTTTCAGATAAGTCTCACCAAGTTTGGAGTTTGTTTCCAACCTGACCCAACCTTTTTTTCTAATAGAATAAGAAATAATCCTTTTATTGTGGGATCACTCCAACCTAAACATGTTTATTTACTGTTGCTGTGTTGTGAGTGCAAAAGAAATGTACAGCTTAGTAGCTTTTGTGGGAAGACAACTGTCAAGCGCTCAGGCACAAACTTGATATAACAATTTTCACTCATGAAGCTCCCCAGAGAGAGAAGGAATCCATCGTTGCAGTCGACGGGATGAAGACGTTTCTGGTATCAGCTTATCGGGAGCATCGTATGAAACAAAAGGAGGTCAGTGACAAGAGCACGGCACACACTCCACCACATTTTACTCCCTGTGGTTCAATGTCATCAGCGAACGGTAAACTTTCAGTTAGGGTGAAGCACTTGTGACGGTCTAAGACATAGTTAATTTCTTTTGTGCTTACAAATACATATTCTGTGTAGGCCACATGCCAATACAACCTGTAAACATTTTTTGATAGCCATGTTGGAAATTCCTCCAACAGTTTAACAAGAGGGACTCACAGATACTAACACGCACACATACATGCACTAATGTGCACGCGCTACCAGACTGACTACCAAAAAAAGATAGATAGATAGATAGATACTTTATTCATCCCCTAGGGGAAATTCATGTGTCCATTAGCTCACTGATAATAATAATAATAATAATAATAATAATAATAATGATAACAGTTAATAACAAATAAACAATAATAATTAGATTAGTCCACTTTCTTTGGCTGAGGTGTTGTATTGCCTGATGGCAGTGGGAACAAAGGAACCTCTCTGTTCTGCAGCGCAGTGAGATGAGAAGTTTGCTTCTGTCGCTGCTTCTCTGTCCTGCCAGAATGTTGTGGAGAGGATGGTCGGTATTGTCCAAGATGGCCTCCATCTTACATTGCCTGCGTCTCTCCACAACAGTCCTGAGTGAGTCCAGACTCCTGCCAAGCACAGACCCAGCCTTTTTTACCAGCTTGTCCAGTCTCTATGTGTTCATGTCGGACAAACTGCAGCATAAAAGAGTACACTGGCCACCACTGATGATAAAACATGTGCAACATTTCACTGCAGACATCAAAGGATCTGAGCCTCCTGAGGAAAAAGATCCAGCTCTGCCCCTTCAGGTAGATGGCATTTGTGTTCAGGGACCAGTCCAGTTTACGGTCCAGGTGCACACCTAGGTATTTATAAGTGTGCACCACCTCAATGTCCTTCCCTTGAATGTTGACTGGCTGAAGGCTGGGCCTGGACCTCCCAAAGTCCTTGACAATCTCCTTGGTCTTGGAGATATTCAGAAGGAGACAGTTCTTGTCGCTCCATTCACTGAAGGCCATTGTCAGATCCCTGTACTCCTCTTCCTCTCCGTTCCTGATATGCGCCACAATAGCTGTGTCATCCGAGTATTTCTGGATGTGGAAGGACTCAGAGTTGTATTTAAATTCGGCAGTATACAGGGTGAACAGGAAGGGAGCCAGAACAGTCCCCTGTGGATCCCCAGTGCTGCTCATCACTGTCCCTGAGACACACTTGCTGTTATAATTTTCCTGTGATTCAAACAGGACATTCCAATCTGTTCACTCAAAACAGTCATTAGGGCTTGTACCCAGGGCTTGTAGGAAGGCTGAAGAAAAAACAGATTATGATCTGATCTGCCAAGTGGTGGTAGAGCTGAGGCAGGGTAGGCCTACTTGATATTTGCATACAACACATCAAGTGTCTTATTTTCCTTGTGGGACAGTCAACATACTGACTGAAGCCAGTCAGGTGAGAGGTGAAAGTGACATGGTTAAAATAGAAGAAACTCAGATTATATACTCAGACTGTGTGATCATTCTCTGCTCAGGGCGCCATGACTCCACTACATCTTTACATAGAAAATACTTGTTTGCTGCTGTATTATTGTTTAAAGTCTTGTTTACAGAACCTTTAAGAAGTGTCTGCAAGCCAATCATTTAGTCAATTATTAAGCAAATACTAGGATAAACAGGTTGGTAAGTTCCCTCTAATATAACCCTCATTCTTGTCTTCCAGGTTCATGTTCTTGCAGTGGTGCTGAGGAGCGAGACACAAAGCTACCGTTGCCACCTCCGTTGTCAGGACCAACTGCACATCTCTGAAGGTGTTGGTAAAATCCATACTGATCACTTCAACTTTGCATATGGTACAGCAGAGATCGAGTGTCCTATCCCCTCAGGCTGTGAGACCCTGTCCCATGTCGCTGTGACCTCTTCCGCAGCCAATTCTGAAGGTACTGACAGATTCAGGGTTTCTAGAGGTGGCAATGTCAGTCTGTCATTCAGTTGATCCACCATTTTGGTCAAGACTGAAATATCCGTAGGTGCTATGAAAATTTGTGCTGATACTGATAGTGTCAAGAGGATGAAATTTTAAATATGTCCACATAGATTGGCACCAAATTCTCATAAGTGAGAATCTGGAACTCATGAATGTTTGTAAAATTAGTCACATCATTTGTTGTTGCTGATTAATTTTCTGTCAGCTATCAACTCATAGTAGTCATAGAACATAGTAAGTGTCTGTCTTTTTTTATTGTATTTCTTAATGGCACTTATTAAACAGCACAATTAGAAAAAAAAAGGAGAGTCATGAAAAATAGTGCCATATTCATGTCAATAGCCTATTGTACTATTTATGTATAGGTTCAACCATATTTTAGATTATATGCACACGGAGCTGGGATGGTATGAAAATGGCCATTGCCATGCTTCAGTGCTGCACTGTGGCTTCAAAGCAAATCAGTGGTTTATGGTTGTGAAGATGTCTGACAAAACAAAACTCAGTTTATTGTGTGATAGCATAAAGTTCTGCCCCAGCTTAAAGTCATGTCATATGTTTCCCAAAAGCTCTGTTTTTACAGCTTTCACTAGATACAATGCAGCAGTCAGTGTTGATTTAAAGTTCAAACGAACTAATCAAACAACAGGCAACAGGCTGCTGAACAATGTAAAACCTGTAGTTCCTTTAATAAGTAACTGAATAAGTGTTATGTTTTCAATCTTTGATCCCATTTGAACATACTGTCCAAGTGTGGTTCTTTTCTGTGGCCTCTTAGATAAACATGACCAAGAATTTCTAGAGGTGAAGAACCAGGAGGCGAAAACTGACTCTTTTCCTTACAACTTCACCGTCTGCATCTCCACCATGTTCGATTTCACCAACGTGCTGCAGGTAATGTCACATAACACTGTTATATTCAAACTTAAACTACCAAAAAAACAAAAAAAAAAACAAAACTGTTCAATTATAGCTGGTCCAGAGTTTGGAAATGCTGCAGTTACTGGGGGTGAACAGAGTTGTCGTCTATAAGACCAGCTGCAGCCCTGAAACACAGCACATACTGGACTACTACACTCAGAAAGGTGGAGTATGGTGTTTTATTTTTTAGGTGTGTGATTGCGTCAGAATGGAATTTTAAAGTCTGTACTGATATCACAAGCAATTACAGCGGGGGTATTTTATTTTCCCATCATTTGTCCATCCATTTTTTCCATTCTGTCTTTCTCCGCATGATTGTGTGTGAGCAGAGCCGCCAAACACCCTTTTTCTGGCATTGACTTCCTTCATGAATTTCCTGTAGTGATAAAGAGCAGTTCCAATGTTTCAGGCCAAGGACAAATACACAAGCACACAGTTGTTTGTTAGGTCCATGACATCACTGTGTTTCCTTAATAGCTGAAAAATCATAACTGGTAGTCTGAGAGCTCCCTCTTCACCACAACTGTCTGGTGCAATGTTCACATTACTGCTGACGCTGCACCGATCCCTCCGTCAATCTTCTGCTCCGTCTTACCCTCACTTGTGAACAAAACCCAAAGAAATTTGAACTCCTTCACTTGGGGCATTATCTCACCCCCAACCCATAGGGAGCAGTCCACTGTTTTCCGGCTGAGAACCATGGACTCAGGTGCTGACTGTCATCCCAACTGCTTCATACTCACTGCAAACCGTCCCAGTGATCACTGGAGGTCACATTCTCATGAAGCCAACAAAACCACATCATCTGTGAAAATAAAAATTCTGAGGTTCCCAAACCAGACGCACCCCTCAGCTTGGCTGCGCCTCGAGATCCTGTCCATGAGTATCACTAACAGGATCAGAGACGGGGGACAACCATGGTGAGTTTGGAGACGTCCCTCTCTCCAGCAACGCTTTCCAGCTCCTCCTGCAGGATCCCAAGGCGTTCCCAGGCCAGATGGGATATATAATCCCTCCAGCAAGTTCTGGGTCTACCACAACGCCTCTGCAATGGAGGCCTTGAACACTGCCCACTCAGACTCCATGTCCCCAACCTCCCCCAGGATGCACAAGAAAACAGGGTTTAAATGAGAGCACTGAGACTCCACCAGAACAGTTGTTTTTTATAGACTCATTGGTAATTTGCACTTAGCCGTATAAGTCCCACAATTCTTCTTGCAGTAAACAAGTGTCGGAAAACAACAAATGAGCGGTTGGTTTATCTGTTTAATGTGTGCGACATCATTTCCTATGAATAAATCATGTTGGCAATTTGATTCAGGTACAGGAAAGGTAGACTAACAATGCAAACTGTAAAAATGTAAATACATTGCTATTGCTGAAAAAATGCCAACCATTGATAACGTCAGAAGTATGTAACAAAAACACTCAATTAAAGCCATTTGGCTGCTCATGTGTCCTTCTAATCTAATTCTTCCAATGTCCCCTTCTCAGGTTTCGTGGAGGTGATTCCTTGGTCTATCTCCAGATTTGTGAATGTATCGCGAGACTGGTTGCCTGAACATGGTCCAGGTGACCTCCATTACTTTGGCCAGATTCCTGCTCTCTGTGACTGTACCTACAGATACATGTACCAATCCAAATACGTGGCCCTGCACGACATTGACGAGCTCATACTGCCCCAGTCAGTCAACAGGTAGGACTTTATTTATGAGAGTCGACACACATGGAATGAGACAAATGAAATATTTCAATAAAAACACATAGGATAAAATAACACTTTTTTTATACATATATCAGTGCAAATGCAGTTCTGTACATATTGTAGAGAATAGAACATTTAATAAAAACTGACTTTTTAAACAAAAGTACTTAAGTGTTAAATTTTGTAAAATTATAAATAGCTATTAGCTATTAGCTATTAATTTCAAATGTTTCAAATAGTTTATAGCTTTCTTTTATTTTTTTTACTTGTTTGAATGAGAGTAAGTACTTCATATTATGCATACTTATACTTAGTATGTCCTTGTATGCTCATAATTATGTTATAATTACTCATAAATGTTCTATACAAGTTATCTATACTTCATAGGAGGGGCTACAGGTATTTACAAATCCAGCACTTTAATCATATCTTCTATAGCTATATATGCTTTCAACTCAGTGTGTTATGGGGCGATATGAAGCATTTATTAATTGTTTTTTATATCATTCTGTTACCAGTTGGTTGGAGTTGTTGCCACTGCTGGAGAACAAATATGAGGCTGACCGCTGTTACATGTTTGAAAATAACGTGTTCCCCAACAACAACACACAACCTCCACCAGACTCCCAAATTCAACCCCCACAGAGCTGGCAGGATGTGTCCGGGGTCAACATCTTGGATCACCTGTACTGTGAACCCATCATTAAAGCCACTCACTACAGCAACTACAAGATCATTGTCAACCCCCGTGTCGTGTTCACACCGACCGTCCACGGGCTAATAGAATCAAAGCACGGCTGCGAGTGGGTCGACAGGAATATAGCACGAATGTACCACACAAGGTAGACTTTAGGTTGTGTACTTCCTAATCAGATCATGTGTGTGACTGTACTGTTTTTTTGTGGAGATTATGAGACAGTTCCTGCACATTGTTGGTTCAGGTAGTCACAAGAAAAACACCCAAATTTGCATTTTCCTTATAGAATGAAGAGGTGAGATCAGATTTGATGCATTTTATGAAACGTATCTATAAATCAGGCACCCGTCTGGAGACACACTGTAATTGTTATGTCTCTGCTTTCTGTCTGTGCAGAGCTGCGAAACAACCCGATCTGAAGCCAGACCAGCTCATCTATGATGGCAGACTGCTGAACTACAGCACCCACCTCACACCAGCTGTCAATACTGTGCTCAGAGAGAGTGGACTTCTACCAGAGGGCAGCATACAGTAGCCTCAGTTTGTGTGTGAGTGTGTGCGTGCGTGTGCCTTGTCTATTCAACTAATGGAGAGGATTGATTCCACAGAGCTTTATATTTGAATCGTTTAATGGATGTACGCGGATCAAAGTGAAAGTGAGTGAGTGAGGATTCACACATTGAGGCTGACAACATGTTGCTTTGTTGATTCCCACTTTATTTTCATGGTAACACGTTGGCTGAGAAAGTTCAATTCACTTCAGCTTTAGAGGGGCATCTTACAGGAAGATTACAGGAAATTTGCTTTTTTTAATACTGTTCAATACTTTTCTTGGGTGAATGATTGAATAGTGATTAATTCTAATTAGAATGATTCAAGGAGAAAGTCTTCAAATGTGTTTTCTATCTCTTGCAAATATACCACCTCAGTTTCAGAGTTAAATTAACTTTCAAATTACACAAACTTATAAAGTATATGAATTAAATCTGATGTACAATGTATATGTCAGGGTAATATGTTTACAAAGAAGGAAATTAAACTATTGCAGATTTTTTTTTTTTTTAATATTTTAATTGAATTTTGCTTTGTAAGTTATTGTGGCGCATCATTGTCTGAAGCAAATCCTTGTATGATAAATACTGGTTTTGGAGCTGTAGACAGTTGTATTTTACACAGTCTGTGTTTAATAAAAGAATTCTGATTTGCACTTTAAACAGGACCCTTGTCATGAATACAAGAGACATCACCCTCATGTAGTTCTTCTTTGCGTTCACTAGAGCGCAGTAAACACTTACGATTCACCAAAAAAATACAGTCAACAGCAATTTCCCCTAGTATCAAGACAGAAACAAGACCAGGCAGCACTTGTGGTGACACCTTTCTAAATAAGACTTCTTTACTCCTCTCTTTGCATTACTATGTATGCGAATGGTTAAACATATACAGGGTGGCATTTGTTAAAGATCTATATTACATGGTGCAGGGATTCAGAATAGTCACTGTTTGATTCTGCACACATGATGGGGATTAAACCAAAATGACTGAGCTGAGATCCACATGATGAAGAGATGTGTTTTTGTCAGAAATTGCAGGAAATCTAAGTTGGAAAATGTTCAGTATCACAGGATCTTTCAGATCAGATTGAAGAATTAAAAAATGTATGTGCTCTGGTCAGAGCTCTGGATTTTAATAAGGAGAGGTGAATGTTTTTGTCTAAAAACTTGTGGAGAAGAAACATCTGTTTTAAGGTAAGAAGGTAAGACATCGTTACTATGTGTGTATGACTCTTTGTTAAATAATGCAGAAGTGTATCAGGGTCTGTTGCCACTGTGTGACTGGGTAACAGATATGTAGATAGGTAGACGTGCAGACTGATTACTGAGAATGGAAAATACACCACTTTTACACTGATAATACCAGGTAAAAATAAAATACAATGGATCAATAAAACTTATGAATTCCTGCACTGACACATTTTATTATGGGTGGAGACATGTTAGCTGGGTACACCCCACAGATATCTAGTGTGGCCTGTAGTGCAGGAGGATTTGTTAATTCAAGTACCAGAGCCATATATAAATATATCTCTAAAATCAATATATCTAATATTTTCCACCAAGTTGTCTTATTCCTAAATAATTAAAATATCAGTATGTATGGTTGACATTGTCAACATTTGGTTTTGTGCCTCCTTGATGTACATGGAGCATGGCTTGGATACTAACATTCAGATAATAACATTAGGAACATTGCTAAAAATAAAAATAAAAATGATAAGAAGAAGTAGAATAAATATCTGTATTTTTTCCATTGAATCCTGTGATCACCAAAGAGCGATTACATAATTATTTCAGGAATATTTGAAAGTCTTAAGAGGAAGTTTTATTACATATATTAATTTATCATTTATGATAATGTTTTTTTTCTGTGACCAATAGAGAAAACACAGGTGATTTTACATGGAATTATCGGCTCCACACTTGTAATGAATTATACATGATAAAAAACATTTAAAGAAAAATTCTGACGTCAATTGCCAAACACGGATTTATTGCATTGTTGCAGTCGCACCATGTTACCATGAGAGGGCACTGTACATTTATGCTCATAATAGGGTCAACTACACCAAGACATCCGGTAAAAAAAAAAAAAGAAAAATCTTTCAAAATAAAACACTGAAGTTTAAAGTAACAGAAATTGAAATATTAAATTGTAAAAGTACCTGTAATTTGTAGTATAGTAAATATTCATAGCTACTTTTCCACTGATCTTCCTGTGAGATACAGTTGTTGAAAAACCATACACTGTACATAAAAATAAAAAACACACTTTCCTGCTTGGAGTCAGATGGAGATATCAATTTTTATTTTTTAAAACTACAAGTCCCAGTGTCATATTAAATGTACGTCAGCGGAAGTTAGACATTTTGGTATAAAACCATTTCCGCGTCCATTGACGGTCCTTTCCTGTCTACGGCCTTTTGGAAGATGGCGGTGCAAATCTCCAAGAAGAGGAAGGTTAGCACTGTTTTATCTGCGTTTTACTCACAGAGACAGTGACTTTCTCTAGAAATGGGGTCATGTCGGTTAGAATACAAGCGTTTCGTGTTGGCTCCGGAGTTAGTCGAGCTTGTGCACCTCTCCTCCGGAGAGGATTAATCCAGATGCTGCCGGCGCGAAGACCTCCTCATTTGGCTCGCTAACATGGCTCTGTCCACAGCGGCCAGGGCATGAGTTGTAACCCCGGGACCCACAGGCATGAGGCCCGGTTAAGACTCTTAGGCGAGTTGTGTATAAGGCAGAATTACCAGACTTTAAACTTTGAAAATATCACTGCTTGTCTCTTTAAGTGGCTTCACCTTTCCTAATGTGGGTTAGCTGGCGAGCTAGCTTCACAGTCTAAATGAACGGAGACTGAGAAAACTCTACGTAACCCAAATAAACCGGCAGATATTAGGGCGTTCATTTAATAAACAATCATCAGTGGTGTTTGAATAAAACATGTAAAAGCTGCAAAGGACAATGTAGTGTATTTTAAATGGTTATAAGCTGACAGCGGAGTCAATTTTGGGTTTATTGGCGTTCAAAGCACTTTAATTAGACCTTACATGCAGTTCCTGTGTTTTTGGTAAACTAAATTTACTAAACATCCTTGGAACTGGGTACTTCGATCAGTGGTGTTGCATGTGTAGGTTAATAAAAAAGTTTGAGTGCACTAACACTTATTTTAATGTGTATTTGTATGTGCCTTTACAGAATATCGAAGAAAAATACTTTACTCCTGTCATTTTGACTTGTATTTAGTGTCTGTGAAGCATCTCTAGAGTTTATCATTACAGTCTACTACAGTTTAAGAACCTGGGCTGTGCTCCAAGCTTTAACATTACAGCTTTCTACAACTCATTCACAATTTCCCTTGAGTCCCATGGGTTTCTTCTAGGTGCCAGTCAGTTGTTTCATTCTGAATCTGACCCTGTTCTCTATCCTCAGTTCGTCTCAGACGGTATCTTCAAGGCCGAGCTGAACGAGTTCCTGACTCGCGAGCTTGCCGAGGATGGCTACTCCGGTGTGGAGGTGCGTGTGACTCCAACCAGGACTGAGATCATCATCCTGGCTACAAGGTCAGTGTCCACACTTTATTAAAGTTTTTATATACAAGTTGTTTGCACTAGCAGAGATGATGCAAGCTGCATGTACTAATGATTTCATGTTCTAATGATGGAAAATTCAGTAACATAAGTTCTAACTTGTGTTGCATTTTTGTCAGGCATTTACTTTAGCAGATGACAAGAGCACATCTGTAAAGATGTTAATATTTTAGGATTATTGTATATATGAGGGTCTGGCCTGTAGGTAGCTTTCACGTCAACATCCTAGTTGCAGTTATGATTGGGAAGCTGATTTCCATCTGAAAGCTCTAATAGCTCCAACTTTGCAGTAACTAATAAGAGTACCTGAAAACAAAACAAATAGGAAAACCTCACTTCAGTCAGAGGCTGTAATTGAATTTAGAATAATCCAAATTTAATGAATGTGGCTCTTAATACCTCTGCACAGTATTTAGGCCTCCCTCAACCCCCCCCCTGATGTGAATGTGACATTAGGACAAAACTGAACCATGAGTATGACAGAACTATGCATGGGATGCTGTTGACAGCTAGAATACGGTATAACCCTAAATGTCTTAAATTGTCTTTAGGACCCAGAATGTTCTGGGAGAGAAGGGTCGTCGGATCAGAGAGCTGACCGCTGTGGTTCAGAAGAGGTTTGGTTTCCCCGAGGGCAGCGTGGAGGTAAGAGCCAGGATGAATATATTCAAGAAGAGAAAAGAATTACAGTATTGTGGCAACAGCAGGATTTAATAGTATATTAAGTACTTACTATACTAAAACTTTCAGGGTTTTTTTGGGGTTTTTTTTTTGGTTTTTTAGCTTAGCCATTCAACATTTGACCAATGTTAATAGAGGTAACACCATGCCTAACACTTGACTACAATTAACAGTCTATTACTGTACTGAAATATTGAAAACGACTTATGTTAAGATGAATGCAGGTGCAAAGGCTCCTGAATCTTGATTGTCCTCCCTTCAGTGATGATACGATGACGAGACAGAACAGGACTCAGTCTGTGTCTGCTGGTTACTGGTTCAGGTCTACGTTCTGTGGTTCTGCTCCAGTTCCTCAGATCAGGGAGTCTTTCCAAGTGAAGACACAGAGGCATTTGTCTGAGAAGGGTAAAAGCATCAGGAGTGTACTGCACTGCATTTCCTAAAACAGAGTCAACATTCCTGACAGTAGTAGTGATAGTTCCTGTCAACTGCATATTCTTTCTCAGAGCAGGATATATGTGAACTCAAGGAAAAAGTAAATGTTTCTGCAATAGTGGCTCCCTAACTTACTAATGAGTTTAGGATTCATTTCATAGTTCAGCATTGGCAGCATTCATCATGTTTGACTGAACTGTCTCCCCTCTCTTAGCTGTATGCTGAGAAAGTTGCCACTCGTGGTCTGTGTGCCATCGCTCAGGCAGAGTCTCTGCGCTACAAGCTGCTGGGAGGCCTGGCTGTTCGTAGGTAAGCAGTGTTATAAAAGAACAAGGCATAGGTTTATAGTTTTAAAACACACACACACACACACACACACACACACACACACACACACACAGAGTAGTAGTAGCTACACCGTAGCTGACTTTCGCTAAAAATGCAAATCCATGACTGGGCTTAGGGCAGATATGGAGACAGCAAGGACTGATTGGTCCACTTCCCTGGCTGTGTTTTCATCTACAGCTTTCTGATGAGAGTATGTATGTATATCAAAAGCAAGTATGACTTGTGATTTAATGATCTGGTCAGATGATCAGAAATTCACAGACGCTGGCCTCTGTCTCAAGGAGCCTAGTTTTTACTCTGGGGTTGATGTTTGTCCAGTGTCGTGAATTTTAGTCCCTTCAGTGATGAGACGATGACGAGTCGGAACAGAACTCAGTCTGGTTCTGGTGGTTGACTGGTTCAGGTTCACGTTCTGTGGTTCTGGTCCAGTTCCTCAGAGCAGGGAGTTCTTTTGGTTGAAGACATCGAGGCATTTGTCTGAGAAGGGTTGAACAGTACAAACGCATAGTTTTAGCTGCAAGGTGGTTCTGCTTGCAATAAGTAAAGCACTTCATTAAGCTAAATTTAATAAACCTAAATTTTAAAAAATTAGAACTTGCTTTCATAGTATTCAGTTTATGTTTTGTAATGACATAATTATGCATGTATACATACTTGGAATCCACCGCAACACTGCTGTTAATTCCATATATTAAGTTTAAACCCAGCTTGAACTTTGATCTTCCATCAGTGCAATAAATCTTCTCAACACACACTTGTCCATTTTTCTCTGATAGAACCGGTAAACGTTCACTTTAGTTCTTAGTGAAATGCTGTATGTTGACCCTGTTCTTACCCCTCCACTCTTTCAGGGCATGCTACGGTGTTCTGAGGTTCATCATGGAGAGCGGTGCCAAGGGCTGCGAGGTTGTTGTGTCTGGCAAGCTGAGGGGTCAGAGGGCTAAGTCCATGAAGTTTGTGGACGGCCTGATGATCCACAGCGGAGACCCCGTCAACTATTACGTCGACACAGCTGTCCGTCACGTCCTGCTAAGGCAGGGTGAGTATACCTGGACCAGGGACACAGCAGCAGCAAGAAATAACACCTGTTTACTTTGGTGTTGGACATTTGGAGTTACGGGGATGATGTTTTATTGTGGCTGTATTTCAAAGCCTTGCTTTTCTTGGTGTTAATACATGTCATTGGACGTGCTTGTTGGTCATCCTCAGGTGTGCTGGGCATCAAGGTGAAGATCATGCTGCCCTGGGACCCCAGCGGTAAGATTGGACCCAAGAAGCCCCTGCCCGACCACGTCAGCATTGTGGAGCCCAAGGAGGAGACCCTGCCCACCACACCCATGTCTGAGCAGAAGGGGGCCAAGCCAGAGGTGCCCGTCATGCCCCAGGGAGCACCTGTCCCCACAGCATAAAAGGGTAAGAGGCAGCAGGGTCCCATCACCAGCAGGCTGGCTTTATGTGAAGAGGCAGTTACCCAGGGACTTTGTCATTTAATTTGTTGTTAACACTGAAGCAGTGTTTTGGTACTGAAATCGAATCCTAATAATTGTTCAGTTAGGATAACAACATTATTTGTTGTCATGGTAACATATTGGCTTAATATGAGATGATGTTTGTGATCTTAAAATGCTCCTAAAACAAATTGAAGCACCAGAGCTGCTTCTGAACAGTTCATTGGCTGAAGCTGAACTGTTTTTGACGATGGTAGTGAACTGGATATCAATTTACTAAATACTGTAGGCCAGGATAGTGACGTAGGCAGGGCTGGTTCGGTTAAAAACAAATTGTGTATCTGTTCACATAATTCATGGATACCCGTACTGTATTAGTGCAAAAGCAGGTCTTAAATAGTTTTAGTCCCTTCGGTGATGAGACGATGACGAGTCGGAACAGAACTCAGTCTGGTTCTGGTGGTTACTGGCTCAGATCCATGTTCTGTGGTTCTGGTCCAGTTCCTCAGAGCAGGGAGTTCTTTTGGTTGAAGACATCGAGGCATTTGTCTGAGAAGGGTTGAACAGTACAAACACATTGTTTTAGCTGCTTAAAGAAACTCTCAGGAAAAGTGAATGAAGAGAGTCAGTGTGTGAAGATCTGTCAATAACATGCAAATGCTCTAATCACAACAAAGTGTTTATGCTAGCAATAAGTAAAGTGCTGTAGATCAAGATAAATTTACCCTTAAAATTAAAACCTGTTTTCACAGGATTTACATGAGTTTTGTTCTTCAAATCTAGTATAATTGCTGAGGAACAACACCTTGGCCGTCAAATCAGTTCTAGCCAGAAATTAAGCAGAAAATGAACCTGATATCACGACATGTTAATCAGTCACACCTCAACTTTGGCTAAAACAAAGGAAAGAAAGAAAACAAAGGTTTTATCCAAGTGTTTGAAGCTTGTTTTTAATTCTGATTTTGTTTTTTTTTACAGGTTTTCAACTGTTCCACCACATGGAAGCAAGACCCTGTGTTTTTTGTGTACAAAAACAATAAAATCTGGAAAATACACTTCAACATGTTGTGGTCAATTGTCACACATTGTGTCGAGTCTTGAAAACCCAGGAAAAGTTAACAAACTAGTCTGATAGTCCACTAAATGTGAAGCAAATTTTTCAGTACTGTGACAGAGCACTAATGTTACAGTCCCCTCAAAGCTCAAAGGTGGTTTTCTACAGGACAATTAAAGTTGTCTCATACCTGAACAACACTGGTCACTGCAGTTTTTACCAAAAAAATAGAATAGAAATACCGTATAAAGATGCTACATAAAAACTCAGCCAATGAGATGTTTTACTGTACTTTGTCTCTTGGCTTCATGTAGCTTTTTACTGTTGAGCCCAATGAGGGAGAATATTCTTCCTACTGTAGAGTTCATCAGCTTTTTTTGTGGACTTTTTTTGGGGTAAGAACTGTTTCTCAATCATGGTATTCATTCATCAAAAGACTTGTTGATAAAGAGATGCATTGATCTATAAAGACTTTCAATATGCAAGGCATCATCAATTTGAGCATTTGTTTCATCTCTGCATCATTATTGTATGACTTTCCTGTGTAAGTCATACATATTATTTATGTTTATCAAACTCTAGCATCTTTTAAAACCACAGTTAGAAACTTATATAAATTACACATGTATGAAAGTTCTTTGTGAGTAAAAGACAATAAAGAAGGTACCTCATCATAAAAATATTCACAAAGTTGCAAAGTCAAAATTTAGACTTGGGCTCATCTCAATTGTAATGAATGTGAGCTTAAATATCAGTGGTTCTCCAAAAATAAAAGTCTTCATTTGTGTGAACGGGAATGTAGCCATGGATGGAGTTGCACAATGGGCTGCACCAGCTGGTTTGTATTTGTTCACATTTTGGAAAATTAAGTTCATGTCATTTTTGTTCTTTACCAGTGGATGTATTCACAACTATCAGTGAATGAATTTGATATTGAAGAAATCTTGAAACCCTCCTGATTTACAAGCTTTTACAATTAAAAGAAGTGATCAAAACATCAAGATAAAATCAAACGCACAGGGTGCAACATGAAACCATGGGTGCTGTGAGTAAATAAAGAATGACACTGATCATTCTTTATTTACTCACAGCACCCATGGTTTCATGTACAGGTGTGTTTCAGGTGGGTTTGTGTAGCCTTCACGTTGTCTGGTACAATTGTTCATTTAAACCAGCATGTGATTCTGAAAGTGGTCAAAGATTTTTTTTTTTTTACAACTGAGTGACTCATCTTCTCAGCACTAAAGCATCAGGTCCGGGTTAGGCCACGCCCCCTGGCCTCTGCCTGTTGAGCAGTGTAAAAAGCGCCGAGCTCCCACCTGGCCAAGCTGAAGTCAAGATGAGTCTGCCGGACTACAAATCAGCCGACAAACAGTCTGCACCCGCAGTCCCGGTAAGACAAACATCGTTTTAACGTCGTATTTTTCACATGGAGCAGTGAGAGCTAATAACTAACCTTGTACCTGTACAGTGACTGAACAGGTGGACAGGTGGCTAACCAGCACCGAGGACAAGAATCTTTAACATGTTCCTGTAGAACCAGTTATACACTGCAGATATTTCCACAGTCTTTCCTATTTTGGCAACTTAAAGATCTTAGTTTGTTTTAGGAGTTAGAAATCCAACCCGAGTGAATCTGATGAGACAGAAGTAAGGAGTTGTCCCTTGAACTAGACACTGGGGTGGACATAAATGAAGTATGTTTACTTGAGTACTGTACTCAAGTATATTTATTTGAGTATCTGTACTTGAGTATTATTTCTTCTGGAAACTTCTGACCTTTACTCCTGCACCCTTACTTACTGCACTTCAAGACAAATATGACTCTTACTTTGAAGCAGCTTTTAGTCAGTGAATGAATTTTATTTTATTTTGAAAATGTGATAGACCCCAAAGAGGCAGAAGATTCTTCACCAGAGACCATGGTCTGATCTGAAGTCCATGTTAGAAGTTTTACAAATAGAGATTCCTTTAGTTTGACATGTTTGCTGTGTTTACCAAACTCCACCACTTTCTACAAAAAATAGTCGTCCAACTTGTGAAAACATGCTGTTGATGTAACGTTTGTTGATTTCCAGATAAACTTTTAAACAGGCAGCTTGTAGTAGATGCCATTTTCATGCTGTGGTTGGTCAAACAACTCATGGCCATTTCTATAGGCTTTGTAGCATATTCAAGCTTTTTTTTCTACAGGTGAAGAATGTATGTAAAATCAAGTACTCCAGTACTTTAACTCAAGTAAACATTTGACTGAACAGCTGTCACTTGTATTGGAGTCATATTTGACCAGGAGGGTTTAGTTTAGTCTTTATTGTATTTCACAAACTTATTGTATTTTTCTTTATGTAAAAAATCACAGCTGTAGTGGTGCAGTTTAGCAAAAAATTGTGTATTTTGTAATTAAATTAAATCTGGTACACTTCTAGCCAAAGGCATTCCATTGAGCCATTCTAAATTTAATCAGAATGGCTGATATATTTATTATAATATAATCAATATATTGCCCAGCCATTTTTTAAAATGGCTGCCAGTGACAGCTGTTTTAAAATAGTTTTTCCCTTCAGCGTTAGATGATATTGAAAATTCAAGATGGCCATGACTAGTATGAAAATTGTAATTACAATAAAGTTGTGAAAACTACTCTGATCTGGATGATCTCAGTGTCAGATCACACATTCTTTTATTAGGGCTACACAATTAATCGAAATATAATTGAAATCACAATATGGCCAAGTGCAGTATCCAAATCACAGGAGCTTAAATTTCTTTGATAAAGGTAAAATGTGTCACATTGTTGTGCATTGTTAGCACCATTAAGCGTTGTGGTGCTACAGAGACGCCCCGGCCTACAATCATATTCTCCAGATGTGAAAGGAACATGTTTATTCGCTACAAGACTAACAAATATCACATCATCATCATTTTTAATTTTCTTTCAGTGAAAATGAAATGCAAAAACAACCATTTCAACTGAAATCACAAATGCAATATCTGCCAAAATAATGGCAATATGATTTTTCTTTTTTCCACGTCGTGCAGCTCCAGTTTCAATGATGCAGAATTTGATTGAGGAACTTTGACAACTTCCCAAACAAGGTCTATGGTGGGAAAGTCTATTCAGCACTCCACACTGAGGGCTGTGCAGTCCAACGCAGCTTCTTTGCTAATACACTGCCTAATACAACCATTACATTTGCTGGAGACAGGTTCATAGCTGGACTGGCCTGCATCTGGTTTACATGTCCAGAAGGGTTCATAATACCCCACACGTCTTCCCTGGTACACTGCTCTTTTAACATGCTCGTCTAAGGGCCTTTGCTGGAGGGATTGAGAGGATGTTGTGCCACACAAATAACTTTCCTCTTGTCTTCTGTGCATGTGCTAGTTCACTCACAGGATAATAAACCTCTCGATCTTGACCATGACCTCCTGTAGTCATCTGGAGCACAAGAGAATTTCAACAGGGCATATGTGAGCTCTGAGAGAAGAGCCCAAACGGTCTTTCTCCTGTGGCTGACAAAGCTTGATACAGCTACAGCTGCAATTTCATGGGCTTTGCTAGGTGTCGAATACTGTGATAAATAAGCTTCTGACTCATGAATGATTTAATGGTGTGAACCTGCCTCTAACTGGGTGTTCCAGGAGTGACACACTTCTGTGATTTTCTGACAAGCAGAGGTATGTCGTCTTATCAACCTAAGCAAATTAATGTGCGGGTGGCTCATGCTGCCATTGCATTAGTCAGTGCAGTGTGTGTGTGTGTGTGTGTGTGTGTGTGTGTGTGTGTGTGTGTAGTTTTCTCACTCACTCTAAGCATCTGAACTAAATTCAAACTCTTCATTTCAGAACGATATAAAACAGACATATAAGCATGTTTGAAACTGTAGCCTTTTGATATTTCCACTAATTTCTCCTTTCTGTCAGTCACATTTCGTCACAATTCGTGACGAAATGACGAATTTATTTCATGTGCAACTACAAGTGAAATTTGTATGGTCAGGTCTGGTCATTTCTTCTGCAGGAATGTTAAATCTATTTGTTGTTAAAACTATGGAACAACATTTGAACAGTCTCCAGAGCAGCAGAGCTCAAGCTCCTTCCAGGCAGGAAGCGACAGGGAGAAAACACTTTCCTAAACGGAATGAATCTTCTTTTCTCTCAGCACTCTCCTGTTGTGCAGTTAAATGTTGGCGGACACCTGTTCAGCACCGCTCTGAGCACCCTGAGGAAACACCCCGACTCCCAGCTGGCTGAGCTGTTCGGCGGACAGCCCAAACTGCGCACTGACGCACAGGGACGCTACTTCATCGACCGCGACGGTTCACACTTTGGAGCTGTCCTCCAGTTCCTGAGGTCAGACCAGCTGCCCGCAGAGAACATCCAGCAGGTTTGAGTCCCGAAATCTCTTTCTTTAATAACAGTGTTATCACAATGTACCGTTTGAAGCAATGTGTGTGTGTGTTTCTGCAGGTTTACAGGGAGGCAGTGCACTTCAACATCAAACCACTCATCAAACGTTTGGAGGAAACTCCTCAGCTGTTCGGGGAGCTGGTGGGAAGACAGCAGTTCCTCTCCAGAGTCCCCCACTACAAAGAAAACATCGAGGTCAGCCACATCCACCGATGTAGTGACTAGTACTCGCCATAAATCACATTTTCATCGCCATCGCGACCTCAACATGCGCGATAAACACGTCACAAAAGACTGAGAGAAATGTGACGAATTAGAAAAAGAAATCTTTTCATTATGCCTCCGTGCCGGCGGCAGCCAGAGCCAGAAACATGTATTGTTTTCGATGTCTCAGTAACGTCTTGATGGAACTTCTTCACTTGAACTCAAGGATGAACTGAGTAGAATTTGGTGGTCAAAGGTCAAAGTCATGGTGACCTAACAAAATGCGGTTTTGGCCTCGTGAACGTGATACCTCCTATATCTCCGTAACACCTTTTAGGGGATTTCTTCAAATTTAGTGCAAACTTTCACCTGGACTCGAGGACGAACTGGGCGAGCTGCAAAATACCAAACTGACAGAAAAAACATTAGCATCAAAGACAAACTGTTACCATGGTGGAGCCTCTCAGTCTTTTGCGATGTGTTTATTGCAAAACTTTTGTGTTTTTCATTGGTAAATAACAGTGATTGAGCAACTGAAAGAAAACTTTGATATGCAAAAAGTTCCTGAACCAGTTCACGTGAAATCAGACTCCAGCTGTCTCTCGACTCAGCTGTTGATTCAACTCTGCACTCTGTCTATAGATAGATAGATAGATAGATAGATAGATAGATAGATAGGATGGATGACTTTCTTAATCCCCAGAGGGAGATTAAATTGTCATAGCAGCTAAATTAAAATAGAGTAACATACAAAGACGGGGGGGGGGGGGGGGGTGATGTTTCCTGCGTCTATCTGTAAATGACCGCAGTAATCGCACTATTCCTCTAGGTCCTGATTCGTATCGCCAGAGCCGAGGCCATCGCCGCCCGCCACTCCACCATCATGATCTGCGTACTGCGGACAGAGGAGGATTTGGGTTTCTATGACAACGCCGTCAACAGCTTGGAGGCAGATAAGGAGTCGGTGGTGACGTTCGGGCCCTGGAAGGCCGTCCCCTCTGTTCAAGACCTGCTGGACTGCGTAAAGACGGACATCGAGAGTAAGGGCTACAAGGTGAACATCCAGCCTCACGTCATTGAGAAGAGCTTCCTGTCCAGGAGCTACAACTTCTTCTACAAACTGGTGTTCACCTGGTGGTGATGAGAAGGCTGCTCTTCTGTTTTTATTCAGAGCACAAGCGGAAGATTTGCAAACTGTTTCTGAAAATAACGGGCCGCATCAAGATCAGGCTGCTACAGTTTTTCCAAAATATTTTGAAGTGATGCTGCGTATTTATCCACCTATGGAAAAAGGGGGTCTTGATTTTGAACACTAACCATTTTAGACACAAGGGGGCAGTACAGCATCTGTATATAATGAATTTCTTAAAACAAACACACGTGTCTTACAATTAATTTTAGGTGCTTATAGATATAAGTGTTGTTTCATAGACTGTAATGTCAGTGAAATCATGTTTTACCGTTGCTAAACTTAAATAAATAATAAACTACACAGTTATATCATTTTTTCACTCACAAGGTTTAGAAGCCGGTTGTTTAATCAGAATAAATGCAATAACCAATAGACTTTAACACAAGTAACAAATTCCACATGTTTGAAACGGAGCTGGAAGATGTTGATACGAATAATTTCCTGCCCCTCTCTAATGATCAGTTCATAAACCTGATTTAATATAATCTGAAATGATTTATCTGGTGATCAAAAACAGCAGATACAGTAATAGCAGCGTCCACCACAAGTGTCACAGTCATGAGAAAAAGCAACGCCCCCTCCTCATCCTTGTTCCTCTTAAAAACGATAGTTTGTACCTGTTTTTGAACTGATTTATATTCATGCCTTCCCTCCAGTTCTTCATCTCATTCGTTCCACAGATTCATCCCAAAATCTGACACACACATATTTTTTACGTATGTACAGTGTTTTTTAAAATTAGATTTACCTCTTACATTGTTCCCCCTCTCTCTGTCCAACAACAGTTTTTGTTGCCAGGAAGTACATTAGTTCTTTTTTTGTATAATATTTGTCACCAAGTCAATGAACCTGTGATTTTAAAAACAGTTTCTCATGACATCCAACCTTGTTTACACAAATCAACAGCACTGAGTACTTCAGGTAATATCATCCATCTTTAAACCGTCATCATACAGTTATTCACATATTCAAGCTTCAACTTGCAATTACGTTTCATATGAAATAATTCACAGTTCTATAGTTTATAACCAGACTACCCTTATAAAGGATTTATAAATGGATTACAATGAGATTATTCAGTTAACGCTTTATAAATCATAAATTTATAAACAAGTTAACAACAATTATAAACGAGTTATAACACAGTTTTCATACATTTAACAGGCTCACTATTTGGCAAGATCAAGTTAATGCTTACTAGTCATTAAACTTACTAATGACTTACTATTATTTATAACTTGTAAAAGGAGCCTTATTGTAACTCATTAGCAAATGATGGGTTTTACACTTTACAATAAGACTCTCTTTTACCAGTTATAAATAATATTAGGCTAACTCATCAATAAATGGTGATGTGTTTCAAACTTCACAACATGACACCCTTTTACCAGTTACAAATGTTTGTAAAAATGAGATGAAGAAACATGAAGCGGATGGAGGGAGAGTCACAGAGTAAAGGAAGGTTACCACCTGTGTCCTAAAGAAGAGACCGGCCAGCAAAAAGCATCTCCATGTTAACCTCCACTGTGCACAACAGTCTGATCGCACCTGTGATGAAATTATCGAATGTGTTATAACAGCATATAAATGATTTATAAAGTGTTAACAAGCTAATAAATAAAGTAATTATGAACCATTCATGAATCCTTTATAAGGTTAGTCTTAGTGTAAAGTGGTACCATATGTTTTATACCAAGGGGAATTCAGTCACCGAGCAAAATACTGCATCATACACACAATGTTGGGAAATCCACGCCCCCGATTATGAGAAACATAAAGGCCAAAGAACCACAACGCTGAACAAGTGTGTCAGCAGAAAGCAGCTCAGTGTTCACCATGGAGGAGGGGAGGTTATCTGACAGCTGCCCTACCTTCACTCCAGACCACTTCCTGTGTGATCAGAGTGTCAAAATCAACAACAATAAACAGTGGTTCCCCTTCAGGTCAGTCACATCCATCAACTGCCATGAAGCGTTTTGCCAGGGTGTCCTCGAGCAAGGCAGCGAGTGTTTGGATGACAGCAGAGTCTCAGTGTGTGATCATACATGTAGAAATATGCTGACATAATCTAGATTTAAATTTCTTCTGAATTTCAGCCCTTGATTTAATGAGAGTATTTAAATACGACACCGAAAGTGTTCACTGAAAACCAGACTGACTTCCAACTTTGCACGGCTGTGATTGATCAACTTGATGTGCAAGAAACATTAGAGCCTTTTAAATAAAATTACCATTCAATTCATGAACATTAATGAATGATTAGGTACAAACACAATTTCACTGCAGACTTTATTCAGGCTAATATTCGTTATGTATGCAATCATTTTTTGGAGACTTTGATGCTTCACCCTGAGGGTGTAATTAATAATAACGAGTTCTATGTTTATTCTTTTAGAAAAAAAATGCTCTTGTTTGGAAATTAGGAAGATTTGACAGATAATTTTTGATCTCCACCGAAAAAAATCAGGCTAATGTTTAAGTTTCCTTCCTTTGTTCATAGAAATGTCATAAGTGGACAGTATTTTCCCCCCAGTGTGTCACAATCACACTTCCTCTGAGAGCGAAGTTGCGTACTTGCATTTCACACCTTGGATCACATTAGAAGAAAAGCAGCACTGATCAGAGACAAATAAACATGTTTTCAACTTTTATGCAGACTGACACTTTTTGCTTCCAGAAAAATGCCAAAAAAAAATGCCTGTCATATCAATATAGAGCAACATTTGTCCTGGAAAATGAAAGGGAAAGAATGAGGCAGACTGCTGCTGAAGAAATATTACATTTTTTAAGGGGGAAAATAATAATAAACGTGTAAATTAAAGATGCAATGTTTCTAAAGAATCTATTTTCTGATGTGTAAAGGTGTCATAACATGAAGTTTACCAATCAAATTACCAATCAGCTGTGCTGAGTGATAACTTTTTCTAGGGCTTTCAACCATCTCATGATCTTCATCTGACATCATCATGAGATATGGTTAAAGTACGTAGTAAGTGGGCTTAATGTTTCCAAAGACAGTAACGAGTCTGCGCGCTCAGAAAAGCGACAGTGATGTATTGATGATTCAATAAATGTGATATTTAGATGAACAGATTTCGAATCAGTCGGCACGTGTGCATCCTCTGATAAGCCACACACACACTGAATGCTGTATTCTAGCAGGACACGCTACTTCTCAATATGAAATGCAGAATTTTTAATCAATGATTTGTGATATCTGTTTCCCTCGTGCCAGTGCAGATGAAGGCTGATGTGTGTGTGCTGTTGGGTGTAGGACAGGAAGTGAGTCGTCTAGAAGGAGCAGTGGCAGAGAGAGAGCGAGAGACAAACTGAGCCGCTGTAGAGGCGACAACACAAACATGACTGGCACAAAAGACCTGACCCTGCTGCTCACCAGTCTGCTTCTGACAGGTAGGGTTTATTGGATGTTGAGTATCAAAAGTACTGGTTACTGCTGCTATAGTTTGAACTACTTTATATACAGTTAGGAAGTTTTGTCCAGCGGTTTTCCAACATAAGGGATGGGTCAGCTCCAGAGGCCGAGGGTCACCAGTTAGATCATTAGATGATGAATAGGAGAAAGCGCTGCTACATTAATCGGTGTTGATGTTTTGGAAGTCTGTCTAATCTTTGCAGGGTCACAAGCCAAAAGTGTTGAAACCACTGGTTTAATCTCGAGCAATACAAAGTTTTTCATAAGCTGATCATATGTTGTTTTTTTTCAATTTAAAAACATGATTTTAAGTAGCAGTCAAATAAATGGTGAAATCAGCAGGAAATGGAGATAATAAAGTACAAACTGTTCTTCACAACAGTATTTGAGTTCATGTTGTTGCTTCTTACTTTCCACCACTGGATTTGGTTTGGTTTCAATTCCTGCTCCTGATATTTGGCCTCAGTCAAAGTCTCACTTGAAGGATTTCTACATTTTCTATTATTTCTATAAAACAAACAATCTGTATTTATGAAAACGTCCAACTGCTTTAGGCGGATGATTGTAGCCAAAAGCTTCAGGGCAGGTATGTGCTCCTGGTTTTAACCTACATCTCCTTTACTGTCATTTGAATAACGGATAGCTTTACCTCTTCAGGCCTATAAAAACAAAATTAGAATAGTACTCAGTAGAATGCATACCTGAATAAGACTGACTGAATGCCTTTTTATACTTATACCACTTTATAGTGTTTATCTGCTGCTACTGTATTTTAACTGCTGTTACCTTGTGCATTAATTCAATGTCCACCACTTGAGCACCTTATTACAATTGTACAATCTCCATTATGTCTATCTATGTTTGTGTTTGTATATTTATATGTATAGATTTTTTGAATATGACTGCACATAAAGCTAGGAGAAACGCAATTTTGTTCTGCTGTGCACTTCTGTTGTACAATAAAGTTCACTTTGACTCCCGCCAAGGCCAAACACTGGCGGAGCAGCTCACAATGTGAGGAAAGTTGTATAAAAAATGAATCCTGTATCTGCCCCTTTAGCCAGATGTACACTATAATGTGATGGGTTCTTCACTGAGCCATGTCCCATCCCTGCTGCAAGTCTGGTGCAAATCGGTTCAGTAGGCCTACTTCTTGCATAACCTGCTGACAAACAAACAAACAAACAAACAAACCAACAGACATCTCCTCTCTTTCAACATTTTATTATTCTGTCTTTACCATTTAATCTTAATTTTTATTAGATTTTTAATACCCTACCTTTTATTTCTGGTTTTATTCACTTTAATACATGTCCTCTTTTATCTTTATCACTCCATCGTTATCTTTGCTTTCCAGTCTTCAGTGTTTCCTCAGCGCAAATGTACCAGATTCATGATAGTGTTTCCTTTGTTCCTGTTATCATTGTCTTATTTTATTGTTTTTATTTATTACTTGGTCATCGATTGTTCCGTGTGTGTGTGTGTGTGTGTGTGTGTGTGTGTATATATATATATATATTATATATATATATATATATATATATGCTATAGAAATGTGACTTGACTGTGCGGCTGACTGACTCTTGTGTTTCCAGGTGCGTGGTGTAAAAAAGAAGCGCTGTTTGTGTACAGGAGACTTGGAGGTAGCGCCCTCCTCCCATGCACCAACCTGGTCTCCTCAGACTGCTCCGTCATCACCTGGACCTTCTACAAGGGGGGGCAGGTGCGGTACACCCATGAGGTCAGCGGGGGCCAGGTGAGGGCAGACTCAGACAAATCCAGCCGCATGTCCGTCACATCCAACTGCTCTCTGCGCCTCCACGACCTCAGCGTCGACGACGCCGGCTCTTACGTCTGCCTGAAGGATGGAAACGCCATCGCTAACGTTTACCTTTCTGTCCTCACCATCACTGTTCTTTCCAAAATCAGTGACCTGCAGGCCGGAGGAAACCTCACCCTGAGCTGCAATCTGTTCACTTACTATGATGCTGGGAGCTGCAAGGCGTACTCCAGCGGGTTCAGCCTCAGCTGGGTGACGGAGGACGGTGCTGTGCTGCCCAAAGACAGCAGGTTGTCAGATCTCCGTCCTATGTCTGTCAATAGTCACTGTGCTACCTTTGTTACATTTATGAGGCAAATTGCTATTTCTATACCTCAGTGTTTACTAGTTATAGCAATTGATCTACTATGGAAGAAATAAAAGAATGTAAATGTAATGGAAGAAACAAAAAATTAACCTATATAGACATAAGAAGAAGAAGAAGAAAGAGAAATAATAATGCACCCACACATTTGTGAAATAGTTTCATTTAACGTGACAGGTGACATCATTTTGTCTCAGAACAATAATTCTAACAGGAACCATTAATCAACAATATCAGAATGACCTAAACGTAGACAGTTATTTCAAATAATGTTACAAAATGGAAAAAATCTACTTGTTTAAAAACGAATTAAAACATTTGCTCTGGAGGCTGATTTCCTCCAGGAAAGAAAACAAACAGAGGAAAAGTTAGGAATTATGAAAATAAATAAATAAAAAAATAAAAATTGATTGATAAATTTTTAAATAATACAATTTTTGTTTTAAAAGGGCAAAAATGTGGCTGCTTTTGTCATTCCTAACCATCCATACATTATAACTAAGCACAAACCTATATTTGATTGTCAGTTTTCTTAACATTAAAGGACAAGGTATGATGTTATTGATTTACTTGTCAACAAATCCCATGAAAAGATCAAAACCAACAATGTGTCCATCTGACTCTCAACTGTGTCTGTGGCTCTCAGCCCCACGTCCACTGGAACCTATCAAGACCTTTAATCACAAATATAAAGTTGAATTCTTTAAAAAGGCTCAGTCATTTCCTAAAGCACCTGGTCCCTGTAGTAATAATCCACGTTTGGTGCTGTAGTGAGTATTTGGGGAACCAGGATGATGTACTAAGTGTGGGATTGTCAAAATAAACTGCTGTGTGTGTTCATGGTGTGTTTCACTGATGTGTTTTTAACCGTGGAGCTCTACGCTTCAGTTCATTGTTGGTTTGGGTCTGCTCGTGAGGTTTGTTGACAATAAGATATAAAATATCACCCAACTAACAACTCAAAAACAGCAAAAATGTATAAAACATTAACAACTGATGAATGACAGCAACGATTTTCTGATGATCTCCCCTCCGTGCAGGTATGAGCTGATCGGCCGCACTCGTTGCAACATCACTCTGCTCACAATACTCCAGCAGGAAGACAACAACAGGAAGTGGAGGTGTCAGGTGAACACCACAGAAAACGGCAGGGCAGTGTTCCAGGACTTCACATCCGCCTTTTTGTTCCAAAATCCTTCCACAGCCCAGGATCTGAATCATTCCTCTACCATGGATTGTCCATTCCAGCTGCCCATCAGCCGCATCGTGGTCTGTGTGGCTCTACCAGTCATGGTGATCATAGTGGGAATCTTCACAAGGAGAGGAGACCGTAAGAGGGCCGAAGCATCTGCAGCTGACATCGAGCTCCAGAAAATCGGCTGACTGTTGATCACTGTATCTGTTCTTGTTGTTTTAAGATTATTATTTTCATATTTTCATTCATTTCATTAAAGACATATTACAACAACTTTGGCTGAAATAAACCATGAATGTAAATACCAAAAGAAACAAACTACTGCACATTCTCTTTTCTTAATGGCTGCAAGATTTTCGTTGCAGTATTTATCAGGCAACAAATACAGTTGGTCTATTAAAAGAGCTTAAAATGTACAGATATGATAGTTTGCAAATGTATATATTGTACACGTTATTTTATCGAGCACCTCTCACAGAAACTGGAAAATCAGAACAGAAAAAATAAAGAGGGGAAGTAGTCTGATTCAATAAAGGCAGATTGAATGTGTTCAGTTTATGCACATACAACAGGTACTGGGGTGCAACATGGCTTAATTGTGTAGATTTTCAGTTGTGATTCTCACATGGTTTTGTTGGCATTGAGCAACTTCCTCTCTTTCTTCTTTGTATAATTAATTAGAAATAAACATAAAAAATATATCAGTTCAATATGAGCCAAAGTCCTGACCAAAATCTTAAGCAACTAATTTTTTCTTCATGTTACTTTCCCTCTGCATGGTTGAGCAAGAAAACACTGTCTATAGAAGCACAAAAATAGCAATTCATGCAACAACAAAAAAAGACTTTCACCTTATTGTAAACCTATCCTCTAAATCAAACTCTACACTCACTAAGATAAGATAAGATAAGATAAGATAAGATAAGATAAGATAAGATAAGATAAGATAAGATAAGATAAGATAAGGGAAATTACAGTGTCACAACAGCAAAGTGGACAGTACAAGAAAGAAAAACTGCTAATGGCAGTAACAAACACTTAGGACGATAAATAATAGATAATAACATACAGTATATGTACAATTCCAAATTACAGAAATTTACTAATTAGCAATACTACACCTAACATCTCTACCTCTATACCAAACGCAGGCCTACATCCCTGTATATAAATACCTGGCTTCATAATCACAATTTGTCGTCAGATGTCAATTTTAATAAAAAGACATTATTAGCGGGTAAACTACATCAGAATCATCAGAACGAGCACAATTTCCAAACGCGTTTTACTTAAGGTACCGTAGCTACGGGTGTCAAAGAGGGACAATTCCGTGTTGCTGCCGGGGAGGAAAGCTTAGCTAACCATCTTTCCCAGAACATGGCAGCACATCTGAAAAAGCGAGTTTATGAGGAATTTTCCAAAGTTGTACAGGTGAGCACATGAAGCCCTCTTACTGCTGCTAGCTGTAGACTCATAACCCGAGATGAACGACGTGCTTGAGAGCTAACTAACATGCTCACGCTAATGCTAAATGGCTAACGAACATAACAACAGCCAGCCGCTCACAGTCACAACGCAGCACTGATGACCTCTGTGATCTTTGAACAAAATAAAAGCAGTTGTTTGACAGCTGTAGATATAAGCAGGCCTGTTGACTGTTGTAAATTTGACTAAACTAACCTGAACGGCAGTGAGCTAACAGCCTCGGGAAGGAATATGTTAGTCAATATTCATGTTAGCTACCTTTACAGAGTGAGCGATTTCTTGTTACAAAGTCTGTATTGACAGGTGCACACCACACCTGTGAACCTGTTAAAGTGAATGGCTGGTTGTTGTTTTCTGACTCACTAACTTAAACATGAGATTTATTAGTTAACCTCTTCCTAGCCATTGCTGTCAATATCTGTCCTTAACTGATCTGCTCAGTGTTTACAGAAATATTTTCATTTTAAATTTTTTGATGTTTTTTTTATTATTATTATGAAATAAAAAATATTGTTTATTAAATTGTTATCTGATGTGACCTTTCCATGTTAATGAAGTCACTTCAAAACAAAAGATTGTATCATTTTGCCATATGTCTAAGTTTTGGATTATTACATCATAGTGAAACTTATTGTTAAAGATGCTAACATTTCCATTCTTTTGCATGCTGACAGATTCCCCATGAAGAAGCTCCGGCCAAGAAGTTACGTCTGTCCAAACCCAGTAAATCTGCAGCTCTGCACATTGACCTCTGTAAGGCCACAAACTCCACAGATGCCCTGCAGTACCTGCTGCAGTTCGCACGCAAGCCTGTGGAGGCAGAGAGTGTGGAGGGCGTGATCCGAATCCTGTTGGAGCACTACTACAAGGTAAAGAACAACTGAGAGCTTAAGAAATATAAAGATAATCTCTGCATAGTTGTAAAAAAAATAGCTCTGATGTGCTCATAAATAGTCTATAGTACCTGTAAACTGTGTTCCACATGAAAGAGATAAAACTATGCTCTGTAAAGGTTAGCACTATTTATAATGTCTTAAAGTTAACATGTGTTCAGTCTAAGCTGAGGTGAACAAACTAAACACATCTGATGTCGATGATGTTGTCTTCTCCCAGGAGACAGATAATTCGGTGAGGCTGAAGATTGCCTCTCTGCTGGGTCTGCTGTCCAAAACACAGGGATTCAGCCCCGACTGCATCGTTGACGACAGCATTAACACACTCAGCAATGAGAGTAAGATGCATTTACACTGTCTGAACCTTGTTTTTTTTTTACACACTTATTTACACATATTCACATTAAATTCTCTGTCATTCTGTTTTTTTTTCTTTACTTTGACAGTAAACCTATCCTCTAAATCAAACTCTACACTCACTAAGATAAGATAAGATAAGATAAGATAAGATAAGATAAGATAAGATAAGATAAGATAAGATAAGATAAGATAAGGGAAATTACAGTGTCACAACAGCAAAGTGGACAGTACAAGAAAGAAAAACTGCTAATGGCAGTAACAAACACTTAGGACGATAAATAATAGATAATAACATACAGTATATGTACAATTCCAAATTACAGAAATTTACTAATTAGCAATACTACACCTAACATCTCTACCTCTATACCAAACGCAGGCCTACATCCCTGTATATAAATACCTGGCTTCATAATCACAATTTGTCGTCAGATGTCAATTTTAATAAAAAGACATTATTAGCGGGTAAACTACATCAGAATCATCAGAACGAGCACAATTTCCAAACGCGTTTTACTTAAGGTACCGTAGCTACGGGTGTCAAAGAGGGACAATTCCGTGTTGCTGCCGGGGAGGAAAGCTTAGCTAACCATCTTTCCCAGAACATGGCAGCACATCTGAAAAAGCGAGTTTATGAGGAATTTTCCAAAGTTGTACAGGTGAGCACATGAAGCCCTCTTACTGCTGCTAGCTGTAGACTCATAACCCGAGATGAACGACGTGCTTGAGAGCTAACTAACATGCTCACGCTAATGCTAAATGGCTAACGAACATAACAACAGCCAGCCGCTCACAGTCACAACGCAGCACTGATGACCTCTGTGATCTTTGAACAAAATAAAAGCAGTTGTTTGACAGCTGTAGATATAAGCAGGCCTGTTGACTGTTGTTAATTTGACTAAACTAACCTGAACGGCAGTGAGCTAACAGCCTCGGGAAGGAATATGTTAGTCAATATTCATGTTAGCTACCTTTACAGAGTGAGCGATTTCTTGTTACAAATTCTGTATTGACAGGTGCACACCACACCTGTGAACCTGTTAAAGTGAATGGCTGGTTGTTGTTTTCTGACTCACTAACTTAAACATGAGATTTATTAGTTAACCTCTTCCTAGCCATTGCTGTCAATATCTGTCCTTAACTGATCTGCTCAGTGTTTACAGAAATATTTTCATTTTAAATTTTTTGATGTTTTTTTTATTATTATTATGAAATAAAAAATATTGTTTATTAAATTGTTATCTGATGTGACCTTTCCATGTTAATGAAGTCACTTCAAAACAAAAGATTGTATCATTTTGCCATATGTCTAAGTTTTGGATTATTACATCATAGTGAAACTTATTGTTAAAGATGCTAACATTTCCATTCTTTTGCATGCTGACAGATTCCCCATGAAGAAGCTCCGGCCAAGAAGTTACGTCTGTCCAAACCCAGTAAATCTGCAGCTCTGCACATTGACCTCTGTAAGGCCACAAACTCCACAGATGCCCTGCAGTACCTGCTGCAGTTCGCACGCAAGCCTGTGGAGGCAGAGAGTGTGGAGGGCGTGATCCGAATCCTGTTGGAGCACTACTACAAGGTAAAGAACAACTGAGAGCTTAAGAAATATAAAGATAATCTCTGCATAGTTGTAAAAAAAATAGCTCTGATGTGCTCATAAATAGTCTATAGTACCTGTAAACTGTGTTCCACATGAAAGAGATAAAACTATGCTCTGTAAAGGTTAGCACTATTTATAATGTCTTAAAGTTAACATGTGTTCAGTCTAAGCTGAGGTGAACAAACTAAACACATCTGATGTCGATGATGTTGTCTTCTCCCAGGAGACAGATAATTCGGTGAGGCTGAAGATTGCCTCTCTGCTGGGTCTGCTGTCCAAAACACAGGGATTCAGCCCCGACTGCATCGTTGACGACAGCATTAACACACTCAGCAATGAGAGTAAGATGCATTTACACTGTCTGAACCTTGTTTTTTTTTTACACACTTATTTACACATATTCACATTAAATTCTCTGTCATTCTGTTTTTTTTTCTTTACTTTGACAGTCAATAAACTATAATTACTCTTGTAGATTGTTTGTTAGTAACTGTAACTGAGAAAGAGATTTCTTACGGTCTTCATTGAGCAATGCCTACGCAGTGTTTGTGAAAACATATTAATGATTCATAAATTGCATCAATGTTGCTAAGCAGTATTACTGTTCTTGTGCACTGAGCAGTGTAACAAACATATCAGAAAGGGTTTTAAGTTTCAGTGGAAATCTGCAGATTCATCTTTAGCAAAGCACTAAAAACATTTAATCTAAAATTACATTTATTAAAAACATTTGATCTCCCCACTAAAAAAAACAAAAACTCTAATAGTTGCTCTGTTCTGCTTCTCTCTGTGTCTGCAGAGTCCCATCAGGTCCTTGCCCAGCTGATGGACACTCTGCTGGTTATTGGTACACAACTACCTGAGAGTCCCACAGTCCGACAAAGGCTCATAGAGGTGGCCTGCAAGGTGACAAACACACACACACACACACACACACACACACACACACACACACACACACACACACACACACACGTACAGTACTCACTAAGTGTTTGCTCAACACAGACTAAATGTGACTCTCTGCGCAGAGCAGTGAAACACGTTTGTATTTTTTCTCTTTCTTCCCCTCAGCACCTGTCTGATACATACTTCGGGGTGAGGAACAAGTGTCTGCAGCTCCTGGGATGTCTCGGCATTGTGGAGAGTCCTCTGAACAAAGACGAAGGACTGGGCACATCGATAGGTGTGGGCCATTTCTTAATTTAATTAGATGGCTGAATTCTGACTCTGACTTTCTTAATGTTTGGGTACAATGCGGGAATGCTTTCAAACTGAATCATATGTCCTCGGTGCCTTAAAATGTTTCAAATATAGAGAGGAGTGTATGTAAAAATTGTTTTTCTTTGATTTTTTTTCTTTTTGTGGCAGAATTGATCGTAAATAATATTAATAATTTGCGATTAAAGTTGAGTTTACTCAAAATTAACTCTCAAATCTTATGAAAACTCACATTTATGAGGTGTGATCGACGCTTTGAGTTGTTGTGTGATGTGTATTTTCCATGTTGCTTGGTGCACCAGGAGGAGTGAGGGACGTCCAGAGTATCATCAGTGACTACTTTGGTGACCAGGACCCCAGAGTCCGCACTGCAGCCATCAAAGCCATGGTAGGGCACCGCCAACACCTGCACTTACCAACAACTAACCAGCACCACACTCATGTATTTAGGGAACTCAAACAATGCAATTACAGTCATCAGTGTGTGTGTGGGAGCTATTCGGTGTTATTTAGTTTATTGTTTAGATTTCATTACTCTATTTTGATTTCATTATGATTATATTGCTGTTAGTATTCTGTTAGTTTATCATTTTTGTAGTTGGGTGTTTTGTTGTTATTTGTTTGTTTCATTTGGGCACGGTAGGGAGGCACCGTAGGTTATATAGGTAAGCGCACGGTAGGGACCAGCATGCACCTGGGTGGGCAAATGGTTTTTTACCGGAGCGGGAGAGGCACAGGAATTTTTCTTTGTTCTGTGTTTGCTTGTTATCCGATTAAATAAGTCACGTTTTTTGTTGAAAATTGAAAGTCGTTTGGACTTCATGCTTTCTCCCATCCGTGTACACCACAACCCACGGTGCAAAAGTGGCCTTTTGAGTTTTTTATGATTTAAAGTTTGATTAGAAACTTTTCGTTGCTCTTTGTGGACAAACGGCCACTACATCAAGTAAAAAACCTGCCCTTTGACTCAAAGGAATTACTTTTCACTACTGGACTTGTTGGATCGCTTGGATGTAGATGAATGGAATGAAGACATTGTCACCTTTTGGATTTGGCGGCGGCGCGCATTCTGCTTTAATCTGGCCCAGAAGACGCTCAACCTTCTCAAAGGAAAACTGGTATGTGATCTAACTGTTCAGAGCTGTAATGGAAAACGGCCAAACGAGTGGAGTTTGACAGTATCTCACAATACATGGAACTCTATGAATAGATGGTTGAATTGCAACACGTATACTTTTACGCACGGCCACGCGCCTTAACTCAGTCAAAAAAAGGCCGACTGCTGTGTGTGTTTGTTTGATGAAGAGGATCTGTTGGTCAATAATCATCGTGTGTTTTTGCAACTCGCTCTCTTGTGCGTTTTTTGGACTGTTATTGGTTTGCAAAAAAAGGAAAATAAATAAAAGAAACGGAAATGTCTGACGTCAATGCAGAGGATGCTGAAAAGCCAAAAAGAACTGTTAAAAAGTCTGGTAAAGGTCTGGAATATAGTGTGATAACACACCAGGAAAAAAGTGGTGCAAAATGCAAACAAGCCAAAAGGTGGATGGAAAAAATGAATGCGTTAATGGCATCAAAGGAAAATGTTGATTCAATAAAGAATGAGCTCTCTGTGCTCATAAAGTGTTACGAAGACGCACATGATATCCATAAGTCTTGAGTCTACCTTTGCCCAAGGATGAAGTTGAACGACAAAATAAATACTTCACGGACAAAATGACAGAGTATTGTGATTTCACTGAGAAGGTAAAAGACTGGCTTTCTGACGCGAGTCATCCATGTGTTGAGCCAAATGAAGATAGGCCTAATCCTGATGATCAACGTGTTGCTGATGAAATTAATCCTGAAGATAGTGTCTCCAATGTTCCAAGTTTAAAAGCAAGCTCTGGGAAAGCACACTCTCAGCTATCAAGGATTTCCTCGACATCATCAGCACGCATTAAAGCTGAGGCCGATAAGGCAGCGCTCGAGGAGCGCATTGCTGCGCAAAAAAAGAAACATCAAATAGAAGCGCAACAGGAAAAACTAAGGAGAGAAAAGGAGCAACTTGAGCTCGAAACGGAACTGGCAGCAACAAAGGCAAGGCTCCAGGTCTTGGAAAACAGTTCACAGTGTGGCTCAAAACGTTCAAACGGCATGAATTCTTATTTTCGAAGGACTAAGCCACGGGGAGTGAGTGAATTAAATGCCGACGCCAACACCTTTGTTCCAGATATCGTGGATGAAAAAGATCATGCTCTTGGTTTGTCTGCTTCTGTCCTCCAACCACCAGTTGTCAAGCCTAAACAAAGACAAATGAAACAAATGGATGAAACGACATTTAAGGTTGATGCTCCAGTTCCTGTGATGCAAACTGTACCTGGAATTCAAGTGGGACATGGTCACCATCAGACCCAAACTCTGACTGACAACTATCAAAACGAAATAGTAAACATTATGCAAAGACAAAATGACATTGCTGCTTTGCTTGTCCAACACAATCTGTGCTCTGTTCTCCCATCTAGGAACATCTCTGTGTTTGATGGAGACCCTCTCCAATACAAATCTTTTATTAGAGCTTTTGAAAATGGGGTGGAGGCTAAAACGGACAATTGGAGTGATGTTTACATTTTCTTGAACAGTACACGAGGGGGCAGCCAAAGGACCTGGTGCATAGTTGTCAGCATTTACCATCAGAGCAGGGATACCACAGAGCCAAAAGTCTTCTTGCAGAACACTTCGGAAATGAACACAAAATTGCTGCTGCATACATGGAAAAGATACTTACCTGGACACCTGTTAAAAGCGAGGACGTTAAAGGGTTGCAATCATTCTCCTTGTTTCTGCGTGGATGTGCAAATTTAACAGAACAACTGATGCACATGAAAGAGCTGGACTTACCAACAAACATGAGGAGCATTATTTTGAAACTTCCTTATAAGTTAAGAGAAAAATGGAGAAATGTTGCTTGTGATCTGCAAGAACGAAGGGGTGAGAGAGCAATGTTCACTGATCTTGTGCGGTTCATTGAAAGACAAGTCAAAATTGCTTCAGATCCAGTTTTTGGTAACATCCAAGACCCACAGCTCACCAACTCCAAAACATCCATTGCTAGCCACTTCAAACAAAGGAAAAAGGGGAGCAGTTTTGCCACCAATGTCACTGCAGTCAAGGAAGGAGTCATAACTCAACATACAGGAAACAAGGCCAAGCCCTCCACTCTCAAGTGCATGTTTTGTTCACAAGGTAATCATTCATTGGATCAATGCTCACAGTTCAAGGTAAAAGTACACAGGGACAAGATTAATTTCATTAAAGAAAAGGGAATCTGCTTTGGTTGTCTGAAAGTGGGCCACACTAGCAAGGATTGTAGGAGTCGTTTGGACTGTAATGTGTGTCACCAGAAGCACCCAAGTGTCCTTCACATAGAGCGGCAGGATAAAGGAACATCCTCTGATCAACAGTCTGTGAGCTCTTCAAATGTTTCACCCGCAGTGTCTCAGACTTGTGGTCATATTGGGGCCGGTCATGAAGATGCCTCAATTTTCTCCATTGTTGCAGTCAAAGTCAAGTGCCAGAAGAGCAACAAAACCGTGCAGACATGCATTTTTGGACCCTGGGAGTTCAGGAACATTCTGTACAGAGAGCTTGGCCAGAAAATTGATCTTAAAGGGTAAAAGGACAAGTATTTTGTTAAAAACTATGGGTCAAAAGAAAATTATAAATGCTCATGTGCTGTCCGGTCTTGAAGTGTCTGGTATCAATATTAATGACTTTGTTGAGTTACCTGATGTCTTAACACAAAAAGATATGCCTGTTTCCACAATCAATGTTCCAAGACAAGAGGATGTTGATCAGTGGTCATATCTAAAGGATGTTCAGCTTCATAACATTGATGAAGGGGTTGATTTGCTTATTGGAACTGATGCACCAAAGGTGATGGAGCCCTGGGAGCTAATCAACAGCCAGGATGAGGGACCTTATGCTGTTAGAACCAGAGTTGGCTGGGTCATTAATGGTCCACTTCGTGGTGGGAGCAACAGGAATAAAAGTGACTGCTCTGCTGTAACATCCAACCGGATCTCTGTCGAACATCTTCAGGAAATGCTGGTTAAACAGTTTAACCAGGACTTTAACGAGAGGTCATCGGATGAGCAACTTGAAATGTCCAGAGAGGATGTGAAGTTTATGAATGTTATGAACAACACCACAATGTTAATTGGAGGCCATTACAGCATTGACTTACCTTTCAGGGAGGAAAGCCCCCTCTTGGCAAACAATCACCAGGTTGCAGAACAGCGCCTCCAGAGCCAAAAAAGAAAGTTTGTCAAGAACAGTCAATTCAAGGAACAATACATCACATTTTTAAACGACATGGTGACTCAAGGATATGCTGAGCTTGTGCCTTCTGATCAGCTAAAGCAGAGTGATGGAAACGTGTGGTACATTCCTCATCATGGGGTTTATCATCCAAGAAAAGGCAAGCTTCGGGTGGTTTTTGATTGTGGAGCAGCATACAAAGGGAAATCATTGAACTGTCAGCTGTTGCAGGGCCCTGATTTGACCAACTCTTTAATTGGGGTCCTTGTTCGATTCAGACAAGAGCCTGTTGCTGTGATGGCCGACATTCAAGCAATGTATCACCAAGTTCATGTTTCTGAAAAGCACATTAACTTTCTCCGCTTTCTCTGGTGGCCTGGTGGAGACACTTCCCAGTCTCCAGTGGAACATCGTATGAAAGTACATCTGTTTGGAGCGGTTTCTTCACCAAGCTGTGCAAATTATGCATTGAGGAGAACTGCAGACGACAATGCCCAACATTTCCCTCAAGAAGTGGTAAATACAGTCAAATGTAATTTTTATGTTGATGACTGCTTGAAATCAATGGCCTCAGAGGAGGAGGAAGTGCAAATGGTTAAGGATCTGACTGCGCTTTGTCGCAAAGGAGGATTTAATCTTTCCAAATGGATCAGCAACAGCCGAACAGTGCTGCTGTCAATTGCTGAAGACTGCAGAGCAAAGGAAGTGATGGAGCTTGATTTGGATGTGGATCAGCTTCCGATGGAGAGAGCATTGGGGCTACAGTGGTGCATTGAAACTGACAAATTCAAGTTTAGGACCTCACTACAGGAACAGCCACAGACCAGAAGAGGCATTTTGTCAGTGGTCAGCTCATTGTATGATCCCTTAGGATTTTTGGCCCCATTCACCATTCCAGCCAAACTGTTGCTACAGGAGCTATGCAGGAGAGGCTTGGGGTGGGATGAAGCCATCCCTCATTCCCTCTCTAAGAAGTGGTTTGAATGGTTGGAGGATCTCCAGAAGGTGGCTGAGTTCACTGTGGATCGCTGTATTAAATCTAGAGATTTTGGAGACCCTGACACAGCACAGATTCACCACTTCTCTGACGCCAGCCAAGCTGGATATGGAACAGTGTCATATTTGAGACTTGAGAAGGATGACAAGAGTTCAGGTTGCATTTCTATTGGGAAAGGCCAGAGTTGCTCCATTGAAGCAGACAACGATTCCTCGACTGGAACTCACGACAGCAGTTCTTGCAGTACGAGTTGATAAAATGCTTCAGAAGGAGTTGCAACTGAAGCTGGAGAAGTCAGTTTTCTGGACCGATAGCACAACTGTTCTTAAATACATCCGTAATGAAACCAGGCGATTTCACACTTTTGTCGCAAACAGAGTCGCCTTCATCAGAGAAGCGGCAAATCTCGATCAGTGGAGATATGTTGGATCAAAGGAGAATCCGGCAGACGATGCATCAAGAGGAATGAGGGCAAAGATTTTCCTAATAGGCAAGAGATGGATAAATGGTCCAAAGTTTCTCTGTGAGCCAAAGGAGGTTTGGCCTAAGTTGGATGCCGATCTTGATGTGATTCCTCCAGATGACCCAGAGGTCAAAAAGGATTTGACAGTGAACTCTGTTGTTGTGAATTTTGAGTGTGCCACAGATCGCCTGCTTTGTTACTTTTCATCTTGGATGAGACTAAAAACGTCTGTTGCTTGGTTGCTGAGGGTCAAGAGAGCTCTTGTGTTATTGGGACAGAAGAGAAAGGAGTTGTGTGCCTCTGCAGACTTCAATAAGGATGAGCTGAAGACTCAAGGATCTGCAGTGGAAAGGAAATTTCAGAGCTTTAAAACCATGCTCAAAGGACAGAGTCTGACTCCTGAAGATTTTAAGAAGGCAGAACAGTCAATAATTCAGTATGTACAAGAGCACAAATTCAGAGCTGAAATTGCATCACTGAAGAGTGGCTGTAAAAGTGTTTCCAAGGGGAGTCCGCTTTACAGACTGGATCCTGTGATGGATAATGGAATCCTCAGAGTAGGTGGTCGGCTGGGAAGAGCAGCAATGCCAGCAGAGTCCAAACATCCAGTCATTCTGTCCAAAGATCTGCATGTATCCGTAGTGATTCTGCGCCATATTCATCATCAACTGGGACATGCAGGAAGAAATCGCATGCTGTCCAGGCTGCGGCAGAGGTACTGGATCATCAATGCAAATTCCGCTGCAAGGAAGGTAATATCTGACTGTGTGGTTTGCAGGTGCAACAGAGGGAAGCTTATTGAACAGAAGATGGCAGACTTGCCAGAGGAAAGAGTGTTGCCTGATAGAGCCCCTTTTTCAGATGTTGGAGTTGACTATTTCGGGCCTATCGACGTTAAAAGAGGCAGGAGTCGTATTAAAAGGTATGGAGTGCTTTTCACCTGTCTAACCAGCCGTGCTGTGCATTTGGAGGTGGCACATACGCTGGACACAGATTCTTGCATAAACGCTGTCCGGAGGTTCATCTGTAGACGAGGCCCAGTTTGCACCATCAGGTCTGACAACGGCACAAACTTTGTTGGAGCCAACAGGGAGCTGAAAGAGAGTCTGGCTGGTTTAAATCATGGCAACATTCAGAGAGCTTTGGTTCAGGATGGCATGAAGTGGAACTTTAACACAGCAGCAGCTTCCCATCACGGCGGTGTGTGGGAGCGCTTGATACGTTCAGTGAAGAGTGTTCTCACTTCAGTTCTCAAACAGCAAATTCTGGACGATGAAGGGCTTCATACTGTTTTCTGTGAGGCTGAGGCCATATTGAATGATAGACCAATCACAAAAGTCTCTGATGACCCAGATGACCTGGAGGCGCTCACACCTAATCACATTCTGACGTTAAAGGGCAAGCCAGTCATGCCACCAGGACTGTTTGATCACAGTGACCTGTACATCAGGAAAAGGTGGAGACAAACACAATACATGGCAGAGCTCTTTTGGAAGAGATGGATTTCGGAATACCTACCAATGATGCAAGAGAGACAGAAGTGGACAAGACCAAGAAGAAGTCTTACTCCTGGAGACATCGTCCTCATTGCAGATGCCACAGCCCCAAGAGGATCTTGGCTAATGGGGAAAATTTTGGATGTGAGAGCAGATGCAAAGGGCCTGGTGCGCTCTGCGCCTTCGAACAAGAACCAGCATTCTGGAGAGGCCGGTGACAAAGCTCTGCCTGCTGCTGGAGGCAGGAGTGTGACACCATGGACCCTCTTTTTCTCTCTCTCTCTTTCTGTCTTTCTCTCTTTTTTGTTTTGTTTCAGGTTCATCACAAAGAAGAGAGTGAACTGAAGCTAATGGGATAGACTGTTTAGTTATAGGTTAGGATTGACTGAATAGCTCCTTTGAGAAATTAAAGTAATTGTGATTTAATGCACAATTAGGGGCCGGAGTGTGGGAGCTATTCGGTGTTATTTAGTTTATTGTTTAGATTTCATTATTCTATTTTGATTTCATTATGATTATATTACTGTTAGTATTCTGTTAGTTTATCATTTTTGTAGTTGGGTGTTTTGTTGTTATTTGTTTGTTTCATTTGGGCACGGTAGGGAGGCACCGTAGGTTATATAGGTAAGCGCACGGTAGGGACCAGCATGCACCTGGGTGGGCAAATGGTTTTTTACCGGAGCGGGAGAGGCACAGGAATTTTTCTTTGTTCTGTGTTTGCTTGTTATCCGATTAAATAAATCACGTTTTTTGTTGAAAATTGAAAGTCGTTTGGACTTCATGCTTTCTCCCATCTGTGTACACCACAACCCACGGTGCAAAAGTGGCCTTTTGAGTTTTTTATGATTTAAAGTTTGATTAGAAACTTTTTGTTGCTCTTTGTGGACAAACGGCCACTACAGTGTGGTTTTCTTTAAATAATTATTAAATAAACCATCTGATACAATGCTCCACTGCAAATGTTTTAAATACCGAGTATTTTGTGACAAATAACTAAACAATATACACAGCTCCATTACTTCAGGTCCTGTCAAACAAGTAACAACCCTTATCCACTTCACTGGAGTCAGTGAGGGTTGATGACATACTGTGATTGGCCAACGGCAGAACCCATTTGAAATCGTTTTTAAAAAAACAACAACAACAACAAAAAAAAGCAACTCTATATGTGCTGGTCAGTGTTGATGCAGTGGTGGGCTGCCTCAGATAAATCAGTGTATGGGAAACACTGGATTCTTTGTGTATAACTCAGCTCATTGTGTGTGTTGGTTGTTCTCCAGCTGCAGCTGCATGAGAGAGGAATGAAGATTCATCAGATCATTTATGACCAGGTAACAGCACTGTTTAATGTTTAGACCTGTGTGTTCAGGTAACATGTTGGATATAGTTCCATTTGTATTATCATTATGTATTCCTGTGCCAGTGCTATTACAAGACAGATCTACAAGACAGATCTGTGGCTGAATAATAATAAAAAAAATCATAATAACAAGTGTCTGCCATGAGGAAGGTGTGGATTACTGTTCATTATAAGGGAAGAATAAGGATAGAATTAGCAGACAATCACAGCTACAGTGGATGTATGACTAGTGTAAATGTGTAATTACTGTATCTGTTTGTGTGTGTGTGTGAACATATTTGAGAATTACACATGTAATTGGCAGATTCAAGTGAACTGTTGGAAATGTGTTTGCAGGCCTGCAGGTTGCTGTCAGATGATTATGAGCAGGTCCGCTCTGCGGCGGTGCAGATGGTTTGGGTGCTCAGCCAGCTGTACCCGGAAAGGTGAGAAGACCGTGACATTCAGAGTGACTTACTGTGGGTGTAGGTGTAGATTTAGCTGCACTCTCTCAGCATTGTAACAACAGGGACAGCAGGGAACTGAGTACTAACCGCTCATGTCTGTAACACTTGTTTCTGCCCAAGTGTTCTTCAGTCAGACACTGAAAACTTTGTTTTACATTAAATTGTGCTCCCTGTGATGCTACAGCTTATTGCCTTGATAATATTTGCTATGTTGCTTGCTGATATTTTGATTTGGTTAACTAGTTACGTGAATGCTGAAGGTTACCAATAACAAGTGACACTTTACATTTTAAATTTCCAAGCAGCCATTTTCTGACTGGCTACAACAGTTTTTTGCTGTGGCCTTGCCTGACTTGCAGTTCACTGTCCTCTCTGGTCCAATCAGCATCGTGCCCATCCCATCATCTAATGAAGAGATCCGACTGGTTGATGATGCGTTTGGGAAGATCAGTCACATGGTCAGTGATGGCTCCTGGATGGTTCGGGTACAGGCTGCCAAAACACTGGTGAGACCAACACACACTGTAGTCATACAGTTATTTCCATCCCCATAATTACTTTTTTCAATCTAGGCCTGATAGACAGAGTTAGCTAACTTGCGTTGTGTTGTGAGTATTTGCAGCACATGTGTTGTCAAACTGATGAAGATGTTTTCTGAAGTTGTTTTATGTTTTGTCTGTTTTTTGTCATGTGTATTTTTAAAGTGCAGTGTGTTGAGCTCTCAGGGCCACTGTAAAATAAGCTCTTGAGTCACTTTGACATGAGGGTCACTACAGCAATCTATGTTGGATGTAGTAACATTTCTATAGCAGTTCCAACAACGCACAAGTCTCTGAATGCTGTTCACAATTATCATCCCCTTTTATACAAAAATATTGATTTTAATTTATACTACAAATTAATCTGAAGGGATTTTTCTGACATCACTTCCCTTTTGGTGCAGGGCAAAATAGATAGTAAAATGACTCACCCTTGTATAACCACAGTAATTATCAGACAAGCTCTCTCCCTCCTTTTCATTTTCAAACTTTTCAGCTGCACAGATGAATAAATATCCAACAAAATGCTTTACATACTGTGCAGCATGTAAGCAATAGGAATCAGTGCGAGTCTTTACTGAACATCTTATCATTATTTGTTTGTGCGCTGTTGGCATTATAAAGGAGATGGTAGAATTATCTCTCCAATAAATGATGATGTATGTGGATATTATACACTCTCACTGGTCATCGAAAAGGCTTTTAACAGCAATATACATTTTTGAATCCATCTCTGATTTGGCATGTAACACTTTTCTTTCTTCAGGTCATTAAACCTTTCAACTCACCAATGTCACATGAGCATCATGGCTCTTTCTGCAGCAGCTCTATCAAGCCTGAATAAAGCCATAACAAACATTTACATTATAGACACTTATATCTCTATGACAAAAAGCCAGTAATGTTGCACATTCTGTATTTGAAAAGGAGTTTTGATTGCAACACAAACACAGCAATATCTGTAGTGAAACTTGTTGATTTTTTGATTTTTTTTTTTTTTTTATGTGTGTCACAGGGTTCAATGCTGCAGGTCAGTCCTCACTTTCTGGAGCAAACTCTGGATAAGAAGCTGATGTCAGATCTCAGGGTGAGTACTTGCTGATTTTTAATTTTTTTTTGATAGGAAATCTCTGCGCAAAATAAGAAACTCTTAAAATGTTAATCAGCACACCTCCACTCACTGCTTCTCCCTCCTCTTCTTTTCTGTGTCCAGAGGAAGCGTACAGCCCATGAACGGGCCAAGGAGCTCTTTGCCTCCGGAGAGTTCTCCTCTGGCAGGAAGTGGGCCGATGACGCCCCCAAGGAGAAACTGGACACCAACACCGTCAACCTCATCGCCTCAGGTGCCTGCGGTGCCTTCGTTCACGGACTGGAGGACGAGATGTTTGGTACGGAAAACATGATCCTGCATATCTTTGTTTTTCAGTAAATGAGAGAGCCCAAGGGTTGTGATGTTCAGCTCACACAGCCATAGGACGTTACTGATGTGTCATCTTCATATATGTTTATGATTTTGTTGATTTATAATCAGTTAAGTAGGAAATAATATGTATCTGTTGCATCAAAAATTATCTTTATCTTATTTGACCTTTTTTTATGTCTCCAAAAAGAGGCCACCCAGTGACAAAGTGATTTTGGCTTTTTACCACATAATATGTTGCCATGATTTTCTCCAAGGTTTTAGTGTCAGCAAATATGAATAATTTCAAATTAAAATGTAACTTATAAGAAAGTCAGAGACTGTTATTTCTGTCCAACTCCTCTCTTCACTCGCCCTCCTCTCTATCTCGTACTCATTGGATTTACTGTATTGCTCTACATATTTAATGTTCTCTGACTGCAGTGCTTTTCCCACTGGTCTCTAATATATTTTCAGAGGTCCGTATCGCGGCGGTGGAGGCGTTGTGCCAGCTGGCTCGGTCATCTCCGAGCTTTGCCGAAAAGTGTCTGGACTTCCTGGTCGACATGTTCAATGACGAGATTGAGGAAGTGAGGCTGCAGTCCATTCACGTGCTGAGAGAAATCTCTACCCATATAACTCTCAGGGAGGACCAGCTGGACACTGTGCTGGCTGTGTTGGAGGTATACACACAAATACACTCACTCAGGTCAAACTGTCTGTGAAGTATTCTCTAGTTTGTTACACAACAACTTTCTTTAAGCCTGATATATGCCCACATTGATTAAGCCGCTGTCGGTCTCCAGGACTCGTCTCGTGACATCAGAGAAGCTCTCCATGAATTACTTTGTTACACCAACGTCTCCACTAAAGAGTGTATCCAGCTGGCTCTGCTGGAGCTGCTGAAGAACCTCAACAAGTATCCCACTGACCGCAACTCTGTCTGGAAGTAAGACTGTGTGTTTGTGTGTGTACGTGCGTGTGTGCGTGCGTGTGGCTGTTCCTTGTTCAGGAGGCAAGTTCAGGATTGGGACTAGGGTTCAAGTCAGTGGTTCTCAAATCTGTGCTGCACCCTGGGGCACCTTAAGCAACTTACATTAAATATATTTACAACAATATTACATCAAAGCTCCATTATTTCAAGATAACCGGATAAAAAAAGAATTGCCTTTCTGGACTTCAGTGTATTGTCGTGGAAATATGATACAATACTCATGAAAGTGACTGTGATTTTCAACCCCATCAGAGCAACAACAACAGTAAGAATTAGAACAATAGAGCCCTGAATCTGGTGGTATTGTTCTTATTAAAGATTCAGAAAGCAAAGGAACAATATAAACGCATTCCTGCTGTTATACAAACACTTTGTAATGCCCCTTTAGCTTTTAAAGCTATAGCTCCAGGTGAAGGATTACATGATCCAAACTACATGAAAAAACTGACCCTGACCCTGCTCCTCTTAGTTCTTGTTTTCATGTGACTGCAGAGATATCACTGGTCAGCTATGAAGGAACACTTGGTTTATCATTAACACTCTTTCAGAAATTCCAAATCATATTGAACAGCTCAGTAAGTAAACGGCCCATCATTACTCCCATCAAAAGCTGGATGAAAGGTGACAGAAGCAGTTTTCACTGGATAGAAACTGTGAAACTGTTGATGATTGATTGTGTTTTTTATTTCCTCTCAGGTGTCTGATGTTCATGGGTTCCCGCCACCCAACACTGGTGTTGCCGCTGGTTTCTGAACTGCTGAGCACACACCCGTATTTTGACACACCAGAGCCTGACATGGACGATCCAGCCTGTATCCTTCACACACCTGAAAACTCTTAAAACACACACACACATAGATGCAAACAAGCCATATCAACCTGATTTTGAAGCAGTCTCCACATCAACCTTGATACATTAAAATTTGTTGTTTTTCTTTTTCTAATTCCACATTTTTATTGTAAACCAGTTGTTAATAACAGGCAGCGGTTTATAGCCATGTTGAGCTTCAGTTAGGCACCAGCCAAGGACTGGCAGTACAACCATGACTGGCACTGTTGTAATCGGTCAGTAGTTTGGCAGGTCAGCATTAAAAGTTGTCAGTTTCTTCAGATGTAGCAGCCGAGACAAACTTTAAATGCTGAATGTCTACACAGTGTTTGTCTCATTTTATCATTAACAGATTATTTCTAATACTGTTGCTGTACAGACATAAAATGTGTCTAAAAATATTAAACCACTGCCAGGAAAGATCAATATGCAGAAAATGAATTAAACTAAACCATGACGAGGTTTACAGCCGACAAACAATACAAGGTGACAACGAAGTTTTCCCCAATATTGAAATTTCTTCCTTTTCTATAGAAAACAGATCACTCCTGTTTATACATGTTGCTACGTTCTGAATATTAAAGCTGAATGAACAGTGCAGCTTCACCACAGTCACTGTGTTTATGTTTATTACAGTGTCTCAGAAGAACTTTGAACCGTTTTTTCTTTCTTGACTCTGGTTGTTGATCTCAGACATCGCGGTGCTGGTGTTGGTGTTCAACGCTGCCAAGTCGTGCCCCACCATGCCGTCGCTGTTCTCCGACCACACCTTCAGACACTACGTCTACCTGAGGGACAGTCTGTCACACCTTGTACCACCACTAAGAGTGAGAACTGACACACTGCAGTATTCAGAATAAGGTCATATTCCTGCAGTTCATGTCAATATTGACACTGACAGGAAGGTTTTATCGCCTGTTCATAACCGCGGGCAAGGAGGTTATGTTTACAAAAAGTACTGAACCAATTTGCACCAAACTTGGTGCAGGGATGAATGTTGGGCCAGGGAAGAAGCCATTTTAGTGCTGACGCAGTTAAAAGGGTGGGTCTGGGAATTTTTTGTCACTTTCCTAAACATCTTGAGACATTTTCATCAGTTTCTCAAGAAATAATGTCTGGATCTACTCAGGGCCATTCTAGTTTACGATGTGTAACCCTAACCCTTTAAAGGCAAAGTTTCATACAGAAGGTTCCAGTGCCACGTTCCAAGTACCAATCCCAGTTTTCTAAAATACAAGGTGACGCCTTCAGATTATTGAAATTGTTGCTTTTTTATATATAGCCAGAAAGTAAAGTTAGCCACAATACTGTTCAAACATCAATAACATTTAGTAAATTACCATCCCAAGTCATAATAGTCTGAATGATGCTGTACACGAGTTGTAGTTTTCTCTCGGCTTGTGTTTAGTCAGTCAGAATTGTTCAGCGCTGCAAACTCAAACCCAGTTGTTCTTGGGTCTTCAAAAAGTCCTACTTAAGGAGCAGGAAATTTATGGGGCCAAACCTGGAACCAGGTTCCTGCTGTTTGGGAGTGCACCCATTGTCTCACCTGTAACTGTCCTCCTATCTTTTAGTTGCCGGGCAGGAAGCAGGTGTATGGTCTGGACTCTGTGGATTCGGGTTCTGGTTCAGGTTCTGTGGAATCAGCTCAGCTTTTCCTTCAACAGAGTTTAAACAGGGTCAGCACCATCCAGAACCTGGAAGCACCTGGAGCTCAGGACCTGCTGGATTTCACTATACGGTATACACACACACGCACACACACACACACACACACACACACACACAACACACACACACACACACACACACACACACACACACACAAAGCCCTGCTTTTTCCTACAGTTTTTACCTGGGTAGTAATTGTCACTTTATTCACATGTTTTATGTGGGAGCTCCAGAAACGTCTCAGAAGCTTTTGTATTTTTAAAAATCAAAACACTAATAATGAACAAAGTTTACAAATAACATCATCTACAAACCAGGGTCTGGTCATGTTTGTACTGTTTCAGTAGTGATGGTCTTCACCTTCCGGAGGTCATCAGTGTTAATGTTTTTGTGATAGTGGCATCCTGTGGCAAAACCCAGCACATAACCTTTGTATCCTGCAGAATCATCGAAATTTGACTGTAGTGAATGTTATTGTTACTTTTTAAGGAGTTGAAAAATTTACAGTGCAGGATGTTTTTTTTTTTATGATTTTAAAAATTTCTTGGAGTTTGAGGTTTTCTGTCCTGGTCTTCTGTGTGTCTGCCAGAGACCTGCAGCGGCTCGGGGAACTGCAGACAGAGCTCGCTGGAGCTGCTGATTTCTGTGCCACATACCTGCGCTGCCAGCTGCTGCTCATCAAGGTAGGAGCGTGTGTGTCTGTGTTTTAATATGTGAAGGCTGATGTTACTTTCAAGACAAAAATGCTTCAAACAGCAAGTGTGTGTGTGTGTGTGTGTGTGTGTGTGTGTGTGGGGGGGGGGGGTTAACATTAGCCAAAGTTTAAGGAAACAGATGTGTGTTCTCAAAGTGGAGATCTTCATGTTTGACCTTTGACTTGGTTCCTCAGGCTCTGCAGGAGAAGCTGTGGAACATGGCCGTCCCTCTATGCCTCAAACAAAATGTCACGGCAACAGCAGCAGCTCAACAGGTCAGCACACCCACATGTTGGTATTACCACAGCTGTGAGGTCATATAGGTCAAGTAGCATGACTGTGATTGGGTTTGCAGATTTTAGAGGAAACGTACAAGCTGGAGTTTCTGTACTGTGGGTTGGAAAGCAGACAGGTGGCCACGATACATCATGTTCGCCTCCAGGCCAAAGCCCTGCAGCTCATCCTGACTGCTCGCACCAGGCAAGGGTCAGTACACACACACACACATACACATATTCACCTCATACATTAAAGACTTCATGTGGACCACATCTGTAAACACACAGCATCACTATATACAGATGTTTCTTTGTCATCTTTCTTCAGGTTGGATCCTCTCATCAGCAGCTGTGAGAAGTTTTTGCAGGACGTTGAGTCTTTTCAGAGGTAATATCTTTGTGTGTGTGTGTGTGTGTGTGTATGTGTGTGTTTGCATAGTGGAGTTTTTGTGGTAGAGTCCCCCTTCTCCTTACTGGGTCCACTCACTATTTTTTATTCCATGTTGTCTGCAACCTGCAGGCTGTTTCTGACAGAGCTGCCCCACCTCCAGGACAGTTTTGTGGATAAGCTTTTGGAGCTGATGCCGCGGCTGTCGTCCTGTAAACCAGTTGAGCTGGTGAAGATCCTCCAGACGACCCTCAGACAGAGTGGCCTGCTGCAGCTCAAACTGCCTGAACAGGTATAATGAATAAACAAGACTGAACTTCCGGTCTTTCACACTCTCATGTAGTGTGTATTTTTGAGTGCACCATGGCACGAGTTAGAATTTTTGGACCATTAGAGTTTTTTAGCCAGTTAAGGAATTTCTACCCAACAGCAGTGATGTAGCGTTTGAGTTTTTTGTTGTTGATAACATTTGCTTGCTGGTTAACAGATCCATCGGGCGACAGCCACCATCATAGAGCCAACAGGGGAGTCTGACAATCCACTGAGGTTCACAACTGGCCTGGTGGTGGCGCTAGACATCGATGCAACACTAGAGCACGTCCAGGATCCGCAGAACAGTGTGAAAGTACAGGTCAGTTTGATGCACAGCTACATAACCAACCTCAGTTGACATTTTGGGTTTTGGTCTGTGTCGGAATTACAGTCTTCATCTTTTGTAGGTGGTGGCGAGCTGTTCAATACAGTTCGTTTTTTACTATTACTTTAGAGTAGGGCTAAAAAAAACTCAGGGATAAAAGTATAATGTTAAAGACTCAGTTTTTATTTGTAACACTAAAAACATACTCTATGTCTAACTGTATAAGTAGTATTTAACAAAAAAAATAAACACACACAGCATACATCCTGCTGTGAGGTACTAAAGTAAGGTCACTTGCTTCCAACATAAAAACTCTTGAACTTGAATAAATATAAGTTTAAGAAAAACCGTGCGCAGTGTAAGAGAAGATGTGCAGTGTGCCTCTCTAGTCTCTGCTGCAGGTTTTGTGACAGGAACACGAGCCTGTGAACCAGTGTCTGGTTTGGGGGACACCCTGTGACATGTCACAACGTTAGCCCCGGTGCTAAACTCCCTTTCAGAAGGAGAGCTTGAGGCCGGGAAACTGGTATTTTTTTTGCAAAATGCCTGAACTTTGGGAACGTTGCTTCATGATGCCAAGAGAGAGGCCTGAGTGTAGGAAAGTGGTGAAATTTGCCACAGTGGCATGTGTGTGTGCGGAAGCATGAGAGAGAGAGATCGCACTATACAGCTTTCCTGTTCAAGTACATGTAGATCATAACCTGCTGAACAATTATTCTGCACATTGGTCATTTAATTTCTCTTATATAAAATAGTATTGAATATATCGATACTTTTGGGTCATTAATGCTGAGTTTGTTGCAAAAAAAATCAACTGAGCTTGACCGAGTCAGATCAGGTAACGTACAGTAACGGTTCAAATTAAAACGCTGACGGGGCCATTTTGTTCAACAACAAAAAAAATCTATCATTAATGATCAATTCAAAAGTTCCTTTATAAAGATTAAAGTTCCTACACTTGAAATAAAACATACTATTTTTCACTTGCTTATAATTTTATAGCTGAAATACTTTCAAAACAATGGAAGTTTGCTTCTGTTGGTTGATTGATAGTGACTGTCGTCTACTCATAACAATGCAGATTTCACGTTTAGCGGCAGCCGCGTCAACTCTTTAAAATATAACCCTTAACTGTGGGTATGAATACTGGCTGAATCACCTGCTGTCTGCTCACCATACACGCCTTCTGTCTGCAGGTTCTGTATCCAGATGGCCAGAGTCATGTGATCCATCCTAGACCTGGAGACTTCAGAAAACCTGGACCTAACAGACACAGACTCATCACACAGGTCTACCTCTCCCACACCGCATGGACAGGTGGGTTTCACACTCACATCATTCGTGTTGCATATTCTAATGTGTCAAATCTACTTCTAACAGGCGCCTAGAGGTTCACCAAAGTAATTCCATCTGTTCCTGCACTCCGTGTGTGTGCTCACATACCTGTTTCAAGTTAACACCAGCGTTAGTAGCCATTGCTACTTCAACTGTCACCCCCATCTCAAAACAAAGTATCAAATCCTAATTTTCTGAATCGATTCATATTCAAATCATTTCAAATGTGTCCTGATAGTTTTTGTATTGGATGTAGATACACACCCCATAATTCCCCTCCTCAGTGTGCTCAGTTTGACTGTTTCTCTCTGGTCCGTCTCTCAGAGCCGTCTCAGATCGAGGTGCGCCTCCTGCTGGCCTACAGCTCCTCCTCCACCTCCCTCTCTTCCTCAGCCTCCAAGCAGGGATGGAGCGACAGCATCGACAGCATCCCACCATCCGAGGCCGCTGTCGAGGGAACCATCCCATTCAGCAAGCCAGTCAAAGTCTACATCATGCCCAAACCTGCCCGGCGCTAACAAAACCCTGAACACAGGAAAGACGGACAAGGCTCTAACTCTTCTCAGCTTTCACATGTATGAGCTATGTTAAGGTCATTAATGTCAGCTGTGTCAGGTCACATTTCCCTTCACAACGACTGAAGTCGATTCAAAACTGTACAGAAAAGGTGAAACCGTTTTGCTTTCTCTTCAAAAACACATTCATTTTTAAAATTAGGGCAAGCGAGTGGCATCCATTAAAATCATTTATAGCTAAGTAGTAAGAAGCATGAATGTCATTTGTACAGGGAATATTTTTGTACTCTGCACTTGTTTCCTATGAAGACAAACGTTTGATGGCGATGACTAATTTTCTAATTTTATTTTCTGTAGCAAACAAGCAGAAATACATTTTCACCTCATGAGAAATGTACCTTATGTTCAATCTTTACAAAAAAGTTCTTTAAAAGGTAAAATGTATCTGTATTTCATTGTCAATTTGATCCTCAATCTTTGAAACAGGAAGAAGTTCAGTTCTGTCATTGATGTCAATGACAGAACTGAACTTCTTCCTGTTTAGAGAACAGTTCAAGTCGACAGATGTGATCTCTTCATCTACAGTCAAATATACAAAGGCCATCTGAAGTGCTTTTCTCTAACTTCACTGATTTATAATCATACGCAGAAGTTGCCAGCGCTCTTCTACAGTGCAGCTAACACGCTGAAATGAGGGCTTTCCTACTTCGCAAGATTAGCGATGTAATGAAGACGTTTCAGTCGTAACCATGCAGGAAAAAGCTGAGAGCTAGAAGAAGTAGCCGGCTACACATCTGGCAAAACAGAGACTGAGAGCCATGGTATGGTACAGGCTTCCCCTCATCTTCTGTAGGTCATCTTCGTTGGTGCAGCAAGACAAGGGACATCCTTAACAGGTGGAGTGGAAGACGCCACCCACCTTGGCACCCTGGCCAGCCAGTTTGTTATATTCAGCAACGGCCTTTTCCGTCTGCAAGACTCTGACGTCAACGCCTTTCTGCTTCACAAAGTCCACAGTGGAGGAGGGGACCTGAGAGAAGAGACGACAGCACAGACAGACTTATATCATGTCTACACAGGGGCAGTTGCAGTGGGCCTGGCCCCAGGCATGGGCAATGAGGGCAATGACTAACCCAAAATTTAAAAAAATATTTTGTTCTTGTCCATTTGACCAGTCATAAACTTGCCACATTCAAATAATCAAAGTTTATTTATATCTGATTGTTTGGTCTGATCATGTAAAAACGGCTACTTCTCTATCAATTCACCATTAGTTTATGTTACACGCTGGTTATCAGCCTACTTCACTCACACTCAGTGACTTGACTCTGATTAGAACTGCCAGGTTTTAGTTCTAGTAAATCCATGACAGATTTATTCGGCTACTTGCAAATTGCGCCTTTTGTGATTATTGTCAATCATTTGTAATCACCTTCTAGTTGTAGTGGTTTAAAATTAAATATGTTATTAGATCCTATGGCTTTAATTTTTGATAACATAAAACAGTTCGTGTTATAGCTTACAGTCTTAAAGGACACTCGGAGAACCCAAGTAACAAGTCTTGAAGTCCGGCACTTAGCGACCAATCAACGTCTCTTAATGCCCGCCCCAGTCAAAGCTGTCTATGGCTGGGTTGCAGCCATTGCTGTGATATGTCAACACCACTACCATATTGTATTGGGCAAGACTGTCCTGTAAACAACTAGGAATTAACAGAGAAGCAGCAGTTTTTCTGGATAGAAAATCACTACAATGTTTATATTTCTCAACTGATTTCAGTTAGTTTTTATATTTAACGTTTTAACAATTCCTTATTACAATGAATTATTTTCCACCACATAAGTATTAAGTTCATGTAAACCTAACGTTGATACACAGTCCTCCTTATAGAAAACAGTGATTACAGCCTAAACTGTCAGGATTGTAAGTGTATGGAGACAACACTTCTATTTTTACTTCACGTAGATCATAAACCCTTCAATATAAAAATGATTCATTGAAATTATTTGAGAAATATAAACGTTATAGAGCTTTTTATCCAGATAAACTGCAGCTCCTCCATTCACTTGTGCTTGCCCAGTAAAATATGGCTGCAACATTGACGCACAATTCAGTGGCCAATGTCTATAGCTGCAGCCTCATTTTTGAGTCCTCAGGTGCGTCTGACAGAACACATATGCTATTACTTTAATCAGTCTAGCTGTCTGCACAGGCTGTGTAACAGCTCATGTTTTACTCATGTTGTAAGAGAACTACACTCACACTACACCTGTCTACACAGGGTCAGTCTCCCTCCGGCCTGCAACTACACCCTCATCCTGTGTACACACAGTCTCCATTTTTCATGTCAAAGGTTATCCACATATTAAGGAACATCCCAAATGCAAATGGTAGAAGTGGACAAGAAACTGTTACTGGACCCCGCTACCTATGAATGAAAGCACTGGTTACCTGGAGACAGTGAGAAACATTCCAGTTGAACCCACATATATAAAAAAAAAAAAAAAAAACCCACTGCCATCTGAGTATAAATCTCATCTGTCTGTAACTATGTCAGGTTCACAGGCACAAACTGCTGCGTTGAAATCAAATGTGTAATATAAAATCAAAGCCTAACGTCATATTGCAGTTTGATGATCGGTATTCATTTTTAGCTCTGAATAGATTGGACTGTGTGGGATTGTTCTACCTGCAGAGCTTCACTCATGCCTCTGCCGATCACCAGCAAGTCGATCCCCTTCTTCAGCACCTCCTCCACATCAGCAGGTTGTACTCCTGGGTAATGCTGTGGTGGGAAAAGCAAAAGAACGCGTGAGCACTGTCATTAGAAAGAAAAGCACAGCGTGTCTTAGTAGATCCTGTTGTTTTTGAAGCATTGGTCTGTTCTGTTGCTGCCATCATGCATTACTGTAAACGCATGTGTTTGTGTGGTCCAGGTATTACTCATGTTGTGGGGACCTAGATTTGTTTACACACTCACATTAAGTGGACTTGTCTTCCTTATGGGAACAAAAAGCAAATCCCCATGATGGAAATCATTACATTTTCAGGGGGAGACATGTTTTAAGGTTAAGGTTAGGCAAGTTGTAGTTATGGTTAATGTTAGAGAAAGTCTCCAGGAAATGAATATCAGTCAGTATAATATGTTGTCCATTCTAGTTCCACTCACATCAGTCCCAGTCTCTCTCCAGTCCCAGGCCCGGCTGCCTCCAGGCCAGACCTTACAGTCCTTGTAGCTGGAAGAGCATCCCTTCACCTTCATGTGGCCCCAGGAGAGAGAGGCGATCTCTGGAGAGGACATGGCTACATGCAGCTACCTGCTGAAAGACAAGGAAGGGACACAGAGATGGATAATGACCGTGTGCAGAGTATGTTCCGACAAGGCTTGAAAAAGGCCCCTAAACACCTTGTGATAACAGCAATCTGGCTGGTTCACTGGACGCTACAATATGTGCAATGTGTCTGACAAAATGGACACATTATGTAACTGGACTGAGCTGAGGAGAAACTTACAACTCAGACATCCTAAGAATATCTCTGAGCTGAAGCAGCTCTTTACAGAAGAACGGTCCAAACCTGAGTCTGACAAAACACAGTCAGACTCTGTTTCAAATATGGATTAAGCTACAAATTCTACATCTCCAACCCTGCAGCATGAAGATCTGCGATATCATCACAGTGTCAAGGTGTCATGATTAGTGTCACCTAATCAGTATCCGACCAAATATGGTGACAGTCTCTCCTTCTGTTCCTGAGTTACAGTGTTGAATCATTAGGATGACACAGTGAAGTTGAGATTTTGGACAGACAACCTGGAAACATAATGCCTCCAGTCATGGCTGTAGCTGAGGCAGAGCCATAAACACTGCTCTTATAATGTTGAGTCAGCCAAAGTTTGACACAGTCGGCCAAAAACTCTTTATCAGCTGTTTGGCAGCTGTTTTGCGGGCTAGAAACACAATCAACAAGAAGGATTAACATTTCAATGTTCTACTCTTAAAATCTAGTCAATAACAAACAATAAATATCCACAGATTTAATAGTTAATTCTAAACCATCAGCTCAGTCATAACTTGACTAACTAGAATCACATGTTAATCGTGCTACTAAATATCAAGTTCTTTCTGCCTGAGGCGGGAAAAGAAACATACATTTCCTGATCATCACAGCAAATCAGTTGAGATTAACATTTAACATTTGTCAGCTGCAAAAGCCAAAACCTTCCGCTGCCAATTCTGCTGTTATTCATAGTCAACACAGACTGACTGAGAGCTATTTCTGTACCAGCCACAGACAGACGCCACCAAACCAATATCGACTCTGTCAAAGTCTTTTGTTGCATTAATGCAAAACTCTAAAGGTTAAAGACGGTTAGAGAACGAGCTGTCAGTAGTTTATTTAGATATAAGAAATAACCATGCCTCTGCTGCTGCTTACCTCCGCTCGTTGTCAACAAACTGGCCACACCCCCTGGAATTCTTCTTCCTGCTGTAATTAAAGGGAAACACCATCCAGCTCCTCTCAGATGCTCTGACCCCGCCCCCTTTCCGCGTGCTGTAGTATCTTTTCAACTGTTCCGACTTACTGACTTAATAGTGGTGTTTGTTGATGCTCAAAGCCACTAAAGGAGTGCTAGAGTGGGTATGAATCGTTTAAATGCGTTTCCTCCACACAGACGACTGTTTGTGTGTGCAACACTGTTTATTCTAATAAAACAGCAGACAACAACAGAGCACGCGGCTGTACGGCGTCACGGGCAAAGGCTGTGCTCATCACCCCCACCTGTGCTGGTGATCTCACCTATGCGCTTTTCTGAACCCATACACCACCCAGCGTTCAAAAAGAGAAAAGAATCAATACACAGTCTTTATCAGGGGTCTCCAACCTATTTTACTGAGAGCTACTTTGACAAATTGAAAGGGGCCGAGAGCTGCTCATGTCTTATATTACTGGTCACATTTCTTTACATATATCAAACCAAATAATTTGAGTAACATCATTTAACAAGTCATCAAATATCAAACTCACATTTTGTACCAAAAACATCTGAAATGAAATTTTTGTCATGATTCAGTCAAGACCTGAACACACAGACATGAGAACACCACTGCAAATAAAGCTCCATAAATGTGATAAAGGATCCAGAGAAAGGAGAAGCTCCTCAGTCAGTGATCGGTGATAGTTGTTAGTACATCAATGGCACATAACAAACAGGAACTTAAAATAGATCATTCACTACACTTCATTAAAAAAAAATTAAACATGAGATAAAAAAAAAAAAATAACAGAGCTCAAGTTAAAGCCCATAGTTAAACTCACTGTATCCATGGCAACATATTTCCTGTTTGTTGTAAAAGTTTAGTTTCTTTCTGTTCTGTTATCAGAAAAGTTTCTATCACTGCATATCATATATATCATATAGAAGTTAAGACTGATGAGGGCATCTCATATGCCCCAAGTGACCCAAATTATATGAATTTACCCGCTTGACAGCTTAAAGCACATCAAGCGGGTAAATTCATATAATTTGGGAATTTTTTTTACAATTTTGCACAAATTCCAATACTTATCTAACACATTAGATCTTTCTGAAATCTCTAAGATGTTTTCTTACCACATCAGAAGAAATTATGTAGATATTTTATTGCCAGAGGAGACATGCCACATCTATTAGTGTTCTAATATGAAATGATTTGCAAATTTTTCCCATCAATAAAATGAATAAAATTAAATTCATTTGAAGCTTAAGTTGTAGCTTTTTGCATTTTCTGTATCTGTGTGAACTTGTGTATAACAAAGAGGAGATCGTACCACAGCAATTTAATGACAATAGGTTCAAATGTTCCACTTAGTGCAGCACATATATACAGGGCAGTGGAAGAGGCTCAAAATACAAGACCTCTGTAGTAAACATTGACAGTCAGCAGTGATTTAGTGAGATGTTTTTTTTTTTTTTATCCCTGAGACTCCCAAGAAAACATGGCAAGTTTAATTCCAGTTTGAGTCAAGCAAACATCTGAAAATGTTTATATAAACTGAGAAAATGATTAAACTCAAAGCCCTGAAACTCGTCATTTCCTCATAGATTATTAACATTTTGAAGACATTAATCATCTGTTAAATGTTAAGCGATGAACCATTTTTTTTGTTGAAAAAAGACATGTCATTAAATGAAAGCTTGCTGCATTCGTACCACTGTTGGCTGAAGCTCAACAACAATAAAATGTAAAACAACAATAGACAGATCTGCACATGAGAAAACTATCCAGTCCCAATAAATGAGACACATCCAGTTCTTAAAGGGGAATGCCAAACCATTTAGGAATTCATTAGTTTTATAATATTGATAATCAGATCAATTATTCCAAAAGCTGAGAACACTCCACTAAAATAGAACAGAGAGCTCTGACATCTCTGACCACAGGTTCATGTTGTAGCTGCCTTTCTCGTGTCACTTTCCAGACAATAAAACAGATTTATGACCTGAATTCCTCGTGGACTGGCATTCCCCTCAACAACCTTAACACTGCTTTGAAAAGGGATTGACAGTCTCATAAAAAGTACATTCTCCCACAATGACAGTGCAAATAAATACATCAACTCTTCTTTTGATGAAAACCACAAGAGTTTGACAGGTTCACTGTAACTTGAATTAAAAGTTGAAATTGTCATATGGTGTCAGTTTTATAAACGAGGGGCTGGACAAACGACAGTCACACTTTACTTTCAGTCAATGGTCTTCTCCTCCATGGAAGATGTACTCGTTGCAAACGTGTGACTTTCTGACTACATCCTCCCCACCCCCACCCCCACCCCCACCCCCTACCCCCTACCCCCTACCCTAAATATGCTTCTGGTTTAGGCAGCACTGCAACAACATCTACTGCATACTCACTGTACTGCTTTTACTTTAAACAGTCACAGAAAATGTATCAGGCATGTGATTGACATGAAGTAACAGGGAATATGAAAAGGAAATAAACTCACTCTATTTTAATTAAAAACATGGGTTGTGAGTCAAAAACAAGTCCTTTAAAAGCATCTCTGATATCTGTATGAACATGTAAATATTTATCACATCCTGACAGCAGAACAGGGTTCTGTAGTGTTTTTACTATTAAATCAGAAACAAACATGGACTAGTCCTTAATAGTCTGATGATTCTGTGACAATTTACTCTAAGTCCCCTTATTTTGCATTTATAAGTAGGATATAAACATTTAATAAATGGCTTATATCACAACTCATGTATTTGTGAGCAGATATAGTAAATGTTTATGTATTTTTGAACAACTGTGAGTTCGTATGGACACCCATAAGAGGCCGGAGTATGAGTGACAAAATAGCAAAACTCAGCTGTAATAATATAAAACATGATTCATGGAAGAAGTTAGAATTTCAGACAAATACTGTACATTAATAAACACTTTAAAATGTCCTTATATCTGGGTACAACTACAGTATAGTGATACAAGTCATTTATTAAATGTTTATATTTGCAGTATATTGCATATGCTAAATGCTAAATATGGGAACTTATAGTTCAGAGTGTTTGCCTACAACTCTGGAAATCTGACATCTTCCAGTATCTTGTCTTAGTGTCATCACTCAAAGATAGGCACTAAATCATTTGAGTGTGGATTTCATGTTGATGAATGTCTAGAAGATGAGATGGAGCTTTGATAACACCCACGCCGTTGCTGCATCCGCCCACGCCATTTTTATCCCTCCGCCAGGTCAGGAGGGTCATGAGTTGTGGATGCACCACGGGACAGTGGTGAAGTCACTTTCCCAAAGAAACTTCTTTGTCCAGGTGTCCATCGCCGTGCCAGCAGTCAGTCACATTGCTCGCTGCCGGAGCGCCCCTCCTTCGCTGGTTTTGCTGCCTGTTTCATCGCCGTTTCCTGTCAGCAAGGGAGTGAGCTCTGAAAAGAGAGACATGATTTAGCATGATACTGAATAAAGACATCACCAACACAGCTTTTTGTCATCTGTAATGTAGCTGAACTTCTGTGCTTTCTGTCTATGGCCGATACAGAAATCTTAATTCACACCTTTGTTTCATGGAGACTTCAAAAGACCCCTTCCTCTTTACTCTGTTGAAGCTTTTAAATCCAAACTTCAAACTCACCTTTAAGCCTTTAACTTTAGCTTATTCTTTTACTAGTTCAAGTTTTCCACCTGTTACCATTCTACCAGATTATTGTAAACTTTCTGAAAACCACTGCATCACTCTTACTGTCTGTTTGTTCCCTCAAGCACATGAGCACCCAGGCTGTGTGCCTCTCTCTCTCCTCTTTCTTTCTCTGTCTCTCTCCTCCTGTTGCTCTCTGCAGGTATTTCTGCCTCTGACTGCAAACCAGCTCTCCATCTATCTCTCTATGACTGGCGACCTGACCAGGATGTAGTACCCTGACTCTCAAGTAGGGTGCTCCTGCAGAACCAGCGGCTGCAGTTTCAGGAACACATTTGTAGGACCGCAGTATTTCATGACACTGTCACCTGAGGAAGAGGACAGCAGGAATGCATTTCAGTAAGAAGATGGATGACAACTGAAGTGTGAGTATAACAGCTCTTATAAATATATTAAGAGTTGTGAACTAATTACTATTATTTTTAGCCATCTACCATATTTAAATAATACAATTATATATATTATTAATAGTACGCACCGTAGAACTGAAACTACAGCCTTCAGTAGGTTATTGCTGAAATGTAATGTTGCCTTGAATGTGTCCCCAGAGTCGTCCTCGTGTCTTGCCTCTCTCCAACCTTTCACATATCTGGTCGAGATCTAGTGGCTGCCAAGGCCATAGCATATGATTCCATATTTATTTCATCTGATAATGACCTGATTATGCTAATTACACAAACTGCATCACAAGCAACTGTTAGCAACCACAAGAGAGAAGTTAGTATTTGGGTGAACATAAACCTTTAAAACTACATAGAAATACAGTTCTGAAACTGCTGCCCTGAAATCAGTCTCCAGTACTACAGGAGCATACTAATGCAACTCTCACAAAATGTCAGCTGTGATTGGCTCCGGCCCACCCTGGATAAAAAAACAAAAAACAAACAATGGGCATAGTAGATAATGCTCATTGTTTTCAAAAACCAAACTGATCTCTGATCCCCACTGGAACACTAACCTCCAAGTGAAACACTGAAGGTGAAACAGAATTTTATCATTATGACACACTGTCAAACATTCCCCATTGTTTTCTTGGAAACAGCACGCATGCTGAGGAAACAGGTTTTGTTGTAAAGGTATAATAACTGTCATCACTGTCTCTTTGTTGGTCCACACCCTTTCCTACACCTCAACCCTGTTTCCCATCAGTTCTCATCCTTACCTCAACATTCCCTTGAAATAACACGCTCACATTTTACTGAGGCACCAGATCAGTCCCCGTCTCCATCCAAAGTCCAACTCCTACTACTGTCTGAAGATGGCACAGTTTAAAATGTAATAAACTAAAGATGGTTATAACTATAATTTAGACCATCACTGAGAAGACTTACAGCTGGAATGGATTGATAATAATTAATATAACAATAAATGTAGTAGAATTAGTTTACTCTGATATTATGCACAAAATCATGTTAGATATAAATTTGAATTAAATGATAATATAAAGTAAACCAAGCGTTGTGTTCTGCCCCATTCTATGAGAAACTATATATTCATAGATTGTGTATAAGGTTAACAAAATATAACACCATCAAGACAGAACCAGTCTAAACAACAGTAAAGGATTTCTCAATTCAAAATGTAATTTTCAACTCTTAATAGAAAAGTAGAAATGTAATTTAACAAACCATGGTCTTGTCCTGCCTCTCCGCACTCACCTTTCATCTCGGTTTCCATCGTGCCGTTGTCGCATGCTGCTGAGTTTGGACGGTTGCAGCTGTTCTGAGCTGCTGCAGCGTTGGCCGCTGTGGGGTCGCTTGCAGAGTCAGCCGCGTTCGTTTTTACTTGATCCCGTTTCCCTGCAGCGCCGGGACGTTTATTCCCATCCACGTTGTCCATCTTCACCGGACAGAGAGTCTGCAGCAGACCCAGGGCATCAAAGTTTTCTCCAGAGCATTCACCTCGTCTCCTCAACAACTCCAACACCTGCAGTCAGAAAACACACAACAACATGTAGTCAAAGAAAAAATGTATTCTTCTGATTTGGCTGCTAAAATGGATAACTGTATACAACACTACCATTGTGTTTTAATCCCCTTTTTTGGTTTGTCTTATTTCCACACTGAGATCCAGTATCTTGATCAAAACGGTCATAAAAGTAGGATCCTGGAAAAATATTCTCTCCATGATTGAAAACAAGGAGAATTACAAATTATTATTTAATTATTAATTGCTAATCAGAGATCAGCTGTGTCTGAAATGAAATCATCTTGTTGTGTCATCACTGACAGCTTCAGAGACACACAACTGTTCATTTGTGTCAATAAAAGTTAACACTTGTGGGGTTGTTGGCAGCGGTAATGGTACTTTTTTGTTCCAATGAGGGAATTTTTTACAGCACTCTATATCACACTCAGAGTTTGGACACTCAAATAAAACGGCAAACAGTAAATATAGTGCACTACATGATAAATTGGGAGCGATTTCAGACACAGGGGACGAACACTGGCACACCAACTCACAATGCCTGCTAACACACCTTGATGTATTTGTAGGACTTCAGTTCGCTGATGTTCTCCTCCAGGAAGAGCAGATAGAGAGAGAGATCATCCCACTGGCCCCCGGGGGTGGGCAGGACGCTCACTGTGGGCAGTGATTGGTAGGTTTCCAGGAATCGGGCGTATCCATGGCAGAGGAGGGGACGGAGGCTGGCATAGATCACCACTGGAATCAATGCAATGAACAGGACCAGGTTGACAAGGCTGGAAAGAGTAACACAAACAGACTGCGGTTTGATATGCAGAGAGGAGGCAATTCATAAATATTATATTATGGCTGTGTTATAGTACAGCATGACTGACATGATGGTAAGGAATCAATATGAATACAGTAAATATTGAATATTGAAGACTTAAAAAGGGAAAAGCAAACAAGGTTTGACTGGTTAACGGCACCAAGTCAAGCCAAGCACCTTATGAAATCACATGGTTTCTGTTGTGTTCACCAAATGAATTAAATGCATGATTTTCTAAAACCTTTTTAACACCACACATTATGTAATTTAATACCTTTTTCACAATCGTAACAATCGAAGAAAGATGGCAAACCAGTCGGGACAGTAAGGACTACAATCGTTTATCAAGTACATGAATTTATTGACATGAAGTGTCAGTACGTGTCAGCTGTATATAACTGTACTTCCTGGTGATTTAAGATGAGACTGGATTGATTAACCAATCAGAAAGTAATAAATTGAAGTTGCCCTTTATGAGTGAATGAGCCTCTGAGCTACTGTAGCAGAAGTAGTGATTTTGTTTGTTTAAGGAAGTGAAACTTCACAATAAGAGGATTGAACAACCTTCTGTGACCACAGTGCACTGTTCACCAGACACACTTGTGGTTTATAGATGTGACGTCTCATAACGGCTCCCAGAGATGTTAGTAACTGATGTTATCAACTAATGTTGCCATCTCCAGCAGCCAAGAAAAATTATAATGGAGACCTTTGTAAATGAATGCCTTTTTATAGCTTGTAAGCCTTTTCTGAGGCACTGAGCTCAGCGCTGCTGAAGATGTTTTTGCAGATACCCTGCACTGATGACATCCAGTACATCACCACATCACAAAAATCAACACACAAAAACTGATCTTCACAGAGGCAGTTCTCATTGCAGACTTCATGTTTTGAGAGTACCTTATACTATACAGATGTTTATATTATTGTGTCCAGCTTCTGTAGCCGATGACAGACATAAATTAGCTGTCGAAGGAATCAACCAGAGACTTTCAGGCCCTTCTGACCTCTATCTGATGGATTTCAGTTGAACCTCAGTCTATTTCTACACCAACCAAGCGTTATACTTGCATAGACAAATACCTGAGCAAAGAGAAGACTCCCACGGCGATGAGCTTACACTGCACCTTGTCGGGGATGCCAGGGTCGGAGGCGAGCAGGCCGACACGAAGCCCGCAGCCAAACTCATCTGTGACGGAGGCCAGGCGGAGGTAGTAACCCAGGTAGATGCAGGCACACAGCAGGGTGATGAGAGTCAGGCCGCGACATGACAGGTAGTAAAACAGCATCACCCGGGAGCAACGCTTGGTCATCAGAAACTTCTCCACCAGCGGGTAATTGAAACAGCCCTCGGTGGGGTCGCTGGTGAAAGGGTGAAGTGAATACAGGAGCGGAGAGAGAAAGATCACATGGTGTTAAACAGGTAAATCCCCGTCTCTCTGTTAAAATATTCTACATGTAACAACATTAAAAATAAAATAAAATATCCCATCCTCTTTAAATAGTCCAGATAAAAAGACAAATCTAAGCACACCTGATTTCAGATGTCCTTCTGTACCTGTCAGGTGCGAGCAGTCCTGAGGTGGCCATGCGTTTGGCCAGGGTGACGGCACGATTGTAACACCTGTCCAACTCCTCCATGATGAAGCCGAGGTCCGACTGCAGGAGGGGTGCGGCGGAAAATCTCCAGAACAACGCGGGGGTGTACATCAGCACGGCCACCAACAGCAGTATGTAGGGGAAGAACTGAACCGCAAAGAGATCAACAAAAATGTTCATTAACGAGTCGTATTATTAGTAATAACATTACTGCTCATACAAAGGTTGATGTAAGAGATGCAAATACAGTCAAAACAGTTTGAGTGTCCACCAAAGGAAAGCACAGCAGTCACCATTCTTTAACTGACAGACCCGTGAGGTTGTTTGTTTCCTTCTGAGGTTTTTCCATGGTGGAGATTTTTTATTTGAATCTACAAATAAGCCTAATACCAAATACCAGGCTGATGCACTATGATCCTGAAAGACAACTGGTCACTTTCATTTGCATGAAGGTATCAAGTTTCATTTTATCTGTGCTTGTTATTTAGGGGGTTTTCTTTGGCTCCCTGGTCATATTAGTCCTACGCCATTAGAGCTGCAGCAGGGTAATCGCATTTATATATAGCAATGTCGTCCTTGTGTGTGTCTTTCTGACAAAGAAAAAGGGGAAGGTTTGTTGCATTTTTAAACCAGTTGAGCGTTTGCTTCGGTGCATATAGCTAACAGTATCAAGTCTGCATGTCCCGTCGTAGCTGAAAAGTTAAAGCCAGACTGTAAATGGAATATTACATCGAGGTGTGTCCCTGAGTTTAACAGAAGCTCAGGCAGCAGCATCAACACTCCGGTGCAGAGGTCAGTAAGAGGTGGACCGCAGCCCGGATCTGGACCCAGACACCATCCTATCCACACCCAGATAGTTTACATCCAGTCTATAAATTATGGAGAATTATTCAATTATTTTTACTTATTTAACTGGCGCAGCTTTGCTAAATGATGCTACTGACTCGAGTCGCAGTCAGTGAGTGAGATACACACTCAAAGCTTACACGAGAGGTATTACTTGGACAACTAAGTGGGAGAGTGGGACATAAGAGGTGTTGAGATTGTTTATTGTAAGACTGGCTGAGAGTGTTGAGCTGTGAAATGGAGTTGACAAAAAAAAGCTACAACATTCACCTTTTTCACCTCTCTCTGCCGTGGACTTATTAAAACCCAAAGTTAAAGTTATAATCTGTAACTTTTCCACGTTAAAATGTCTGGGTCGCCTGTCAGTGACATCATGTCCTCTGTGATCATGTGTCAGTGTGTTTGTCTGACAGAAGCTCAACACTGACTTTTATCTAGTTTTAAGCCACATACACTTTTTACACCTTGGTGGTTTTCAGCTCTATATTTGAACCAGATGAAGGATTTTAGTAGTCGAACGTCTGGATCTGAAGTTATCAGAGAAAACAAGCTGAGGAAATGTTAGACAGCTCAGCTCCCAGCTGCTGGAGACGTCCTGTCCTGTGTCACTGAAGCGCGTCAGTGAAGCTCTGATTGTTAAAGTGAAACTGCTTTCTGGGTGTTTCTACTGGTTTGAATCCCCTGGTGTGTTTGTTATGGAGAGGAGGAAACCTCTGTGGGTAATTCAGCTGCTGGTAAAAACCTGCTGAACGTCTGGTTCATAAGTTATCAGAGAAACAATCAGAACAAAGGTTAGCATCAATCTCAGCTCCAACTCTTCCCTGAGTCTCTGTCCTCCGTACAGCGTCGCTCAAACACTGACTTTAAATGTCAAACTGCTTCATTCAGTGTTTTTCATGGTTAGAATCACCAGGTCTGTTTGATTTCCTGAACCACTGACACTAAAGGAATCCAAACCGGGAGGAGCTTATGGTAATGGTGGTGAAGATAACAACTCCCATGATCCCACGCTATTTTATGATGACACCCAACGCAGTCTTGTTATTGTTTTGATTAGAGACCCATAGAGGCAGAAGGTACAGACTATGAGTTTAACTTAAAATGAGAAAGGAACATAAAGATATTATATAAGTTAGAAGTCTTTATTTGGAATAACCCCCCCCAACTGGACCTCTGTGGATTTTAATTGAATGCCCCTGCTCCAGTGGATGTTGCACAGAAATGGGAATTACTGCTGACTTTAATAACACAATAAAAACACTGGGGCCAATCATAAAGACGGGAACTCATTACACAGTGTCAGATGTGGGAGTACCCATTCTTATCAATGACCCAAACTTGAACTTCAGTCATACAGTGGTGCAGCAAACCACCAGAACATGTCTGATTGAGTTGTTGAGATTAATCGTTGAACATAAAGTTTCTGTAACTGCAGGGATCCATCAAATTTCAACAACAACTTCTAACAGTGACTCACGCTGTAATTTAATGTTTCACTACAGAACATTTTATGTAGTGTGGGCTGCTCCATCATTTAAATTCCAACCACTGCTGCTTATGTCACTATAGAAAGATCAATTTAGGAACATATAGAGACACACGCTCATGACTGCACTTTATGCTCCGAGTCAGCCTTCACCGTCTTACTGAAAGTATTCTCAAACACACCCTAAAATTAAGAAACAAAGGCTGCCTTTGCATAATTGAAACGCACCACACCAGAAAATCAATTTTACACAATGACAGACTCTGTAACAACATCTCTGAATAGGAAACTTTTAACCAGGTTTAATTATTGCATCCTGTTAAACTGTAGATTTTTTTTTTTTTTTTTTTAAACTTTAAGGAAAATGACAGTCACTTTTATTAATTCCACGCAGCATGGCACACTAGAAGGACAATTCTAATCGTGTGTGTGTGTGTGTGTGTGTGTGTGTGTGTGTGTGTGTGTGTGTGTGTGTACGTACCTTGTGAAGCCACAGAGGTAGAGTGTGTGTATGTACGGCGGCCCAGCAGTACGAGTCCACATAAGCAGCCTGCCTCCAGGAGAAGTTAGTCGGAGCAAAACAGCTGATCTGAGTCCCTGAAAGAAACAGAGACAAAAAACACAAGACACACGAAGATGAGAGGAAATGATAACAACAAGAGCGAAAAGTTGTAAAAGGGGCACAGTTGATTTGTATCGGTTGAACATTTTAATCTGCAGAACTGTCTCATTAATGCTGCTCTTATACCCGTCACAGCAGGATTATAAGAAGTTTAAAGCTTCTGTAATGATGGATTTAGCTTTTTTCTGTAGGATATCGTAGGTTGCAGATCTCTCTTTAATTCTCCATCCTCTTCTTTGTCAATTGGTGTGATCTATGGTTTAATCTCGAGCATGTGCAGGTATCCTGACTCACATGATGAGGCTTCAATTAGCCTTGGCTTAAGCCTGTATCTACAGTTTATCGTAAGTGAAATTTTTCACAGTAAGTCCAGCTTTTCTTCACCGCATTCCTGGAATAACGACCGAGTCTTGACCTGAACCAGAGCAGATCTGGTCTTGACTCCAGCCCTGCTGCTCCGTGTTCTCACTCACCAACTGAAACCTCTTGAGCAAAGGCGAGGGAGATGAGGAGGAGGGGCAGACCCACTGCCACACAGGTCACCATCTTGTCCACAGCCAGCTCAGTCCGTACGCCGCGGTATCTAGCCTGGTTCGGCTCCTTCAGAAGAAAATCGCTGAACACGTACTCTGTAGCCACATGTGCGATGGCCATCTCACCACTCTGCTGTTACCTGCAGCACATAAATAACAACACCTGCAGACACAAAATTCAAGAAACACGTCTGTTTTCATTCATTCTCTTTGTATAACACTGACTGTCTCTCCACAATGTCTGAAGCTCCTGTCGCCTTTTTGCCAGGCAAATTTAATTTGTAGGATGCAACGACAGGTGTCAGGTGAACAGTGTGGGATAACTTGTCAAAGACAATCACAGACAAAGTTGACTTGTCTGGTCGTTACTTTCCCAGCTTGCTTACCGTACTTCCTAATGTTCAACCTTAATGAATGAGCCATTTAAAAAAAAAAAAGAGCCTTAAAATAAAAGTGACACATCTATAACTAACTACATTTTGATCATTATGTTCCATAAAGGGCAATAATGAGCAAACTTGTCATTATTTGTTCACCAGTAATAACATTTCCTTATTTACCATTTCTCTTCTGTATTATCATTCTATTACATTCTGTCACATTTATATCGTTTAAACATGGTTCTGTCTGACCTTTGACCTTGACAATGTTGCTACCAGTAGCTCACCCCCTGTTTTGTAGCAGCTCACCCAAAGGTTCAGAGAATATAGTCTGAACAAACAATGGATGCACAGTTCAAACTTTGAGCAACACAACTTCACTCAGTCAATCTATATTGGATGTTTACATCAGATCAGCTGTAGGTGATATGCAGTGATAGAAACTCTTCTGATAACAGAACAGATATAGATTAAACTTTTCGAACAAACGTGAAATATGTTGCCATGGATACAGTGAGTTAAGCGGTGGTTTCAACTTGTGAAGATTTTTTCTTAGTGTATGGTTTTTTACATTTTGGAAAATGAAGTAATGATGTATTTTAAGTTCCTGTTTGTGATGTAGCTGTCGCTGATCACTGACCGACGAGCTTCTTCTTTCTCTGGTTTCTAATCAGATTTGCAGAATGTGAGTTTTGGATGTTGATATTTGATGACTTGTTAAATGATCATATTCATCTGATTTGGCTTGAAGACCAGCTTGAGTGTTTTGATACGATATGTGAATAAATGTGGCCGGTAATATAAGACATGAGGAGCTCTCAGCCCCTTTAATTTCGTCAGTGTCTCTCAGAGTAAAAAAGGTTGAAGACTGCAGTTTTATATAATCTCATTTGATTCATAGCTTCTTACTTTCTAAAAACTGAAGCTGCAGCTGAAGGCCAACAGAGCTTGAATCTTGCCTTATGTAACGTGACTTCCAAACGCAAATCACTGTCACTCTTAAGCTGACTTAAATGAATGTGAACCATGAATAATTTTCTTATGACAGACTGATGATTGCTGTTTGCATTCACCAACTGTGGAGCATCATTTACCCGCCATTTTAGTAAATACCTGCTCAGTAACTGCTTGTCGAAATGTGTTGAGGTTAAAATGGTGAAACGTGTTGAAATATTATAAAACCGAAAACAACTCGTGACTGTGACTTCCCACAACATCAACACGCACCTTTGTTTAGCTGGAGCTGGATTCCTGCAGTGTGCAGCAGCATTTTTAGTCTTTGCTGTTATTTTTTATATTTTTCTGTAAATAATTGCCTTGATTTGGGAGCTAGGTTAACTGTGAGTGCACTGTTTCGGTAGCTATGTGGTAAGACTGGTCAGAAAATGGATGTCTGAGGGGAAGAAGCAGTTTAAATAGACTTTACCACCACCTGACTACACATAAAAGCTCTCAATTAACTAAACACAAAAAAAAACTGCAGCTAATTAGTTTACAATGACATTAGCTCATTACAATTCATTGCAAAACGAGATAATGAACTTGAACTTACCTACCGACCCGCTGCCGTTAAGTGTAATTTCTCTATTAAACCGACATGGTTTCGATTTAGCAGCATCGGCTGCTGCAGGGGTGAAGTCGGAGGTTGTTTTCCAGGACAGGAGCTGTGAGATGTGGCAGACCAGACATTCAACAGATGGAACAATCAACACAACTTTCGAAATGAACCTTCTTCCTGTGATAAAAAAAAAAACTAAAAAAAACCACTCCTTCCGCCCTTGTTAAAAAGCAGATGCCTTCAAGTGCAGCTCTGATTTTCCAACTCTAATGATGCCTTCAAATGCAGATCGTGAGTTTGTGCTTCGGTAAGTCGATTAAAAGTCGAGTGCCATTAGGTAGATTACTAGCATGATGTTGAAATACAGAAAATCACAAAATCTGCAAATCAGTGATCAACATTAGTAAGACTGTGTCGCACACTCAACATCCAGTGTCTGAAATACAATCTGACGAGATCAGATTTAAGGCAGCACACTATGGAGTTCATATTCCCTAAATATAAAAACGCAAGGAAATATGAAACAAGAATATAAAACAATCCTGCAATAATTGAAATTAAACTAGTATTGTAACAAAATATGGCAGAAGTACAGCGGCCTTGAGCGCTCAATGCACTGCAACTTAAGAAAACACATGCAAACAGACAAAACACAAACAACTTTAGCACATTTACATGTGCTGCAAATACTCTCAACACAACACAAGTGTTTACCCGGGGACACTAAAAAGTGATGAACCCGGCTGGGGGGCACTTGTTTAATGCCCAATTGTGACTGTTGAAGTTAAAACACATCCATTGTGTTGTGAGTATCTGCAGCGTATGTGTGTCAAATATATTTGACACACATACGCTGATATTTTCTGAATTTGTTTGTTTTGTCTATTTGCATTTCTTAAGTTGCAGTGCATTGAGCTCTCAGGGCCACCATACAAGAAGCTCAACTGTGAATTACAAAGAAATGTGATTTGCAACCAAAATGACATGTTTCAGTGTGACTATATTGCCTGTAAGTTGTTTTTTTATGTTACCTATTTCCGTTTTTTGCCTTGAGTTTTTCTTCATTTAAGAAATGTTACTGTATGAATACTATATGTTCTGTCACTTTCCATTGCTCAATAACATTTCATAATAACTGCACAGTAGATGCTCAGAGAGAAAAACTGAGAAACGCTATGGGCTGTACAGTACGATGCCCAAAGATATTGTGCTTTCAATCATAGAAAAAAGGGGAAACAGTTAAATATTCACATTTCACATTTTAGAAGCTGGCACTAGTGAATTTGATATTTTTGCTTAAAAAATGACTAAAACGACTAATTAATCATCAAGGTTATTACCAATTCATTTTCTTTCAATCATCTATTTGACTGATCAACTAATAATCCTTTGTGGTTACTTTGGAAATTATTATTTAACAGAGTATATATTAGCGTTTAAAGAGGTGTATAGGAAAGATCAGCCAATCACACCCAGCTGTGGTGCTTAGTGTGTGTTCCCAAACAGCGTCTGAATGTCTGTTTTTCTACAGTCTATGGTTGAGACTTTGTATCCCCATAGCAAATATGTCAGTTACACACGGTTTCAGGCAGCAGTTCCTTGAAGTTAACCTATGGGCAAGTCAGCACAAGTGGATCTGCTCTGGAAAAGGGCTTTTTGAAAACTCCTGTGGCTGGTTGGGTTTAGACCAACAGTTTCAGCTATGACAAGACAATGATTTGATTGAATTGTCAACTGAGGACTATAGCTTAAATGATTCATTGTTACTTTAATTTAAATGATTGTGTTAGAATTTTATAGCAAGTCTTCAGTCAGCATCAGTGTCCGCTCCATGTAAACCCCATAAGTAAATTAAATTCTGTTTTTAAATGTGAAAATCATCACAAAACAAATAAATAAATAAACACATCAGAAATCGTCGGTGGTATGTAATTCCAACTAAGGTGAAGCTTAAACTGCTTGAGAAATATCTTTGGATTGGAATATCTCTGATGCAGAGATATTTCCTTCAGCCCGTAAAGGCAGCATCCTCCTGGGCAACGTGACTATCTACGCAGCATGCAGCAGCAGCAGCAGTACTAATTGTATGTGTAAAAAACAAGCTGTACTTTCGACTAAACTATAAAACAAATGATGAGAAATAAAATGGTGGAGTCGGTCTGGGTTCATCGTTTAGAGCTACATTACAGTGTCTCATTTTGGAGGAAGACTGATGCCACTTGGTTTAACTCTAGAAACATTTGAGGAATAAGAAAGAAAACCATTTTGGACTGTTGTTGATGTTGATCTTTCGCGATGAATTCTGGGCATTTCTCGCTCTGCCCTCCCTGGTCCTCCCAACTTCTTACAGCTCCGTCAAGCATTTATAAAATGCGCACAATCTTACCGGAAACGGAGTTATTTATTTCAAAACAAAAGCGAAAAATGTATGTCTTAGTGCAAAAAAAAGGGGAAAAATATAAACATCACACTCATTAATTAGAAAGCTTTTATAAATGTTTGATATGTTCTTTTATTTTCCCACGATACGGCAAATTTTGGTAATTTACTTCTGTTTCATGATGTTTGTTTTTTTTGTTTTTTTAATTGCTGATTTTAATTCCCCCTTTCTTTCTGTAAAACACTTTGTTAAGAAAAGTGCTATATAATTATTATTGCTTGACGGACTAAAAAGGTGTTGAGGTACGACATAGAAGCAAAAGTTGTCATCTACAGTACTGTATAAATGTATAAGTCTAATGGGCCCCAGATTCATTCTGCAGCATGAGACAATGAGTCCAAATATTCAGCCAGAGTCATAAAGAACTGTCTTCAGACAAAGAAGAACAAGGAGTCCTGCAACTGATGTTGGGGCCATCACAGAGCCCTGATCTGAAACAGCTCGCACGGCCCATTTGGTTTTATTGTGAAAACCTTACCCGGAAGCTACACGCTCTCGTACTGTCAAACTTGACACCGGTAAACGCTTCACTCCCTCCATTCATTTCACTGGCACACAGTCGCATCCTAGCAGCGAACCCTCCCCTCCTGTTTCTCTCCGCCTGGAAAGATGGCTGCTCCGGTGGTGGTGAGACGCTCCGGCCCGGCGCTCTGCCCGAGCTTCGCGGAGGTCTGTTCGTTCTTGGACCGATATGGAGCTGCGCTGGATCTACCCGAGATGACTTTCCCGCAGATGGAGAGGTATCTGCGGGACACGACGACAGGTGAGGGATCGATAGAAGTGGTGGTGTTGGTGGTACTGGGGCGAAGAAGTGGTGGAAAGCTGCGACACTTGAAACCGAAAGAGAAGGGGCCACCACTACCACCATCACCATCATCATCGTGATGATGATGAGGATGACGAAAAATGTTGTGTGTGTGTGTGTAGCGTATGTGTGTGTGTGTGTGTGGCCCGGCAGAGCAGCATCAGATTTGGAGTTTAGTCAGCGAGCTTCTACACTTTCATATCGGCTGTGGCACATTTTGGCCCGTGTCAGAGTCGTTTTTCCTCGAAAGACATCCGGTGTTTTGTTCAAGTTTGTACGGAAACATTTGGGCAGAGAGAAAACGTAGCTGCTAATACAGAGCTAGCCCCCCCTCCAAACCCCACTCACTTTGGACTGTGTTGTGCGTTTGTGCTGAAGTTAGGAGAAAGGGATACATACGGGGGTACAGAATTTGGCACGGTACCCCGGGGGGTTATAGTTAGAGTCAAGTGACAGGTCGTCGATAATGTTGTCAAGGCTGATATTGATCTGTTAACGCTAAACTTGATGTGGGAGCCATGATGCAGCACTGCCGAGTGACCACACACAGCCAACCAGCTAGCTCCGGAGTGTTGTCAGGTGTAAATTTTCACCGGCCTTGCCTCACAGGCAGTCAGGCTGGAATGACATCAGTGTCCCCGGTGTTTATGTGTTGATCATGTACTCACGGCAACGATATTCCCCAACTTTGATCTGTATTTTAGACGGAGCGAGTGATGTTAGCTAAAAACAGTGGATGTTATTTTTTGGCCATTGGTAGAGTGGCTGTCAAATCTGCACAGGCGCAGTAGGGACTCTGGCTGCTGGCTAACTAGTTAGCATCAAGGTTTCCGTGAACTTTTAGTCAAAGTAGAAGACGGAGACGTACAGTTTATTTACCACTTTGTCGTTTATCAGATGTTTTCAGACTAGTAGCTGTCGTGTTAATGACTTTGCATACCGCGTCAGACAATCTTACTTGTTAGCTAGGTAGTTTTCTATAACCGTTAGTTCTGTTGCTCACCGTAAATTCAATAATTAGACATAACAGCTCACATTTATGTTAACTATGGTATTTCTCTCACATTTTAAAATCGGCCACGATATAACTATGTTTTCGTAGTTGAGCTTCTGAGTCTGTGTTGACAATGTGAAAACGTAGAAAATTTCAGTTTGCCATGCCAGTAAAGAAAACTGGAATTTCCTCCTAACACTGGGGCTCCGTAAAAGTCTCACACTTTAGAGTCCTTATTTAATGTCAAATGTCAATGGGATACTTCTGTCATTTTGACAGAACCTGCAGTCATAACAGTATCATGACAACTGTAATCAGAAGCCTGATTAGTGCTGTATCGTAATTTCATCATTGATTACTCTGCCAATTATTTTCTGATGAATTGGTTCATCATTTAATCTAGAAAATGTAAAAAAAAAAATAAATAAATTGTGAAAAATGTCTCTCACAATTCCCAAAATGACATTTTCAAAGTACTTGTTTTGACCAACCAACCGTCCACAACCTAACTGATGAATGTCAAGAGTTGTAAGAAAATTCATAGAATTAATAATTAAAATAAAATAATAAAAATCTTATTTTTTTATTTGGCCAACAGTAAAGCTGTATTTTTATGCTGAAATTATTTATCCTGCACAGCTGTTTACATTTACGCAATTATCTACACTGTGCATGGGAGATAAGAGGAACCTTCTGATATGATGGGCTAACATTTGAATGGAAAAAGTTAGCTGTAAGATCCCACAACCATTGACATTATCTATTTACCCAGCACTGAGTGAGTAAGATATTCATATTAGCACATCAAATCACACAAGTACACTGAGCACTGCTTAAAAACACACTGTCTTGCGTCTCTTTTTAGCTTATATCTTGATGCATTTAAGGTTTGCCACTACGCTCATTGATGAGCCCCCAAAAATTACAGTACTACATGTCATAGAAAATGATTTCATCTCTCACATTGTTATTGGCCATACCCAGTATGAGTCTGTATGAACACATTTTACATTCCCATGTGATATCGTAAATGTCATGTTCATTCAGCAATACTGGGCTGTTGTCCAACATTACAGTGTAGTGCAGGACCAGCCTTAAGAAAGTTTGAAAGGTGTTGCTGTCAAGTTGTTTATCTGTTTGTACAAACCTATTTTTCATGGTTAATTAATCAACACCTCTGTTTTGGTTCATAGATTCATTATTTTGTTGAATATCAATTTTAAGATGAAATCACATTGTTGAGTCTTAACTGATCTCAGTTGAAATTCTCAGTGAAACCCTCTGATAGAAGAATCTTGCGCTAAATAAAAAAGTAAACATTGTCTTTAATCTCCTGAAAACAGAGGCTGGAGGTCGGTGTCAGCTGAAAAACAGAACCCTGCCGCTGTCTGCAAACATTGACACTGGACTTGAAGTGAAGTATGGAACGTTAAGATGAACACTGTCATGTTTCTAATCATCGTGTGTTCTGTGTGTTCTCCAGTACCTAAACCCCTTGTGGAGCTCCACGTGAAGCTGCTCAGAAAACTGGGAAGGTCTGTGTCTACTGACCGCTGGGAAAAATACCTGGCTAAGGTGAGGGCTCTGTGTATGTGTGTTTGTGGTGTGGAGTGACAACTGAGAATTTCCCACTAACATTAGAGCCTAACCTGTGTTGTGTTCAATGGACAGAGAAATGTTGAAATAGGAGGAGAGATATTAGCGAAGATTAAACCAACATATCAGACAGATTACTTGTGAAAACTGGTTTGTATGTTGTGACTATATCAGTAATTGTTTCCTGTAGGTTTGCCAGGAGTTGAACAACACCTGGGCATGGGAGCTGGAACAGAAGGGCTACCAGGAGATGTCCATGGAGTGCAAGTCAAGCATCCTCAAAGTATGAGATGCCTCTTTCTATTTTATGTAACTAAATGTCCAAAATCCCCCCTCGTCCTCTTTTCACACGTTTCCAACGTTTACCTTTCAGTATCTCTGCGAGTGTCAGTTTGATGACAATCTGAAGTTCAAGATGGCGATCAATGAGGAGGACCCAGAGAAGATGCGTCTGCAGCCTGTAGGTCGGGACCGGTATGGTCTGATGTACTGGCTTCAGCTGGACCAGGAGCAGAACATCCGGCTGTACACGGAGGAGCAGGACGATCTGGACGGATCCACCTGGAACTGTATCGTCAGGTAGAACTGTCGTCTTCATCTGGTCCATACACCTGCTGTGGTGTGTCAACAGATCAGGCTGTGATCACATCTATTGTTATTATTTTCTCTGTAAGAAAAAAAAAAAAAAAGTTTTTCATTTTTTTTACAATCTGGATCGTATTTTTTTAGAAAAGTTGTTTTTCAAATTTTTGTTTGGTTAGATACACAAATTTACTTGCCGACTTCGGCCTAAGGCTAAAGTAGTCTCCTCACTTCTGAAAAACAAATTGTATTTTAAAAATGAGTTGCGTTCCTGCTGTTTGAGCCACTTATCAATCTGTCTTCTCAGGACTCGTAATGACCTGGCGGAGGCTCTGGAGCTGTTGAAGGCTCAGATTGATCAAAACCAGAATCAGGACAAGGACAAGGACAAGGACCAGAACCAGAACCAGAACCAGAACCAGGCTGGATCCAGGAGCGCCAGCCCCACAGAGAAAGATGCAGGTATGTTAGGCCAACGAATAGATATTGTTTATATTATCGATAGAAACATCATCAGAGGATTAACAGCCTATGAATGCATGTAGGTGATAACTTCAAAATTTGTAACAGAGACAAAATATTTAAAGCAGCTGTTAAATTTTGATCATCTTCTCTCTTGCATGTCAGTTGAAATGCTGTTGAGGTTTCTATGACTACAGAAGACAAAACTAAGAGCCTTCTTAGCAATTGCATGTTACATGTGTACTGTATAGTCATAACAGAAACCCAATGTAGATTCTAATTCTAATAAGTTACAGAGAGTTAAGTAAAGGGCAGAAGTTTCCAGTGCTCTCTCTCTCTCTCTCTCTCTCTCTCTCTCTCTCTCTCTCTCTCTCTCTCTCTCAGTCTCATTTTCTGTCTAAACTAACTTTAAATAAAATGTACAATGAAATGAAATCAAACATTCTCTTATTGATAGGCTTTGTCAAAGGCAAACTGCATGTAGAACAGTAGGGCTGGTAGTAGCGGAGAGGTAGCCGTCACGCATAGGTGAAGTGAGTGGTGTGGTCCTAGTGTAACTTCTAAAGAGAAGAAAGACTGACACTAAACAATTATTGAAAACAGTTTCTGAAGTTCAGTCCGATCTAATGGAAAGCGAAACAAATCACTTAAACTGTGCTCAGAATAACATTTCAAGGAGCTGCAGCCCAGGAGAAAACAGGCCAGAGAGAAACGATATTAAAAACAATCTATTAATCTGAAGTTGTTTAATTGAATAGTCTGTTCATTCTCTGTAGACACCTTACAGTCATAATGGTAAGCGATGAAATTGTCTGTGTGTGTTTTTATGATGATTTAGGGGACGAGGCCATAGGAAGCACCAGCTCCAAACCCAAGACCACAGAGGAACATGCTATGAAGGTTGACCCTGTACAGGAAGACAAACCCCTAAGACAAGGTACCTAGATTAAAGAAACTGCTAGTAATCACTTGAGCTGGGACTAACAATACCTTTTTAAAGAAGTAAGTAAAATGTCAGACAGACAGACAGACAGACAGGTAAAATCTGAAAGATAGTTTTGGTTGTCCTTGATTCATGTTGAGCTAAATAACAATTTCGGGGCAGTTATTTTTTCTTTATTGGAAAGCGTACATCGGAGAGTTGACAGGAACTGATGGAAGAGGGAGAGTGGGGATGACTGACATGCAAAAAATACGACAGGTGTTTCATCTGTCTGGTCAGCATCCTAAACCCCCGAAGGGGAACCAGGACACCCTACAATTTTGTGTCTATCACTGAAAATGAGGGATGGGCAAATTGTATGTCAAAGTATCCACTACTACCAGTTACTTCTGCTGTTTTACCTGCCAGATAGAGGAAAAATAGAAAATGAAATATAATGATAGTCATTTAGCATCTCAGTGACTGGTAGACACCCTGAGCAGCAAAACGTCTTTTATTTGATACGGATCTGTTTTACACGACCTGTTCTGCTCCTGGCGCTCTGTCCCTTGTCTTGTTTGCTGGATCTGGGAGTATAAAAGTGTAATTGTGTTGTGGTTTCTGTGTTGTAGTGTTAAAGCAGGAGCAGACATCGACCATCAAGCTGGAAAACACTGAGGCTGAGGTAAAGGAAGACAAGGCTGACCACAAACCACCTGTGTTCGATAACCGCGTGAGCACCATCACCACCATCGTCAAATCAGAATCCAGGGACGCCGATGCCCCCAAAAATGCTGTGTCAGTCGTCATGGCACCAGGTGCGACTGTGACAAAACAGGAAATGAACAAGGAGGAGGAAGCAGGGCGGGCAGTCGTCAGGAGCAACCAGCAGGCCAAGATACCACTGAAGAAGAGGGAGCTTAAGCTTGCTGAGAGTTACCACAGCAACCACCTTAACAACAACAACAACAACAGCAGCAGTAGTATTATTGTCTGTAACCCTTCAGTGATCCAAAGCAAGGACAGCCATGGAAGAGAAGGGAAGTTACCTAACTCATTACCGCCCCCTGGCAGTCCAGCCGTCTCACAGCAGCAGCAGCTAGTGGTCACTGCATCAAGACAAGAACTGACCAATGGGAGGGCATCTCTCCTCCTGCCTCACAAAGAGGGACAAAATGGAGTTATAGGGGTCATTGGTCAAGTCGGTGTTATAGGTCATGTAGGGGTCATCCGCAGCCCATCTGAGCGTCACAGAGCCCCATGTGCTGAGCAGCAGGAACAAAACGGACCAAATATTGACCACTGGGGCTCCAGAGCTGTGGAGGAAGAGAGGGAGGTGAGCCGGCAGTCAGTGCTGGTGAGGAAGGGACCTTCCGAAGGGGAGATGGCAGCAGCAGCCACTGCTCTTCCTCCTCATGCAGCGAAGCTACCATTGTCATCATCAAAACCTGATCAACCCCCTGAAGCTGCAGAGAGAAAAGTGGACTCTGTTAGCATTTCTTCCCTGTCTCAGTCCACAGAGGAACCCAAGAGACTGCCGGCGGAAGACCAGGGTAAAAGAACAACGGAAGAGCGGTTAGACAAGGAGACAAAAACCGGACACAGCAGTCGTCAACAGAAGGATGACGACGTGGACGGGAGGGAGGACAGGAGAAGAGAAGTGTCTGAGCGCCCTGTGGTAGATGAAGGAAGTAAAGATGACCATGAAAAGAACACTCTAGGGAAAGTGGGGGCAGAATCAGGGGGCTCTGTTCCACCTCTAAAAGTAGAACAGAAAGATGAAAAGGACCACCAGGACCACCTGGGAGATGGGGTCAATGGTGGCCTGACAGCCCAGGTTAGGGTGAAGGACAATGGGCATGGATCAGAGGAGAGGCAGGGTCCCCTGGAGGAAGCCTCCTCTGAGCTCCAGAAAGAAGGAATCAGGCTGAAGATAAAGATTCCTCCCCACAGGAGAAACAAGTTGAGGGGGAAAGGGGGAAAAGAGGAGGGGAAAGAGAGGGAGCAGGAGGTACAAGAGGAGGGGAGGCCGTTGAGGAGATCTGCAAGGATTTGCAGGTATGTGTATAATAAAATAAAATGAAAATGGGGGCTTAGAGAATAAACTTTGTGTGTTTTTGTCCATTGTGATCTCAGGTACAGCTGGTTTGACTCTGACAATAAATTCAGTCCCATTTATACCTTTTTTCTTGAAGATCATCTGCTTTGCCAACCTGCAGGCCGAGCTCGAAGGCAGCTGAGAGCCAGAGGAAGAAACCACAGAGAAAACAAGTGCTGCCTACCAGAACGAGGGAAGAAGAGGAAGAGGAGGACGAAGAAGAGGAAGAAGATGAAGAGGAACAAAGTTCACCAACAAAGAAAGACAGAAAAGCAGAACCTGTCGGGCAAATTAGGAAACGAAGGGTAATTACTTTCTAAACGTGTGTCCTGTGAGTGTGAACACATAAACCTGGGTTGTTGACAGTTTCTCTGTTGCATGTTCAGGGTAAACGGAGGCATCGACGCCCCCGATGGTCCAACATTCGTTCGAAGAGACGTAAACTGGGTGAAGGAGGGGAGGTGGAGGACAGAGGGAGGAAACAAGGAGAGGAGGAGAGCGAAGGAGGGAGCGACTCAGAAGAATCATGTAAATCAGAGGAGATTCCCAGTGAAGATGCCTGCACTCACTGCGGCCTGCCCAACCACCCTGAACTGGTAGGAGAGGAGTGTTTCACTGTTTTCTTCTACACACTCAAAGTCTGCTATCTTTTTCTTGATAAGTGGCTGAAACAATAAATCGGTTATCTCTTCATCTACTGTTGGATGACTGATCACTCAAGTGATGTTTCCAGCACTGATTTGAAATTTATACTGAAGATGCAAGTAAATCCAAAATACTGAGGCCATTTAAAGGCTTGGTTATTTCTGTGAACCCAAAGAGTTGTCACTATCAGTTAGAAATCAGCTACAGCTGATTCAGAATCTGCTGCCTGAGTCCTGACCAGGTCCAGAAGGAAAGATCACGTCAAACCTGTTTTAAAGTCCCTACATTGGTTGCCTGTCAGCTTCTGTATTGATTTTAAAAATTATTTTATTTGTTTTTAAAGCTGTTCATGGTTTTGCACTGGCAGACATGTCCCACATGCTTCCACTGTATGAACCAGTACGGCTCCTCAGGTCTGGCACAAGTCTGTTAATTGTTCTGAAGTGCAGGACTGAAAGCTTTTATGCTCTGAGCCGTTGGAGCAGTCTGACCCGAGGACCTGAGAGCAGCCGGAAGTGTTGAAATGTTTAAACGTAAACTCAAAACATTCCTCTTCAGCCTGGCTTTTCATTAAACATAGTTTTCAGTCATTAGTCACTTTATTTGATTCCCTTATTTTATTGTACTTATGTCGTAAATTGTAATTTATTCTATGTCATCTGTTCTTTTATTATTCATTTTCTTGTTTGTCTTTGTTTGCTATTGTTATTATAGCTTTTAAAATCTATTTTATTGTATCTCATTGTCAGCTTTCTTATTTGATTTGTCCTTTTGTCTTCTGTGAAGCTCTTTGAACTGCACTAACCTGTATGAAAAGGGCTGTACAAAAAAGTTTGATTGATTAATTAGTTATTTCACTTTTCCTGTGTGTGTGTGTGTGTGTGTGTGTGTGTGTGTATGTGTGTGTGTGTGTGTGTGTGTGTGTGTGTTCTCAGATTCTGCTGTGCGACTCCTGTGACAGTGGATACCACACTGCCTGTCTGCGGCCGCCGCTCATGTTGATTCCAGATGGAGAGTGGTTCTGTCCACCCTGCCAACATGTAAGCTGTGTGTGTGTCTCACACCTATTTATTCAGCTGGTAAAACTTCATCTGATGTCAAACAGTCTTGGACCTTAATGTGTTGGATTGATGGTTTAAAGAAAAGTTCATTGTGAGTTTTGTTTTCATATTGACAGTAAGCCTGTGGAAAAAAAGCAAAAACTAACACAGACATTTTCATTTAACAAAAGTTACCACAAGTTTCATGTTCAAAATGGGATGTAGACCAGGATACCCGGCCCTCATAATTAAGACATTTTCAGAGAGAAATTTTCAAACATTGACATTGTGATGTTTGGTTTTCCTCCTTTCAGAAGCTGTTGTGTGAGAAACTGGAGGAGCAGCTGCAGAATCTGGACAGTGCTCTGAAGAAAAGAGAGAGAGCAGAGAGGAGGTAAAAAAACACACACACACACACACACACACACACACACACACACACACACACACACACACTCTCTACATGATGTGGATTTTGACCCTCCTCTCTCCCCGTCTATCCAGGAGGGAGCGGCTGGTGTATGTGGGAATCAGTGTGGAGAACATCATACCTGTGAGTAAATCACAAAAAGCCTACGAGTGTAACATCTTCAAGTTTGTATATTTTTAATGATATAATATTTTTTATCAGTGTAAAAATGCGGCTTCATTTTAATTTCTGTCAGTTTAAACAACTTTTGCTGTAACAACATTTGCACACAATTAAGCTTAGGAGCATTTATATAGTAAATATAATAGTTCCCACACCCTCCTAAACATTAAAATTCAAGGACTTTTCAGGGATTTTAAAGGCCCAGTTCCCTGAAATTCAAGGACCCAAGATGTCATAGTTTGAGACACAGAACAACCTGTGTTAAAGTAATGGCAGACTCTGGTCTCTTGCCCTCTCTAACACAGCGAAACAATACACTGTGTAAGCTGAATGATAGACACAGAGACTCATTTACCAGTTGAAGAGAAAGTATATAAATTCAAGCACTTTCAATGACCTGTGACTATTTATGTCTCCTTTTTCTTGATTTTTTTTTTCTCAAATTCACAAACTGTCAAAGATATCACAGCCCCTTGGGAACCGTGTTGAGGGACGAACAGAAATGTGAAGTTTCATTCATTCACTACAAAGAAGCTTGCTTGCATTTATAGTTATCACACTGCAACGGGCGTCACAAGGGAAGCAGCAGTCTCGTGTTTCTTACCTGGTGTTTCTCAGTTGGACCAGTGAGACACAGATGTTGCTTTTACAACATACATTTTACAACATAAAACCGCCCGTTGAAACTAATACATTAGACTCATCTTGTGAAATAGACAAACAAACCAAATTAAAGTACTAGTTTATATTTTACTGTGTGACATTAAAAATAATTATTTTGACTGTTTCAGGAGGGAGATGAGGAGGAAGAGGAGAAGTCCCCAAAGAAGAAAGATTCCAAAAAGAGTAAAAATCTGGGAAGGAGATCAACCAGAACCAGGAAACACATCAGCTACAGGTGGGTGTGGCCTGACAGGGGTTAAAGGTGTGCTGGGAGTATTCCAGATAGTGGGTTTAGTGATGTTTGGTGAGTTTGTTAACCCTGAAATAAGGGGAACTAGGTTTTCTGACCCAGAAACTAGGATCACTTCAACTCTGAGTAAGTTATCACAGTAATTTGCTCTGTGAATCCAACCTGAGTTTCTCTGTCTCCTCCTGCCCTCCTTGAGCCTGAAGGAGGTGATCTCTGTCCTTACATTCATATATTACACGTCATGGGCTCATCCTCAGCTCAGCAAAAAATCACAATTTACACTGTCCGTCGGACATTGAAGTAGTATGTAGTTGAAAAAGATTTTGAATAAAGGCTGCATATAGTCTGAACTTGTTTTAATAGCATATCACTTACTGTATTTAAATGTGCCGCATGTTAAAATATACCTGAGCTTTAGCCTGATTTTTAAATCTAAAATCAACATCTGAAAATTTATCAAATCACTGGGTCAGACAGGAAGAGGCCACAATCACAGGCTTATAAATAAACCTATGTCTTATCTGTTTGATCTGCAATGGGGTCCAAAAGTCTAAGACCATTTTCCCTTTCACTTGAATGGGAAAGCTCAAACTTACTTACTGTATATTTTCATCTTCTGCTGCCAGCAGCACTTTGTTCCATTCAGATTACAGCTGAATAAATATATTTAAAAAATAATGTAACTAACAGAAGGATTTCAGCATTTGAGCATCCATTAAAGAAATTCAAGTCTGCTAAATAATATGGTCTATTGGACTACAGTGAATAAAATGTGATGGTGTGAACCTACTGACTCTTTTCTGGCGACTCAGGCTCTTTTACTGCTGCTGCCACACATGAAACTTTGTAGCTCTGCAGAGACTCTGCTCTTTATTTACTGTTTCTATGGTGAATCCCAGTATTGGAAATCCATGGATGACGGGTTTTTTTCATTCACCACGTACACACCTGTCTCAGAGTGAACAGACTCAGATCAGCTGTTCTGGAACCAACAGAGTTTCCGGGCTCAGGATTAATCCACTTGGAGTTCAAAGTTTGTCAAACCCACTTGCTGGAAAACCACATGGGCGTATCTTATCAAATGTGTGATGATCGATCATAAGTGTGAAATCTCAGACTGAGGCAGTCAACATTTGTTTTGCATGTGTGTGTTGCAGATTTGATGACTTTGACGATGCCATTGATGAAGCCATAGAGGAGGACATCCGAGACCTCTGTGGTGGTGAGTCCTGGTTTATAGTCATTTTTACATGAGCGAGAGCATAAATAAACCTCCCTTTCTTGGAACCTGGACAACAGTTTATAACAGGAAGGGACTTGAACAGCTGTTTTATTCAGTTATTCCAGTAAATCAGCCGTAACTGCAAAATAACAACATTATTATAATGAATTAAAAGATCCGCACACTGTGCTATTAGCTCAGTGTAAGTGCCATTGACAGTGCCTGACGAAGATCCTTCCAGATCGAAATGTTGCTGTTTTATTCAAATTTCTGGGGGCTATCGGCAAAGTCTGTGGATCTTTTTTCTTACTGTGGCCCTCACTTCACCCAGCTCTGGTGGAGAACTATCAACCGGTCTCACTTCTTCCATTCTTATCTTATTAGTGTATTGAAAGTATGGTTTTCAAGCAGGGCTCATAATTCCTCTCATTAAATGACCTCCTGATCCAGATCAGTGGCGTTTTAGAGCGGCCACTCCACTGAAACAGCTCTGTTGTCTGTGACAGAAGCCCTGAGGGCAGCTAGGGCTGTGATACAGTGAACCTCTGCATCCTGCTGTCTGTTCTCTCCAACATGGGCATCACAGGCAAAGTGCTTTCTTGGTTTGAATCCTGTCTCACTGGGCGCTCCTTCAATCTGTCATCGCAAGGACAAACATCCTTATTCCATTCCCTCCCAACAGGCGTGGCCCAAGGATCGGTTCTGGGACCCCTTCTCTTTAATATACACCACCTTCTTGGGTCCAATTATCCACTTGCATGGCTTCTAATATCACTGCTATGCAGACGAGACCCAACTACACCTGTCTTACCAGACGACCCCACGGTCTCTGCCTGGATCTCAGCCTGTCTCTCTGATATATCCACATGGATGAAGGAACACCACCTTCAACTAAACCTTTCCAAGACTGAACCCTTAGTAGTCCCGATAGCACCTCCTCTCCTAACACCTCTAACACCCTGACATGACAAACTAGCTCTGACTTCTCTGCACTTTTTACCTGATATCCTTCACTTATTAAATAGATGTAGCACTTAGCGCTTACACCAAGGTCTCCTATTGCAATGAAGCTTTAGTGATATCACTCACTCGTAAGTCGCTTCGGATAAAACCATCTGCCAAATGAGTAAATGTAAATGGTTGGTTGATAAATTTGGAAGAAAAGACTGGTGTGTGTATGTGTGTGTGTGTGTGTGTGTGTGTGTTTTATAGGCTGTAACCGGCACAGATGGCCACAGTGAGATTGAGCCCATAGGGAAAATGGGGGGCTGTGGGGCAGCTGAAAGAGGCTGACGCTGGTGTAATCAAAACCTGTGGTGCGTTTGTCATGGTCTTGACAAGAGGTTCTGTAGAGCTGTTTGCCTCCGAGTTGAGGTGACATTTAATAGAAGAGTGAACACTCAGACCACAAAGAAAACTTTTTTGTCTTTAAAAAAATTATGCGTTCTATGTATTCTATTTTAAATTTTATCTTTAATTATTTATTTATATTTTTTACTCTGTTATTATTATCAAGTGGGTTTTTATTATTTATCTCACTTACATTGATGTTTTTAACATGTTTTTATATCATTTTATGTCATTTTTCATGTGAATCACATGGAACATGTAATTTCAATTGAATTTTAATTGCATTTAATTGCCAAATCATGATAAACATCATCTCACAGCACTTTACAGGGTAATTTCATTGTTGCGAAGCACTTTGAGCTGCAAATGAATTATATTATTAATGTGATTATTAATGTAGTAAATATAAGAAATCTAATGAATTTAGTCCTTTTACAAGGTCTTCACATCATTCATGCCAGGTGGGGAGGTAGGTTGGTCAGCTGGACAGTTTGGAGGAAATGTGTCAGTTGACAGGATAGCCTCTGTGAAGAGTGTAGCAGACTGGTAGCTGCACTCAGAGTCATGTGATCATGCTCAAACGTAACCTTTAATTCAACCCGAGGTGACGACTTTTTGACTGTTTTGACTTTCTGATGTAGGAACAGCGCGAGGCAAAGACATCACTGCCATCCTGTCAGAGGACGGCAAGGAGAGCCAGCGGCCAATCAGAAGCCAAGCTCATGCTGCCAGAAACAGGAAGAAGCGGAGACTGAATGACCTGGAGAGTGACAGCACAGCAGCAGAGAGTGAAGACGAGTTCATGCTCAGCAACAGGTGAGACACACACACACACACACACACACACACACACACACACACACAGTCTTTCAGTTCTCTTTCCTCCGCTCCCTCTGCCACCTGGCTTATTTCTTCTCTTCTTCCTCTAACAGCTCAGAGGATGAAGATTTTGGTGCGTCAGGGGCAGATGATGATGAAGAGGAAGATGAAGATGCTGGCAGCGAGGTGGGCAGCTGGGACAGCGGGACCCGCCCCAGACGGGCAATGAAAGGGGTGCCTAAACACAGACCTAGCAAGACCCAACGCAGGGGCAGGAAACGGCTGAGACGGCGGCGGAGACGCTCCTCGGAGGAAGAGGAGGAGGAAAGCGATGAAGAAATAGGTGAGTGCACGATGAGGGGAAACTCAGCATTTTTTTTTACACTACAATAGCAGAGTTCATTAAGAGTAGAGGAGTCATCGAATATGACAATGTTAATTGAAGTAAAAACTACGACGTCATTGAAACTTTTAAATCCTCTTCATCACGGGATCTGCTGTTATTATAGCTGATGTGATATATAATAAATATTTAGAAGGAAATCTCTTCATCAGGATGGAAAGCATTTAGACAAAAAAGTAGTATTTTGATAACTGAAAAACCATTTTAAGCTTTTTAAAGTAAGAATTATAAGCATCCTTCAAGTCTCTTTCGGTGTACAAAAATACAAATACAAACAGAGCATTGTATCCATCTGATAACAAGTGCCCAACCAGCGCACCAGACCTACACCACTGAGTGAAAGTTAGTCATTCCTGACAACTACAAGGGGAAATATTAGGGAATTACATTCTCTGCTTCCATTTTTTTCCACAAATGTCGAGAATGACTGCCAAGCTACCTGGAATTCCAGAGCAGATCCTTGAAGAGATATATTGTATAACCTCTTTGATCCAGTGAAAATACACAAGGGGGTAGAGGATCTTTCCATCTGAACAGTATGAGCCACCAGCATGTTGCACCTGTGATTGTTTAGAGGCAACACTGAATTAAGCAATAAGAGGGGACGGAGCCGATTGACTGCCACAACGGCTACAGCCTCGGACATGTCCACAACATGCGTAGTAGGCTTGCAAGGACCTGCCTGCATGTGGAATCTAGGTCCGGTCTGACCTTTGACCGATGAAGCCGGCGTACTATCTTGAATTGCAAAACACGCTGCTGTTGACAAATGGATGATGAGTAGTTAGAAACATTCTGTTGTTCCAGCTTCACACATGAAAGGAGCTGTTGTTTTTCTTTGTCATATATTGTTCTAAACTGAATTTCTTCGGATTTTTTGTGGTTGAACAAAGCAAGACATCTGATTCAAATCACAGGACTCTGGGATTTGTGATGGGCATTTTTTTTTACTATTTCCTGACATTTCAAATATGATTAACCAATTAATCAAAAACCAAAAAACTAACCCCAACCCTAATGATTGTAAAATGCCAAGAAACATTTAATTTTTGGGGGCTTTTTGCGCCTTTATTGATAGAGCAGTAGAGAGAGACAGGAAATGGGGAGGCAGAGAGAGGGGGAATGACATGCAGCTAAGGGCTTGTCCGATGCGGGACTCGAACCGGGGCCGACTGCACCCTCTGCAAATGGGGCGGATGCTCAACCAACTGAGCTACTACACCCCAAATAAAGTTCCCAGAGTCCAAGGTGACATTTGTACGTCTTGTTTTTTCAGCACTGAACCCAGAGAGAATCAGTTTACAATGGTTTGATTAAAAAAAAAGAGCAAATCCTCACATTTGAGAACCTGGATCCAGAGAGTATTTTTGCAATGTTCTTCGATAAACGACAATCCATCATCAAAATTGTTGACTGACTGCATCTTTACCGTCTCTGTCTGTCTTCTCTCCAGATTCGGATCAGTTCAGTGACATGACCGACAGTGATGCTGACAAAAAGAGGCGGGGTCTGAGGCGGGGCCAGCACCAGCAGGTCAACTACCGTGAGACGTCCGAGTCGTCAGACAACTCCCGGACCTCCGCCGTCAAGACCAAGGTCAAACCCAGAGGCAGACCACGCAAGGAGCATCTCTCCAGCGACTACAGCGATGGTCAGTCATCGACGGCATCATCTGCAGCGATTATTTTTACTTGGAGGTCAAACTGTCCAACCACCAATCAATTTACCGTACATATTTATTTACATAGCCCAAAATCCAGAATCACAAATTTGCCTCAAAGGCAGCAAACAACACCCTCTATCTTTAGATAGTGAATAAGGGGAAAAATATATCAGACACCGAACGCTGTATAACAGGGATATTCAGCTATGTTGTTCACGGGGCCACATCTCCTAAAAGCTGAGGGCCTTCAGCCCGGACATTTCCCTGAGCTATTCTCGTTATGTATGTACACTTGACACAACATGCCGCCACATCTTCAAAACTTTTATTTTGCCACATTGCAAAAGAAGCCTCATCATTAACTACTAAGAGAATTAATAGGCCATCTTTACGTAATCAGGCCAAGTAGTCAGTTAGATTTTCTGTGACGCAAATGTGTTTAGTTCAACAAAAGTAAACACATAGTTTTCTACAACGCATCGTGTCAGCTCTCTGGCATATCATATGGTTAATTCTTCGACTTTGTAACATCTTTAACAGAGCTACATCACGGCATTTTTAAGTGACAAAAAGAGGCAAACAACAGAAGAAAGCAAAGAGAATGAAAAAGTCTAAGATGAACTGAACTTGCCTGTGAATTTGACGACAACACGACACAAATTAATCTTGAAAGTGTGGAACATTTTGACAATAGATGCTGCTGTTACTTCCTGGGACAAGAAGGCTGCTGCTCTATTAGAGCCTCTCTTTGGTTTAGAGGATTTATTGTAGCAAAAATGTATTTGTAATTGAACAATAGACTTGATTGATGGGCCGGAGTTGGCACCGCGATGGCCAATTGAATAGGCCTGCTGTATAATATTACATGACCAAACCATGTGATTTATTTTGATAGGTACTTCCTGTACTGTTTATGTGTTGAATGTTCAGATTTTGAGGAGACATGCAACTGAAAACAGGTTTTTACTAAACTTTCTGAGCCTCTGCGCTTCACACTGCTTTACACACATTCAGTTAAAGATGGAGTCCATTCAAGTGTTTGTGTTGGTGTGACGGATGAATGGATAAAATGTAACCTACCGCTAGAAAAAAATCTTCCAGGTGATGTGTTCATAAGGTTCACCTCAGCTGTGTCACTGAAGGGAGGGAAGAGCACACATCATTCGTTTATTCCACCCATTTAATCATTCCTCTGTTTTTCTTCCAGTGTTGCCTTCTTCCAGAGACTCGGAGGAGGAGGATGATTATGAAGATGAAGAGGAGGACGACCAGCGAAGGAGAGTGAACAGGAGAAGAAGAGAGGAGGAAGACCTCCAAAGAAAGAGGATGAGAGAAAAGCGGAGGAGATACGAAGACGACGAGGACGAGGAGGACGACAGAGAGAGAGGGAGGCGGCTGAAAAGGAGACTGTTGGAGAGGGAGGACGACAGAGACAAGCAGAGGAGGTTAAAGAGGACAGACAGAGACGAGGAGGACCTGGAGAAGATGGGCAGAGGGAAGAGGAGAGAGATTCTGTCACAGCAGCGGCGCAAACGGCTCGCTCAGATGCTGAAGAAGCGGCGGCCTTCGACGGACGACGAGGATGAGGATGAGTCAGATGAAACCGAGTCGTCATCGGAAGAGGATCGTCCAATCCGCAAAAGACTCAACCGCATCGACTCTGATGACGACGACGACGACGGCGACGACGATGATGATGAAGAGGAAGACGAGGAGGAAGAGGGGGGAAGACAGAGGGTGACGACCAAAAAGTCTTCAGTGGTAGAGAGGAGGGCCGACAGCGACGCTCAGGAAAAGGGAAGGGGCCGCAGCCTGTCTCCGTCAAACAGACATCGGACCTCCAGAGGCCCAGTGAAGTCTGGGGCTGGAAGTCCCACTGCGCCCAGGGACAGTGCAGGATCAGGCAGGCAAGGCAGGCACAATGGCCCCTTCCATCCAGAAGGGGGGGAAGATGAGGAGGAGGAGGAGGAGGAGGAGGAGGATGAGGAGGTCCAGACAGACTCAATAAACTCTGTCCAGAACAGTCCGCAGTCATGATGGCTGTGTTTGTGTGAATAACGCTTGATTCTTTCTTTTCGGTTTTTCTTTTAACTGTCGGCCTCTCACTCACAAACCACCTTTGAAACTGGATATCTCTCTTTCCCTCCACCGATTTCTCTTCTCCTTCGTACTCCCCCGTCTTGCTCTTCCTCCTCGCTGTTGTATTGTAGTAGGGTGCTATCCACCATCACATACTGTACAGAAACTCGTGAGTACCAGTACCCATTTCCACTCATCATCACGTCTGGCGGAACAGAGCAGCCAGCAGGCCGGACCAAAAGCATCCTCACAGCAGAACTGGCAGCACTTCATGCTTCAGCAGACGCACTCGCAGCTGGAGGTTATCGTGACCATTTCCCTGAACTCTTGAGTTATGGACGTCTGTCTGGTGGCTCCATGTGACAGTATGATAGTGGTTTCATCCCATTTGGGTCTGACTGTATTGGACACAGGAGTCTGTTTGTAGTGTACCTCATCCTAAAGCACTTCATCATTCTCATCGCACTTAATAACCTGCCACCAAGGAGAGGGCCAGTGTCGAACCGAACACGTGATGGATGAAGATCTGTCACAGAATGACATAGAAGTATAGTTTCTAACTTCCGTCTAGTGTTGTCTACCCACACAGATTTTTCTGGTTTTATTTGTGCAGGCTTTGAGAGTTCTTCCTCCAAAACAATGGAAGTGAACGGAATTGTGTTTGTTTCATTGTTGTGGCGCTGTCCTGAAAAATGACCCAGTAGCCTGAGGGTTAATGTGTATACCACAAATCTTCAATTACCGAGGTTTGGCCACTGGGCAGGAGACATTTGCTGCATGTCATGCAAAATGTTGAGTTTTTAAAATACCATTTATTTTTCAGCGCAGTTAGCACCACCTACTAAATAAAGGTTCACTTCCATTGTGTTGGTGTCGTGGCTTTAATCTCAGGCAGATAGGTCAAAACTTGCACAAATCAAATCTAATCCATCACCATGGTGACATACTGTTAGAGGTAAGGAATCCACTTTTGGAGCAAGTTGCCTCTTCTAAGTTTTTTTTTCCTGGATAAGATCATGACCCAAACAACCAAAGATGTAAAGCGGTCAACAGCCTTATTTACATGCTGACTACAGTTAAAATCAGACCCGAGTCCACTGAAACTGGTCAGGTCCCAACTCAGGAGCTGGATCCACTGAAGGACTGGTCAGACCAACCCTGCTCCTCTTCCTCTTCATCCTCCTCACACGAGACAGTTCAGAATCATGAGAGCGCAACAGTAATGGTGCATTCAGGTGCTCCTCGTCAACTTGTAAAGTAAAACATTTTGGATTTTTAACTTCCCAGCGGGCAAACAGCGTACGTCTATGGTAAATCTTAGTAGTATAGAGCTGAAAAGATTAGTCCATGAATTGATCAGTTGATCAACTATTTTCATAATCCATTAATTGTTAAGATCTTTTTTTTTTTAAAAGCAAAAACACCAAACATTTATTTTCATGTACAGCTTCTCATTAGTGATGATTGGCTGCTTTTCTTTGTCTAATGTGATAGATAGAATATTTTTAGGCTTTAAGAACGTTGTCAGGCAAAAAAAAAAAAGAAATTTGATGGAAACTTCAGGAAATTTTGACAATTTTTTCTGATATTTTATAGACTAAACAATTATTCAGTTATGTGAGAAAATAACAAAATGTAAAATAATCATTAGTTGCAACCCTGATAAATATATTTGTATAACTTGTATTGAAATCTTGTAATGAACAATATTTCGAGGACCACCTGAACGCAAATACGTGATGCAGATGAGGATCGCCTGAACACATATTAAAAAAACTGGCCATTCGATTTATGGTGGGATACAAGCATGCAGCACTTTGTCTTGTAATTGTCAATTTTAGAAAGTTGTGTTTTTTAGATACAGACTGTCAGTCATTTAAACTCATATAAATCATAAATAAAATACAAATGCATTAACAGCAGCATCTTCAGAACATTAAATCTAAGTGGCTGTACATGATATCTATCCATTTGACACATTGGACCGTTTGGGATTCGGGACGTTGCCTCTGACCGTCAGTGTTCGGTTTCGGACTGGTCGCTCATTTGTCCCGTGTGTTCACAGAGCCTTGGTGGGTGGGGACACGTTTGCTGTACATACTTTGCCTGTACGCTGTTCCTTGTAAGATAATAGATGTTTTGTTCTTAGTCCTCTTGTAAAATATAGTGTTATATTTTCTATATGAAGGAGAGGAGTTGAGATGCTGCTGTGGGTGATGTGTGGATCAATGGGGTTTCATTTCAATGGGGTTTCATCGACGGTTTGCTCATTTGAGATTCTGCAGCCGTTGTGTGAAATAAGACCAGCGTTGGACCCTGTTCTCCAGTAAACTGTGACAGAATACTGCTCACTTTCAGGCCTGTGTGGTACAAGCTCAAAGGTTTTTAACACTTCGTATCCCTGAAGGGAACCCCAGGAGTTTTTAAGAGGGAACAAAGCTTTATTTTTTTGATTGAGGCTCAGGGGAGGAAAATGAACGCTGGTCAAAAAAAAAAAAAATCAAACAACTTTTAACTTTGTTTTCTCCACCAGCCATCTCAGCTTCTGAATAAGCATCACTGTAAAAAATTCACATGGTTTTATCTGGTCAAACGGCTGAAGTGACAGGTGAATTTATGGGCTCACTGCGAGGTCTCTTCTGTTGGGCAGAATGGAAGAATTCCTTCAACTTCATACTGTCAAATCACTGTTTAGGCTTTAAATGAGTTTGATCCTGCTGTTCACATAATCCGAGCTGTTAACGTGAAGCCTGGCCTTGTTGTACCCTGGATACCCCGGATGTTGAATCTCTAACGATCCCACTTTAAATGCAGATGGTTGGACTCAAATGTTACTACGACCTCGCAGATCTTTCTTTTACTTCTCTCTGTCCAAACTCTGGGCCTGTCTTTATCAAACCTCCAAGGATTACACTTCAAAATGCTTTAAAGAGCGAAGTTAGGAATAAACAAGTTACTGAGGGTGAGCAATAAAGCACTTTTATTAAGCTAATTTACTCTACAGCACCTGCTTTTAACTCTCTCTCTCTCTCTCTCTATTCGATTCATTTTAATTACTAAGAAATGTTGTGAATAACTTTTATCTTCAGAGTAAAAGTGAGGGATTTTTACTTTTTCCTTTTCACTTAAGTCCAAAATATGACTTTTATCCGGTTGATAAATTCGGGCCCAGATCAGATTGATCCTCCAACTTGATTTTGGATTCACATGTGACGTGTAGAGACTCTGTGAAATGTCTCCTCACTTGATTTTCTTTGTAGCTCTGTTTTTACAACACCTGGCCTTTTTCTGATGAACCTCACATGACATAAGAGTACGTTTTAATGAGCCCTGGTTCCAAACAGAGCAGAAGCACTAACCTGAGGCCCCCTCAAAGACATTTCAAGTAAGATTATGTTTTAATAGACCTTCATCCAAGTAACTAACACAGTTGACTCTAGCTCTTATCACAAAGGGATTTCAGGGGCTTCCAGGAGCAAGAGATACAGTCACAGTTAAAGGATTGTTTTCTTTTTTCACCCGAAGATGTCACAAAGCAAATTGCAAAGTTTTCTACAGTAAAAAATTTGAAAGACAATTTATGTGTGACTCCCTTTTTAAGAAGTGTTTTGTGGTCACACTGTTTGTCAGAAACAGACCGATCGAGTAAACTCTGTGTCACGTGTCAGAGAACATAGAAAAGTAAACTGAAGATCCATATGAAGAGAGATAAGAGCTAGATGATTTCTCAAGTTCTTTCATTCCATTTTCAAACCGACGTGAATTATTGTTGCGTGTATGCTGGTGTGCGATCTGTAGAAGGTCAACAACTCAGTTTCTGTAGCTGTGAGTGTTTACCAGTGGCCTTATTTATTAGATCCTGGTCTGAAATTTGAATAAATGAAAAGTGTTCTTTGACAATATCCTCTATATCCTCTAACATTCTGTAATCATTTAAAAAAAACAGAAAATCAAGGCTATACAAGTCAAATGTCAGATTATTTTGGTGATTTACATTTAGCTTATGAAAAAAAAACTGCCAAAACTGGAGGATTTTGTATAAATATCAGCTTTAGAAAACTCACTGCTTTTGTTTGCTGTTGGGTTGCAAACACAAGATTTGTGCTGAAGAATCTCAGTGTGTCAAAATCACCCAACTATGATGGAAAAGTTGATAATTGGGATTTCTGGGTTTGGTACAAGCTTCCTGGCGCTGCTCTCTCACAGTCAGCTACAGTGACTAAACAGATCCCAGATGGCTGGAGTTCAACCAGCCGGTCAATTACTAAATGTTCTTTCCGGTACTTTCCTGTGACTGTTCAGGTGTTGTGGGACTTTGTTGTGAAAAAGTACCAATTAGAAGAGATAAGATGCTCTTTGGACTGGGTCTCATTAGCTGTTCTCACTTGTACTCATGTTATCCATTGCAGATGTGATATGTGTCTAGATGTTAAAAACAGAGTGTTTTAGAAAATCCCCTTCATGCAGAACTGCAGGGTCAGCATCTCCATCATCAGCAATGAGCTCAGCTGGACTCTCAGTGCTTAAGATTTCACTTACATTAGGCCGAGGTAGAACCAAAAGTTTTATGATTTTTTAAATTTTTTTTATCCACAGTTTGACCCCCGACCTCCCCCCCAACCCCACCTTTAGCAGAAAGGGGAGATTAATGTGTGCTTATGCCACCAGCCCAAAATCTATCCAGTGAACCTGATTTGCATCTGCATTTGCCACCGTGGCAGATTGTGTTGGTTTTAAAATGGCACCACTGGATGTGACTGCAGCTCCTTCCATTTCTCTGTTGTACTGTTACTGTAGTATCGCTGTAACATAAATGTTTTCTAAGTTATTAAAACCAACATCCCAGGCATCTCCTCAAACACACACTGTGTCTGTGCCTTGTTTTTATCCCTCATTGAGAGAAATTTGATTCCAGTCCTAAAAATGAGGGAGAGCAGAGAAGTGGATTATCATCCTGCAGGAGGAGTTTCTGTTTTTTTTCTTCTTTTTTTGCTGTGAAAAAAATCACAAGTGAAATACTGACATAGGTTTTAAGGTTTTGATACTCAATACAAAAGATATATTTTTTTGTACGGTATGACTTTAATGGATGATTTCACAATTGACAATCAGAGGAGCATGAAAATAGCCAAAATTAGGGAATAATTTCATGTTATTTCTTCAATATAATACGTCTCTAAATGGTGAATTTGAGCCATGGTGATGTTGCCATGGAGACATTCATTTATTCATGTCTTTATAAATAAGTAACATTACAACAAATCCCCCAAAATTTTGAGAATTGCCCTTCAGTTACCCAGAGCAAAGTGGAACCTTCACAATGCTTTTTTGTCAGACCAATAGTCCAAATTGAAATCTGTTACACATTAATTTATTAATCAATTATCAAAATAGTTGCCAAGTAACTTTCTGCTGTATTGTTTTGTTTTTGTTATAACAAAGCATCACATTTTGTAATCTCTTCATATGTTCTTTTTGCAAACATCTTAATTAAAGTAGAAAGTAGAATGTAAGACAAGACTCCAGTAAAGCACAACAAGAGTTAACTAACAGCAGAAGCTTCCTGCCCTCTAGTGGCCACAGTGAGTAGTTACAATTGCACTCTACTGACATCAAGTTAGACACAACTACATATAACTAGTATTTCCACTTACCACATTGAAATATAATACAAATATTTATAAATTGTGAGTGTCGCTAAAGCCAAAATTACATAAAATAAAGCCAAATTAAATTGCTTATTTTAAATGTATTCTTAATTGTAACTATGTAGTCTTTTTTGTCATTATAGATGATTTATCAAATATATAGAATCTTAAAGGAAAAAAGATGGATATTGTTTCAGAAAAAAACCCTCCATTTAATTAACAAATAAATAACATTCCCATTAAAATCATAAAAATTAATTTTGGATTCTTTATATTCTGAATATAATATGACGTCCTTATCAGAAAGGTTAAAATTGTGGTTAAAAAAAACTTTAGTGGCGTATTTAAGTAGGATTTTTGAACGTATTTCTGGAGCCATGTTGGGTATTTAGTAGGCATTCCAAGTGTAATTCCAATTTTCCATTTTCTCGCAATGTATTATATTCCAAATATTTATTTATTTATTTACTTACCTGCTCTTGTCTTATCTATTTTGCTTTTCATTTTACATTGGATTTACAACATTGAAAACGTATATTATAATGACATGGAAAATGAAAACTAATTTTGAATAATAAAAAAAAAAAAAATCTCTCTTTTGGTAAATACTTTCACAATAAAACGTTGAACTAGACGAGGATGTAGTTACGCAATGTGACCACTGGGGGCACTAAACACTCATGGTTGTGTAGTCTTGACAACGTTCACTCTAAATAAGTGAAGGTAGTAGCGTACGAAGACAGTAAAGTACTTTCAAAATAAAATGACGGGAATAGGGATATTACGTGCGAACAAACGTAACGATGTCGTGGTCACGTGATTCTTTATCGAGTAGAAGCACCTAAGCATCTTGCCGCGATGTTTTGTCTTTGAAAGCTTGAACCTGATGAACAACGGTCAACTTCAACTACAGTGTGCTAACTCGTTTCTCCCCAGACTTCACACTGCCTGTGGTCACAGTCGGAACGGCTCGGCCTGGTTCGGTTAATCTCGGAGAAGAAGCACAGTTCCCGACTCGCAGTTTATCCGCCTCCATCTGTCGGGTACTTTTTTAGTGAGAAATTATCCCGGGGTAAATAGCAGGTTTTGTGGCAGGAAATAGGTCACACAGCTTCGCGCAGACGCCAGAGTCTGGTTTCTCTCCTCTCCTGCCTCCTCATCCAGCCGGTCCGCAGACGTTAACGATGGTTTTACTGAAAAACCTACATCCACCCACCGAGGGCGTGCGGCATGAGCAAGCCGAGACCACGGCGGTGATGGACGGCCAGAGACTGGGCTGCGGCACGCTGTACGTCGCTGAAACGTAAGTGGTTGTTGTTCTGTTTAAGTCTCCGGTTTCAGGTTTAGGGAAGTTTTCCACCAGAGCTTTTTTCAATGTTTATTCAGACGACATGTTAATTTTTATTAACAACATACAGGTTAGAAAGTGTAATAACCTTAAAACACTCCATGATGCTGCCAAGCCACATGCTAAACACTTCCGGTGTCGTCTCTTTCAAAATAATAACCAAAAATTATTTTGGTTAGAACAATTTGTAGAGCTGCAACTATTAGTTGATTCATCGATTAGTTCATAAATAGAAAACTCATTGGCAATAAAGGAGGTTTGACCAGTCATTAAATCCAAGGGTTCACCTGTGAATGTTTAATGGGTGCGTTCATTGTTTGTGTGTTGTTAGCTGAAATACATTGTGTTTGTCGACACTAGTGACTTATATGAAGATCAGACCACATTTTATGACACCAGAAAACCAGGTCTTTCCAAAGGGTGCACTGACTTCTTCTCGTGACTGACTTAATAAAGTGAACAACTGAAAAGTCCAGTCTGGGCTCTGGGAAATAATGTCAGACATTTTCACTATTTTATGACATTCTGTAGTTAAAATCAATCATTGATAAGGCAAGAAAGTAATCCTTAGAAATAATTATTAGTTGAAGTCCTTAAGTCATGGCCTCTTAGCTTTATGTTTGTTTTTTTAAACGCAGTGCTAAAAGTGCTGTCCTTACTTATATACCTACCTCTAAAAATCTGTGGTTTCCACAGTCATTCAGATTGTTAATGCCTTGAAAAAGATTATTTAAAAATCTGAATAGTTAGCAATTGTGAAGGTCTTCTCTCCCCATGCTTCCTGCCACTGTCAAAAAATCCTTAAAAAGCGAAAATACCATTAAATGTATCTCAACAATATGTGTGTACATTCTCTATTTCAGGGCCCTTTGCAGCTCTCACTGGCTCTGCAGCTTAAACCTGAACCAAAACTGTCAGTTGTGTGTGTGTTTTCTCTTTCTCAGACGCCTGTCGTGGTTCGATGGTTCAGGGATGGGTTTCTCTCTGGAGTATCCCACCATCAGCCTGCACGCCATCTCCAGAGACATCAGCACTTACCCTCAGGAGCACCTGTATGTCATGGTCAACGGCAAACTCAGTGGTGAGGGGGAACTCTTAAGTATACACTTTCAATCAATTCGTTTTTACTTTAGATCCAGGAGTTTGGAAAAGTCACGTTTGGCATCTATGGTTTTTGGCCTGATGTTTGTCTGTCATTAAACTAGGGAGGGATTGTTTAGTGCCACTTCTACCACAACCTCCATCATGCACTATATCCGAAAAAGTGTTAAAGGTCTTAAATTAAAATTTTCAGAATTTCAAGCAATACAGTGTCTGTTATTTTTAATCATGGAAGGGTTTAAATTGTGAGATGATGCAAAAAGGATGAAAAATCACATTGACCCTCATGGATTTAATGTTCATTTAAAATAATATAATTCCCCATTTTATTGTTGTGTATATGTGGCTGGGTCTTCTGCAGACCATCACCTGCTCCTTCAGTTTTCCCCAAAGGTAATGGATTGTACAAGTAAACAAAACATTTACTACTGATGCTGAGATAAAGACGTTCCCAGGGGTCTTCAGGGAAGAAGCTTAATCTCTTTTTTTTTTAAATTTGTGTGGATACTAGCAAGAATCTGGATGGTAGCATCGAAAAGGTGACATAAAGTTTGTTGTGCTGTCAAGTAGTGTTTTTATTAGTGGGTTGTCATTTTGCTTGTATCTTGGGAAACCCTGGAAGCTGTTACATGAACCATAGTGTTGCGTTTGGTAACTCTCTGTCAGTTTCTGCTGGTATGAGTTTCAAACTGGTATGTTTTTTTACTTTGATTCCTCCCAGATGAGAATGAGGCAGAAATGGCAGAGAAGGCAGCTGGTGACGAGGAAGACGACGACGACGGCGGCAGCAGCAGTGGAGGGGATGATGATGATGACGATGGAACGATCACAGAGATTCGATTTGTGCCCAGCGACAAAGCAGCATGTGAGTGACCACACTGATACATTGACTTCACAATATATCTCATCCATGCATTGTTCTGTTTTTGACTGCTGAGCCTTTTCATACTTCACTGTTTTAATGATAGAGTAGTCACAGCTCTACGGGTCAACCACATCAGTGATCAGTCGCATTTTAAAACACATTACCCATATCATCAAAACCACAGATTCTAAGGTAAAAACCAAGATGAAGGTTAAAGTCACTGTCGAAACAGTCAGTTGTAAATGTCCATAAGATTTTGAAGAGACCAGGATGTAGAGCTGATTTTTTTCTTTAGTCAATATAAAATATTTGTAGTTTTTCTCTTAATGGACAAAGATTATTCTGCTTCAAGGCGAGGCAAATGTATTTATATAGCACATTATCATACACAGCGGTCATTTAATGTGTTTAACAGAAATAAAAGAAGCATAAAGAACAGAAGTAAAAAGCACAATAAGAAATCGGCGTAAAAATACAGATTATAAAAGAGGTAATATCTGGTGCAATAATAAAAGATTAAATGAAGACGGAGGAAAATATCTAAAATCTTTTTAAAGTCAGTTACAGTTAAGGCAGATTTGATTCTGGGGGAGCTGGGTCCAGCAGTGGGCAGCATAATGGCTGCAAGCCATTTCACCCTGTTTATTTTGAACTCCAGACTCCACTAACTGACCAGCTCCTGCAGATGTGAAGACAAAACTGAAAAACTTGGAAAATATGTTTTATTATATGTTGGGTTGTTTGTTTCCCTTGATATTTTACGTAACAGTTGTTAAAGTGTAAAGATATTCAACACAAAATGTCATAGGAAAATAACTGCAGCTGGATCAGCCCTTTAAATAACAGGAAAGCTGATGATATTCTATATTTTTTCTTTTTGTCAACAAATCCCATTAAAAGACCAGACCAGAAATAAATGTGTCCAACTAACAGGTGCTGTGTGTGTGTGTCCAGCAGCTGATACTTCTCCTGTGTGCCACAGAGCTCCATTGTTGTCCAAAACTATTAAAATCACATCAGTGAGCTACAGTGTTGCACTGACATGTCCCCTCATTATATGGGTGCTGTATTTTATTTGGCTTCGGTCGCTCACATGTCGTTCTGATGCCCCAATTACTCAGTAAAGCATCAAATGTGGACACAAAATGGGGGGGGGACAAATATATGTGGATGTTAACATAGGGCTGGGCAATTGATCAAATTTTATTTTCGATTACAATTTTGGCCTCCAACGATTTTAAAAACAAGATCGTCGAGAGAAAACGATTATTGTGCGGCGTTCTGTTTCACATCAAATTTCAGCCCCTCCACCAAAAGCCATCTGACATCATCTTTCCCTGCTGACATATCTAAAACTTATATTGTGTGTAACGGGAATAACTACATAGACACAACGATTTTTGTTTTGAAATCTTTGAGAAATCCTGCTGAATAATCGTGATCTCAGTATTGATCAAAATAATCGTTTCCACAGAGGAGCAGCACAGTGCAGCATCTCATTTTCATAAGTGTTTTACTTGCAGTGGAATCCATGTTCTCAGCGATGTGTGAGTGTCAGGCGCTGCACCCCGACCCAGAGGACGACGACTCCGACAACGACTTCGAAGGAGAGGAGTATGACGTGGAGGAGGCAGGTGAGGAAAAACAAATACACAAAAACATACACACACACACATATATATACACACACACACACACACCAACACCCCAACACCCCAACAATACGATATAAAATGCTGAAGACTGAATTGAAAATGTTGACCTTTATTTATTTTCTCCTTTTGTCTGTTCATCTGTCTCCCCCTGGTTCTCTGGACTGGTTGCAGAGGCAGGTAAGACGTCAAGCATTCACCGCTGCACATTCACACGAATGAATTCTTCTACTGAAGCTTTTTACTTTGGGAGTATTGAACATTTTGTGTCTACTGAGTATCAAAACATCAATAAATGGACAGCTGGTACTGAAGGCCTTTCCAGATTCAGTGCCTCTAGTTTTATGGCGGTAAAATGGCAGAAACTGTGTTGTAACACTGTTACAATAATGTTACCTCCTATTTATGCTGGCAGTCACTCCCAGTCTGGGAGCAGCCACCCTGATGTGGGAGTGCTATGAATATTCTTGTCTCAGTTCGGCTTCAGTGCATTCACCACCTGACAGACTGACAGTTGTTATAGTATTGTATAGATACTTTATATGGGGTGAATATCATCCATACTTAATGCTAAATAGGGTTCAAGTGAAGCTTTACTTAATATTCAACATCAAGCACATGGCTGCCGTTACATCACCATCTCTCTCCTCCACCACCCAGAGCACGGCCATGCCGACATCCCGACCTTCTACACCTGTGACGAGGGACTGTCGGCGCTCACGCAGGAGGGCCAGGCCACGCTGGAGAGGCTGGAGGGGATGCTAGCCCAGAGTGTCGCTCAGCAGTACCACATGGCTGGGGTGCGAACTGAAGAGAGCAAACCCGAATTTGAAGGTTTGAAACACACATTCACACACACACTCAAGTTTTCTGTGAGTTCACTCAGACATGTGGAGCCTTTAATCTGAATGCTGCTTCTCCATGTTTAGTTTTGACTCTGGGAACAGTTAGCAGACCTGAGAGGTCAGGATGGTTCACCACAGAGCAGCAGATCCAAATCTTATCTAATACGATCTTATCTGTTCTGATTTTTAAAATGTGTTTGGGCCCTCAAAAAAACCAACAGTAGAATTTTTAATGTCAATGCAGCACAAACAGGAAGCAAGAGTGAAGGTCTGAGTACTGGAGTGGCCCTTAGTAGAGCGCATGCCTACGCAGAGGTCAAACAATCCTACACTTGTCTGTGAGATCCGGACTATTATCTGGACCTGCAATGATACATTGTTTATATATATTTCTATGAAGAAAATAATTAAAAAAAATGAAGACAGTTGAAGCTGTGTTGTGTTGTGTTGCACACATTTGCAGAGAAAAGTAAAACCACAACAGCTCATTTTACAGGAAGTTTCTTATGGGATGTTAAAATAACCGTGAAGACTGGCTTTTAAAATCTGTTTTAGAAGGTAACGTCACCTGTACTAAAATTTATGGATGATATTTTGAAGATTGTGGACTCGTTTGTTAATTGGTCAGTGTGTTTGTTGTTGTTGACAGACGGTATGGAGGTGGATGCAGCAGCGATGGAGGCCGGTCAATTTGAGGATGCAGACGTCGAGCACTGGTAAGTCTCACTCAACCAGCACTTTTCAAATGTGACGATATCCAACAAAGATCATCAGTTTATCCATCGTCTTTACAACCACAATGCTGTTGGGAGTTGTCACGGTTACCCATGATGTCCACTGGCTGTGATGTTACATCTCTGTCATGGTGACAGGAGTGTTTTTTGTTAGACATATTTTGTGATTTACAAGTGGTTGCTTTATTAATTTTGGCCCCTGAGGTTTAGTCTTCGTGTTTTGATAAAAATGTATTTTAGTTTCAGTCAGTTATATAGATTTTTGTTAGTTTTAGTCACATGTTTCTGTCACGTCGAGTTTCTCATTAGGACAGAACCCTAATAGTCGACCAAACATTGGACGAAGAGAAGAGTCACAGAAAGAAAATCAAACTCCACAGGAACTGGCGACACTGAGGCTACATCCTCACTAATGCATTTTCATTTCAAAACGAAATTTTTTAAATGAAATTGGTCCATATCAGAAATAATCTCTGTCAAGACTTACACACCTGAAAATACACATCACATGACCATTCACATACACTGGGCACGCACATGCCGGGGTAAACAGGAAGCAGATTGTCTTCTCTGCACTTGGATAAGTTGCAGAAAATACAATGAACTAGTAACAGCAAAGGCAGCTGTAGTGTTAAAATACTGAATTTAACTGAGCAACAGCTGCTAGCAAAGACAACAAGTAACATTTATAATTTGTTATCCATGTTGCTTTCACCACTAGTAGTTGAGGCTGATAAGACCCAGTCAGGGAGCGACCGTGGCTGTTTATATCATCCTGTAGAGAAATGTTTGAGTGTGGATGTTGCCTCAGTCACTCAGTTAGTCATGGACTCGTTTACGCAACTGGTCCCTGCAATTATTAGAAAGTAATGTTGCCTATCTGTTTTTCTGCTGTATGTCCCAAACATTCACATTTTCATAAAACATTTATAAAAAAAAAAAACAGCTTTCACAAAATCCTCCTGTGCCTGTCTGTGCATTGTTCATTGGACTGACACAAACAAAAACAAAATCACAGTCGGCATATCTTCACACTCTGTTCCATCTTTTCTTATTCACCAACAATAAAACTTCATTTGAAATAAGACTGTCTGTCTGTTGTGTGCAGCCTGGTTCCTTCACATGTTGTCTGATTCTTCTGTAGATGGATGTCATCTCAGCAGCCAATCGAAGCACTGGAACTGCATCATGGGATTGGAGAAGAAGACCGTGGGAATTCCTTAAGGCTATCAGCACTTGTACTTTCTTCTGTTCTCTCTGTCAAACAAACCTTTTCTCACGTGCTTAGTCATCTCAGTAGTCCTCTGTAGCTTCCTACATTGTCTTTATTTTGTGTCGCGTTGGAGCTCACATAATGTTGCATTGTTTTGCTGGCTTTCTGCTCATCCTCCACCTCTATTGATTTGTCCAGGTGTTATGAACAGTGTTTGCTGTGCTGCTCTTCTGTGATGCAACCAAGTCAGCTACAGGAGACTATTGAGATGCAGCCCGTAATGTCCAGATCCTGTTGTTGACTGTAAAAACAAAATAACACTTTTCTGTTTCTGTTTTGTACTTCAAGACTTTAATATGTGATCCTCCTGCTGAGGAGAGTTAATGTCTTTGTATCGATTTGTCAATAAATGCATAGTTTTTGTATGTTGAGTTTCTTGGCTTATTTGAACTGATTCATGGACTTTTTTAACTACCTCCTGTATTTAACAGAACTGTTTACTGAAGCTTTAAAAACCGCTCACACACAGGATCACAGCAGCCGCTTCGCTCGCCAAAATGTTGATGTTCCAACCTGTGAGTATTCAGTAGTCATTACTACTTTATTATTATCTTAAATAAATTACATGAGTGAGACCATACCCATCTTTGAACTTGGCCTCCAGTTTAAGCTCAACTATTCACCTGTAAAGCTTCATGACTATGTGTCACAGCTGTGACTCCATCACTGTGACAAAGTCTGTCCACAGACTAACACTTGTGAGCCAAAGTCCTCACAACCACATCTGTGGTAGTTCCTGCTACCGTAGGACAATGATCACACACACACACACACACACACACACACACACACACACACACAGAGACTCATCTTGGATGCAGCAGCAGAGTGACTCACAGGCCGAACAAGAACAAATGTAAAGTATGTATACATTTCTAAAAAGAAATGTGAAGTATTCGGTTAAATAATTTGTTTTGGTTGTCTGAAGGTGAAATGCTGAGTCGGCTTTTTAAAGAGAATTTCTTTTGATGAGGTTTACATTGAGTCTGTGGCGGCTGAAACAGACTTATACACTTTCTGTAAAGTGATTATTCTGAAATGTTCCCTTTTTAGAATTTGTGAATTACCATGTGATCATCTTTGCTGCTGTTGCTGTCTAGTGTAAATCCACAATCTTTTTTTATTAATCTGTCAATTATTTTTTACAGTTAATCACTTCATTGTTACTCTATGAAGTGAAAACTGTGAAAAATACTAATCTAATTGATTTACATTTTAAGAATAACTTTTTTGTCCAGCCAGCAGATAAGATATTCCATTTCCAATCATATAAAATAAATACTCACATTTTGATATAAAATGAATATAAGTAATTAAATAAATTATCAAAATAGTTGACAATGAATTTTCTGTTGATTGGCTAATCAAGTAGTAATTTCTGCCCTACTGGGCACCATTTAGACACTAAAATAAACCAAACAATCAATGAGTTAGTTAATTAATTATTCAACAGTTTTAATCAGAGGATTTTACAGAGGATAAAAGGTACCAATTACATCTGTGAAAAACGAACTGACGTATGTACCTACACTGCACTGTGCTTCATGTTAAGTATAAAGATGAATTATATACAAAGCACTTTGTAACTTAGTTAAGTAAAGTGCTACTCAAAGTTTTATTATTATCATACATGAACTTTCCATGATTCATTTTCCAGTTAATTCATTAATGGATTAGTTTAAATAAAGGTTTATATTACACAAAAATATTACTTGGCTCAATATAGTACTGCAACTACAATACTTGTACGCAGGTTCTGAAATGACCAACATAACAGGAAATTAAATGTCAGTGTGTTTAAAGCAGCTGTGAGGATCCAGTCAGGACTGTAAAGAGTTGTTGATATTCCCGTGGTGATACTGGCTCTCAGGTGAGGATCAACCACCAACCACCTCTATCGTAAAAACTCATTTTGCAGCTGTTAAGTAAACACTTTATTTCTTTATCTATTTCTGACTGACCTGTTTAGAAAAAAACAAACACTAAAATTAGTGTCTTTATCTTCCTACATGTGCTCTTGAGGTGAAATCATCCACTATTGAGTTAATCAATCAAAAAAAAGCCTACTGGTTTAAGTAAAAAGTGCATATCAGTTTTGTTCTTTTTCAGACTTGCGGTGACTGAAACCAGCAGCAGGTTCACACTCAGTCCGTCCACATGTGCTCGGAGTGAAACGCCGCCCTGCGACGCTCAGGTCCTCTTCTTGGTCTCCAGGGGGAGGTGGAGAGACGGTGACTTCCCTGACAGCAGAGGGGCGATTTTATCAAACAGCAGCACTGAACTCATCATGCCTGCAACAGCAAGAACAGAAACGAGGAGGTGAAGGAGACGAACAAGTGAGCATCGTTTTAAGAAATTTGCTTTAAGAAACAAGCTTTCACAATTTGACGGAATTTGGCAGCAAATCATCAAGAACTTTGCAGCTTAAAAATATAACAATCAACCTTTTACACCTTTATAATTTTTCTTTATCATACAAAGGTGAGAGAATGCAAATAGGTGAAGATAGACATGGATTGAAAAACATTTTTTGTCGGTCAGCTGACAGATCTTTTGATAGAAGAAGATAGAAATGGAGTAGAAGAAATAAGAAAATACTCAAGTACTTCAACATTGTAATTAAGCACAGTACTTAAACAACCCTCCACGCACTCCGTGAATCCAGGTTTACCTCTGTGTTCATACTGATGTATTTATTATAACAAATGATGTATATGATATAACCTAGAGAGATATTTGATGAGTTTGTTCCAGCTGCCGTCAGAGTGAAAGTGTTTGTTTACATGAAACAAATGAATCATGAGAATTTAACATTTAAGCAGCTTCTCAGATTTGTGTCAACACTTTCGACACAGTTGACTGACTGACTGACTGACTGACTGACTGACTGACTGACTGACTGACTGACTGCCAGAAAACAGACAGTGACACACACTGAAACACAAAACTGTCCACATATCTGAGGCTACTGCACACATGGGAATGTGGTTTCATTTTTTGTGTGTAAGTCGACACGTACAGGAAACTACAAACAAGACTGCGTTTGCTCAACCTTCGATTAACTAACATAAAGTTGATATACAGTGATATTACATCACATGTTTTATGGTGTTTAGTCTATAATTTAAAAAATGTAGGTTTTTAATTTGAAACTTAATTTAATTTTTTTGAAACTACACATGAGATGGAAACATGAGGAGACAGGCATTCTGGAGAGCAGTGAAAGATGAAGTGTTCCATGTGATTGGACAGGATTTACAGTTACCACCCTTTTCAGTGCAAAAACTAACCTTAATACACAACTAAATGGAATATTGTTAAATTTAGAAAGACAATCCCATAAGCCTGCAGAACACTGACATCATCACCTTTTATTAAGTTATCTTTTGGGACGTGTTTATGCCTTTATGTGCCAGCGACAGTGGAGGCAGACAGGAAATACAGAGAGAGAGAGAGAGAGAGAGAGAGAGAGAGACACAGAGAGAGAACTGGCTGGGAGTCGAAGTGGGGATCTACTGCTCAGGGCTTTGTGCACGTATATACCTCCTAACCACTCATCACTCACACCACACTGTATCATCACCTTTTAAATTGATAGGGCGAACTTATTTAACCTTTTATGTAATTAACCTTTATTTATTCAGGTGAATCCCATTGAGATAAAAAAAATACTGAATTTACAATACTATTAATTTAAATAACAAACAATAAAATCACAAAACTGTAATAAAAAATGCCAAGATTATAAAACACAGCCAACAGCCTCACCAGTTAGAACAACTGCATTCTGTCTTGGGAAGGTTTAAAATCTTGTTTCTAAAATGTGGATAACTTATAAAACTATCCATTTGAAAGTGCTGTGTAGCTTATTCCATGGGTCTGGGGCATCCAAAGCTAGCCTTCCCAAATTCAGAGTTAACCTTAAGTTACCTGGAGTGTTAGCCGATCATGTGACAGGTTTGGTGCGTACCAACTGATTTGACCAAGAGAGACGTGATATACGATGGTAATTTCCCAATAAGGGCTTTGTAAATGAAAAATTACCAAAGCATGTCACGTCCTTCTGATAGAGACCTTCTTGTACAGGGTGCAATGATGGGAACCATAAACATCAGCAGTAATAAAACAGAGGGCAGAATGGGTCACTGCATCCAGCGGTTTGGGGATAGAAGGAACTACATGTCTATAAATCAAATCGCCACATCTAAAACTGACAGGAAAACTGTTTCAGTGATCCTTTTTCTTGTTGTTTATATACATCTTGCAGTAATGGAGAAACACTATCATTTATTTCATCATGTTTGTGTCCACTGGATGAATCCAACGTCCGAAATTCACTCTCCTTTTGTCCTTTTAGTTTTTGGTTTCTATCACTCTCTCCTGACGGAAACATCTGTCTCTTTAGCTGCTAAATGCTGCACTGTGTTCATATATATTTACATATAAAACATATTGTGAGTTTATACATTTCAATTAAACTATCTAACACAATATGAAGCAGTTAGAATTAACTGCACCTCGAACAACTGCAACAGAAAGTACTGCTTACATGTTCCAATCTCATAGTGTAACACTGACAGGGGCTATTCTGCTTAATGAGTACTTTTACTTTTGATTCTTAATTAATTTTGCTTCAAATACTTCTGTACTTGAACTTCAGTAAAAGACACTGTGCAGGCTGTTGGTGAGAATATTTTGTAACTTACATTATTCCCCAGAGCAGGCCAGAAAAAAATATTTAACCTTTTTAAATGAAACTTTTTGGTGCCTTTGAGGGCCTTTCTTATTTAAGGAAAGTGAAATCAATGGCTTTTTTTTTTTTTTTTTTTTTACAGACTTTTCAGGAGCTGCAGATCCCCTGATATTAGTGCACGTCACTGAGTCTTACCCAGCAGCGGGCCCAGCCAGTAGACCAGGCAGTACTCCAGGAAGGAGTTCCCACTGCAGGGGAACTGTGTGGAGAAGGCCAAGGCAGGGTTAAACACTGCTCCTGTCATACTGCCACCTGGACACACACACACACACACACACACACACACACACACACACACACACACACACACACACACTTGTATTAGTGAACTTAGAAGGACTAAAATTGTGACCTGCTCAGTGTTTGATGTTCACTGAGTTCAATCAACTGAAACATGTAATAAGACAAGTGACTACATACTAATTCTATACACATTTGCCTCAAGAAGTGTGTTCACACTGAAAAAGATAGAAAAATTAGTTACTCTCAGAGGAGTCAGTATGTGGAGTAAATTTACTTTTTACCAAAACAGAGATTTTAACATTAATTTCCTATATACTAAATTCCAAAAATGTATCAAGATTATTCTGTTATTATTCTCTAGTAAAGAAATGATGCGATATAGAGAAAATAGTTTGTTAACACTATTTGGATATTCCATCTACAGAGAGTTTACAGAGTATTTGTAACATTTCAAAAGGCTTTTAGTAGAGATTTAATGATTCACTGTTTAAAGATCAGAGATTAATGAAATGTTACAAATACTCTGTAAACTGTGTGTAGGCGACCTCGCCACATTATGTGTAACCAGTAGTTTTAATCAGATTCTCCTGAGGAACTGTTGCTGATATTTGCTGAGTTCACTTGACAGATTATCGACTACAGCTGAAAAAGCTGCAATAAGTCAAACCGTTGATAAGCTCAGGAAATCCTGCCACAGATGAGATCAGATGCTCGTCAGATGAGTTCTGAGAAGAAAGATGTCTCTGTCTACAGACAGCGTGCCGCAGACTCTCCTCTATGAGACACAGGAAGCTTTAGAAACCAGTCTATATAATCTGAGTTTGTGATTGGCCGGTTATCTTCATCTTCACTTACATACTGTATGGCTGTTTCTAGTTCACATATTTTGTTTATTGTGAATGTCAGATGGGTCATGTATAAGGCCAGCTTCATGTTTTCATTCTTTTGGGCATCAGTAACATTTAATCTTGCTGCAGCTATAGTAACCTAGACTGTACACCTACACCACAAACAGACACACTGATGATCACACACTAAAGGCCCACTTATATTAGCCCACATGGAATAACACATCTCACATCCCATACAAACATGTAATATATGACATATGTCCCTATATCAAGAGTGCTGTTGCCATATATGTCACTTTTAAGAGGATATATTACTATCACATATATACATCCTCTGGATATGTGAAGATATACGTTTACCCCTAGTAAAATTTGTATACCACATATATTAAAAATATCTATGAGGAATTTTTTTATGGTGTAACATGTTGAGACCAAATATGTGAATGATATATATCTAATTTATATATACAAGTTTACTTAAACAACATACATATAAAAGTCTATATGCTCATATATGTTTTTTTATTATTATTATTAATTTCTCATTCATTTTAAACATGTCAATCTTGGTCTCAGACTTTTGGACTCTACAATATCAACATATATTGACAGGCTTGGTGATGGATATATATTTACTGTATGTAACATATGTCTTCAGTACAAGCATACATAGAGAAAAATACATATTTGTATGGGCTAGGCATATATGTCAATATAGGAAATAGTTAAAATTTCTAATAGTTTTCATATATAATTTTTACATATACAGTATGTTTTTAGTTCATATGCAAATATATTTCATATAAGGAAAATCAGTATATTACATTTGTTCATGGGACTTTTTTTACTCAATTATGCTGCATGCAATTAAAGACCTGCTAAAGTGCAAATGAGCAAGATAGTGAATCTCAGTAGCCTGACCTCTGACCTCACATAATCACATCAGTATAATTAGATTAGATCATTTTCGTGCTGTGAAAACACAATTATTCACTTTATTCACATGACACTCAGAGAAACAACTTAGATGTCTTACCTGCATAAACCACCGTTGCGGTGACCGCAGCTACGGCGTGCACGCGGTATTTCTCCTCCACCGATCGCGTGTGCGTGATGGCAGTCTGTACCGCAAAGGCGCACGCGAGTTCCACGGCGGTGGCCTTGGGCAGCGGCGCGTGAATGGGGCTGACGCACCGGTAACCGAGCAGCTTATGCCGCACGTGCAGTCTGGACAACCCGACACCCCAGATCATCGGCACTGCGGTGCGCGAAGCGGCGGCCGCAGCGAACTGGCACGCGATCCGCCGCAGGGCGCACCCACTCGAGATCCTCGCTTGGTACGCGTGCTCGAGCGCGCCGGAGGGGTTGCAGATGGCCCCGCTGAAGGTGAGCCCGTGCACCACGGACGCCAGGTAAGTCAAAGTGAGCGCGAGTCGAGGGTCGATCCCGCCCACCTCGGACAGCAACCTGAGCTCGTGCGTGCAGCAGCACAACTGGAAGGTGGACACGAGCTCTACCGCGTAAACAGAGAGCCCGGTGCCCGCGAGGGTCCTGGTCAACAACCTGCGGGTCACGTCACTCAGCCCGACGATCCCCGCGAGCACCAACAGAGACACCGCCACGTCTACAGTCATGTCCTAGGTGGTCTGCGCTCTCAGTCGGAGACTGTCAGCGTCTGTGAGCGTCGAGCCGCTGATGCCTCCTCTGCGGCTTCTGGCCTCTCTCTCTCTCCCGGTGATGTCGGATGGAAGCCTCGGCTGTGCTCGGCTTCGGCTTCCAGGAGGATGCGGTGTCCAACCAGGAGAAAATGAGCTTCAGTCACAGTAGCTCACATGGTGCGGAAGTGGCTGAGCTTCGCAGTTTTCCTCCTCCTCTCACCTCTCTGCTCTGCTGGTATTGATGCTCCTCTGCCATCCTCTGCTCCTCTGTCGCTGTTAAAAATGTTCAAAAAAATATATGCGAGATACATGTCAACTACTAGGATGTATCTAAAAGAGAAAAGAAGGTGAGAGAGAGAAAATACATCAGCTGTGGAGTAGTAAAAGTAGATGCAAATAAGCCTTTGGCAGCATTAGAAAAAAGAATAACCCAGTTATTATTTAACATTCAACCCTGTCCAACCCAAGTCCGGTCTGTCAGTGTGACAGTGTAAACTAATACTGAGGATACTGAGTAAACACCAATTTATATACATTCTGCAAACACATATGATTCCAGTGAAGTCTTATTATGTTGTCAGTAATACAGTAATCCAATTTCCACCTTCATCTTATGCCCCAGGTAGTGAAACCTAAAATCTGTGGTATTCTTCATAGTGAAAGTTTCAGTAATTACAGTGTGATGAGAAAAGGTTATGTGTGTTATAAACACATTATTACTGATCCTCTAATAACCACAGGTGCATGTGTTCGCTTGTTGAGTCAGTTATTTGTTCACGGCAGAGGATGTATTAAAAGGGGGAGAGGGCCCACTCGAACCAGATTTGTGTTTTACACCACTGCCTTTATGCCTTTATGTAACATTTATTTGGTGCAAATAAAACAGTGAATTTATTATAGGCAACATGTGTACCAAAACAGGAAGAGGATACCTGCACCCTGGCTGCTGGGGTCATCATCAACACTTCACTTCAAACCATCATCATTTTCTTCTTCTTTTCTTCTTCTTCATTAACTCTATTGGTTATCCATCTTTTGTGTCATAATAATAACAAAATATAATAATAATAATAATATTAGTAATAATAATAATAATAATAACATTAGGGCATTTGTTTATTATGGAAAATATACCAAAATATATTTTGAGGGGTTTATTATTATTGTTTTATTATTATTATTGTTATATCACAAGTCTCTGTATTCTGTCTGTTGCAGTTGTTTCACAATAAAGTATTTAACACTCTGTATTACGGACAATGAGACATGAGTGGATAAATATAAAAAGGTGACTGAGTTGATGATGAACAAGGATGAAAATAAACATATTAAGTCTCTGTCTCAGCTGAAAGATGCTCTGCTCTCCTCCTGCTCCTCTGGATCACAGCTACTACAACAACAACACAGAGCTTCAGCAGCAAACTACTGAGAACAGAGGATCTCACTGCGTAGAAGGTGGAGTACATCCCAATGAGCTCCCTGTGCTTTAGAAGAGTTTTGGTTGTTGACACACACTGAAAATCTGGGTCAATGACTATGTAACCCAATACTCCCCAGTGTCCTCCAGTGAGACATTAGAGATAACCAGGCTCGTATTAGAGTGGAATATGGTCATTTTACTTGTCAATGCTCTTGATGCAGTAGAAATTCTGACTCCTGTTTTGTTTGATTTCATGAACAAAAAGTGCACCATGCCCTCCCCCCAGCTATCTCTGCAGCTGAGAGTCACTTCATCTCCCTCTGAGAAGACCTCAACAGCTGGAGGGTCAAATTTGGGGCACACAATCATAAATGTCTTTGTCAGACTGGCTTCACAGGTGTATAAACTTGAGTGATTTAATGTTAGCCGTGAGAGCACCAGCGAGTAGCTTTGACCCAGCTCTTGGTCCACTGCACACCCATTCTGCTGCTGTTGTCCTTGATCAGAATTGGAGAGTCTTTTGAAATTGAGCTTCTTCCAAAGTGTGGCCTGGTCATCACTAAAATCATTTACAGCGCACTGCAGAACAGCTGTCTCCTCTACTGAGTGGTACATTATCTCTGGTGCTGGGAACACCAGAGCAGGCTGACCGCTAACACACTGCTGTTGCCTCCTCATCAGACACATATACAATTTAAAGTCTGTTATTGTGAAGTTAGATACACGAAGTGCCGATGTGTTTTTCACCACGTGGAATCTTCCTTTAATATTGTCCATCACTGATGTCCGACTGTCCCCAAAGACTCCTGTCCACATGTCTGTCTCAGATCCAAACTCCAGCTTTAGCTACTTGACCACCAGACTGTCAGCTGCTCCCTCACATGGCAGATCCACTATTCCTCCAACACTTGTTGGAATATGTTTTATCTGATGTTTTCTACTACAAATGGTAATGCTTATGTTTTCCTCATGTGTCACTTTGCCCTTGGTCCAACACAGCTTTTGGTACAGGCCGGAGTCTGAATGCATCAGGTTGTTGATCATATAAGAAGAAATATTATAAAGTTGGTTCAGGCCTTCAGCTGCTGTTGAATTCTCTGGCCAGAGGTCAGAGGTGTTCCACAGGACAAGTGTCTCCTCACTAACAAACCTAGAGACCAAGCAGAGGTTGGCCGAAGGTGACAATAAGTTCCTCTGCATGACTGTTACTGATGAGATTAAACAGCAGGAAGAAGAGCTCTGCGGTGCAAACACTGACACTGCTCACCTCTTATGTTCATCCTCATCAGCAGGTTCACAGTTGTGTTGGAGGAACACGTCATCATGGGAGACTTTGAGAAATTAGGCTCTGTATCAAATAATCTACGTCTCCTGGAAATGTTAGGTCAAAAGGTTAGCAGGTATAACGTTTACCATCTTCACCATTTTAGTTTAGCTTTTTAACATGCTAATATTTGCTAGTTAGCACTACACACAGAGTGCGGCTCAAACTGTCAATTTTGATCTGATGATAGTGCAAGATGAAAGGTTAATTGATCAGTTTATTCTCTGGGAAACATATCTGTAGATTTCATGACAATCCATCTGATATTTGTGGAAGCATTTCACTCAAAACCACAATCATCGACCTCAAGGTGATGTTAGAGGAAAAGTCAGGGGATTGACAAAGTCATTAGGCTTCATCTTGTTTCAAATATTTTTATTGTGAAGCATAAGCATCCATTTGTACTACAGGTCATCCAATGGAAATATTGCTTCAAGTGAACTATAAACAAATAGCAAAAAATCTGGGTAGAATATATCAAAGCTCAACCCCTTGTTCCAGATGGCATCTGCTATTTCCATCCCATGTTCTTTCTCCCAGAAATGAATACATTTTAAGTGTGAGGTAGGATTATATAGAAAGTGTGACGTTTATTGAATTTTCCAATTAAATGCTATGTCTACAGTTTCAAATGAAACTTTCTCTTGTGTCCTTTAACAGCCTGTAGTGCATTTACACTCCTCCTCCTTTGCTGTGATTTGTGCTACATTACAATGACAGAGCTGTTATGATATTTTTGTTGTAGTGTATCACAGGCATGTTTTCTGTTGTTGTCCAAATCAGTTAGAAACAGTTATCTTACAGTCACCCACATGGCTCATATCAAAGGGGTCCTTTAGATTTAATGTTCATAAAGTAAAGACAGAAGCAACAGATGCAGAGATTTCCTTTTACTATCTAGTTTAAGTCAAGCTTTAAGAAGGCCTTGCAGAAGTCCCTGTGGTACGCCTCTTTTGTATATGTTAACATCCGTTTGCTTGTATATTCTGTATATTCTTTTGTCATTGTCTGTGTTTTTGTGTTGGTTGATACGTTGTTTGACGTCCGTGTAATTCCAGTATGAAAATCACAGTCTGCTCTGTGCAAAAAGGAACTTCATCTAATGTGTCAGCAGTCAGAGTTAACTATATGAAGTTGGTATTTTCCAAATGTTGCAGTCTTTTCAGTATGGTATTTGCTCATTGCACTTCCACAAACAGTGTGTCCTTGCTGAGAGATGATAACACTGAAAAGACTTTGGGAAATACTAACTTGATTTTTGAAACTCACACTGATAGGTTCAGATGTTAGAAAACCTTTTTGTACTTTTTAGAAATGGAACAAAGCTGCCTGTAAGAAAATTAGTGAACTTATATTTGTTGGGCAACGATACATCACCAATGTTTATGTATATCTTCAATTTGCCTTCCAGTGTGAGGCAGCTCAGTTTACACTGCAGAGTCCATGGAGTTCTTCACTCTCACCACCAGAGATTGCTGTCTCCATGTGCTTCATCTCATTTAGTTCTTATGTCCTCACGAACATGGATCCGTTCTCCTGGTTTAACAGTACATGCTGATTTCAGGGATTCACTTACACAGAACAGACACTGTCTAGGCACTGATCAGGTGGAATGGAAATCAAAATTTGTTCTAAAAAGGTTTTCCATGAAGGAAATAATTTAGCTTAATCAGGTGTAATTAAGTTAGTTGCAATTCCCGTTGTTCTGTTTCTGTTTGTCTAAAGTGGCAGGGGAATAAAAATATTAAAAGTAACTCAGAGATTAATCCTAAATCTCACAACTTCTTTGCAATGAATTTGAAGTCTTCAACATTTGATAAAGGAATCAGAACTGTTTTGTTTTATTGTTAGAATAAGTGTAAATGAGGCTATGATACTGAGTATAAAACTATATGCTAGACAGAATGATAAAGGGGGTCTCTCCATCAGACATCTCACCCTAACCTCTAGTCATATTGGACTAGAGGGCTTTCCTCATGTACTCATTACCATTTAAAGTCAGTTTACCTCTTTCACTTGGATTTTCTAAGACATGGTGCAGATATTAACACACGTCCAAGGAAATTAATTATTTTGATCCATCTCAGCCTGAGACATTGTGTTTTTATTTTTGCTGGACAACAATGAGGCAGTTGTAGTTTGTTGTCTTTTGTACCAAATGTGATGCTGGTTGGAAAAAAAAAAAATTTCCTCCCCTTTTCAATTTTTCCCCAAATGATTTACACATCATATGAAAAATAACATGGTTACGCTTGTATTATTTGTAATTTGAGAAGTACGGCGGCCGGGAGAGCTAAACGCACTACAATATAAGGAAACATGCAAATGGACAAAACCTAAACAAAAACGTTCATCAATTAGACAACACCTGCGCTTCAAATACACACAACGCAACTAGTAAGACAAACACGTTGGGAGTAGCACACACAACAACGTCACGCAAATGTTTCCAGGGGACACAAAAAAGTGATGAACTCGGCTGGGACGCGCTGGTTGGTTCAATCGGTTCGATCAAAGATGCTCTCTAACAAAGATGAGCCATTACATGCTGCGCCAATGGAAGGAAATTATACACGGTCTTCCGGTCTCCTGAGGGGCGTGGTCAGCTGGTATGAAACGTGACAGTAGTTAATATAAACAGTTAATTTATTACTTACCTGTCTGTATCCTTTGGAAAAGAAAAGAAAAGACTTAGACGTTGTTCCTGTGATCACGGACTATTGCTGCAGAAAGGATGCACATTTTATTTTACACTAACTGAAATTTTCTGAATTGTCTCTGGTATTACTTTTGTCATAATATCTGAATCATGAGATGATGATGTTAAGAAAATAGCATTGAACCAGACTGGGTTCATCGCTTTTTTATCTCCCCTGGAAACACTTCCTTTGTCGTCTGTGCTACATGCAGCGTGTTTCTGTATTTGTCTATTTGGATATTGAGTTGTGTGCTGAGCTCAGAGACATATGCAATCATAGGCTATTTTACTGGCTAATATATACATTTTCTTCATTTTAATATATGTTCAATATGACATGTATTATTACTGTTGCCCATCGAGTTAAACTCATACACATCACAATCTCTAATTTTCTTATTTTAATATTATTGTTATTATTGCTGTTAATTTTATTTTGAATCTATTAGTTTCTCATCACATTTATGTAGTCAAGTTATTTTCTTATTTATTCATTTACTTTTTGTTTTTTGTTTTTAAAAATAATTTTGTGATATTTCAACATTACTTAGGTTGAGGCTTTAAATAAGCTCATTGGGGTTTTTCCTTCCCCTGCACTGTATGCTGTATTTGTTGTGTTTGTTACTGTATTTGTATTTGTAAGTTAAATTGTGCAAAAATAAAGAAAACAAAAAAGCTATTAAAAAAAACTAATATATAGATCACATTATTATTATTATAATTATTATCATTGTTATTATATATTTATTTCAGTATCCATTATCTGTGTTTTGAAAATGTATGAAATGCTGTGTTAAAGTGGTGAATTCTTGATGAATTCTTGATTGATGACCCCTCCCATCTCCTCCACCACCCCCCAACCCAGTCTCTGCCGGCGAGCTACGACCCGCCCCAGAATTCGAACGGACATCCGCACCAACCAATCGGCGATGGGTGAGGCTGAACGCTGACCAATGGTGTGTCCGGAGCTGCCTAAAAAGGGGCGGGTGTTTCTGTGCAGCAGGCTTCTCTGTGCCTGGCTAACAATAGCCGGGGATCGGCAAGTTTAGACCACTGTTATTAAGACCAAGAGGGCGACAGAGCGGAGAGGAGCTGAGCCGAGAGGAGAGCAGAGTTTGCCGAATACATGAGACGGTGTGTCCCGGTGTCGGAAATTATCACCCAGCATTCTGGAATTTACATTAGCCTCCAGACAAGTGGTGAGTTTGCTTTTCGACTTTATTTCTAAAGCTCAAATTCAGCCTTTTATCTCCATTCTCAGCCAGGCATGGTGCGTTGTGAATGAGGGGCTCATTTGTCTGTGGGTAGGAAGGGGTTAATGGTTACTGTAGGCTGGGATCGCACTATTATTCTCTTTTTCTTTATCTACATCCATGTATGAACGCAACCGGACCCCGCAGGCCCTTCAGCCCGCACACCACGGGCTTGAAGTCCGCCGCGGCGAGTCGCAGGAGGATGGTGTGATTATTATTTTTTTTTTATTATACCGGTTTCCTCCCAGTTTACCAGTAGGCTGTGATAACATGGGTGTTTTTGCTGGCGAATTTATACCACGACAGTCTAAGCGACGGATGAATGAATGAATGAATGCACAAATGAATGAATGAATGAAATCCTGCCAGTTTCTACTTTTCCATCTCTGAAATCTCTCAAAGGATACCTCTAACATGATTCATCAGAAAGTCCATGCCATGCCCAAAGCCTTTTTGCTGTAGTCTAAGTATAGACAGACACTCCTGCTCTCATCCTGCTGCAATAATTTTACTTTGAAGTTGATTTTTGAGATTTTATCTGTAAATAATCTTAAAACAAACAAGTGATCAATCTTTAATCCACTCAAGTTTCATAAATTAGTCTATAACGACTAATGTGTGTGCAGTACTTCCCATTCCTATCACTGTAAATTTAGTTGCTGTAAACCTTCTTCTCGTTTTCTATGATATGTGCACAGTAATCCTTCTGAAATGCACTGAAGCTCTAGTTTCCACATGGCTCAGCAGAAATCAGTGCCCTCTCTTGTCCTGGAGAGTTCAGTCAGTATTTAGTGAATGTGCCAGTAGATTTGTGGAGGTTTCGTGGCTTTGGTAGGTCAGACAGTGTGTAGATCCGCTGTGTCTCATTGATTACCCACAGGCAGATAACTCTCATTTGGCATTTTCATCAGCTTCAGGAGTTAGTTCCCTTCTCGCTACTGCCCATACTCATCCTTCAAACTCACTTCTGACTCTACTGGATAAATAAACTAATTTCTCTGTGTCTGTATTTCTGTCACTTTATAAGCTACAGCTTTTCTCTGACTGAGTCAGGCTGACCTTGCCCTTCGCTCCCTCTTGTTATAAAAAGTTTCTCTTTCATCTGAGTGACCAGGTTCCTGGGAAATGAAAAGCTGTGAGTGTGTGGAGCTCATTATAGCTGTTTGATTCAAAGTGGTTTGGCAAAAAACAACACAGCTTCAGACTCAATGTAATATCTCGTTAACACATGCTTGATGCTGATTGAGCAATGGGTTTCACAGCCTCTTTTATCTGCTGTTAAATGGGAAGTATTTGCACTCACTTGAATTACTGCAATATTCAAGGTTTCCTCAGAGTTCCCCCACCTCAGTTTGAAGACCTCTGCTGTAAGGTAAATGTGTGTGAATTTCAGTGGGGGTAACTATATGGGTGATTAGTGTGTATACAGACGGATCACGACTCAAACTACAGGCTGTAGACTAGAAAAGTGAAATAGTCTGTAGAAGAATATTCATTTTATTCAACGATTGATGACAGAGTTAAATTATTGATGATAATGATGTTGGTTCAAAATCTACTTTTCCAAGACATTCTGGCCTAATTTACATTTATGATGAGTCAATTAATACTTGTTACAACAACAACAACAACAACAACAACAACAACAACTGTTTCTGACTTTTGATCCACCAAGTGATTAATCCAAGACAGACAGTCAATCAGACAATTATCAGCAGATTAGTTGATTTGCTCTTTTTTTAAATGAGGATAAAACCATTTTTTCTACACCATGAAGGTGGCAGTTACACCTAATGTTAATGTAGCTGGTTTTATTTTATACATATTGGGATGTTTGGGATCTCCACTTACTGTTGGTGTGAAAAATGCCAAAAGTGAGTTTGTAAAGAAAGACCCTCTGGTGGGTCTGTGTGAGTGAAGATGTTTCAAAAGTCGCTGCATCCAAACAAGTGCAGTGCACAGAATGAGTCTTTGTGACTTGGATTATAGACGTTAACTACGAGGGCATCAGCCCTCAAATGAGCCAGTGACGATGAAGGAAGTCCACTTTTCCATCTGAAGTGTTTAGTGCCGTGAACAGGCCTGCTGACCGCTCACACCGGATCAGAAACAGGAATGAAAACTCTCATTCACGTCTTGATACACAAGCGTTCCTTGTTGATTAAAACCCAGTTATAGCTGAAGTTGACTACCTGAAAAGGTGAAATGGACTTCCTGGTTTGGCTGAGTGGCAGCGGGTTGAACTCATGGATTGGGTTATGGTTTAAGGGCAGTGGTTGCCATGGAGACCTGGGTGTGGCTAAAGGAGTGTTTTATGGTCTCATGTGAAGTATGAGGCCACCCAGTTGTCGCTTTGACACCTCGACAGAGAGAGAGAGGAAGGCTAGGAGGAGTTAATGACCCATCTGGCTCCTGTGGCTTTGGGCTTGGCTACTTCAGGAGAAAGAGGACTGGTTGTGTGTGTCTGTGTGTGTGAGATATACACACACACACACACACAGACACACATTAATTTCCGTATGATTTCCGTCATTTATGAATTGGCAGGCAGATAATGAGAGGTCACAGAAACAGTGACATTGATGAGGATGGAGTTTAGGGAGGACATGAAGAAGTACTGTCAGCTGGCCTCAGATTGTATCAGGAAACCCATGTGGTGCCGATGCTGCTGGCATCGAGGGTGAAAAGAGCTCATAATGCTCGCACGGCAGGAATGGACTGTCCAGTTCGGTGTCCTCTGGATTCTGTCTCTGCTCTTTGTTGATGATGTAGCTCTCTTTAATTAATCAGGCCTTTTCCAGCTCTATGAAACTGCAGGGAAGAGAGTCAGCACCTCCCGGTCTGAGGCCCTGGTGCCTGCTCATGACACAGAGAAAGATAGTGAGATTTTTTTTCCACTTTTGCAGAGAGTTAGATGAAAACAATGATACAAATCACACGTATTTCAGTAAGTTTTAAAGGTGCTGGTTGCTGGATTTTTTTTTTACACTTGAATAGAAGCAGGCTGTCCACACCTCCAAAATGTTGAACTTTTCCTTTAATTGGTGCAGAGTCAGCGGTGTTGCTGGCATCAGGGGACTGCTGTGGTGAAAAGGGAGCAGAGCCTGGGAACACCAGGAAACCCCAGGAGGAGATGAAGATGTGGCTACATGGAAGGGTTTCTGTCGCACAGTTAGATGCAGACATCAAACGCAGCTATTCACTGGCCGATTTCTACAATCGGCAAAGAACAAAATTGCGTATTAACATGGATATTTGTCTGTGGAGTATAGACTCTCACTCACACCCAGTACCAACATAAATAGTAATATTGGCTGTGGAGCAGCCAGAAGCCTGCCAGCAGCTGAATAATGGATAGTCTGTCTGCCTGGAAGGCTGCTGGGGCTGCTGAACACGGCGTCTAGACGAATACCGACAGCGCAAAACTACATGGACTCCCCTCTCCTCTCCACGAAACAGGCTGACTGGCTGGATCCAGATAAAAGCTGTGATCCTGGATTGATTTGAAGTATTTTATCTACTTCATTGATGTGAAGGCAGATGAAAGGAAGGGTGATGGTGCATCTCTAAGCTGTTAATAGTATGGTTCAGAATCAGTCCTATACTGTTGGTGTAATTATGATTAGACCCGGAGAGAGGGTTGAAACTTTCCACTTGATTAGCACTGGCTCAGTTCAGTTTTATTAAACCAGGAGTCAGAGCTCTGGCTGAACACAGAGCTCACCACAGGAGAGGAAAAAGCTTTTACTGATGGAGCTCCGTTCAGGGTTAACATCAGCGTAATTTAATTTGTTTTCTGTCAGCACTGATCTGTCTGAGCGTATTTGTTGCAGTCAGAATCTCTTACTGTCTGTTGTACCACAGGTTTGCTCAACCTACAGAAAGTCATCCATTTATAAACCTCCTATAATGTACCTCCATGGGGACATCCACATAATACGTTTTCATTTTAAAACAGTGTTTGAAAGCGTATCGATCTCCGTCCAGACGGGTGTTTTTGCTCCGTACCAGAAATAATCTGTCCATACTAACACACCTGAAAACCATATCACATGACCATTCACGTACACTGAGCACTGTGTGTGCTGGGGTAAACAGGAAGCAGATTGGCTACTCTGCAGTTGGTTGCTTAGTTACAGAAAATGCTACAAATGAGGAACAGCAAAGGCAAAAAGTAAGAGCAGGGATTTCTTTGCTTGGACCGATGACGACTTCGAACAGTTTCCGCCTCGCTCGCTCGCATTAGTGGTGACTGTCTTCTGTGGAAGGTTTGTCCAAAAAGTTGCTAGATTTGTCGCTAGGTGCTTTGTTGGAAAAAAAAAAGTCTTCAAATCTAGGATAGAAACTGTTCGTGTCAGTTCATTGTGAAAGAGCAACGGCCATTGGGGAAACTTCAATACTCTACCAGCCGACCAATGGTGTAACTTGATCACTCAACTCTTATCACTCAGTCAGTCACGGACATTTGCCTTTATACTAGGACTGGCGCTGCTATTATGGTTTAGCCAGTAATATAAAATATAAATTAATGAAATAATAATCAGTGTTCAAAGTACTTGTTGTTCCTTATTTTCCACAAGCTTCCTAATCCAAAAACCGGGGCCCCTGGTTAAAAACGAATCAGTTTGTAAGCCTAAATAGTTGACGTGACACAGTCGGTTTTAAGAAGACAAAGCTCCCTGTTGCAGAGAGCACCCGCAAATTCAGCGAGAGACAAGTTTAATTTTGGCCTGTCGGAAAGTTCCTCACTGAATGACTGTTAATTAGTGACAGCTGATATGAACTGCCGCCGCCACCGTTTGTCATTTTAACTGACAAAAGCGACAGGCAGCTCCAGCTGCCAGACAAATGCTTTGTACACTGCTCTTTGAGAGAGACAGGTGAGGCAAAAAGGTTGCTAGCGTCTGGTTTTGCTGATCCATGCACATTGTCAACCGAATCATTTTTGAGATTTACACACTTGCATATGCAAGTATGAGTGAAGTGCTTGCACTGTAGAGCCAAGCTGTTGTAAAGGAGAGCAGCACCACGACACTAGAAGGCTGAATTAAAGAAAACGTAGAAGAAAGGATTGGAATTTAATCTTCTTTCCCTCATACCGATAGTTGGATCTACCCAGGACACCTAGAGATAAAGTTATTAGAAAGGAAATGTTCGAACTAAACACTGCTCATGCTGTTAACATCCATAAAGCTTTTATTTGCATCAGTGAAAATCCAAACAGGAGAAAAACACATAGAGACGCTGAACATGAAAATATCAGCAAAGAGTGCTGAGAGTGAAGATACAGTTAAGGCCAAATCCCAGCTTCTTGAGAGCTAACTGTGCGTGCGTGCGTGTGTCTGGAGCCCAGAGACCATATGGTAGAGGAACCACCCACTCATTGGGACCAACCACACCTTCCAGTAACACTCACTCACATCTTTGCTTGCTGTTTATCTAGCCTCTTTCCCAGTATCACACACACACACACACACACACACACACACACACACACACACACACCTTCAAACACAAACAAGTGGCTGAAACTCACACAAGTGTGAGGGTGTGAGAGAAAGAGAGATAAATGAATCATAAATGAGAGAGTGAAAGTATGTTCAGTAAATAGAGGAAGGCTGTGTGTCACATCTCAATCCTGCAGTTTGTGTGTGTGTGTGTGTGTGTGTGTGTGTGCACTCGCTGAATGTTTCAGTGCTGAAGTATTGCACACACACCCTGTAGCTTTGCATCCATCAAGAGATATAGTGTGTGTGTGTGGGTGTGTGGAGATTGTGCATTACATCATGTCATGATCACGTATTGTAGATGGTTTTTGTTAGATAGTGTGTGTGTCTGCTGGGAGATGAACACATGGGTGTGTGTTTTCACCACATGACTGAGGTGACCCGGTCTCAACTCAGTGTGTGTGTGTGTGTGTGTGTATGTGTGTGTGATAATCATTTGATCTAATTACACAACTCTGTATGTTTGATTGGCCGAACAGACCCTGGTCTGCACAACAGAAACTTACACACACACACACACACACACACACACACACACACACACACACACACACACACACACTGTGATAATGACTGACTGTAGACGTGGGTCAGGTTCTGCAGTGACAATATAAAAATACTCCCTGAGTCAGTTTCATTTCTCCCTCAGTTGGAAGAGGAGGGAGTTCAGTGTAACCACCTACCATGATATTTTCAAATGCCAACATCATGAGATCATTTTTACAGATATCACCGAGCCAGTAACTCAAACACTTCCAAATATCCAAAGATAGAAGCAGATACTGTTGTCTCTCTCTCCTCAGGTCAGCCTGTTTTCTCTCTGTTTTTTTTTTCTTTTTTTCTAATACCTCCTCTTCATCTCCCTCCTTTCTCTTCTTACTTTCCTCCTCTTGTCCTCTCCCACCCATTTCTTCTTCCTCTCACATATTTTTCCGTCCCATCGTCCTCCTCCTCAACCATCTCTCCTTTTTTCCCCCTCCATCTCCTTCAATCTCTTCATCCCCCTTTTCTTCTTTCACCATGTAATACTCCCTTTCTTGCACTCATCCCTCTTCTCTTTATGAGATTCATCCTTTTCTCTCCCTGTTCCTCGTTTTGTCTCCTTCAGTCGTTCCTTCCTCTCAGTTCTCCGGGTCTTCATGGTTGCTCTCCTCCTCTTCAGCCTCCTTTCATCCTCTTCATCACTTCTTTATCCCTCGTTCACTTGTCTCCTCCACTCGATGTGACGTAACCAGTGGAGCAACTATAATACTATTATCTATAAATACCCCTTCATCTCTCTCACTGTCAAACGGAGGAAGTCTCTCGTTTGCTCTCATCCACTTCCTTCCATCTATTAGTTACATTTTCCTTCTCTCAGCTGTTTTTGCCAAAGGGATTCTCTTTCTTTCAATCCCCCCCCCCTGACATTTAAAGCAGAAGGAAACTTTTTCAAATCAAAATGAATAAAATGTGCTCGACATCATCGGTGTAGAGATGCATGAAAATCAGCTGGAAGCAGCTGTGTGAAAATCATGGGGTTCCTTAAAATTACAATCGTGGAATGGTTTAACAATTGAGATGATTAAATGGATGATTCTCTGAAGTTTATCTTCATTACGTATTATAATTGGCTAATTACATTCACACTTTTTGTATGAGATTATTTTTGTGGCATTTTATTCTTGATCTGGTAGTGATAGTGGAGAGAAACGGCAGATGTGGGGAAAGACAGTAGGGGAATGACATGCAGCAAACAGCCCATGTGGTATGTTCCCTGACCACTCGGCTATTAGATCATACCCTCTGCAAGATGTTTGAAAAGTCCTTAAAGACCAATCTGCATGAACTAGTCTGGGTCTCTCTTTTAGAACTGACAGATTTAGTCAGATTTGTTTCCAGAGTTTCCGTCTCAGCCTCTTTCCTGACTTTTTTTGTTGTTCTCATCTTTACTCTTGAGCCAAGATCCATCCTTCTCTTTTCCCGTCTCTCTCCCATCTTGTCCTCTTCCCCAGGGGTGTGTTTCATGCTGTGTTCTCACCTCCGTTTTAACAGAGACAGGAACAACACCCTCCTCCCGCACCAACACACCCTCCAAATTTTAAATATGGCCAGTCGAGCGTGTCAGCTTGCCCTCTACATGCACTCTCTCTCTCTCTCTCTCTCTCTCTCTCTCTCTCTCTCTCTCTCTCTCTCTCTCTCTCTCTCTTTGCTAGTTACTGTTAGGGCTGCACGATATGCAGAACAAAAAAAAATCATTGCGATTGTTTTGGTAGACATTGCGATTTCAGTTGGAAAAGTCGAGGATATAACGTGTGGGCCGGGCGTCTCAATGAAATAATAAATGTTGTGACACATTTCACCTTTATCAAAAAAAATTGCAGCTCCTGCGATGTGGATATTGCGCTTGGCCATATTGCGATTTCAAATATATTTCAATTACTTGTGCAGCCTTAGTTACTGTTGTATTTAAGTGTTAAAAGCAGTGTGTTTATTACATTTTGTCATGTCAAAAGCTGTGAAATAAATAATGTTACTGCTCCCAGAGAACTAGGTTTTGGTACTTTTTCCAAAGAGCAAACTACAGCTGAAATGATAAATCCATAAACAGAGAATTAATCTTTCATAATCGTTTATGTGATTTTTTTTTTTTTTAGCAGTTTAGCTAAAAAAGTCACTTGTTCTAATTTCACATATGAATATTTATTTTCTACCCTCTATGACTGAAAACTGTAAATTCTTTAGTTTTGGACTGTTGGACAATCAAAAGCAATGCTGACATGTGGGCTTAGGGAAGCTGGGACAGGCATTTCACATTATTTTCTGTCGTTTTATTGATGAAACAATAAATGAATGGAGAAAACATTCAGCTTATTAATTAGACATAGAAACAATCATTAGACGCAGCCCTAATCCACCTCCTTAAACTGAAACCTATTTCTCCAAATTGTTTAAAGCTCCTGATGCTACTGATGCTGTAAAACCTCCAAATATGTAGTTTGAGATTGTTGGTGTGAGAATCCAACATATTTTCTTGTGTGCATCTCCGCCAGCTGCTTGTCAGCATTCATCAGATATCGGCATGCTCAGCAGGAATGATTAGGCTTGCGGCCATGAAGTACAATTACTCTCACATTTTTCTGCCAAGCACATTACACGCACAAGTAGTCCAACTTATTGTAAGTGTGTGTTTCACCTCCCAGTTGAGACAGACAGCTGGTGGAGGGAGAAACAAAGCCAGTTTAGAGAGCAGCGTGTTGGATTTTCAGGCTCATCTTCATATCGGTGTCGTTGATGCTTCAGCGCTGACTTGAACAGAGGGAGCTAACGTGGAGTTAAACCTGCCCAATGTGTCCTAACAGTAATGTTACCAATGAACCTGAATAAATGGCATTAATTATTTCCCTCTAACATCATCTATCACTAAGAATGTTGCTCTCATCTTTGATCAGAATATGACTTTTGACCCCCAGGCTACTAAGTTCAGCCAGTCCTGCTGTTGTTTTCATTTTAAGGTCCCATATTGTAGAAAGGAAGATTTCAAGTGTTCAGTCCAAAGAGAAATGCACACAACGTACTGAGAAACTGGGCCTTAAAATGAGTCCTCAGGACATCCATATACATTTATGATGTCACAACGAAACAGTCACTACCTTCAGCTGTGCCCCCAGTAGGCCTGCCCTGGACCCACCATCCTACCTTGCAGGATTTGGTTTCTGCAAGTGTCTACTTGAAATCAGCTTTATTTTTATGACCTCCATTAAGGACTCTTATTAGTGTTTTGTTCTTTTCAGCGTTTAATGTTTAACACTTTTCTATTCAACAGTAACAACAGGAACATATGGGACCTTTAAGAGATGCTGCTGAAAGCAGATGCATCTTATACATATGATGAAGTATTAATCCACATTCATTAATTTTCACTCGTCTTGATTATTTAGCATCAGTTGCTATAAATCAATTACAGTTGGTTGAAAATGCATCTGCACGGTTATTAACTAGAACTATCTGTTGGTCCTACGTTAGCCCTGTTCTTGCATCCCTCCATTGGTTTTCTGTTAAATGTAGAATACTGATTACATATAAGGAACTGTACAACCTTGCCCCCAGTTAAATTTCTGATCACCTCACTCTGATCCTCAAATCTCTGCCTTTTGCCCATCCCCCACTCCAACTGCGAAACAAAAGGTGATCACGCCTTTGCTGTTTCAGCCCCAACCCTCTGGAATGCATGTTCCCCAATCCATCAGGCCCTGCTCAGACCTGGTATTAACACCCGTCTCAGGTGATCTGATCACCGCTGGACAGCTCTAAGTTCAGATGTGAACGCTACCAAGACGGGTGTGATGACTGATTTGAGATCCAATCACCCAGACCACATTCAGAGGTGGTCTGAACCACATGTGTCCACATTCTTTTAGTAGTGTAAATGCAAATGTGTCCTGGGCCACATTGAAAGACCACCCACTCTACTGACGTCCTCACTGACGTACACAGTTTCATAATAAACCAAAAATATTTTACTATTTCAAATGGATAAAACCTCATTTCACTGTAGAGCTTTGTGCAGGAAAATGATTCGCCCAATCCCCCCCATGCCCCGTTCTCTCTCTCTCTCTCTCTCTCTCTCTCTCTCTCTCTCTCTCTCAGACTGCCTAAAAACAACAACGCATAGCTGTTTATTTGCAGATAGAGTGGGGAAGTGAGATCCAATCTAAAGTGATCGCTGGAGACACGTTTAAAAGCCAGGTGTGAACTGATGTCCTTCGAGCTGACCACTTGTGATCGGATCACTGAGGACACACGTTAATGCAGGTCTGAACAGGACCTCAGATTTGCTGAATCTTTGGACTGTTTTGGTTCATTGGTTCATTTTTTTGTCTGTGTGTGAAGCACTTTGTGTTGAAAAGGTCTATATAAATAAAGCTTTGCTTACTTACTTACTCCAACAGGCCTGTTTAGGTGGTTAAGGACATCCAATATGGCTGCCAGAGGTTTTCAAATAGGGCAAGTGTGCCGCAGAAATGATTGGTCTGATCTGAGTGTCTCACTTTGATTATCTATGGACCACAGGTGTGTGTGATTGATAGATTGAAGTATAAAACTATATGAATGGGTAACATTCGATATCACCGTTGTCTTAACTATCAGGAGCTTCTGTCTTTACCTGGATACAGCAGCTCTGAAGTATCTTACCTGTAAGTAGCCGAGGTCAGTGTGGCTTGGTGAGTGGATGTATATCTGTGATTAGCAAAGGCTAAAGCTACGCCAACTGTCACTGTCAAGCAACACAGGTGAAAAGGTTCTACACACAGGTGGCACCATGTCGCATTAGTCTGTGGTAATGACAGTTTAGCATCACGTTAGTAAGCCATAATCTACAGCTACATGTGTCTAACCTTCTGGCTGCTGGCATGTGTGTGTGTTTGTGTGTGTGTGTGTGTGTGTGTGTGTGTGTGTCCCATAACATAAATCATTAAATTTTAGGGTAAGGCTAGTAGTAGTTATGGTTAAGGTTGAAGTAAGTCTACAGAAAATGAATGCATGTCAGTGTAATGTCCTTAACTCATGGAAACACAACTGTGTGTGTGTGTGTGTGTGTGTGTGTGTGTGTGTGTGTATATGTATGTGTGTGTGTGTGTATCTTTTCTCACAGTAAGATGTGAATGTGTGGACAGCTGCAGGGCTGACGATCTCACCTCCTGCCCTCCCTCCCTCTCTCTGTGAAACCTTCATCTGTTCAGCCTTGTCTTAGCAGACAATGACACCAACATGTTGTATACATGCAAACAGTTTCCACCTCTCTTACAACGTGGCAGACTGTTTGTTTGTGTGATGGCGTGTGGACCCCATCTGGTAGGAGAGGAAGCAAGACAAGAAAAAGAAAAAGAGAAGGCATATCCACTAATGTGAATATATTTTAACATTTGTGTGAATGGGATTCCTTCTGCACAAAGAAATTTTAGGTTTTTTTCCTAAAAGTTTGCTATCCACACAATAGCTGTGTCCCAATTTAGGGGCCTGTTTTTGTGCATGGAGATACTGTCATGTTGAAAAAGGAAAGGGACATCCCCAAACCTCTGGACGCTGTACTGTACACTACTGTATCTCTGTGGGGTGTTGCATGAAGATTTCACTTCACTGAAACTCACAGTCCCAGAACGAAAGCACACAACAGTATGTGGACAGGGCTGTAGTTTGATGGTGCTGTGTGTGTGTGTGTGTGTGTGTGTGTGTGTGTGTGTGTGTGTGTGTGTGTGTGTGTTCTGATCATCTATCACCATGGTCAGTTGTGTGGGAAGTCCAACTATCTTTTTCCTCAGATTCTCCCTGTGATCATCATCACGTGGTTCATGTCTCAAAGTGACATTTACGTGTCATCACTGTCACATCCTTCTCTTTCTGCTCTGACGACTGCAGGACCATAAAAATGTGATTTGATTAAGTGTCATAAAATGCTCACAGCTCAGGACGTGCTGTTCAGAAGTGTTCAAAGTACTGAAGTGATTTTAATTGCTGTTGATAAGCTGGAGCTTGTTTAAGGTGAAGAACAGTGTGTAGTAACAGTTGTGTGTCTGTTTGTGTGCAGGCTGAAGGTTGAATCTGTCCCTCGGCCTTTCTGTGAGAGGAGTGACCCAGACACCACAGTGACAGGTAAGACTGGCCGATGGAACACAAACGGCAGCTCAACTTTATAGCCTCCTCTGGGGAGTCTGTGCCTTGCTCAGAGGCACTGAGGCAGTGGAAGACACACACACAATGACTCAGCTGGATTCAGGAGTGGCTGACAGAATATTTTGATATTGCTATTTGGAATAAAGGAGTTGAGACACAGTGTAAATTGGGTTGATGTGGATGCCGTGATTTTAATTCTGGTAATTTGGCCTTCACTCCTGTATTTCTGGAAAAGCATTGACATCATTGAAATTAAGTAAAATGGGCCGAGAAATGAGAGGTGAGACAGTCAGACATGTTGCAAACAAACCTCCAGGTTAGAATTTATCTGGATGAGAAAATGAAGGTGAACGGTAAAATTATTGCCCAAGGTGTCCGTTGTAAACACCTGCCAGTTCACAGAGCGACTTCCTGCTTCAACAGCGACCTACAGTGCTTACATAAGTTAGGCACACACATGTTTACTGATGTTTCACTCTCAGCTTTACCTTCATTATAATGTGGTTTAAATAGTCTCATTAAGTAATTGGCTTGTTTGATCACAGCCATTCGTTTGACTTCACAGTAAAGCAGTTGCCAAGATCGCACAAACTAAAGAACAAAAACTGTAAAAAAAAAAAAACAACAACAACAAAAAACAATTTGTGATAAACCTGAATTACGGCATGCAGGACTGACACCAGCATCTTTTTCATGTTTTAACAAGTTAAATGACTTGGACCACACAATATATGGACAGAAATATGATATTTCAGTTACATAGGTAAGATGATAGGAGGTATGAGGGCTCAGGGTGGAGACACATGATGATGGCCTTTTTGTGAGCAGTCAAAAGAGATTCATTCAGTGTCATTATCCAATATGGAAACCTGCCCAGGTGAACTGTAACAAAAGTGCAATCAACTTCAATTTCAAATATTTTCATTATCTCTTTTTAGTTTTTAGTTTTGCCAATATAAAAAAAGCCTTAAAGGACACACCTAGATGTGTCCAGCATTTCTTTTGTCCCTGATAATCTTTTGCATAAATTGAAGCACCTTGAGGTGGTGGTCTCAGTCTGGCTTTCCCATAGCACCGCAATAATCTGCAGTTATCTCCAGGCCTGATTCCCTGTCCTATATAGCTACGTATCAACGCATCTCCATAAACAAAGGAATGTCAGTGGTGCCTTCCTTGTGTTCCTTCACCTTCTGTATATTTTAATGTGACATCTGCTAAATTCCCCATATCTCTGGGAACAAATTACAGCTTTGAAAAGGCACTGAAAAAGAAGCAAAGACAAGCCAGTTAATTACTGACTGCTGAGTTATTTTATCCAACACAATGAGTGATTTATTAAACATGCGTTCTTTCTCAGTCATTTCCTGCAGCAGTGATTTTTAGGATTCATGTTCTCAGTCACTGGCTGTTGGTGCAGGTTACACTGCAGCCACAGTGTTCATCAGATCATTTGTCCCACTAAAGACATTTCAGAGGAAACATGCAGCAGCAGCATGTCAGTGAACAGAGCTGCGCTTCACTCAGGGAAACATGACTGTTTCACATTATGTAAGTTGGCTGTAATGGGATTCTGCCTTTCTGGCCTGATGGCTCCCAGCATGCACTGCACCCTCTATTATTTATGCCGTTGCCATAGTAACGGGGATGGGGAGGGGCAGAGTCTGACAGCTGGTAGATCAGGGATGGAGAAAGACCCTCCCTGCCAGGACACCTGTGTGTGTGTGTGTGTGTGTGTGTGTGTGTGTGTGTGTGTGTGTGTGTGTGTGTGTGTGTGTGTCTATCTTTATCTCTTGGGACCAGTTTGAGTTATAGATGGAGTGAGTAAAGTGAGGACATTTTGGTCAGTCCTCACAACTTCAAAGGGCCATGAGGGTTTAGACCTAGTCAGAGTTACAGTTGTGTTCAGGGTGGTTAAGATTAGGATGTGGGGTTAGAGAATGTATGTTAATGAGTGTCCTCACAAAGATAGAAGTGTGTGTGTGTGTGTGTGTGTGAGCAAGGGGAAGGAGTGGGGGGGTGGGGGGTTACGGTACTCATGAGAACAGGGACTCAGGGGGTTTGCCATGCATTTTTTATGTACTGCATCATTGTGTGTCCATGTGTATGAGCTCTGTGCCTGTGTGTGGTGGGAATGTTGCCACATTGTCTTGAGTATTTGTAATGTACATGTGTAGGCCTATGAAAATCTTTATTATGGTTAATGTAATTTTAGTAATTTTTTTTTTCCCGGGTTGTCCGTCTGTCCGTCCCATTCCCATGAACACAATATCTCAGTAACACCTTGAGGGAACCTCTTCAAATTTGTTATGTAAATGTTCCTTCGGACTCAAGGATGAACTGATTAGATTTCAGTAGCCAGAGGTCAAAGTGACTTTGACCACACAAAACACATTCTTGGCCATAGCTCAAAGAATCACACACTAAATAACTCTAACTGGACTGAGTGATGGAGGCATACAACCATGAGGTGGAAATTGTAGTCTTGTTAAAAACAACACCTACTAACTCAAGGTAGTGCATAAACTGGGACCCCTTGAGGCTAATTTGTCATTTGTGATATTGGGCTATATAAATGATATTTGATTTAACTTGAATTGAGGGAATCTTGACGGACCACTACAAAATATGATGATGTACCATTCATTAATATTTATGAAAACAAAAGTTAATCAAATCTTGAAAATCACATTAAGGATCTCTTCAAAATAATTATTTTAAATTTCTTTATTTCAGTTTTATCTTTTAATACATTTTGTATTACAGTTTTTAGTTTGTCAGAAAACAAAGAAGACACACAGCTCAACGGCATTGCAATTAGTTGGCAACATGAATTATCAGTTCCTACTAAAATGTGTCCAACTCACAGTCAGTCATGGTCCATTACATGATGTTGTAATAGCTCACACAGCCAATAGTGGTTAGCGGGCAGGGAATATGCTAACACATTAGCTTGCTGTTGACAGTGCTTACTCCCCTGTTTGTTACGTGACTCTCACCTTGCAGGTGTGTGTGGTCCATTGAAGCAGAGATGTTAAAGGGACAGCTCCTCAGTTGATGTCTTCACGGACAGTCATAAATGGGATTCTGCATTTCTAATGTCATGTTTCTCAAGGTAGAGCTGTAAAACCAGACTTGGTCTCTTAGCAGCTGTGTCAGTGAGTGGGGAACTGTTTGGTGGTGAACCATGGGACTATGGGACATTTACACCTGCGCACTCACCATCATGCCCACACACTGTTTTCAGTGTGGTAATTTTGTTTTTCTGTAAAGCTGAGCAGACATCTAGCTAAACAGTATTACACTATACAATGAAGGTTGTAGTTAGCGTAGCATTAAGCAGTATAGGCTAATGAACACAAGCAGTTTGTGTTTTGAATGATTTCATGAACTTACTTATGCTGAGATGCAATGGAAACATCCATTCTGAGGAAAAACTGCAGTGCAGACAGAGATCAAGCTAAGCTAACAGGCTAGGCTATGAAAAGGTAGCTAAGCTAAAAATATTAAACAGAGAAAATTAGCAAATATTCAATAATAATCCAGAATTTTTGGCATCTGCTTGAAGAAAAAACATTTCAAGTCAGATGCAGATTATTTTTCTGTTGATTGATTAATCAATTAATTTTTTCAGATCTGCTCTGAATAGAAACACAACACTGTAGATGTGAGCAGGGGGATGGAGGGATAGAGGACAAGAGAGGGCTGAGGGAGAAGTGGAGGGAGGACGAGAGAGGTTCAGCTAGAGAACAAAGGGAGAGAGAGAGAGAAAGAGAGAGAGTGGACTCTCAGACAGTTTTACCAGTGAAAAATGCTTTTGTCCAAATTCCAGTGGACTCATGTTGCTTCTCAGCTTTCTTTCTATTCTTTGATCCCTCGCTCTTTATTTTCCTCTGGGCCCCCACTTGCCCCCTTCTTCTCTTTCTGCCAGTATCTTTCTCTCTCTCTCTCTCTTCTTATTTTGTATTCTTTCACTATGTCTCTCACTCCCGGTGTTTCACTTAGTCTCCGTTTTACTTTCCCTTTTCATTCTCTTTAGTCTCACTCATCTTTTCTTGCTCAATTCAATGACCGGACAGATTCCTCTTTTCATTCAGTCTTTAAATTTTTTTTTCTTTAAATTCCTTCTAGCCTACACACACACACACACACACACACACACACACACACACACACACACACACACACACGCTCACATGAGAAATAACTGTATGCAGAAAACTTTCCAAAGGGATTAGACCAAGTGAGGGCTGATGAAAACACAAAGAATAGAAAGAGAAAAAGAGGGATGAAAATGAGACAGGAGCTGCTAAGTACAGGAGCGCTCAATATATACACACACACACACACACACACACACACACACACACACACACACACACACACACACACACACACAAAATACGGCTCATGTAATGCTTTACTACGTGTGTGTTGATTTCAGTCATGGCACAGTGTAGAGTGTTTCCATGTTATTGATTGGATATCTGATGTTTGTGTGTGTTTGCGTTGAACCTGTCGACATCATTGGAGGATCAAATCGCCACTTAAGGTGCTGCTTGGGATTGCATTGGGAGGCTTTCATTCGAGTCTTACATCGTCATCTTCTTTCTCTTTCTTATTATTTTTTCTTTTTCGTTATTGGGGTCAATTTGGACTTTTTAAAAAATATTTTAATAAATCTGTAAAGTAAGCCGATTAAATTCCAATCTGTTCTTTACTGAACTCTTCTCTGGTCGTATCAGCTGTCACTCATTACTGCTGATTCCTTCAGTAACTTGATGACAGGTTGAACTTGTCTGTTGTCGGCTTGTGTGTCATTTGTGAGTGGAACCTCCACTGTGTAACACCTCCGCACAACCAGTTTGTGCGGTTCAACATGTGAGTGATACGTCTTCTCATGCTCCAGTTTCTCCAGTGATTTTTCTTTTTTCATGTCATTTCAATAATTTAAGATCATAGACTTCATCATTTTGAACCAAGACCTCCAATATTTGCATTAAATAACAAATAAAATAAGGTTTGTCATTCAAGTAAATATAAATATTGGATCAGACTCCCAGTTGGTAGATACCCAGTATTATAGGACTCTGGGATCTAGGCTAAAATACTTGATTGCAACATCCCTGCTTTTTCCTCCTTTTTTCACCTCTGGCCTTCTATAGACGTCTTTTTCTCTACCTTTGTCTCTGCTTTTTTTCTGCCCATTTACAACCTATACTTCCTTCCTTCCTTCCTCACTTGGGTGGTATTAAGGATATACTGCACTAAACTGGTTTAGATCCTATCTTAAACACAGGACTTTCTCTGTGGTTATAGGTCAGTTTTCCTTCTTCTCTGCCCCTGTCACCTCTGGGGTCCCTCAGGGTTTCACCCTGGGCCCAGTTCTATTCAGCCTGTCCTGGACTGTTTTGAGGACATTGGATAAAAAATCTTTTTCTTCACTTAAATAGCAACAAAACTGAAGTACATATATTTGGTCCCTCTAGGTCCAGAAATTTCCACACTAGTAAGCTAGAGCTCCTCACCCCATATGTGTAGTCTCATGTAATAAACCTGGGGGTTATCCTTAATTCTGAGCTCTGCATTGATAAATGCATCACTTCTGTTGTTACAAATAGTTTCTATTTGTTAAGAACTATTTCCAGCCTTTCCTTCCATGATATAGAGAGAGTAATCCACGCCTCTATTACAACTTCACTGGACTATTGTAATTCCTCATTCTCTGTCTTCAGTGCAGCTGCATGGATGTTAACTGGCACTTAAAAGCATGAGCACATCAGCCCAGTCTCAGCCTCTCCTCACTGGCTCCTTGTTCACTTTAGAATTCAGTTTAAGACCTTGTTGATTTCTTAATGGTCAGGCCCCACCTCACATCACAGACCTTTTTCATTGGCACTCAGCTCCTAGATCTCTTAGATGTGAAAGCTCATCCTTCCTGTATGTCTCACTGTCATGACTAAAACTAAAAGGTGACAGAGCTTTTGCAGTTGCTGCTCTAAAATTATGAAACCAGTTAGCATTAGCAATCAGATGTGTTCCCTCTATCTCTATTTTTAAATCTAGGTTAAAGGCACATTTTATTCACTGGCCTTTTTAACTCGCTTACCTTTTTAATCTGTTGGCATGTCTGTAATTCTGTATTTGCTCATTGTTGTTTCTTGTTTTTGAATGTGCATTATATTTCTATATTAGTATGTTTTGCTTGTCTTTTTGCATTTATATATTTGTTTTGCTTACTTACTTTTATTTATACATCACTTTGGTCAAATGTGCCCTAGAAATAACTTTGACTGACTTCCTTCCTTCCTTCCATCCTTCCTCTGTCCTGGGATATCTCCATCTCTTCGAGCTATAGCTCCTCTTTTCCAGTAAAATCCAATCGGATCTACTTTGGACGGCCAATCAATCTTAGGCAGTGATTCACCTCTGACCAATGACAGCTGCTGATTCAGACCTTTGTAATTTAAACACAAAGAGAGTCAGTTAGGCATAGTTGATAAAACATGAAGGACTTCTTTTACTCTTTTTCTTTCAGCCTTCTTTTCATGTGAAGCAAAAAAATCAATTTTAAATTTATATTTTTTTTGCGAATGTTATCAGTACGCTTCTGCAGAAGTAGATAAGGTGGTCATGATGCAGTCATAGGCCACACCTGTAAAGTGTGGTGTCGTGACTCTCCACAGCTGCCACAGTGTCAAAATGTGAAGAAAATGCTTGTGAGTGTTTTAGGCCTCTGTCTAGTTCAGATCCAGGATCAGGAAGTTGTTAAATGTCAAATAGTGGCATCGTTCTTCCTGGTTTATTCCCCTCCAGTTCTCCTGCTTCCTGTAAAAACAATCGGCTCTCAGTGATTGGTCAGTGTTGAGTAACTGCCTGTGACTGATCGACTGTCTCACTAAGTCTTGTAAAATAAGCTTGTAGAGCACAGAAGCAGCCATCAGGAAAAACTACTCTACAGTCCACAGCTTTAACATTGGGTGTTGCTTTATCATAGGTTAGAATAATGTACTGAGTCGGGAAGCTTTCTGCAGGCAGGTTATTTCATTTATATAGTACTTTAAAATGCCACCAGTGCATTTCCATAAAATGAAAGACTTGTGCCCTGTATGTATAAAGTAAACACAGTACAGAGTTGCTATCACAGAGTTCCATACACAGTAGTACATTATAAACAAGAACATGAGAAATAAGACTGGGTCAAAACCTAGTATATGGCTGGATTGTGTATGATCAATGTGCAAAATGGACATAGTTGAAAACTGTTATGGAACTGCTGTAAACGACTGAGGTCAACACGTATTATTTACATTCTGCCTAGTGTAGTGAATAAATAATACATGAGATCTGGAGAAAATGCTAGAAGAATTCAATATTTTTGTACACATGGCAACATTTTTTCTGCTCAGTGAGAAATGAACAATGCAAACACATTTAAAGCTGTACAGGTAATGTTTCACTGGCCCAGTACGCTGCAGAAGAATTGCATCAATGGGCTTCATGCATGGCTAATGTAATTTTTATAGAAATTTCATCAAACTGGCAAAAATTGTTGTTTTAAAAAATGTCTACACTTGAGATGAGTGCACATGAGGGAAAAGAAGATCAGGCAGTTAGTAATGCAACATTTTTTTAAGATAGGATCTTTTTCTGACATAGCAGAACCACTGAACCACCACAATATCTCCAGGGTCATTGTGTGTGCGCGTGTGTGTGTGTGTGTGTGTGTGTGTGTGTGTGTGTGTGTGTGTGTGTGTGTGTGTGTGTGCGCGCGCATGTACATGGTCTTAAGGACTTTACAGAGCTGAAACATCAGGTCTCACAGTTGGGGGTCTTATTGTGACCTTGTAGGTCATGTCAGTATTGATTATGTGGAGCTTTGAGTGCTTTGGTCTGTGTGTGTGTGTGTGTGTGTGGTGTGTGTGTGTGTGTGTGTGTGTGTGTGTGTGTGTGTGTGTGTGTGCGCGCGCATGTACATGGTCTTAAGGACTTTACAGAGCTGAAACATCAGGTCTCACAGTTGGGGGTCTTATTGTGACCTTGTAGGTCATGTCAGTATTGATTATGTGGAGCTTTGAGTGCTTTGGTCTGTGTGTGTGTGTGTGTGTGTGTGTGTGTGTGTGTGTGTGTGTGTGTGTGTGGTCGCTCTTTATTGGATTTTGTTGTGTGTTTGTTATGGCTTGTCTCACAGGAAGCCTCTCTGGAGTCCATGTTGTAGTAGTTGTATTTAACACACACATTTTAGCTGATTGGAATTTGGGCTTGAAATATTACAAGTAAAATGTTCTTTTATACTTTTCTCCCTTCACCATGTTAATATTACTGCACTATACAAGAAAGTCCAGAGCAGACTCCATCTGCTGAGGAGACTCAGGTCTTTTCTGGTGCAGGGGAAACTCCTTAAGATCTGTTGTGACTCTGTTGTAGGAGTTGACTGATTATTAGATCCTATATTCAGCTTTTTTCCAATTATCTGAATTTCTATCTTTTTTTTTTAAAAGATTGCTGATGAAATAATTAATGTAAAAATGTGCTACTGTAGCCCTGATGCAACCGCCTCCCCCTGTCTGTAGTCATCACTGTGTGGTCTCGAGCAATGTCCTGCCCACAGCACCATCTGATTGGTTACACGTCACGAGTAATAGCCTATCAACACTGAAGGCTGCTGAAGACCAATTGTTGGGTCTCTCTAATCAATATCATAAAGAGTGCGGTGCAGGAGCAGGGAGCTCTGAGTGCTGGAGCAGAAATAGTGGAAGTTTAAATGTGCAGCGAATAGTTAGACAGACAGAAATGTACTCTGAGTAAACGTGTTACAGCGGTACTGGAAATACATGTTATATAGTGATAATAATAATAATATCTGAAACCTAAATCTTTAGGCTGCCATTGGCATTTCAATGCATAAACACCGTTCCCACTCTGGCACCGGCTCCACAGGAGCGACACCACAGGTCTTTACTTCCTGCTTCAGTCGACTGCTGTTCCTCGTCAGCACTGGCCCTGAGGATTAAGCTTGTGACAAGATAATTTCCCTGTTCAGCTGTTAAAGCTTTAAGCCTCTATTTGTCTGAGCTGTTATTTTTCTGTATTCAATCAAACTTTGCTTAGTGGAGCTTCATAATTAGTTTTTGTCCATAAACATGATGAATATAATCAGATCCCGGAGGTTTTGATGTGAGATGAAAAGGAGGGGGTTGTTTGGTAGGACTGTGGGTTTAGATGCTCTCTGGTTTAGTAGATAGAGAGGAAGATGGAGAGCAAACGGGCACGAGCTGGACTTATCTTGTGAGTTATGATGTATTGAATTAGACAAGTTGAATTGAAATGGAAGCAATTTCCTCTATACAACAGAAATCTTTTGGGGGGGGTTCGCCCAGAGAAGTGGCTTTGGATATTTCAGATGTGCCTGTAAAATGTCAGTTGTCACTGTTATGTCATCGAATAAGTTCTGCGGTGTATTTTCTGTTTTCTTGCTCTCATAAATGTCAGAGTTACATCAGCGTGTGTTCCCAAAATGGACATAGACTAGGGCAAAATGACTGAGGCAGTGACGCTGGTTGGGTTTGACAGCGGGTTCAGCTGAGATCACAGTCAGGACAGTCAGTTTGTCGAGTAGACCGATGAAACCTGTCCTTACGTCATGTCTACATTAAATCAACCTCCAAACTATCAAGGTTTCAGAAGAACTAGTAGCTACTCATTTAGTTGGTTATCTTTCCAGCCAGTTCACTCTGACACCGTATTCACTGAGGTGAACCTCACAGTGGGATTTCATCCAAAGTTTTAGTCCCGCTTGATGGTCTCTCCAGTTACAGTTACAGTTACAGGTTTTCTAGATGCTGAGACAATAGGGCTGCACGCTTAAGCAAAATCAAGCAGCAACCTCAGAGGCTGAAAAGTCAAACCAGCACTGAAGAACTAAAAACTGCAGTTCCTCTACTGACCACTAGAGTCTGGCTCCAACAGTGACTCAGTCCCCATAGACTCCCATGTTAAAATGTCCAACTTTACAGCAGAAATAAACATGTTTACAGCTGTTTTTAGCCATATTAGCAGCATGTGCCCTGGTATCAGTCTGTCAGTCCACCACTTTGGTTCAGACAGAATTATCTCAATAATTATTGGACAGATATTCATGGTCCCCAGTGAATGAATCTTAGCAGCTTTGGTGGTCCAATGTCCCTTTGTCTGTCATCTGTGATGTAAAAACATCTGTTTTCCGCACAGTCAAAGAAATAAAAAGTGTGCATCCTGGTTGTAGTTCAGTTATGTCCTAGTTTCAGCAGTTTTGTTAGCATTCAGAACTGCAGCTGCTGGCATCGCAGCAGCTCTTTGTTTCTGTTACAGTTGCAGTTTGGATGTTTTGAGAGAATACTTGGTTTGGTAAAGATAATAACTCACGGTGCAGATATCCTTCATCACTGTGTGTGCAATGATAGAAAAGTGAGATATGACTCAGCAGCTTCCTGACGGATTACATGGAATCATCAGTGTTTAGGAGGCTGCCCTAGTTGAGTGACTGAAATGTATACAAAGCGATGCACACACACACACACACACACACACACACACACACACAACACACACACACACACACACACACACACACACACACACACACACACACACAGACGGCAGCAAGCTACCATGCAAGGTGCTGGGAGGTGGAAGGGAGCAACTTGTGGTTCAGTGACTGTGTTTACATACACCCAAGTGACCAGGTTACAGTCGCCTTCCTCCAGCAAGTTCATTTCTTCAATGTCATGTCAACAAGAAACCTAGTTTCTGTAATCGGAGCACTGGATTAGAGCAACCTGATTTCCCCCACACAGACTTCTCTTGAGAACACTGATTTCTTGTTGACACATAACAGGGTTTCTAATATGAGCATGTGCATGACAAAAGGTGGCAGCAGTGGAATGGAGTGGCTGGATGAAAGGAGAGATTATTACACAGAGCGATGCATCTTTGTATTTAAAATAAATGGGTCCCAAGGTCAACTGGAGCTGAGAGTCACACGAAGTGTCCTGCAGAAGAGCAAATAAGTTGTTCACACCAGTGAACATTTGAGTATTTGTTAAATTCAGACTCTGTTATTTTTGGATTCTCTCTCTGCCAGTCTGTATACACACGCGCACACACGCGCACACACACACACACACACACACACACACACACACACAAAAGGCCATGTAGAGGCGTCTTCTATGACTCTACAGTCAGAATAATTTAGATGTGGGGGAGGAATCTGGTTTACTGCATGTATCAGTGGATTTACAGTAACCAGGTTACCACAGCGCAGGTTAACATGTTCCCTGCTTCCTCATGTAAGCTGACATCTTTGGTTAACCTGGTTGCTTGCAGTGCAGTAAACACACTGGCTGTCTTGCCTAAAGACACTTGGACATGTGGGCAGGAGGAGCTGAGGATTGAACTGCCAACCCTGTGATTAGTCCTCCCTCCACCCTCCATCCTCCGCCCTACACACCCCGCCCAGCCTCCTGAGCCACTGAATCATTTACTGAAATGTAAATGATCGGAGGTCTGTGCAGAGCAGATCGCACAAATTATCTCAGTAGGTGGAGTACCAAATTGATTATGTATGTTTTTTTTAACCAGAACAGATCCCCTGGAACACACAGACACACACACACACAGACACACACACACACACACACACACACACACACACACAAAGTGGCCTCAGTTGGCCCCTGAAGGCAGTATGCTGAGGCAGGGCTGGACAGATGGTGGTATGGAGCAGGTTGTCCCTGGGTGTGTGTGTGGAAGTGTGTGGGAGGGGTTCTGGGATGGGATGTCTTGCTTACAATAACCTGCATAATCAATGTGCTGCACACACACAGAGACACACGGACAGCTAGTTAATCATACCCTGTGTGTGTGTGTGTGTGTGTGTGTGTGTCCATTTTCTTCAAAGGGCTGTTTGATGGTTTTTGGGTTCAGGCCAGAATCATGTTTAGGGTAACGATGGAGGTTAGGGTTTTAGTTGTGATGGTTAAAGATAGGGTAAGGGGAATGTATTATGTCAGTGACAGGTCCCTACAAAGGTGTGTGTGTTTGTTTGTGTGTGTGTGTGTGTGTGTGTGTGTGGGTCAAAAATGATCAGTTCGAACACGTTCTAATCCATTTATCCAACTCTAGTATCTGTTGGGATTGTTGTGAGTTAAATATTGAAACTTCTGTCTGTTATAAAACTGTTAAAAATCTTGTTTTTTCTTAATACACTTTTGCTATTAGGATGTTTAGTCAGTCGTGTCTTGTGATTGGCCAGGAACAGCTGTTCTTAGTGATAGAAAGTCTTATTTTGTGTTCAAATCAACATTAAAAGGTCCAAAAAATAAACTTTAATTCCAAGTAAATAGACCACGACAGCAACTAACGATTATTTTTAGTATTGATTAATCTGCAGATTATTTCCTGGATGAATCCACTAATTGTTTGGTCTCTATAATATCCTGAGCTAGATACAGCAATCTCAAAGCCCATGGTGACTTCATTGTCTGACTTTCTGACCAACAGTCCAAAAGATATTGAATTGACTATAATATAAATCAGAAAAGGCAGCAAGTCCTCAAAATTGAGAAGCTGCAATTTGAAATATTGATCATGTGAATAATCGTTTCAGACACTGAGGTGAGAAAAACATGATTGCAGCTCTGACTAACGACACTGAGGTGCCTGGAAGTGAGAAAGTTGTCTAACGAGGAGAGCCCGTTTGGAGTGAGGACATAATCTGAGGCAACCCTGAAACATAGAGGATTATGGGTAAAATGAGAGGGATTTTGACATTTGATAACTGATTATGCTCTTTCTTTGCCTCAACTCTGCAGTTGATATTCCCGCACGCAGGTGTGTGTGTGTGTGTGTGTGTGTGTGTGTGTGTGTGTGGGTCAAAAATGATCAGTTCGAACACGTTCTAATCCATTTATCCAACTCTAGTATCTGTTGGGATTGTTGTGAGTTAAATATTGAAACTTCTGTCTGTTATAAAACTGTTAAAAATCTTGTTTTTTCTTAATACACTTTTGCTATTAGGATGTTTAGTCAGTCGTGTCTTGTGATTGGCCAGGAACAGCTGTTCTTAGTGATAGAAAGTCTTATTTTGTGTTCAAATCAACATTAAAAGGTCCAAAAAATAAACTTTAATTCCAAGTAAATAGACCACGACAGCAACTAACGATTATTTTTAGTATTGATTAATCTGCAGATTATTTCCTGGATGAATCCACTAATTGTTTGGTCTCTATAATATCCTGAGCTAGATACAGCAATCTCAAAGCCCATGGTGACTTCATTGTCTGACTTTCTGACCAACAGTCCAAAAGATATTGAATTGACTATAATATAAATCAGAAAAGGCAGCAAGTCCTCAAAATTGAGAAGCTGCAATTTGAAATATTGATCATGTGAATAATCGTTTCAGACACTGAGGTGAGAAAAACATGATTGCAGCTCTGACTAACGACACTGAGGTGCCTGGAAGTGAGAAAGTTGTCTAACGAGGAGAGCCCGTTTGGAGTGAGGACATAATCTGAGGCAACCCTGAAACATAGAGGATTATGGGTAAAATGAGAGGGATTTTGACATTTGATAACTGATTATGCTCTTTCTTTGTGTGTGTGTGATTGTGTACATGTCCCCTGCTAAGATGCAGTCTGTTATTTTGACACGCACTCTCTCTATAACTTCATCCACTCTTTCTTTCCCTGCGTCACTTTTTCTATCCCTCCTTCAGTTCCCTTATTTTCTTTACTTCCCCCTGTCGCTCTCCTCTCCCTCTCTTTTTATGCCTCTATATTTTTGTGTTGTCCGTGCCATTCACCTAAATGCCTTATAAAATACACTTAATACCCTCAACGTCTTCACTGCATATTCTTTGAGTCCGGACAGACGTGCATGTAAACTGCAACTTGATTGGTTGGCGGAGACATACAACCGCAAGGCGGTAATTCTAGTTCTCTCTCTCTTCTCTTGCCCCGTCCCTGTCAGGCTCGTCATGTCCTTCGTTCATGCAGAAGAAAAGCTCCCTCCCCCTCTGCTCTGCTCTCTCCTTTTGCTTTTCCCTCCACTGTCCTTTATTTTTGTTTGGCCACGTCCTCCTCTTCAAAATTACCATCTGTCTCTTTACCACACACACACACACACACACATACACACACAGACACACACACACACACACACACACACACACACACACACACACACACACACACACACACACACACACACACACACACACACACACACACACACACAGAGTGATTGCCACCTGACAAAAGACTGTTAAGGTTTGTGCTGAATAGCCTTAAAACCAGATACTGCTTCTCAGATGTGATTGATAATTCATGAAAGTGGAGTGTGTGTGTGTGTGTGTGTGTTAGGAAGTGTTGATACTTTAAAATATGTTACTTTAAATGTTTACTAGCATAATATCAGTCTAAAATGGTTTTAAAGGATGAGGCTGTGGCTCAGCCCCACCTATTCCTACTGAAGTTGTAAATCTTTAAAAACTGGTCTATAGGTTCAGTAATTTAATAACTTGGCACTACAGTTTTAAACAAACATTACTCACACAGCAGAGAACAGTGCGTGTGTTGCAGATTATTTTCTGGAGTTGTTCTGATTCTGATACTAGAATCAGAAATGCCTCTGATGCTGCCTAGAACACTGGATCAGGACTCAGCGAGTGTGATCCGATAGCACGTAATGTATTGATAAACTTTATAGTTTCACACCCTGATAAAACGGTAGGTTTCCTGGACATCAATTCTTCTTTGCTGCTCCAAAACATTAGGCTACACAGGAAGTTGCGCTGTGTAGCCAGCGGTAGCTACTGTTACAGAGCAGAGAAAAAGAATTGATATCTTGTAAATAGTGTAACATTAGCTGATGGCCAAGGTCACTAATAGGAAGACCACGATCCGGATCCAGACCCAGATGCTGTGCTATCCGGACCTGGACCTATAGCCTATAGATGATTGAGAATTAACCGGCTCAGTTTCAGCATATGAAGGTCGGCTATAACAGTTTTAAATTCTGTTTCCATATGCTGTCAAGTATAAAAAGACCCACAATGAACAGTGTGAGATGGCAGCTTGACTTACTGTGAGTGAATTGTTTAAACAGCGTTTATATAGGAATGATTCTGTGCCAAGCTTTTTGATTTATATTATACTAGGAGCGGTTTCCACTGTGAAGAGATTCTGTGTGATAGCCTGAGCTATGTCATACAACAGTGACAGGAATGATTAAATATAGGACCCATTAGATATAGGTACAGATCTGGTTTGGCCTTGGTGGAGGGATGCACTATGATGAGTGTCATTCTAGTTATTGCTATTACTTTACATCTCTATGTGGAACCTGCGTTGTGCTCTGTCCTCTTCTTCCTGCAATCCAAGTTTTAGTATTTAAGGACGTAGCCGCTCCCCTTGTGTGTTGGCCTCTGCTGGTCTATCGTCCTAGTAGGTTGCACGGTTTGTGGACAGCACACCAGAAATAACCCAGTCATGTCTCAAAAACAAGATGTAACTTATATCTAGAAATAATACATCTAGAAAAACACTAGAGTCATCTGTCTAAAGTCAAAGTCTTCTTCATTTGTTCATTTGTTGACAATTCTTGAACACAGAGGAACAGTCGGGATAGTACATGTACAGTATAAACCAGGGACTCTCCCAAGGTTGGAACTTCAAAGACCCAAATTATAATGGGTGTGGCTGAGAAGTGTGTGTGTGTGCTCGTGTGTGTGAGAGAGACTCTGAATTTGAACTTGAAAATAGATTCTATGTGAGGTTGTGTGCTTGCGTGGGGATTTGCACATGTATTGATATACTGTGTGTGTGTGTGGTGTGTGTGTGTGTGTGTGTGTGTGTGTACAAATCTGGTCTGTAAAATATGATAAAATATACATTTGAAGTCTGGCCCTTGGGGTTTGTCTCATTACCGTGGCAACATGACGTTGGAGTCGACTGCAGACAGATGAGTGTATCTGTGTGTGTATGAGTGTGCACATGTATGTACACTAGAATAAAATGATGTATTTGCAGAATTGATCTCTTTACCAATCAAATAAGATCTGTACACACATATATACATAGAGTTTTTTTGTTTTTGTTTTTCCTATGTGATTAAACAGACTTTTTTTTTTCATTTGTCGTTTCATGTGTCTAAAATCCAGTTATGTTATAACACACTCTATTTAGTCTAGGGCTGCAACTACTGATCTTTGTCATTATCAAAAAATTTAAATTGCATTTTCTCGAAGAGCCCAAAGTGATCTGCTCCTGACCAACAGTCCAAAACCCAAAGATCTTCAGGACTGTCACATTTGAGAGGCTTGAACCACCAAACGTTGAGCAGATTTACTTTAAAATCAACTTAAACAATTCATTAATTATCAAAATAGTTGTCCGTTCATTTTCTGTTAATCGACTAACAGATCAATCCTACATATGTGAAATCTCAGGAGGAGGTCTGTTATCTCTTAGTCGCAGATACACTCTGCGTTTTACAGGCTGGAACATACTGTACGCTGGCACATGTGCACGACGACGTCAGAGACACTGTTGTTCTTTACGCTTGTACAATTACATTGTTTTTTTTCTTCTAATTCACATTAGATGGCTCAGTGGTGCCTTCAGCAAAACTAGCTTCGAACTGATTCAATTGAAAATAACAGAAGACAAATCCCATGTAAAGAAAGAAACAGGAAGTACGTGGCCAACAGGATGCATCACTAAACGTAACGAATGGGACTGCTGACCGTTTGTAAATGATGGTCAACATAAAACTAAGTGAAGTTTGGACCGGGTCAGCTAAAGAGCCCGCTCACACTACAGCAATCCAAACCACGGCTGCTTCTGGTATCTGACATGCAACAAGCATGATTTTCTCTCTAGTAAATTTGGCCTCGACAGGAGAGAAACAGGAAGCAGGAGATAGTGAGGACTTTCTCCTGCTGCACTGTTTAAAATGCAATGAGGTGCACTATTGTGTGTGTGTGTGTGTGTGTGTGTGTGTGTATGTGTCTTGAAAAAGGGGTTAGTGTATGCATGGATAGCTCTGTGTATATGTGTGTGCGTGTGTGTGTGTGTGAGAGAGGGAGACATCCTCTTCCAGTAAATGTGGCTGCAGAGGCTGACATGGCGTTTCCAGGAAGTGCTGACACTTAATTGCACCTATCTCTTGAGGTGTGTGTGTGTGTGTGTGTGTGTGTGTGTGTGTGTGTGTGTGTGTGTAATGTACATAACGTGAACATATACAGTATCTGTCGGTACTGATGTATATTTTATAAATGTACATCAATATACATCATATCCATTTGATGTACAAGCAGTTCTCTTGTGTTTTACAGTCATAAAATAAAGAGGGATGGAGATAAAGAGCGTGCAAGGTTGATGGATAACGGGGGGGTGACAAAGGTGAGAGTGCAGGTAAATGGGTTTTATTGAACCTGTGTATTGATTTGAAACAGAGTTGTGAAGGTCTAGTTGATCTCAGAGAGATGTGATCGCAGCAGCAGTAACATGTTCTTCCAAAGACTGAGAGCTGCTACTGAGGAAGAACAAAATATGAACTCAGCTAGTTTCCATTTAAAAGCTGCTATAATCAATATTTTTATAGATATTATGTATCAAATGACTATATTGTACCAGGGGCTGCTCAAATTCTAAAACCCTGAATTATCACCTGGTTTATTGTCTTCCAGCGTTCTTTGTGTTTTTGTCTCTGACCTCCACTTTCATCAACCCCATGTATGGTTGCACCAGACATGTTGGCTGTCTTGGGCCAAGTATCAATACAGGGGCCAGTCTGGGCATATTTCAATAGAACGGTAACAGAGACAGTTTTAGGCTACGTCCTCACTACAACGCATCTGCTACATCTCCTCCTCCCGTCCACACTACTCTGGATTTTTTCGAGCACCACTGATCAATTATCAGCCTGCAAGTGGTGCTGCACTGTTCTCTCCACAGCATGCTTATTTTTTAGCATTACTACTTTTGATAGCAGCTGTAAATGTTGTGGTTATGTGAATGTCTCTATGTATGTATATGTGTGTGTGTGTGTTTGTGTGTGTATTATCTCGCATCTCTCTATCTTGTTAGCGAAGAGCAGTGTATAAAACGCTCAGGTAGCTTCTTATCAGTAAATGCAGCTTTAAACTCAGACTCAGTTCTTAGATTTAAATAACAAATGGATTCAGAGCTCCAGGGAGTCTCAGTTTATCTGGCCGAACATTCACAGTAATGTGGGTCAGAGGAACCGATCAGACATGATTCACTGTGAAGAGGAGCAAAGGAAAGGAAGACCGGAGGAGAGGAGGGGTGGGGTGAGATGAGGGAGGTGAGAGAGGATGGAGAGAAAAGGAAAACACGGGTAAGAAACTGAGCTGAGAGTCAAGACAGAGAGAGAGATGGAGTAAAAAAGTACAGATTAAAAAGAGAAGAAGAAAAAGGGAGAGAAAGTTGTTGAGTGGAGAAATGGATGGGCCGGACTCTGGTTCATGGAGAGGCTCTGTAATCGTCCTGTGTGTGTGTGTGTGTTTGTGTGTGTGTTTGTGTGTGTGTGTGTGTGTGTGAGAGTTTGTGTGTGTGTTGTAATTCTAGATAGCATATAAGGTCTCTGACTCTGATATTTTCTCATGACTCAGACAGTCTCACACACACTGTGCATTGTCAAAAATACACATTGATTTGTGTGTGTGTTTGTCGGGGGGGGGGGGTGTATGTGTGTACGTGTGATGAGACAGACGTCTGGTCCTGTGAAGTCTGTGTGTGTCCGTGCTCACAGTAAACAAAGACTGTGTGTGTGCTGTGTTTGAGTTTGTTCATCTGTTGGTTGTTGTGTTGTTTTTGTGTTTGAGCTGCAGCTCTGGCTCCATTTCTTCTCTTTGGTTCCAAACTGATACTTTTACATTTTAAAGTTGAAGTTTGAAAGTTTCTGTGTTCGATGATTCTCTTGAGAAGTAATCAACGGAGTTATTGATGAATAAAGTATGAAGTTTGTTGCAGCCTGAAGTTCACTGTTACACGGTGTTGTTGCACTATGTCTTCTCAAGCTGTGTGTAACGTTGTGCTGGGTCGCCGTGTTTCTTCTAATTTTCATCATGTTGTAGTATAGTTGTGTTTGCTTGTTAAGTTGCTCATCATATTTCTTAAAAATACATTTTACCATTTCTAATCCTGTGTCTCTGTGCGGTTGTTCCCTCCACCACCCAGACAAGCTGCAGGAAACATGGTCACACAAACTCTTCCTGAGTTACAGTGTTGAATAATGGCCAGAAGTGATTTTGTTAAACATTATGATGTCACAGTTAAACATTATGATGTCACAGTGAAGTTGACCTTTGACCTTTGACCGCCAAAATCTTTGAGTCTAAGTGAATGTTTGTGTCAAATCTAAACAAATGACTTCAAGGTGGTCTGAAGATATCATATTCAAGAAGTCAAAACCGTGTTTTGTGAGGTCATCACAACCTTGACCTTTGACCTTTGACGTTGAACACCAAAATGTAATCAGCTCATCTTTGAGTCTTTGAGAAGAAATTCTGTCACGGCGTTCTGGTACTGTCACCGACGTGGAGGAATAAAAAATATCTTTGTATCAGAATCTCTCTCTTTCCTCCTGTAAATGTTCAAATATTTTTTATAGCATCTCAAGGGTGTGCATCACATAAATGTATCCAATCAAAGGTGATTTGGGCAAAAGAGGAGAATGAATGAATATTTTAATTGAGGTCTCACACACCTTTTAAAAAAAAAAAAGATGTGATGATAGGTGTTTTAACAAAGGCTGCGTAAAAACATGGAGACACTGTTTGTAAATCTGTCACATCTGCACTGATGTTTCTTATAGATAGTGATATACATGCAGTAAGGTGATGGTTTACTGGTGTAGCTCTACTCTTCACAGCATGAACCTGTACGTTCAGACAGAGTTTCTGTGTGACGGGAAAAAGCGTCTGACTGTTGTGAAACTCAACGTTACTCATCCTCTGGTGATCAGTTTCAGAGGACGTGTGTTTGTGTCATGTGGCAGACAGTGTGTGGGTTTGTTTGATAACAGGACTCTGCTGAAACTGACAGGACTGTCTGAAATATGAGACCTCGGCTGTCTCATCCTCTGTGTGTGTGTGTGTGTGTGTGTGTGTGTGTGTGTGTTTGAGTGTGTGAGTGACCTTTGAGTGAGTTGAGATCAACAGACAACAAAGGGACCATCATTTCCCTCTAAACAGTTACTGTATGTGTGACGGCTGTAAACAAAAGCCACCTGTTTGGGTTATATTGAATCTCTGTGTGTGTGTGTGTGTGTGTGTGTGTAAACAGTATTGTGTCTTTGTGTGTCCAGGGATTGGTTTTAGTTTTCCTCTTGCCTTTTCAGAATCTCCGTAAGCTTGTTTGAGTGTGTGTGTTTGTCATATTTCCCACTTCCTCGTGTGACTCACCTGGTGACATCACACTGTGACATCACCATCAAAATGCCAACAGAGCCACACACTCTTAGTCACTCTACTTAAACTATCAGTGTTTTCTGTTCCGAGCGATTTCTCTTGTCATTTCTTTGTGGATCCACTCTGTTAAAGATGCTCTTTGTAAGTTTTGCTATTTCCACGTAGCTAACGTTAGAGTTAACTTCTATTTCTTATCACCTCTTTTCTTCTGCTGAAGGTAGCATGCTAACCAGCTAGTCACGTCTTTTAAGGCTACTAGTGAGTCACTGTAGCCTCCAGTCTGCCCTCAGTTCATCATGAGAGGATGAAGAAGAGCTTGTCTTGATGGCTGAAGCGCTTGTCTAGCGACCACTATCACCATCACCTGCTTTTGGCAAAAAAAAAAAAAAAACACATTCACAGCAGAGAAAACTTACTTACAGCACCTTTAAGGTAAGAAATCATCAGTTTTGGCTTTTTAAACAGATTTTTCTGGCTGAAACTGTGAGGTGAACCTGAACTCTGAGATTAAAATTTAGTTTTTTTCCGTGCTCATTATTGTTTTCTAGCGTATGTATTATATTGTGGGCCTTATTTTATTTTGAGAATGGATTTGAAAACAGCATAAAATGATTACATTTTGACTAGACTTTTTAACCCTGAAGCCACACTCTCCTCTTGTTAGTCTCAAATCTTTATTTTTTCCACGCAATTAAAACATTGTGGTAAAACACATACAGTTATAGAGTATCAGTGGGTATGTACGGGGATGGGAGGAAGCCAAAAGGCTTCACGTTAATCAAGACAAACAAGACAAAGCAAACATAACGAGCAAAAATCAGATGGAAGAAATGATAAAAGAGGGAACTTGCTATCAAAAAACTCCCTGAAGACAGTAACAAATCTGTTAAAACAGATTAATGTTTAAATGTTGATCATATTTAAACTCTTTACTGTTGTTTGTTATCAGTTATTTTTTCATTTTCCTGTTAATTTCTTCAGATTGTCTCCTGCCTGTGGGAGTGAGAAGGCATCATATGCATGTTTCTATCACACCCCCGCAACCATAGCAGCTGCTGATCAAAAGTCAGCTTGGTGGGAGGTTATTATTACCACTGATGTTGTAAACTGTTCTAACATTTCTATGGTTTTGTGAGAAAACAAAAAGAGATTTGAGAGGTAGGTTTAATGTAGCTGCACAAACACAGAGACAAATTTGTTGTGTAAATTCTGTTGATGTTTTTATTCTGTCCCTTTTTTCTGTGCTATAAAACACTTCCTCACAGCTCTCTGTAAATATTAAAGGGGCCATAGTAATAAATCATTTCATTAATTTCATATTTTAATTTTAATGGGCATTAAAAATAGGAATTGTAATTCCTCTGTGACACTTCAGTGCTGGTAAAACCAGTCAGAGAACTTGTTACATCCTGTGGCCAGCTGGGATTGTTCACCCTGAAGGTCCAGAGTGTCATGGACAGGCTAAATGACAAAGCTAATCAATTAGCTAAGAGGAAAAGGAAAAGCACTTGTAAAAGGGAAATGGAAATTGAAGAGGGACTCCAGATATGTATTCCAGTTTTTCAAATTCTATTATTTATTCATGAATTACTTCATGTATTTATAAATGGTTTATTTAATCAGAGTTTTATGCTGTTTTTTAAATCTTTTTTCTTAAGTAAAAATGAAATCTTAAGTATTGATGGATTAATCATTCATTTACAAATTCTTTAAATTCTTATTATTAAAATTCACTCTATAAATTCAGAAGAGCCGCTCCTGGACTGAGTCTTTTTAGATTCCCCACCTTTTGTGGAGAAGAACCAAATTGCTGCAGGTTTGTTTAGATGTGGAACATCACGGGGATTTGATCTGGGACCGTCAGTGGATTAGAGGTATTGCAGTGACGATAACCGTGATATTTAAAAAATGAAATATTGATATTGTGTTGATAATACATATGATAATATGGCGATGGCAGATGTTGGGACTAGTGGATCTTTTATTCGTCAGTTTATCACTTTGTCTTTTCACTCCCCCATTAAGTGTAATTGTTCTGTTTCTTGGCTTTTGTACAGTTATAGTTACAGACTCTCTCTCCTCCTCCTTACTCTGCAAACACACAGTAAATGAAGTTGAAGTGAATTTGACTGATAGCTTTTCGAATTCTCTATAGATATCGTGATAATATTATTATCATGAATTCTTTTGGCCACAATAATCATCTAGTGAAAATCTGGTATGGTTACAGCCCTACATGGAATATTAGCATGTTTTACAAATATCTGATTGTATAGGAAGATAGCAGAATGAGAAGGAATGGAAGGACCGAGGAAACTCTGTAGAGGATACAAGGTAGAGCTGGCACTGCTGACCTTTACAAATTTAAAAGTAACCTGCCTTTTGTACAACAGACACAACACAATACAAAGAGAATTTAGAAAAATAACATTTAGTTTAGTCTTTCAGTGTCAGTTTTTTACTTCAGAGAATGTAATATACCAGGGGCTGCCCTCATTTAAGACAGTATGGCCAAGGTGGAGTCACAGGACAACAACAAGTAGAGCCCTGCCTCCTCTTCTAAGTTCAGTGTTTCTCTGTTCATGATCATGTAGCTGCTGAAAACATCTGCAGGGAACTAATGTCTGTTCTTCGTTAATATACTCCTGATAAATCATAATTTTTATGGCGAATAATTTATCACTGATTAATTATCAAGATTCTGTGTGTGTGTGTGTGTGTGTGTGTGTGTGTGTGTGTGTGTGTGTGTGTGTGTGTGTGTGTGTGTGTGTGTGTGTGTGTGTGTGCTGAATTACTCTGTGATCTCTGAGCCAGATAAACTGGACTGTGTGTCCAGTGGAACGTTTAGTGATGTGGTTAGTTTAGAGTGAGTGAGTGTGTGTGTGTGTGTGTGTGTGTGTGTGTGTTGTGACAAAACCAGTCATTAAAAAGTCCCTCTGTGCCTCTCAGCTGTGTGTACACACTCCATGCTGTACTTACACAAAGGTGTGTGTGTGTTTATATGTGCGTAATACTTTGACCAAGCAGAAAGAAGCTCTTCCTTCTCACAGCATTTATGCCTGAGTCACTGCACACACACACACACACACACACACACACACACACACACACACACACACACTGCTTTAGTCGGCATACTGTTTGTAGATCAAACAGACCACTCAGCAAATGGTAACTCTTTCTTTCTTTCTTTCTTTCTTTCTTTCTTTCTTTCTTTCTTTCTTTCTTTCTTTCTTTCTTTCTTTCACTTTTCTTAATGTTTTACTGTATATCTATATTAACAATAAAAGTCAACAATAACATTTGAATTTCCTACTTCTGTGCCAGTATTTAATATATTAAATATATAAATTGTTGATGAATCAAAGGCAGGTTTATATATGTTGCACCTTTCAACAGAAAAGCAATTCTAAGTGCTGACATGTCATGAAGTTGCAATAGCATGACAGAAGGCTTTTAATATGAAACAATGGATGCCGATAGTGTAGACAAGTCGTGGAAAAGAGGAAACGAAATGCAACAGAATATAAAAATGTATTAATAATTAATAATTTGAAATAAAATAGAAGATATGTCCTTAATTTAAGAGGCTATCGTGACTTTCACCTGGAAATTTAACGGTTACTAGCAGCCCTGATATTCGTATTGGAGACTGATGACACTCACTGACACGTATCTAATCAGTTAATCATTACTGTAGCTGCTGTGTCTTCTGTATTCTTTCCTGTGATTGGTTGATTTTCTGTGTGTCGTCCTGCAGGAGTGGCCGGCTGCAGCTTCGCAGAAGATGTCTGATAATGGGGAGGTCGAGGACAAGCCCCCAGCTCCACCTATGAGGAACACTAGCACCATGATTGGCTCCTCCAACAAGGACCCCGCCCCCCTCAACCACGGGTCCAAGCCCCTCCCACCAAACCCAGAGGACAAGAAGAAGAAAGATCGCTCAATCCGATTCATCCTGACCGGAGGAGGTGATAAGAGTGAGTATAGAGACCACACAGTGTGAGCTATGGGACTCTTCTCTTTTCTTGGTGTTGTTGGTGTTTGTCACCGAGCAGAGACATCTTCTGTACGGTGGCCAGTTTAGGACATCTCAGGCTCAGCTTTGCAAACTTTTCTCACTTTTCATCAGGAAACTCAGCTGTCCTTTAGCAAGCTAACAAAGACACGTCTCTAACACACATTCAAAGCAACCATATCCATATAAACAGGCTCCCTGTTGCTCTTCTAATGACGGAGATCGAAACAGACTTCAGAGAACCCGAGAGAAGATGCAGCGAAGTCTGCTGCAGAGTGTCTGATAGCATCTTTGACACAATAAGGCCAGCTGGGCGTAAACTGCACTACACTGCTCTAATACACAGAGGGAGGCTGTGAAATAGAGTCAGACACACTGAGGAGGTTTAAAATGTGTTTACTGACTATTGATCGAGATGTGTCTGGTAATAAAAACATGATATCTCGGACCATTTCTCAGCTGCTGTTGTTGCTGTCTTTCGTCTGCTCCCGTGAGAGGTCGCCGCAGTGAATCCACGAATTTGAATTGGCATAGGTTGTTTTTGTTTTTGTTTTGTTTTTTTCTTATTTTAATCATTTTTTTAGGCATTTTTTGCCTTTATTGTGATAGTTGCAGTGAGAGAGAGAGACAGGGAAGTTGGGGATAGAGAGAGGGAATGACAGGCAGCAAAGTGCCACGGGTCACGCCGCGGTCAGGGCTAAGCCTTTATTGCACACGCCCCACCAGGTGAGCCGCTCTGGATGCCCTCACTGATGCAACCTGGGTTCAGGGGAGTTAGGGATCAAGCCTCCAACCCATGAGCCAGGGCGCCCCTTTTCTTAACAGCTGAAATGATTCGGATAAAACCCAGAGGAACAATGACTTCTACACTAACCGCCAGTAACCACGCTGGTGGTTACAGAAAGTGCGGTTTAGTACTGCAACACTTTTTGAGCAGCTACTACATAAATACAGCAGATCAGTTACTGGTTTATCTGTTCACAGCAAAGTCAAAGAAAGAAGTCAGTTAATAATTGGGCTTTTTCCATAGTGCTGTGAACAACCATGATGAAGTAGTTTCCAACACAACAGCAGGTCACAGTAGAAGGCGATGGTAACCATGCTGAGGAGTTGGAGCTGTCAGCCGTACAACCTGCAGCTCTGCATCTCTCCGCTCACTGTGCATCAGACTGTTCATCACTCCCTGACCTCAGAATGACTCGCTCTTTAGCTTTGTATAACTTTAAATGAACAATCACTGTCAATACTGATCGTATTTACAGATTCCTGTTGCTGCCTCACAATAAAAGCCGCCCTGTGTTTCGCCAGTTGAACTCTTTTACTGTGAAGCAGCAGCAGGAGATGTTGGGTGAGCATTAGCAGTAATGGAATCCAGCTCTGACCTGGCTGTAGGAGAGTGAACAGTAAACAGTGAGGCCGATATCACTGAACGCAAAATTACAAAGAGTAGAGAATGATGTGTGTGTATGTGGACAGTTTGAATCCTGTGTGAGAAAGACTCAGAAGTCAAACAGAAATCATTACAGTACAGAATGGAGAGGCAATTACAAAATGTAAATGTAAATACATGAAATGGCTGCTGCCTGAAAATCAATTTTTCACCTGTCCACGTCTACAAAGGTCAGTGTGAAGGGTCAGCCTAAACTTATGACCTCGTGTAACATCCATGTATTTAGACAACCACTGCAGTATGAACAGACCTGCTCCTTATAACGGTAGAAACACAATATTATAAACTTTCCAGAAGCATAAATTGCTGTTCTGTAGTTACAGCCTCATGTCACCTTACACAGAACAGAACAACAATGAGCTCCAAACAGCGATAGATTTTTTTTGAATGACAAGAATGAACACTGGTGTCAGTAACTGGTAATCAACAATAATCAGGAACTGAGATAGAAAATCCACTAAACAGCGGGTCAAAAACTCTCTGCTCTAAAAGAGAAGAATTGTCTCCCATGTTAATTAGTCCTGCATTAAATCCATAATTACACATTTTTATTTTAACCGGTGCAGCTTTTCTAGCTGTTATGTCACTGGTCACATGACGCTACTCAGCCAATCATTGTGACTTGAGTCAGTCGGTGAGATACACACTAATGGTGAGGAACGAGGCTGCAGAAAGAAGTGTAGAAGAGGGAGAGGATAAGGACGCGTTAGAGGTGTTCAGTTGTTAAGATGTGAGGTGATGTTGTTCAACTGTTGGAATTTTAACAATAAAGGAAAAAAAATGAAAAGATAAATAAACATTATTTCATTTTGTAAAATGAAGCACTAGTTTTTCAGAAGCCCTCTGCTCTGTAGTTATTATGTGCATTACTTATTACAGCCGTTATTGTCCTTAAACTCTATTGGACCTGTTTGGATTTTAATTGAATTCTCTTCCTGCAGAGACACAATGCTAGTGTAGACAAATAAGTCCTGATTGTAAAATGCCCATTTATAACAAATGAAAACCACCGGAATAAGACAGATGATGCTAATGACATTAATCATCATCAACACACAAACAAACCTTTAATAGTTTATTACCATATGTAACAGTGACAAAAGTGATGTCATAATAAAAGTGTGGTCAAAGTGAATGTTTTCCAGCAGATACCAACATTACACACACACACACACACACACACACACACACACACACACACACCATGTAACAATCAGCAGTGTCTGCTGTCTTTAATCAACTCCTTAACTAGTCGATTTTACGGCTGTTTGAAAATGTTTAGATAAAGACAACCATATGTATTTAATTTTACATGTTGCAGTTACGTGAGGTGAATCATCACTGCTTGAGGCTATTTTATAGTCATTTGAATGACAGAGCTTTTAAAACATCATAGAAAAAACTTTGGATTCTGTTTGCAAACTTTTTTTAAAGGACATAAAGCCTCAGTTACTTGCTTAAAATGAAATGGTGTTAATTCAACAGTGTGTTGTTAGTCTGAGCTTCAGACCAGTTCACTCACATACACACACACACACACACACACACACACACCAGAACCAGCACAGTATTACTGTACCAGCTCTGTTTTACATGTCTCACATCACATGGCTGGCCTACTTTAGACAATACATGCATGTACTCACATACATGTTTGTATTCTTTGTTTATTTTCCCAAAACACACCATCATTTTTATCTACAAATGAGTGAGCTGTGTTCTGTCAGGACAACAGCAGTTTTCATTCTTTATCTCCTCAGTTTGAGACTCTGAGGTCTGGGAGGCGCTGTAGGACATTTTATACCAAAAACATAAAAAATACTGATCAACGGAACAATTCTTGTACAATGTTTTATGATTTGTTATAAAGTCATAGTTTGAAATTTTTGGAAAATGCTCTTATTTCGTCTCTTGCCAAGATTTAAACGAGAAGACTGATACAGCAGTCAGTATGTAGCTACAGCTGGTCATCTTAGCTTAGCATAAAGACTGGAAACGATTAGCTTGGCTTCATCCAAATATAACACACACATTGCTAACATATTTTTGCACAACACACAAACACAAACCAAAGTGTAAAAACAACATTTTGCTGTCTAACACTAGATTATTTGCCAGACTGTGTGTTGGCTGGGACCAGTTTTCCTGGCGTCTCCATTGGTTGCCTCCCAACTGGTTTCTGCCAAGCAACTGACCGCCACATAACCTCGCCATGAAATTTTCAATTGCTGTTTTTGTACAAAACAAATAACGTACAGCATGTTAACTAATGAGCTATAGAGATAGTGGAAGGCAGAATTTGTATTTTTGAACAAAGCAAGTCTAGATGTTCTAACGTGCTAATGCTAAGATAGCCGACTGCTGGCCATCATTAGCACTGACGGCCTTCCTTAGTTTCCATTTTCCGGAGTTTGAGAATAGGTTGGCGGCCCCTCCCCTGCCACTACGTAGCCTCGAAAAGGTTGAGGGCGCGAAGAGTCCAGGGTTTCACACTCAACCTTTTGACCGTTTTGAGTGCACCATCTGGGTACTTAAGGTGCGCTGCATGTTGCTGTACTGTTCAGTGTAAACGCACTCGTGAACTCAAAACAGCAAGTGTGAGTGTGGAAGACAGTGACTCAAGACACAGCCTGTGAGTTTTCACTGAAACGAGCAGCAGAACGTCACTGCAGGAACAGGAGGGGCGGAGCGAATCAGTGTACAGATCTACGGTCAAATAAAGTTTTATCCATTTGAAATGGCAAAATATTTTTGGTTCATGATAAAACGCTGATGAGACTGTGGGAGAGGACGTCACATGAGTGGGTGGTCCTTCAGTGTGGCCTGTAGTGCCGCAGGTAACTGCAGTTATCTTTCAGATGTGGATACAAGCACCAAAATTGGTATGTTGATCCCTCTGGGGCCATTGCTTTGAAAAATCCCATTAGCCACTTGAAATATCAAGATGGCCGCCATTACTTGCATAGGAAACACATATTTTACCACTGAATTTACCCACGGAACAACTGGCAATGATTTTGCAACTGAATCATGTTTTAGACAATGAGGATGGCTATAAAACACAATGAGTCAACAGTCTACTTGTTTACTTGTTAGCTTGCTAGGCTAACCTTTATTATATTATAATATGTTATATATTAAATCTGCAGTTATCTGCTGCACTACCAGGACACATTTGCATTCTCGCTGCTAAAAGAATGTGGCCACATGTGGCCCAGAACACCTCTAAGTATTAACACCCCAGACAGATGTTGATTTCAGGTCTGAGCTGGACCTGTGTCTCCCAGTGGAGTTATGGTTTCCCTGAGGATCATCTCGCATTGTTTCCAACATATGGCGTCTCTGTCTTTTTCCTCACTCTTTCTGTATTTTTCTTTCCATTCTCATTTTCCTCTTTCTAGCTTCTACTTCCTGATATTCTCTTGTGTTTTCCTTGAGCTTTCCCTCTCTGTCCACCTCTGTGTTTCTCCTTTTAAATGTTTGTCTGGATTTCAAACCTTTGGAGGAATGCTGAATCTATCACTACCTTCTCTTCAAGGGCCTTTAAAAAGTTGCATTTAAGATTTTCTGTTTCATTCAGTTTAATCCTTTAATCAGTACTAACCAAAATAATTTCCTGTACAATCCTTTGTGCTAAAACTGACTTTGCTAGAATATAACAATTTATTATAGTAAGTATAATCTGTCTTGTAAACACCATGTTATAATTATGACTGTCATTATGTGACAATCTGAAATTTGTATCTGTTGTTTTTCCAGCGTATAAGAAAAAGGAGCGTCCGGAGATTTCTCTGCCATCTGATTTTGAACACACCATCCATGTCGGCTTTGACGCTGTTACTGGGGAGTTTACTGTAAGTCTGTGTGGTGTTGTGTGATTGTTCCACAGTGTGTGGTAACACACACGCTGTGTGCGTCTGTGCTGTGTATTTGTGTGTCTTTTGTGTTTGCAGCATTTTTTAATTACTTACCAAAGGACCCATGTTCATTGTTGCATGTGAGTGTGTGTGTGTGTATGTGAGTGTGTGTGTGTGTGTGTGCGTGTGTTTGTGTGTGTGTGTGTGTGTGTGTGTGTGAGTGAGAGTGTGTGATACACACTTGGCAAATGAACCTTTTTAAGTAATCACATTAGACAAAGACGTCTTGTTTCACAGACTCACTTGATCCGCCTGACCAGGCTCTTTTAGCTCAGAGTTAAACCGTGTGTGTGTGTGTGTGTGTGTGTGTGTGTGTGTGTGCTGACTAAGCTACTACTTTCTCCTCTGTAATCTGGGACATAGTTCCTGCTTCTTTCTTACACATTAACAGCTACATACACATAAACATTTGTCATTTTCACTCAAGTCAACACAACCTGAAAATAAGTGAGTGAATACACCACAGTGGACCTGTGTACAGAGATCGATGGATGGTTTAAAATGCAGGAAAGATGAGAACTGAACAAAGTGCAGGGATGGAGTGATGGAAGAGGAAGTGGAGGAGTGCGTGTGATTGACTTACCCCAACCGATGAGTAGAGACAGAAAACAAGGAGATGTGACCCAGTTATGAGACTGAAGTACAAATATGACAAGACTGCCTTGTTAGGACTCTTTACAAAGTGTGTGTGTGTGTGTGTGTGTGTGTGTGCGTGTGTGTGTGTGCGCAGTACTACAGTCCTTACTACAATATATTTTTATTGTTGTATTGTCATAAAGTGATGGAAATTTGTCTTTGTCATGGCTCATCATAAAATGAACAGTACACATTGAAATTAAAAAAGAAATAAAACGTGTGTGTGTGTGTGTGTGTGTGTGCGTGCAGGGCATGCCAGAGCAGTGGGCCCGGCTCCTGCAGACATCCAACATCACCAAACTGGAGCAGAAGAAGAATCCTCAGGCCGTCCTCGATGTTTTAAAGTTCTACGACTCTAAAGAAACGACCAACAGCCAGAAATACATGAGCTTCACAGGTGCTGATTATGTGTATATATGTATATATATAAATATATATATATACTGTATGTACAGGTGGGGAGGTGGGACATGTATGGTTTGGTTTTGAATTGTTGTCATACAGAAATTTTGCAGTGGCATAAAAGTGAAGTGTCGATGCTTTCAAAGATAAAACCATGAATTAACTTCATACAAAGAGCAGAAAAGAGAAAAAACATAAATCAAATTTAGGTTTGACCTTTACTGTTTAAAAACAGTTTTTCAGGTACTTTGCAGGTAGGTTGTTCTTAGCATCTTAGGGAACTTGCCTCAGTTCTTCTGTGGATGTAGACTGTCTCAGTGTCTTCTGTCTCTTCATGTGATCCCAGACTGACTCCATAATGTTGAGATCAGGGCTCTGTGGAGACCAGACCGTCTGTAACAGGACTCCTTGTTATTCTGTCTCTCTGTGGATAGTTCTTTATGACTGTATGTGTGGACTCATTGTCCTGCCGCAGAATGAATCTGGGACCAATCAAACACCTCCTTACGGTGTTGTGTGATGGATGAAAGTAGAAAACCTTTGCACGGTGCTGTATCTTTCTCTTCCACCTTAGAGTTTTTGTCTTATACGTTTTCATTGTGTTTTTCTCTGCAGATAAAAACGCAGATGCCTACAGCTCCTCCACCACAACGGTGAGACAACATCTGTCAACACACAGACACAACTGTTTCTGTATCCTGTACCTCTACAGCTACCAGCTGCTCTGAAACCAATCAGATATCAGCTAATGATTACCATAACAGTAAAGTTACAGAATTTTCTGAGCTGCTAGGGGATGCCACGAGCTGTAAACTTATTAACTGATCACTGTTTTTATGAAGATGGCTTGGTAGCTGTCTAACTATGTAGGAAAATAACATGATCACTCTTAATCCCGCCTACTAAATTCTGATTGGTTATCTGTCTTCTCTGCGGTTGGTTGCTTATTTGCAGAAAATGCAATGATGGAGGATTAGCTATGGAGAAAAGTAAGGCCAGAGAAGCATTATAAGTGCGGATACAGGTGCAAAAGTGACACATTTCTAAAACTAAAACATATCAGTGTGGATGTAGCCTCAGAGACTTGTGTGATGAACAAATGCAGTATGAAAGGTGAAAGGTCAGTTTGCAGCTAATGAACATGAACATCGCCAATGTTTGTGAAAGTAAACAATGCTCACACACCAGAAGGTGGAAGCAATGCACCAAAAAGCTGTCTGCCAACCGCCAAAAAAACCACAGAAGAAGAAGAGCTGTGGATTTACAGCATGTCTGGTGCCCTTATTTTTACCACAGTTGTTAAGAACTCAACATGTTAATTTATCACTGAATGTCTTGAGTGACATAAATTGACTTAAACATGTGTCTTGGGTAGTTCAATTCACTGCTGAAACTATTGATTATTTTCATCATTGATTAACGTTCAGATTATTTAAATATAATATTTATTTATTTTTTAGTTTGTGTTGTCTGGCCAACTGTCCAAAACCCAAAGAGATCTAGTTTACTGGGCCATGGGTTCGAATCCAACGCAAGGCCCTTTGCTGCATGTCATCCCCTCTCTCTCCCTAGCTTTCCTGTCACTCTCTCACGGTTCCTATCTGAGTAGAAGGAACGTATTTGCTTCAAAAGTCACAATTAAAAACTATGAGTTAATCGAATATCAAAATAGTTGCAGATCATTCTTCTGTCGATCGACTGATTAACTTGTTCACATGCTGTTGTGGATGATTCAACCTTCCTGGATATTATTACATTGTTAAATGCATCATCAAGTTTTAGGCTGCTTTAATTTGTATTTAAACAGGGTGTTTCTATCATGTTTTTGTATCATGTTGTCCATATTAAACGTGGCCAAAGTTTCAGATAGTGAGGTCAACGTATGTAAAAGTAATCCCTGCCTCAGACTGCTCTGAGTGCTGCGTCAGTCACTCCAAGCACAGCTCGCTCACACAGACAGCTACTTGAGTCGTATTGTAAGTGACATCCTGCTGTGATCTTTGTTGCTGCGGATGTTCGTGTTGTCCACTCTCATTTCCAACCAATGATGTTCTGTTACTTAGTTTTACGGTTTGCTGTCAGAACCTCCACCTCGACAGGCTTCCAGATATGCAGCAGTCAGAATGAAGTGGGCTTTTAAGGAGGCCTCTTAAGGTGCCCTGTGCTAATATTGCATCCTTCAGTCAGACAATATCAAAGCTACTCAAGTGCAGTCCCAGAATAAGAAATATAGGGCTTAAAGGACAACCTTAAAGCACAAATAAAAGTCTTACTTGACAAAGAAAATTAACAAATGCACAACTACAGTTTTGTCTTCATAAAACTGATTAAAACTAAATAATTTATAGTTTTGAACTGAATTGTCTCTAAAAGTGCCAATAATCAAAGTATGTGTGTGACTACAAGTTATTTTCTTAGTCATTAAGGGACTAAAGACTAAAGCTAAGATAAAATAAACACTGTCAACATCAAACAGTAACTCAGTACACTCAATCAGTTTTAAAGTTCTGTAGAAGAGACCTAAAGGAAAGTTTGAGGGTAAACCAAGTGGAGAGGGAATTTGAGACCGGACTATCTTGAAGGGGAAAATGGAGCCTGGCCTCAGTTTGTCAGCGTCGCAAGGAATGAAAGGATTAAGAGAGAAAGGAGCTGCAGTGTGAGACGATGAGGAGATTAAAAGAAGGAGTGGAGGGGACGAGGTTTAATCTACCGCTTGACGAGACAAACCAGGGAGACGCAGTGTCGGTGGAGAGAGAGAGAGAGAGAGAGAGTTACTATTGGGGTGAGATAAGAGTGAGAGAGAGAGACACAGGGTGGAGAGGAGAATGAACTTGAAACAGAGGAGGGTATAAAAGAAGTGGATGAGGTGGATGACCCTGTATCAAGGTGCAGGACTGTTTTTCCTTCTTTTGTATCTGGAGCGATTTATAATGTGTAAATTAGTGAACATTAGAGGCCAGCTAGCTGTTCCCCCTGTTTCCTGTCTTTATGCTAAGCTAAGTTAGCTTTGGCTTTAGATTTACTGCTCACATGTTCTCATCTAACTTAAGAGAGCTCATAAGAGTTTTTCCCCCAAACGTTGAAATATTCCTTCAAAAGGATTTAATCATTTGATCTGATACTTTATGGATAAATGTTTGGCTGTAAAAATATTTGCTTTATTGCCTCATAAATTATAATTAACAACCACTAAAAACCTAAAACTAAACTGCAACTGCAACTTGAAGCTACATCTTGAATGAATGAAATGACTGATCATTTGTAATGAGTTTGTATAAAGTGCAGGTTTTACAACTGAAGGAGAAAAACATTTTTGTTCTACTTGTTTTAGCTGAAAAGGAAACTGGTGTGTGAGTGTCAGTTATGTGTTTGGCCAATACATTTCTGTGAAGGGACCGCAGCCAGGACGTACAGTATATTAAAGGGATCAATCTTATTATTGATTAATATCTGTTTAGCAAAACCTGTTAAATGGAATTATTAACAGCAAACTACGTACATTTTAATGAAAAAAAATGTAATGTAAATGTTTTGACAACTCTATGATGTATAAAATATACATGTTAAGGATTTGCCAAACACCTAATTTACAATTGAATGAAAAAGCATTTTTCTTGAGATTGTGTAAATGTTATTATTGCTTAGTGTATGAATATTTATTAAGTTAAACTGTGTGATTAAATCCTAAATAGAACCCTGGAAATTGTAATTAAAAATAGATATAAAATTAAAAATGTTATGAACACTGTAAGGTCAAACAGCTCTGGAACTGCTAGTCACATCCTGATATCAGATATGATTGAGATGTAATTTTATTTGCAAAAAAATCCCATTTTCATTTATATATTAATATTCAGGGGGAAAAATATCCTTTTTTCCTGTGTCGCAATATGAACTAGAACAGTACGCTCTAGCTTAAAAGTAAACAGGTATTCTACCAGGTGTTTTTTGAGTGCACCTTACTTGATTTGAGTAGCAACACACACACACACACAAACACACACACACACACAAACACACACACACAAACAGCTTCAAACTCAGTGGTTCTTATGTTTGTTTCTGCCGCAGTCAAAGTTGCCTTTAAAACAAACTATGAAGGTGAAAATAAAGAGGAGGTAGGAGGAGGAAGTGATGATGATCACACTTCTCTCTCTCTCTCTCTCTCTCTCTCTCTCTCTCTCTCTCTCTCTCTCTCTCCCCCCCTCTCTCTCTCTCTCTCTGTCGCTCTCTCTCTCTGTCGCTCTCTCTCTCTCTCTCTCTCTCTCTCTGTCGCTCTCTCTCTCTCTCTGCATTGTGAATCAGCATCTTTTCCTGCTTTCACCATATCCCTGTCTCTGCAGCTTGGCCACCGGCCGAGCATCAGACTGTCAGAGGGAGAGACATAGAGGAGAGAAGAAGAGAGGGACGGAGAGGAGGATGTGTGACTAGTCAGACATGACCAGAGCATTCAGACATCAACAGTGATGATGAGAGGAGTGAAACACAGGAAAGGTTGGAAAGACAGGAAGAAAGCAGGTTAAAAGCGAGGGAAGAGAATAGAACGAGCAGAAGAGCGTCTGTGCATGGTGAGGTGATGAGGCGGTAGAGGAAGTGACAGTAACCGTGGTAGCATGATGGGTCTCGTGTCTCTGTTAGCTCATGTGACAATGGTGTCACTGAGGCTCCGCCCTCTCTCCCCCTCTGACATCACGCAGATCGCCAAGGCTGTGTCTGAGACGCCCGCCATAGCAACCGTATCCGAGGATGAGGACGAAGATGAGGCTGAGCCGCCGCCGGTGATTGCCCCACGACCAGAACACACCAAATCAGTAAGGACACGCACACACACACACACACAACACACACACACACACACACACACACACACCACACACACACACACACACACACAAACGCATACACACACACAAACACACACACACAAACAGCTTCAAACTCAGTGGTTCTTATGTTTGTTTCTGCCGCAGTCAAAGTTGCCTTTAAAACAAACTATGAAGGTGAAAATAAAGAGGAGGTAGGAGGAGGAAGTGATGATGATCACACTTCTCTCTCTCTCTCTCTCTCTCTCTCTCTCTCTCTCTCTCTCTCTCTCCCCCCCTCTCTCTCTCTCTCTCTGTCGCTCTCTCTCTCTGTCGCTCTCTCTCTCTCTCTCTCTCTCTCTCTGTCTCTCTCTCTCTCTCTCTGCATTGTGAATCAGCATCTTTTCCTGCTTTCACCATATCCCTGTCTCTGCAGCTTGGCCACCGGCCGAGCATCAGACTGTCAGAGGGAGAGACATAGAGGAGAGAAGAAGAGAGGGACGGAGAGGAGGATGTGTGACTAGTCAGACATGACCAGAGCATTCAGACATCAACAGTGATGATGAGAGGAGTGAAACACAGGAAAGGTTGGAAAGACAGGAAGAAAGCAGGTTAAAAGCGAGGGAAGAGAATAGAACGAGCAGAAGAGCGTCTGTGCATGGTGAGGTGATGAGGCGGTAGAGGAAGTGACAGTAACCGTGGTAGCATGATGGGTCTCGTGTCTCTGTTAGCTCATGTGACAATGGTGTCACTGAGGCTCCGCCCTCTCTCCCCCTCTGACATCACGCAGATCGCCAAGGCTGTGTCTGAGACGCCCGCCATAGCAACCGTATCCGAGGATGAGGACGAAGATGAGGCTGAGCCGCCGCCGGTGATTGCCCCACGACCAGAACACACCAAATCAGTAAGGACACGCACACACACACACACACAACACACACACACACACACACACACACACACACACACACACACACACACACAAACGCATACACACACACAAAAACACAAACACACACACACACACACTGCTGCTGAGTATGAGGCCGAGACACATGTCCATGTTCTATTTATGGTTTAATGTAATTTTGTCAGAACAGCAAGAACAAACTGAATTTTAGTGTTTACTTGAGGTAAAAAAGATCTAGGACTGGAAAAAAAAGAAAAAGAACTAAATGGGTTTTAGGATTTTGTCCTAACCGTAGCAAAGTTAGAGTGTTGACAGTGTTTTATGGTGTGTGAGAGCAAAGGTGTTTAACACACTCAACACACACATACACACACACACACACACACACACACACACACACACACACACACACACACACACACAAAGAATTATCACATCAGCAGTCCCAGCTGAGTCACTTACTGATGTCCGTCGTTCATTATGTCTCTCTCACCCATTAATCTTTAAATGGACCTCACCTCACCTCTCTAATAAGGCCACAAAGACTTCAGTGTGAGTGTGTGTGTGTGTGATACAGTCACAGGGGAAAGCTGAGGTTTTTATTTAGAAACAGTCTTTCAAAGAAGCTCTCTGTTCTCTGCTAGGTCAGTTCAGGAGCACACACACACACACACACACACACACACACACACACACACACACACACACCCACACACATACACACAATAATCTGACAATAGGCCTCACTATTTCCATCCACAGTAAACTTTCTTTTTCACCAGCACATTTCATACACGCGTCCTGTATTGTTACCATGATGGAGCCCCTCATTCTGCTTGTTTACACTGACCCTCACAGAGCTGTCATGACGCCGCCTCACTGTGTGATTTTAGACATCAGAATCAGAGGTGTGATGTGTAACACAACAGCGTTGGCATCTGTGCCGCCACGTCGGCACTGAATTTTACACAGATGTGGATCCAGCTTTGTAAACGAGCTGCTGGTATAAACACAGAACAACAGTGCCCCCCGATCTGTGTTGGTGCCTTTTTCTATAGAACAGCGAAGCTGAATAAAGACACAACATTCCTGCCTTCAACAAGCTGTATAAAAGAGGCTGTAGACTGAGTTCCCAGTTTATTGGACAAACTTGCAGTAGTCCTGAAATACATCCTCCCTTCATGAAGGTTATGATGCTCAATTTTTGTAGATTCAGCTCTTGGCAATGTCTGACTCCACCCCTAACTCCTGGTTAATCCAAAAATGGGCAAAGAGGAGGAGCACGTGTGGACCTGAGATTCTGGTGCATGTCAGTTTATCATATGATCACTCACTGCACAACCTCAGTTATTCATAACTTTTAAGCCTTGATAAAATGTAAACAAATGAGTTATACAAAAATTCACCCCCCTACAGTCATCATGAAGGAAATTAGCTCTAGAGACCAAAACTGTTTTTGTACCAGGCTGTAAACATGTTTATTTCTGCTGTAAAGTTGGACATTTTAACATGGGAGTCTATGGGGACTGACTCACTGTTGGAGCCAGACTCTAGTGGTCGTTAGAGGAACTGCAGTTTTTGGTGCTTCAGTGTTGACTTCATTTTTCAGCCTCAGATGTTGATGCTTGGTCACACACAGACACACTCCTGTTAAAACACACACACACACAATGTCGCTCACATTTGTAAACAACTTCACAAATTCCTGTTTTTATGTCCTTCCCTCTCTCTTTCTCTCTCTCTCTTGCACACACACACACACACACACACACACACACATTGTTGCTCCTCTGTTAGACAGGTTGGCGGTTGAGAGGCTGCTTCCATGGCGCCACCACCGTATCCATGGAAACGAGTCCAGTGCACCTGACTGGAACTCCCACCATAAACCATGCACAGACGCACGCACGCACGCACGCATGCACGCATGCGCGCACACACACACACACACACACACACACACACACACACACACACACACACACACACACACACAGACATACAGTCAATAGTCACTTTTGGGGACATTACATAGGCTTGCATTCTTTTCCTTGGGACAAGCCATTCCCAATGAACTGGTCTGTAGCTAGTGTTAAATGTGAAGTGTTTTAATCCTGACTGCTGACAGCCTGTTCTTTCAGTTAGTTCAATCTGCATTTGACCATATCATATATGTAATATATTGTATATCGAGATGATTTTAGGCAGTAAAACAAAAGGCACCAGGTCTACGAAGTATGAATGTTTTTATTATTGTTTTTTGCTCAAACTCAAACACATCAAAAATAAACAACCATCCTAATTTCACACCAGAATATTTCAGGATTTTTTAAAGCCGTTTCATAGAAAACTGACATTCCTAAATTATCACAGTGTGTACAGTACATAAGGATTGTGACTCATTTTCCACTACCTAATGGTTATAGTTTACATACTTATATACTCTGTAAGTTATTGTTAGAACATGTATGCTTGGCAGTGTGTGGAAATCTGACTTCAAAAAATCTTGTTTTAATGTCATGAACTTGTTTTTTCAGATATACACTCGCTCAGTGATCGAGCCCCTCCCTCCTCCTCCCACCAAAGATGCTGCGACCTCCCCCATCTCCCCACCGACCGCTGCAGCGGCTGCCGTCACCCCCGCCCCCCCTTCGGAAGGAGCTCCCAGCAGCCCTCCCAGTGCAAGCCCCGCCCCCGGGCCCTCCTTGCCCCGCCCTCAGGACAAAACCAGGAAGAAGAAGATGTCGGATGAGGAGATCCTGGAGAAATTACGTAAGACAATTTACGCAAGCACGCACGCACGTGCGCGCGCGCACACACACACACCGGTTGGAAAAGCTTAAGTCGTATCTATGAAACACTCCATTGTTGTGATATAACTTAATTTTACATATATCACAGAATTGATCCCTGAAGTCATTTGACCATTAAAAATCCTGTTACCAACAGTTCAGTTAGTTTACATACAGGCACTAAACAAAAGAACAACCACTTAAGTATGTGGACACCACTTTGTGTACTTTTCCTCAGGGGCTGTAGTATATGGTTTGAGCTTGTAATAGTGCTACAGCATACAATGGTAATTTAGACAGCGAACAGTTTCCTGGCCTGCACAGAGCCCTGAGCTTAGCCCCTGAACACGGACATAGAGCCAGACCTCATCACCCAGCATCACTGTGGGACGACACTAATGTTCTCGCGGCTGAACGGGAGCAAATCTACATACAGTCTACATACTACATACAGTCTACATACTTTTGGCCATATAGTGTATGTAATGATGCCTCAGATGGAGTTAAACATACATTACATACATATTCTCAACTAAACTACAGAATAATACATGCTCAGCAGACAGAACATGATTTTCAGACACCATCAGTACCTCAGACATTTGACAGCCTCACATCTGATGTTAGTTGCTTGCTTGTTACCGGGGGTAACAAGCTACCCTGAAACCACATACAGTTGTGTGTGGTAAAAAACAAAAACAGGGACACTAAATCACTCCTCAGATCAGCTGAAGAGAAGCAGTGGCTCCTCCTGGTTAGAAGTCAAACTGTCCTCTGTCAGACTGAAGTCATTTAAAGTCCAAGGGGCTCTGATACATTTAGAAGCTTTTATTAGCCTCCATCAGGATCCTGATCAAAATGTGTAACTTTCAGTAAAGTAAAGCTCCTTTTCTTTAACAGAGGCCCATATAAGTCCCAATACTTATATACCGCTCCTATATAATATCAGCATTGAATATTGTTCATTCTGTCACTGATGAATTTGTATATAGTAAATAATGAAAAACCCTGATGCAGTATTTACCTGTTACAGTTCAGTGAGGACAGGAGTCTGCTTGTGCTAATTTTAGTCTCATTTCCGCTCTTATTTCTGACAGGGTGTTTCATCACATTGTCTTTATCTGCACACACAGCCGCCCTCAGAGAGCAGGGTCTGATTTTATTTTAGGCTCAAGGCTCAGGTTGGTGTTGATTTCAGCAAATGTTTTATTGGGTTGACTGCCACAGCTAACAGATGCTAACAGGAAGAAGGTTTCGTTTTCTCAGAAATGAACCACAGATCTAAAAGTATTTGGACTATGATCAGTGGTCTGTTGCACAGACCTCTGGGAACCCACAGTCTTTCCTCTTGAAGCTCAACTTTTCTAACTGTGGCAGTTACCGTGAGCCAGACGTTAATATTTACAAGTCAAAGTCGAGTTACTCACACAGAGGCTCTGTCTGTGGAAGTCATTCTTTCTGACTTGAATTTGTTGTTTTGAGATCACCGGAGTAATAATCAGAATAAATTAATAACATTTATTGGTGTGAAGTTGTAGAATCATGATAATCAAAGTCCAGAATGCACTGCAGGCGACAGGTGAGCAGCACACTGAACAACACAAGAAATAAATCAGTAAAGTTAAGTTAACTGTGTTTTGTTGTCTTCTAATGAAATGAGATGATATACAGAGGTATAACCTGTGGTTGATTTTAACATGATGTTGAATATTGTTAAGTTTTTACAACATGTGCAGTGGTTACAGTTTTACATTTTTTTCAATAATGTATTCCAGATGTAAAATGATCAAATAGTTTTCATACTCGTCCTCCTAATGATATTTAAGATAATGTGAAGTCTGACTAGTTTTAATCCAGGCAACAAATCTGTTGTTTTCTAAAACTACACAATATCTAATTATAAAAAGTCAATGATGACAATTTAAATAAACTTGCATGTTGAGGAATGAATAATAATAGTTTGACAGTTTAAACATCACTGTTGCACTGCGGCTAAATCTGTGGCTACAACGATTCATTTTATAAGAAGGAAAAATTATCAATTATTAGAGAAAAGTCAGAAAATAATAAACAAATTTATGTAGGAGAAATATCAACACATCAAACTCTTACTATTGACAAACTCTGATCCTTTAACTCAACATTCCTCATGATGAAAGGTGATATTGTATTTTTTAAAACTCTGTACAGTTTGAAAAACATGTGCAAACACTGAAGCAGATATATAAAAAAAAAAAAAAAACCTTCCTCCGCACTTTGAAATGTGTTGTTGTGTGTTTGTAACCCATGAATAAAGCCTGTATATTTTTTAAACCATGCCCCACGCCTGTCCAGATGTGCTCAGGTCTCTCTCTGCTGGTAAGCCCAGGATTCTGCCTGTCTGTCCGTCTCTGACAGACCTGATATTCACTGTCCCCGCCCCCTCTGTCCAATCCTCACGTTTGATTGGTCGTCCTCTTCTCTTTCCATCATCCAGTCGCCTGCGGTTCCAGAGTGACTCCAAGTTTTGTCCTCTAATCAGCCTCCTACTGTGGACTCTGATTCCTGAACTGCAGATAGAGCTGTCTTTCTTTCTTTCTTTCTTTCTTTCTTTCTTTCTTTCTTTCTTTCTTTCTTTCTGTCTTTCTGTCTTTCTTTCTTTCTTCCTCTGAATTGACCGTTTGGACTTCTTTACATCTCCATTTTGTTGCTGACCTGTTTAGTTTTTGTCTCATCCCTCGTTCCTTCTCTCTGTCTTCTGTCTGTTGTTCCTCTCCTCTCTCTGCTCTACCTCCCAGTCAGCATGCTGCATTGACCTGAGGGTGAACATAGAGTAGAATTAGGATGGATAGAAAGACACCCGACTCTTCTATCCATTCAAATTCAGTGGTACTGTAAAATGAACAGCTGTGGATTAAAGGGCCGGAGTTTCTTCTTCTTGTTCTCTTGCTCCTCCCTGCTCATTGCTGTTTGTCTCCATCAGTCAATGAGTGAGTTTTTGCTTCTTTCTCTCTCTTTCTTCAACTCAGGGACAATTGTAAGTGTTGGAGACCCCAAGAAGAAATATACACGCTTTGAGAAGATTGGACAGGGGTAAGTCATAAATTTAATGTCTCCTGCGATTGGTTCACTCAGTCAGTGTGAATGTTTAGTTCAATGTTTGTTTGTCAGGGACCGTGTACAACTAGAATCACCTCCTGGTGGTCGTCTGCCTCCTCCACTCAGACTGGTTTCAGGTCACATCCCTGTTTATCAGAGTCAGATAAGATATGAACCATTTGTGTGAAATTTTGTCATAATTGCTGTGAAGTCTTGAGTTATGGCTAAAAAGTGTTTTGTGAGGTCACACTGACCTTGACCTTTCACCTTTAACCACCAAAATCTAATCAGTTTGTCCTTGAGTCCCAGTGGACATTTGTGCCAAATTTGAAGAAGAATATAGAAATATGTTTATTTCACATCATGAAGAAGCCTGTCATGAGTTTGTTTCTATCCTGTTCATCAAGTTAGAGTCACAAGGATTTACAGTAATATCAGGCTTTGACTTTGATTTGTTATTAATCTAACAAAGATAAATTCAAATTAGGGGCCGCAGCTAAGGATTATTTCTCATTATCAATTATTCTTTCAATTAACGGATCAGTCATTTAATATTTTAATATTTTCTATAAAACACCAGATAATTGTGAAAAATGTTTCTCAGAGCCCAATGTGACGTCTTATTAACCAACAGTTCATGTAGAACAGAGAACAGCAGCTAATCTTCTCATTAAAGAAGATGAAAACGTCACATTTTAGTCATTTTTTCCCTAGTTATTTTCTGTTAATTGATTAATCAATTAATTTATTCATAGTTTCAGCTCAACTTCAAATGGATAGGAAGAGGCTAAGAGGTTTATGTTGGCCACAATGTGGGAGAAAAGGAACATAAGAAGTAAATCCAAGGCCCTGAAGGCAACATGTAATTGGTTGAATACCATTTGAATGTTGCTCTTATATATTATTCCTGTAAAGTTGTTATGTGCTTCATTACTTTGTAAGAAAACAGAGTGAAACCTGCAAATATTCATGGTGCTGCCTCAAAAGACCTCTAAGAAATTAAAATAGTTTTCATTCAACAAACAAATGCAGCTGAATGTTGACCTGGAGCTCTCATGCTGTCTGTTGTCAGGGCGTCTGGGACGGTTTACACAGCTATTGACATCGCTACTGGACAGGAGGTAGGTTTCCTTTATCATCCTCAGTGTTTTATTTCTTCCTTTCTTCCTACATCCCTCTGTTCTCTGTTCTCCTTCAGCTTACACCGAGCCACACCCCTCAGTCACAAAGGTAATGCTAGCAGTGCTGAAAGGACACGTTGGTAAAACTGGAGGATACTGACATTCAGGGCCAGTAAATCATGACAGATCTCGACAGAAAGACCGACGGACTTGCATCGATTGAGCTACGCTGTGAATATGGTTAAAACCCCAAGAGAGATACAGTTTGTGAAAAGACTGACATTCAAAGATTGTTCTTTCAGCCCTTTTTAACGTCCATGATGAATTTACAAACACAGGACAGCATTGATATCTATTTAAGGGATTGACTGGATACAGTAGCTACTGTATGTTAAAGCTCCCACATCATAACAGACACATTCTTCAGGGTTAAAAAAGAATCAACTTCAACATCTTGAAGTCAAGAGGAAATAAAGTCCACTCCCTGGATGATGAAGATGAAGCTGAACCTATAGCAAGTTTAAAGTAAAGTTATGTTAAACCATGATGCTGAAGTGAGTTCAAATTTTTTCCCAGACTAAGTCTCAGACTTAAGGGTTGAAATTGCAAATTTAGTGGGAAATGAAGTTTAAACAAAACCTTTTTTTTAAAGTCAAGATGGGTTAGGAAAGCTAGATGCTAAAGACTTGACAGGGAGTTTAAAGGAAGCGTACGTCAGTTCATCCCGGGTGTCAGCCTTCACTCATGGAAAATAAAGCGAGGAAGAGACTCGGGGGAAGAGAGCAGTTCAGTCTGAGTTTGCACAGTGAGAACATTGTGGCAGTAACTGGATTTAAGTCCGGCTTCAATAACTGTGACTTTCAGGTTAATTTTAAAGGAGCTCAGTTCGTCTGTCAGACTAATCCTCCTCAGTTTCACTCTCTGAGGATTAGTCTGTGTGCTCGCTTTTTAATGTCTGTCAGGCTGCGCTGCCTAACAACCTTTTACTGCCTTTGGATTTAGATACGTCCCCTCCTCACAGCCTTTGCTGACTGTCTTCACTTCATTTTCCTTTTCTTTCTGTTGTTGTCTTTTATTCTGTCACATTATCTGTTTCTCTTAATAAACACATCTGTCTGTCTGTCTTCTACCCCTCCCCACGTTCTCCAGTCTCTGCTCTGTGTTTGTTTCAGTCTGTGTGATTTATTTCTTGAGTCCTAACTGCAATGAAAAGTCAAATGTTTCTCTTTTTATCTCAGGTTGCCATTAAACAAATGAACCTTCAGCAGCAGCCGAAGAAAGAACTGATCATCAACGAGATTCTGGTGATGAGGGAAAACAAGAACCCAAACATCGTCAACTACCTGGATAGGTTAGACACACACACACACACACACACACACACACACGTTTCCTTTGTGTTCATTTGTCAGGTGCCACAGTAAATTACCATGACAGGGAAAGAAAATGTGACGGTTTGTCTGACTGCCAGTTCTGTATTTTTCCTGGATTATCCTTTTCTGTGATTCATATGGTTTCACGTTTAGAGACGGTTCCAGCTCTTTGGATTTAATTAGAGCTTGGTAGCATCGGTTGAAATCTCTTTGGATATCTGTACGTCTGTAAATCTGTGCTGATGGAGCGTAGGTCATAAAGCTCAAAACCAGTATCAACTCCCAGCCAAACCAGTCACTACTTATTAAAATGTCCTTTTATGATACTTCAAACTTTTCATTTATGTCAATAACAACAAAAGAAAACAACAACATTGTTGCTAGGCACTATGACACTTTTACCTACAGTATACAAACATTACATATGGTTATCCAGGAAGTAACAAAAAGAAAAGATATACTCCGTTTTTAAAAATCATTCACTGATCTGAATAGAAAAGTCAGTCTTTCATTCTCAGGAATCAGTTATTAAGTCACTTTATCAATAATGCTGCATTAATGTGCTTCTGGTGAAGTGACACCGCTGACATGACACCGCAGCGCATTTGAACACAGCAGGCACCTAATGATTAAAACCAGCAGACGAAGCAGGAGGATTATATTTACTTCTGACTGGTTCCCTGTCAATGTTGCTGCTCTGATGAAAATAAAACTGAAGGGAAGTAGGTACAGTATGTGAAACAAGTTGGAAAAAAATAGCCAAATGTGAAGTTCCCAAACCTTTCCTGGAAACCTGGAAAACTCCAGATGTTTCCAGGAGCAGTGGAAACACTGTAGATGTTACTGAGGAAACGCCACTAAGCTGCAAACTGTGGAGACTGAAACATGATGAGAAGTTACCTGGTTCACCGTTGCTGTTGCCATGGCAACCTGCTGGACATTTTGTGTGTGTGTGTGTGTGTGTGTGCGCGTGTGCGCGCATGTTTTTTTTCTTGAGACAATGAGGCACATGCAAGACTGGTGATAAAACTGTCATCCCCATGGAAACAACATTTTCACTGTCAGTGATTTATTGTGAGGGTTTCACAGGACTGACAAAAGACTGCGTTTGGTCTTTGTTTAGTTGTTTTTTTTAATGCTCAGTGTTGAGTCCATGACCTTTCCTATTTTCCTATATGAGAGTTACATTCATTCATTCATTTAATGAGAGCAGTTTCACTCTCTATTGCATGAACGCCATGTGTTCGCAGGACAACAAACACAGCATGTCACAGAGCAAAAACCAAGCATTCAGACAAACATCCAAACGTGTAAATCACAGGACAAGAGCGGCGACTGAACCAGCAAAACATTTGAACACAAAATAGGATAAAAGCTGAGTTAACTTCAGGCTCTGCACCTCACTCAGACAGACTTTGACTGTGGCTTTGATAGAACAAATAGTCAGACTTCAGATAGACTCAGTCTAAATTCGTCTGTTGCACAAAACAGTTTAATTCTTGACTATCTTAAGCTGGATTGTGGTCCAATGAATTCTGGGTAAATTAAGACTTTTTTCAAAAAAAAAAAAATGGCTGACAGAGGAACCGCATCCATCTCAGCTCTATTTACCCCAGCAGAAAATGTTTGTCTTTTGGAAGAATTCAACAGTTACAAGGACGCTTTACTTATTAAATATATTTTGTAAAAAAAAAAAAGGCTCCAGTCTCTAAAAACCCTTTCCCTTCCCCAATGTTAGCAAACTCAGTAGTAACTCAATTATGAGCCATGTTTTCCTGTTTTGTTGGTCTTAGGCCTGAGTTAGCCTGGGGGCAAAGTGTCTAATGTTTTTGTCTTGAAATGAGTCAGTCGTTATTTTTGTGAAACAGTCTGGCCAACATCAGACTGATCTATGAACAGAATTAAGGCTGGACCAACACTACAGACCAGTCTGAAGTCTGATGTGTCTTTAGCCTGTGCCGGTGCTGTCAGCAGAGGACTCAGTTAAAACCTGAAAATCAGCCAAAGAAATCAGTTGATCCATTTTCAGATCATCCTCCAGTGAATTCCATCAGAAAGGAACAAAGAATTTAAAGGCCCAAGCTCTTTTCTCATGTAGTGGAGCAATGAATTTACCTAAACTGAAGGAGAGATGTCAGATATCCAGCTGTTTTCCTACAAAGACTTTATAAGTAATCAATATTAAAGAGTGCTAATCCGCTCTGACAGACAACCTACACTGATGTACAGGTCACAGTGATGAGCCATCACCTGCTGTGACAACATGTAACGACTGAAGTATAGATGGAGGAGCAGGCACATATAGAATAAAGTCGCCACAGTGCAGAACAGACATGAATGTTGACTGTACTGAAGGAGAGAAACGAGGGAGTTAAATGTCAGTTGGTCCATGAAACACAAAAACCAGAGAATAAAAACAGCCAGCAAAGTGTGTCCTGTTTCCAGCCAGTGTATTTTACCAACAGACATCAAATGGCACCGGGGATTAGTCGATTAATCAATTGCCTGACAAACAAAAAAGGTAATCTAGAAAAATGTCGATAACTGATTAATAATTTAAGTAATTTATCATAATATTTGCTGTTTTCCAGCTTTTCAAATGTGACAATTTGCTGCTTTCATTGTATATGATTGTATATTCAATGTCTCTGTGTCAGATGAAACAATCTGTAGACATGACCTTGACCTCTGGGAAATATACAATCAATTCATGCTATAAATCTGTGAAGAAAAACCTAAATGGCAGCGCTACCAATTAAACAGAGTGCTTTAATATTCTTTCTGACAAAATGTCTGTGTTTCATTCAAATACAGTTCATATTGTTCATTTAAATATTTGCATCTGTTGATGTTTGCCATAGTTACTTGGTGGGCGACGAGTTGTGGGTGGTGATGGAGTACCTGGCTGGAGGTTCATTGACTGACGTCGTCACGGAAACCTGCATGGATGAGGCCCAGATAGCTGCTGTGTGCAGAGAGGTAAGAGACTTGAGACAACACTTTGACCACATTTCTCTCTCTCTCTCTCTCTCTCTCTCTCTCTCTCTCTCTCTCTTTCTCTCTCTCTCTCTCAGGAGCTGGATGGTCTCCTAAAGTTTTATTGCGCACCTTTTTTTGTATAATTCATATTCTCTCTCTCTCCCTCTCTGCAGTGTCTGCAGGCGTTGGAGTTCCTCCACTCGAACCAGGTCATCCATCGAGACATCAAGAGTGACAACATCCTGCTGGGCATGGACGGCTCCGTCAAACTCAGTCAGTGCACGACAGCTGTCATTATATCATCTCTTTCTTTTAATTATTCAGTCTGTGTATTAATTATGTCTTATAATGATATTTATTATTTATTTATATTGGTGTACGGCTATTTGCTGTGTAATTGTATCAACAGCACAACACTGAGGGTGGTTGTTGTAGTGTCCTATTTTGACCAGCAGGGGAGGCTCTGATTCTTTTAGTTCAGTCTGACCTCAGTCTGTCAGATAGATCGATAGATAGAGTTGTGATTTACTTGAGTTTTTATATAGTTTACAGACTTTATATTGTTATATTATTTATCTTGATATGCTATTATGCTATATTTATATATATATATATACAGAGTAGGTTTTTGAAATGTCCTGTAGAGCTTTGATGTAAACAATAAAAGGGAAACTGAAACTGATTCACATTATTGATTATGTTCAAAAATTTCTTGCAATCATTTAAACTTTAAACTTTCTGTTTTAAACTTGAACTTTAAACTCTTGCAAACGTTGTGAACACATGGACTCATTTTTTCCTCTCTCCTCCTCCCAGCTGACTTTGGGTTCTGTGCCCAGATCACCCCAGAGCAGAGTAAACGCAGCACTATGGTCGGGACCCCGTACTGGATGGCTCCGGAGGTTGTGACCCGAAAAGCCTACGGTCCCAAAGTGGACATCTGGTCCCTGGGCATCATGGCCATAGAGATGGTTGAGGGGGAGCCGCCTTACCTGAACGAAAATCCACTCAGGGTGAGATTGTGTTTAATCAAAGCACTGAGTGTGTTTACTGTAGCACCTACAGCATCTTTGGATTACTCACTAAGGAGCTTCTTTTTTCTCAGATTTTTTTAGCAGATGTATGGAGGTTTATTTGCAGTGGTGTTATCATGTCTGTGTTCATGTCTGACTGAATCATGACTCGGATTGATATTTGATGATTTGTTAAATGATCTTATTGATCTGATAGTTTGGAGATCAGTTTGAGTGAGATATGTGAATAAATGTGAGCAGTAATATGAGACATGAGGAGAGAGAGTGTCTGAACAGTGATTTCTGAATAATACAGGAACCGTTTGACAGTAAATATCAAAACAAATGCATTTGTTTAATGCTGCATTTGGCCACATACAGAGGAGCAAAAGTCTGAGACCACTTTCCCTTTCACTTGAATGTAGAAGTGGCCTCAGACTTTTGTGTGTGTGTATAACTTGTTTTGTGTGTCTTATTTTTTTTTTTCACATTTAAGTCGAGACATGTTGAATGAGAGAGAGAGTACCCGCGTCACTGCAGAGAGAGAGTTGCATTAAGGGTCTTTTATAACCTCAATGTTGTTAAAGTAGTGAGTCTACTAGAAGTGCTAACTGAGACAGAGAGAGAGTGTGTGTCTGATTCACTGGCTCTTGGGAGAGAAGACAACACATCGTTTTTTTGTTTGTTTTTTTACTTTTTATTTAATTTTTTAAGTTATTTTACAAAACAATACTGTGCTTGACAAGAGACCTCATACCCTAAAAATGGTGTTGAAGAGGGGAGTTGTCTTACAATCAGGCTGGTCTTGTATTTGGTGCAGTACAGTACATATTACCACAGCAGTGTTTCTCTGTAAACAACCACAGTGCATCAAGTGATCAGTGTGTCATTCTTAAAAATCACCACTGGATGGCACCAGAGTAAAAGCTTTCCAATTCTTGGCTGCGCTTCATGGGACATAGAGTAACATGTTGTTGATGTGTGTTGCCAAGGCGCTGTATCTCATAGCAACCAACGGGACACCAGAGCTCCAGAACCCGGAGAAACTGTCGACGATATTCAGAGACTTCCTGAACCGATGTCTGGAGATGGACGTGGAGAAGAGAGGCTCGGCTAAAGAGCTACTGCAGGTACAGTGTGTGTGTGTGTGTGTGTGTGTGTGTGTGTGTGTGTGTGTGTGTGTGTGTGTGTGTGTGTGTGTGTGTGTGTGTGTGTGCGTGCGTGCACGCGTGTGTGTGTGTGTGTGTTTGATGTGTTTCCATACATACATACATAGGTAATAGGGTGTCAAAATGACAGAGGTGAATCCAGGAAAAGAACAGGATTTTTTATCTTTTGAATTTTTCAACTTACAAACATAAAATACGCAGAATATTTTGGCACCAAAAAACCCACTATATCTTCCTCAACAGGACCTATAAAATAACACACACTTCTGCTGCCCCAAAGGGATTTAAATGTTTATCAAAACATTCACCTGGGTAAATAAAGGAAAAATATGAAGAAGAAGAAAAAAAAAGAAAAGGCAAAATAACTTATAATAATAACAAATATCTCTAATAATTAATTATCTTTCTTTTTTTAATCTATTTATTAGAAATTGCCTTCCCCCCCTCCGTCAGGAAGAAGTGTTGGCACTACAAGCCACAAGCATCAATATATAAGATCCCTGTATGTCACATGACAAACTGCCGTTGTGTAAAGATAATGTGTTTACATTTCCAACGCCATCAGGCAAAAGCTGAATTTGCGTCGGCTTGTTTTTAATAATCATTCAGCAGATGAATCTTTTGAGTGGAGTCGAGGTGGAGGAAGCTCTCAGATCCTTAACTTGAGTAAAAGTAACAATAATACATCTTAAACATATTCAATTGCCAGTTAAAGTCCTGCAATGCAAATGCTGCTTAAGTAAAAAATAGGTGTTATTAGCAAAATGGCTCCTTAATTATCGGATTATTATTCCTATAGCATTAATGTATAAGCAGCCTTTTTGACTGTTTTATATGGAGTTAATTAGTTGAATCTATAAAAAATACATATTTCATGAGCTCATCATATATTTTATATATTGAAGCTTAATCCTTCAAATAAATACTCTGGAGTAAAAACAATAACATTTCCCACTGATGTATAAAGAGACTTTAAACTTCCACATTTATAGTGGACAGGTCGACTGGAGGTGGTGTCAGCTGTCCGCTCTCAGACGGACACTTGTGGAGGTATAGAGATGTGTGGGTGGGGTTGTAGCCGAGCAGCAAAAACAGTTGTGTAACTGTTCGATGACTCAGAGCCCAGAGGTGAAGCTGGGACTTTATACTGTTTGAGGGGGAGGTCTGTTAGAGAAGTAATTCACTTTAACGGATCCTTTGTATGTGTGGCTGGAGAGTCCTTGTTCTCTAACTGTTTGAAGGTTGATTCAATTGTGTGTGTGTGTGTGTGTGTGTGTGTGTGTTCATGCGTGTCTGTTAAGTAGCATCAGCAAATGACAAGACAGAGCTTCTACCTTCAGTTGATGAGCTGCAGAGCTTTTCTCTCTGTTGTGTAAAACATTTTCGGATTCAAAGATGATGATGTCGCATCTGGTGAAACTCATTTTAAAACCAGATTGCCGTATCCATTTAAATATATTAAAAATATTTTTCTCTGTCTCTCTTCCTTCCCCTCTTCCGTTTCCCTCTCCTCCCTCTCTTCCTCTCCTTCCCCTCCCCTCTCTCAGCATCAGTTTCTGAAGATGGCGAAGCCTCTCTCCAGTCTGACTCCTCTCATTGTGGCTGCCAAGGAAGCCGCCAAGAACAACCGCTAGCTAGCCTTGCACTCATCATTTTGTCTGTCTATCCCTCTTTCTCTCTCTACCATCCCTCCTTCCTCTCTCTTCTCCTTTTCTTTGTCGGGAGATGGCGATGGCTGCTGGCTGGGTTACGTAACCAGTCCTTCTCTCCCGTCTTCTTCTTTTGTCTTTCGTAACCTGCACCAACTGCTCCTTCACCCTGTAACCTTTGAGCCCAAACTAGACCTCCCCAGTACCCCCCCCCCCCACCCCCACCCCCACCCCCACCCCCACCCCACCGCATCCCCTGTTTCTCTCACAGGGAGACAGAAGGGCAGTTTCTTCCTGTAACTTCTTCTTTCGACACTCCGCTGGACTCAGACAAGAAGACGGGGGAATAACTGAATGACATCATCAGTTGATCTGTGATCAAGTGATGTCATTGCTGACATCACCGCCCCCCCAACCGGTATGAACAACCTGATATGGGATAGAAAGGGTTTCAACAGAGCCCAAGGACTCATGGGAGTTTTTTTTTTTAAATCAGTGTTTGTTTGTTTTTTCTACCTTGTCTGTAAACCCCCCAAACACACACACACACAAACACACATACACACACACACACACACACACACACATACACACCATAACAGCCAACCAGCACCCTCTGCTGCAGACTGTAGTGGTCGTGTGTGTGTGTGTCTGTGTGTGTGTGTGTGTGTGTGTGTGTGCGTCAGTCAGTCATCTATTTGTTTCAGTTGGACATATTTCATCATCTTCTAAAAGTGCATTCGTTGATTTTCATTTGATCATGCATTTTTTTAAATCAACTTTTCTGTGCGTGTGTGTGTGCGTGTGTGTGTGTGTGTGTGTGTGTGTGTGTGTGTGTGTGTGTGTGTGTGTGTGTGTTTGTGTGTGTCACTGGGGGGATGTTGGGATATTACTTAAGTTGATTGTAGCGTTACCCTCTGTAGTTGTGGACACGAGGAGGGGAGGTGTGGTACTGTGTCGTGTCTGCAGTGTGAGCTGTGAGCTAGAGAATATTAATATTAATTATCCTGAGGAAACACTGGGTGCCCAGAGCTGATGGACTGAGTTTGCACGTGAGAGGCTTTCGCCTTTAAAAAAAAAACAAAACAAAAAAAACAACCATTTCGACTGGATGATGTCTTTCCACCAGATCCACCCAATCAGGTTTTAAAAGCAACATTTTCTTCTGCTCTAGACGTTTATACTTTCATTAGGCTTTAGTGTGAAGTAAAGCATTGACCGTTGCTGATATAAAGAGCGGAAATTAAACTGGAAGTTCAAAACCTCATTCAAAATCCCACTGATATTTGTAATTATGCTAAACTCCAGCCTTTGTGGCTCGTTTCATGTTAAGATGAGGATGGTAGCTTTTTGAAAAATTTTGTAATTTTGTTGTTTACTCAATATTTATGTTTTTTAGCAGTCTTTAACAAACACTATTTCTCAGTAGCCTGAAGTTTTAGTCTCTAAAAGCTTAAAATCCAACACTTGAAGAGAGCGCTGGTGAGATTTATGGATGTTATAACATGAGTACCTGTGTACTCTTTTTTTTTTTTTCCTTTTTTCATCTGCCCTCACAAAGTCATTGTAGTTTTAAGATTTGCATTTCTTCTAACAGCTGCTGTAGTGGAGCCAATTCGTCTTAGAATATGGAAAGTTAACTCCAGGAGCACGTTTCATCTTTACAGACAGACAGACAGATGAAAGACATGCTGAATGACAGATGGCACACCGAGTTAAAGAAGCCACAGGAACAGAGGCTAATGACCCAGCCATGATGTCAGGCTCTCAGCTGGAGCAGCGTTTCCCAGTGTACGGAGGCCTGCAGGGCTCAAAATCACACTCAGGTTTACTCAAGAGTTTTTCTTATCGCTGTCAGAGAAGCTGGATGCTGATAGAGGAGAGGTCTGATAAAAGCACAGACAGTGAAGAGAGGCAGCTGTTGTTTTTTTTTTAAATTACAAATGAATATTCTTTATTTAAGCATAATCAACCCATGTAGCATTGCACTCCTACACTATTGTCTGACTCAGAAACAATGATTATCAATGCAGCAGATCTATTTTATTCCACGTATTTGACTTCGTTGTCAGAACAAATTAATCACAGTAAACATGAAGGTGTTGAAACTGAAACTGACAAAAGACCGCTGTGACTTCCAGCTGTCAACAGCTGGAAGTGAGCTTTAGCTTGAAACACTTAAAAGCTAATATGGTGTGAAAAAGTTGGATTTTAACAGTGAAATCTCCTATTTTCTACTTGTACACATTCAAAATCAGCTCAGTATAGTCAGAATCAGAAATCTAAACATCTAAGTGTACACACAAACAACTTTACTGTGATGTGACCAAGAAAAACAAGTTGTTAAGCCATGGTCCATAACAACCCCCCCCGCCAAACTCACTCCATCTGCAGCTCTGGGACTTCACTGTCTGCAGGCGCGATGCGAAGACTGTGAGGGAGAGAATGTGCATGTCAACAAGCTTTTTGTAAACGGTACGTTAAAGATAGAGAAAAAAAAAAAGTGAAATGAGTTGTGATAATGTTGAAACATGTAGTGACGATACATGAAGGATGCTTGTGTACAATAGGAAAGATTATATGTCAATCCTATTTTCAGAAGAATGAGACGAATAAATTCTACGATGGTACAACATGTTTGTTTCTGCCTGGAGGACTGTCACATCCCAGGAACCCTCTGAACGTAAGCTGTATATTTTACATGCGAAACACAAAAAAGAAAAAAAAAACTGCATTGATGACAAAAAACAACAACAACAATCTGTTTCAACTTTTGTTTACGGACTGAGTTTTCTTTTTTAGAACTGATCAGTGTCAGATAATGACTTCACCACCTGTTCTTGATCGAGTATTTGTTTTGGATCTATTTCTGCTGAATCAAAGGAACAGAGTTTTTCTTGTCCTGTAACTGATGGGTCACAGGTTCAAATCCTGCAAGAGCCAAAGTTTCCATCAACAGCCACGGTTAATTGCTCTGCATCCGAGTGTCGGATGAGAAACACACCTGCAATGTAAATACCCAAAATCAATCTCCAAGCTCTCACTTTGATTTCTGTTCTTAGCTGTTGTTGTTTTTTTTTTTATGTAGTGTTAATGTACCTCTGGCCTTAAACTGTTTCAAAGGTGCAGGACTACTTTAATAACAGTCTGACGGCAACAACACACCGGCAACATTTTGAGGCAGCAGTGAATTATCTAAATTTATGGCTCCAACTAATGATTATTGTGATTGTCTGAATCTGCTGATTATTTTCTTTGTCAATTGATTCATCTTAACGTTTCTGAAATATCAAAAATAGTGAAACTGTTCATCACAATTTCCTGCATTGTGTAACCAACAATTCAAGCTCAAAGATATTCACTTCACAGTCATAGTCCTTGCAATGAAAACACTTTGATTATTGATTATCAATCAACTAATCGTTGCAGTGCTGCACCAAGATCAGCACGTTTCTCGGTCATCATAACTGCGGTCACAGATTTGAACTCAGCCAGTGTGAGCAGTGACTGCTGAAGTGTCTTTGAGCACAGGGCTGTTTGCACCGGCTGCAGCACAGAGAACAAAAGCTGTGAAGATGATAAACGTCTCAAACCTGCCTGAGACTGTTGCCACTGTGTGTGTTTTTGTGTCCTGGTCTGAACCTCCAGCACAGAGCTGAACTGGACTTGAAGGACTATCCTCTAGTTTTCCAGTTTGTTTTCTCTCAGTTTGCTCTGTGGCAGAGTTGTCTGAAAACCAGGTGAATTCTGTAAGTAGTTTAGAGTTTTGCTTTCAATAAACACTCTTCAAAATAGAAAGCAACATTAAACAATTTTATCGAGTATTCTCAAGAGCTGTCTGTCAGTGGGGGGAAAAAAAACAAAAAAAAAAAACGCAGGAATGATCCTTTAACAATCCTTTAAAAAGGGCTATTTGTAAGTTTTCTCTGCCGCTGAACATGGCTGAACTTGCCAGGAGTGGACGGTGGTGTATGGAAGCCGAGAAAGGCCATACTTGCAAATCATTTTTTATCCTGTTAACTCGAGAAAACAAAGCTCTGTTATCTCGAGATAACGGGATAATAAAAACAATTGCGAGTATGGCCTTTCTCTGCTTCCGTTATGGCGCCATACAAGAGGTTATAATTCACCTGAAGCAGCGCTACGTCTTCAGGGCAGACTGGACTGGGGCTAGCTGATAGCATGCTAACTTTAGTAGAAGAAAAGCAGTGATAGAAATTGAAGTAAATCGAGAGTCAACATTGGCATTGCTTCCCACTCTTGCTTCCTGCTCTCGGTGAGTAAAGGAATGACACTTGATGCTGAACTCGTAACATTTCTTCTCGAGTGGTAAGTAAACAGCTGTTAATGCTAACGTTGGCTATATAGCAATCGCAAAACTTACAAATAGCTCCTTTAAACATTGGTAAAAGTTTACTTTCACCATGCAGTGGCACTTTGATGGTGTCATATCAATGTGACAATGAAAACATTGGCTACCCACCAAGATGTGTGTTGATGCGATGGATCGTACCCAACTGTATGATTAACACTTCAGATTGACGAGACTGCTGCAGTGTTCCAGATGAGTGTCACTATGTTATAAATGTTGGATAAAATGTTAAATAAGGTACTACAACTTTTAGCTACTCTAAAATAACCCTAACCCCACCTGCATGGCACTCAGAGAAGACAGCAGCTCCACTGATGTGTTCCTCTTATCTGATGTTCTTCTGTCGACCTCTGATAGGTTTTTGTTGGTGTATTTCAAATACTAAGAATAATTACTGGATGGAGCCATTTGTTTTTTTAAATTCCACAAGCCTGAAAATTTAACAAAAATATGCAGCATCTTATTGTCAGGTACTTCACCTTTCTTCAACCCATCTGAAAGACTCTCAGAGACTACCACTTGTACAAAGCAACATCCATGCGCCCCCTGCAGTCACAGGTTATGGTGGTCGCAGCGTGCGGTGCAACACCGGCTTTATTGTAAACTCAAAGTGGTCTCGGTCCTGATCGCTTCACACAGTCCGACTACAACTTTGTCAAAGCTGGGAACTCACATCCTCATGACCTAACACCACCACAGGTACTGGATTAAAGAAAGACCATCTTTGGTATGAAGTTATCTAAGGCGTTAACTAGTTTAGAACTAGTAAGTTTACTTTATGTTACAGCAGCTCACGCTCTTGATGCTTCAGTGGTGAAAAGTTGGTAAAGCAGTGATGCCTGTTAGTAAAAATGATCACACTAAACCTGAGGACCTTTGCTGTGTTGGGCTGGAAGTTGATTCATAAATTCATAAGGAAAATACAACTTTTCACCAAACTACATAATATGAAATATGTTATTGATGATATCGTTTGGATCCATAATTTGCATTCACATAATGACGTGTCAAGATTCGTTGTACAAATAGCAGTCAGCCATCCTCAGAATACCGATAATGGGAGTGCCACTGCAGTTTATACAAGACTGGATTTTGAATTGTTTCCCTGTGCAAAACTCAGCATCAGTTTCCTTTGCCTTTAGCTACACACGAGAGCTCTGCTTCACCTGCAAAGTGTCAGTCAAAGAGACACAAAACAACATGTGTGTAGATGTTTTGTGTCTCTTTTAGTCTGGGTGTCTCTGCCCCTGTGTTGGGGGGCGGGGGCCTTTTATGTGTCTGTGCCCAGGGAACCGTCCATGATCGTCCAATGTGACCATTTTATACCTGCCAAGATAAACTACCATTCCCAAATAAAGATCACAACAACAATGTGATGATCGTCTCATTCAGCCTCTTTAGGAAACTGCTGCTGACTTGATGATGTGTTACAGATACACTGCTGCACCTTTGGTAAACATAATGATTTTACTGTGTGAAGTGACCATCGCGTAGCAGCGGAAAGGAGGATTCAGACTTGGTACAGTCCAAAGGGGCCTGGTTCAGTCCAGGATGAGACGGTCAAATGACGTCTCCACTCCACATTGTATCAGAGCCATAATTTCTGTTTATAAGTCATTTTGATTATTTGAAACAACTCTGAAAAATGAAAGAATAAATCTGTACAAAAACTGAAAGCCTGGTTTGATTGTTTATCTAAGTACCTGTAGCTGTTTGCACCCAATCTTCACTCAGAGCACCTTTTTCTGATTGAATTGAACTGATCTCACACACTGCCAGGAGAGGATACACAGGTGTTGGTTGCCAATAAATTCAAAGTCACTTAAAATACAGCTTTGGCTGCTTAGATGGCCATAGATAAATAATAACCACAAATGCATTTTAAATAAGCCACATGTAAATTTGAGAAATCCAAACATCATCTGATCTGGTGTCTTGTTACTGTATAATTATAGTTAGCTGCTTAGCTCTGCTTGCTTTTCTGTAAAAGTCACCGTACACCACTGTTGTGCATCCATGGATACTTTGCAAACAGGAATAGCTAATAACTGAGGCGGGACACTTAATGGTGACTTACAAAAATGTAAATAGATTTTAAAAAAGGCTCAAGTTGTAGCTCAAAATGTAACTAGAAACTGAAACCACGGCAACATTATAATTATAATTCCTGTTTACATCTCTGAAAGCTTCATGGGAATTGTTCCAAAACGTGGCAGGGATGGGGGAGTCCAGGATTGGACCCCACAGTGTCAGACTTTGAAAACTCCATTCTCAGAGTTAAATAATCAGGATTTTATTTTTATCTATTACATGATTTCCTAAAACTCCTGAAAACTCTAAAGCCTCTTTATAAATCAGTTATGTAAACTACTGTTCTTTCTCTGAGTCTGAGACAGAAATGAGCTTAAATCGTCTGGCTGTGTCGGCCTCCCCCCGCTGTCCGTCTGGTTGTGAAATTAGATCCCACCTACTTTTTTCCCCCTTTCTCCTAATTATAAATGGTAATTACTGTTTGCCTGCTTGCTAAGCTTCCCTTTCATCTTCAGGCTAATAGGGAATGAGTTTTTGGTGGAAGCGAAGCTGCATTGCTGCGTGTGAATCGGTGTTAAGCCCCCAGTGGCCCTGCAGTGGAGTCAGTCTTAGTTGTTGCATAATGTTGAACTTTCGTCAGTGTTTCCAGCTGAGTGACCTCCTGCTGGCTGATGATTGCAGCACTCACATCTACAGACTGAAACACCCTGAACTCTGAGTAGACACCTCTGATGCATTGTGGGAGTTTTCATGTGTAGCCAATCGTTGCTGTTGTGGGGTTCATCTGATTGATCCTTACTTTTATCTCAAGTCCACATCAGTGTCGAGCCTTTAGTCTCACAGGCATTTCCATGTATAAGGCTTCATTTTGGCCATTGTCAAGAAATTGCACTACAGAACTGTACATTTATCAACTTCACAAACAAATATGTCACTGTCAGAGAGGGAAAACTAGACAAAGAGAGGAAGTACGCAACCAACAGACACACGAGATATGCAATCTCAAAGTGAAAACAGGAAATCATAAACACAAAGTCCAAACAAAGAGTCTTTTCAGACCATGACGTTTCTGATACATTTAACAGAGTCAGTAACTTAAACCTTTTCTAAACAGTTTATACATTATGTCATTCAAACAGGGTTTAACATTATCATTCCTGGATTTTCAGATAAGTTAGAATTTGATGATATGATCTTGTGTTTTGTTTTGGACATGTGATCAGCCTGATCGCAGACCTTTGCTCTAAACATGGATTTATCGCTATTGATATTGATATTGAAATTAGCCATATCACCCAATGTTACACTCACAACCCCATGTTTTTCTATTTTTGGAGACAACACAAAGTGTTTTATTGCAACAACACAATCTGTAAAAAAAATATGAATTCTCTTTTATAATAGCCTGAACTGAACTCTGACAGTGCACGATCTGTTGAAACTCTCTGGCCCTCTGTATTACTCTCTCTCTCTCGCTCCGATTCTCTGCACCGTCTAATCACATCATTCAGCTTCCTTCATTCAGTGTTTCCTCCTTATGCATTAAATAATCAGTCCCTCTCTTGCACACACGTAGACCAGAGTATCTTCTTCTGCCAGTGCAGTGTGGAGAGTAATGAGGCCGGTTTCTGCTGAAGTGGCAGAGAAAGGAGGAGGAGTGACGCATCAGTGACAAGGACAAACAACCACAGAGGGTGAAAGTGAAATGAAAACAAGACAGCAGAGAGAAAGGAGTATGAAACGACAAAACAGAGACATGAAATTAGGGAGAAGAGGGCTGGAGCTAAACAGGACGGTCTAGAGGGCGGCTCAGAGAGAAAGAGGGGGGAGGAAAGAAGGAAATGCTGAAAAACCCTGGAGAGGACAGTGAACTTGCTACTGACAGTGGGATAAGAAAAAAGGAGAGATTATGAGATCGGACACTGAAGCTTGTGCTGCTGTGTGGAGCGATGAGGAGACTGTAACTTTCCTCACATTAACACATGAAACAAACACATGACGCTCTCCACATCCTGTTTGCGTGGTGGGGTTTGACTGTTTTGTTATTTAAATTATGTCATCATCATATCATTTCTCTCCTTGCTCGCTCCTCTTCTGCGATCACATGACTGGAAAACTAGCAACAACAATTGTTTTATTGAAATTATAGTCTTCTGTGTTTACCTCATGGTATTTGCATTTTGTCCTGTAGTATTATTGTTATATGATGAACACAAAACTAGATCCTGGCATCTCAGGGGAGAATGTGCATTGAGAGAGAGCAAGAGAGAGAGAGAGAGCGAGAGAGAGAGAGAGAGAGAGAGAGCGACAACAAAGGTTAGCAACAACAGTAGTGGGGATTGATTCCCATGTTCTCCCCTGTGTGTGTGTGTGTGTGTGTGTGTGTGTGTGTGTGTGTGTTGATTGATGCCCCTCAGTGTTGCAGTGGAGCCCCCACCCCCCCTTTTTATTATTGCTCACCATTACATAACAGCCTCCACTGCAGAGGCAGAGCACTGCAGAGGACTCCTGATACACACACACACACACACACACACACACACACATACACACACATTTTTCCTCCTCTCAGGTAGGGATTTCAAACTTGTGTCTGTTAATTCATTTTAATCACCTATTTGATGCTTTGATCGTTACAAAGAAAACATGATGAGCTCCATTTCTTAACTCTATATTAACTCTCTCTAGGAGAAAATATTTTGAAAATGAAAAGATGGTGAAGATGGAAGAGATGAAAAGAAGGTTTATCTACAGCAATGGCAGGAATTGCTGTGTGATGATACTTGAGTAAGTAGTGAGTGTGTCCTAAATATTTATACACACCTCATTATGAGCATGTTTATATGTGCATTACAATCCTGAATTTGATCACGTTTGAGATATACTTACATAGAACACGAGAAACCAGGTCATCACTGATGGTCTCGAGGTTTCTCATAGTCTGTGTGCAGGTGCTGCATGTCCTCAATCCTCGACATATCAGCCTCTTATTTCTGCACTGACTGAGTTCACTCAACTGGGAGCAAATACAGTTTGATTCCAGGCTGACTGATCTCTGCCACATTTACCATTGTGCACGATTCAACATCTCCATCTGATCACTGTTTATTGAAACAAGCATGACAACATGACACAATACAATGTTGCTTAAGTCAGACCTTCACTGTCATTTCAACATTTCTGAAACCAGAAATTGATCTTTACACAAACAACACATTAGTGATATCTGATCATAGCCAGGATACAACCAGAATACCATGGCTATGTAAGTAAATGTACTCATTAAGTTATAATGCATATTTGCTCTTGCACAGTTTTGAAGGTGAAAACCAATTACTTCAAACAAACTTTTGACTGTATGTTATTATTCGGTGTAGTGTTTTTATTATATTCTCCTTCTTCTACTTGTGAGTTTTCTTCATAGAAAATATTTTACCAACCACTAGTTAACTCATTCTGGATGTGATTTTACATACTTACTGATGGACCAATACACAAATACTCTACTAACTCTAAATATGGAAGATTAACATCTGAACAAGTTTTTATAGTGGAAAATTAGTATATGCACATTGATTTTGAGCCCGGTAGCCGTCTAGGCTAAGACTTATATGCTTTGAATAATAATTTGTTTGGTATGTTTTTCACAAAATAGGAATTAAAAAATAGAAATTTCAAATTTTTAACTACTGGACACTTCTTGTTCTGTATCTCAGGTTCATGTCTAATTTAAAATTTGTCATGAAAGACACCAGACAGTGTCTCAACCTCTCTAATTCCTTCATACAGCTCAAGGCATAGCAACACAAACTCAGGCTAAACTCCCCTTTAAGATGAAATAAAACTGCAGTCTGTTATGTGAGAGCCTGATTTAATTTAGCTCTTTGTGAGGAAATGTGTTGAGCAGCAGAGTACAGAGTGCTGCTGGCCCAATGTATATATGTTTCTGTTTAATGTTCATCATGTGACCAGCAGGGATCCTAATGGCCTGTTCAATCACTCTGCATGACTGCAAGGGAGAGAGGGAGGGAGGTCTGGAAAGAGGAGGACGAGGTGTTAACAATGAAGACGATGTGGAATGTGCAGAGAATAATAAGCATGAGGATAGAAAGAAATTTCATTTTCCACTTGAACCTGTGGATGAAAGAGACATAGATGAATGAGAAGGCACTGAGAGATGAAGTACGTACAGTCGGCCTTTTCCTTTACAGAATAAAGTCACATTTCATCTGAATGGTGGTGGAGAATGAGGCAGGAATGTAATTTGATAGGGCACGACACGAAGTTTACTAGATGCTGACTCATTGTAATCCACTGTGAGCAGGAGCATCAGTTGAATGTCTGAAATGTCCAGCACACAGCAGTAGCTGGGGGAGGAAAACCAAAAAAAAAAATCTATATTTAGCAGTTTTGGTTTTTACAGCCTCAGGAATTCTTCATATCTTGCTCCCTTGCAATTCCCGAAGGAAGCAAGGGAGCCAGGGCGGCCGGGTGACTGCCTGACTGCCTGAAACAAAAGGCGTAGCTTTAAACCCAGGGTTCCCTTCTACATAAAATGGACAACTGAAAATGCAGCTGAAACCTTGTTCTGTGTGGAAAAAAGTTGCAAAGACAGAAAAAGTTTTGTTTTGAAAGCAGTGTGACGAGATGAAAGAAGCATCATTAGTTGCAACAGTGCATCCTTGTAACAAAGTCATATTAAAAGTGAAACTGACTGATATTTCCTGCTGAGATCACAGGGGATGCAGGGTGCTGTAGCTGCTAACAAACCTCTGAGTGTGAATAGGCTCTGCTGTTGTCATTACACAGACGACAGGTTAGTTAGAATTATAATAGATTGTGATGCTCGACATCCAGAACTATCCAGTCTCTTATCCTTTAATCTGACAACAGTCTGAGTGTGTATTACCTTGATCTCTGTAGCATCAACTGAACTCTTTGGAGGCCACAGGTTGGGATGTGGTGTAGAAGTTGATGGAAGTTCTGTGTGTGTCCGTTTTCTCTGAGACTGAGACTAATTGTTTGCTCAGTGAGCATATGCTTTTTATTGGCTATCATCTCTCAATGTATGTGTGTGTGTGTGTGTGTGTGTGTGTGTGTGCGTGTGTGTGTGTGTGTGTGTGTGTGTGTGCGTGTGTGTGTGTGTGTTAATTGCTGTTGTAATAGTTCTGTTACCTTGGCGACCCATGCCTTATTGACCAGATTTAATGCGCTATGATTAAAGGTGCACCAAGTTGCCATGGCAACACTCTCACGTAGGAGTTGCATAAGCAGAGAGAGGGGACCCCAGTGACTGTGTGTGTGTGTGTGTGTGTGTGTGTGTGTGTGTGTGTGTGTGTGTGTGTGTGTGTGTGTGTGTGTGTGTGTGTGTGTGTGTAGGTGTGTATTGCAGACTGGTGCTCTTGACCTCAAACTAAAGGAGGTTTTATTATTCTGTCATTTTTTTTCTCCTTTTTCTCTCTTGACAAACACTTGATAACTTATTGTCTGCCACTGCTTTAACCTTTATTTATCCAGGGAAATCTGACAGAGTGTTTATTTCGACTTACTGCCCTGCTTATATTCATAGTCTCTCACATTCACACCTGGGTGCTGCACAGTTTAACCACAGTGCTGCTGACGGGCTTTGAGCTGCTCACATGGAACGTAAACAGTATAAACAGCTTGACCTTCAAAGTTCATTCTTGACAACACTGTCTCACCTCAAGGTCCATTTAGATGCCGTTCTGGAGCTTTCTAATATATTACACAATCTTCTTCAGCATATGGAGTTTGCCCAGTCATCATGGATGCTCAGATTTTCCATTTGTCTGAGCACTATATAGAATTCTTGTTTGTCCCAAAACTCTTTGCTGGTAGTTAGGTGTACATACATAAATTTCTTCATCTTTAAAACTCACATTTCAAAGCAACTTATCAGTTTTCAGATATACTATAGACTTGTGCTGCAGACCTTTAAAAATGACCTCATGACATTCTCCATCGATCCCAAGTGGTTAGGAAAGCAGATTTCTTTGACTTTTCAACTGCAGCCTTGGTTCTTATGTAAAAAATAAACCCACCCTCTCTCCTGGGAAGCTGATGTTTGAAGGCAAATGCTTTACACAGACTTTCCTCTCTGAGCTTCACTTGTTCACTTTTTTATGCACGACACAAATGTTGCTATATATGCTCACTGCCTAAGTGCTAAATGTTTCTATTAAACCTGTTGCAAGTAGTACACATCTAAAAAGAAGTCAACTGTCCATTAACTTTTGCTTGTTTTGTATTTCAGTTTGACACAATGACACTTCAAATGTCTCTTTCAAATATTACACTTAGATAAAACCAATCAAACCACAGGCTTCACTAACATCTCTCACTTGTTTCATGAGCAGGCTTTCAGATTTAATATACTTACATAGCTCTTCACTTGGTATTGTTTTGAAGCTGCTTCCTTCTATTTCCTACAGAAACCACTTCTAGCGCCCCACAGCAGAGTTCATGTCTGTGCTCTGCATAGGGTTCATGTTTGTTTGGATGTGTGAATTCCCTCAAACAGAACTTAGTGTTGCAGCTAAGTTGGGTGTATGGGAGTGAATGAAATGTGGATTAGGCCACGCCCAGCTGTGGTTATGTAATAACAACTGTAGCCTGATGTTTGGAAATGTCTTCTGCTCTGTTTTCAGCTGGGACTCATCACTGTTCTGCCTGCTGTAATGAATTTATGACCACATTAACTGGTACCCACCGATGAGCCCATTTAATGTTTGTTCATTCATTATGCACAACTTTGTTGTTCTGTCTGTGATTAAATTCCTGTTTTGATGTTGTGTCATGTATAGAAAGTTTGCTATTACATAATAGAACTGAAGAAATAAGGGACAGAGAACGAGAGGAAAGAAGGACACATTCATACTGTAATTTATCTACAAGGGCATTTTTTAACTTTGCTTTTAGATATAGTATTTAGGTATAGTATTGTAACATTATCATGTATTTTAACATTATCGTGATTAAAGGTTTAGCTAGTCAATGTGCGAAATTGTGGATGTAGTTGAAAACTCTTGGGGAACTGCTGTAAACAAATGATATGAAGTGTCTCTGAATTTTGTTTCTGAGAACTTGGCAGTACATCCACCTGGCCTCACAACCACAGACCACAAACATTTAAAGTGGCCTTTTATTGTGACCAGCCTCAGGCACACCTGCAATAATGTTGTGTAATCAGCATCTTGATATGTCAACTCCCTGGCTAACAAGTGTGATGAACTGGAGAAACTTGTGAAGAACCAGCGAGTATATCGTGATGAGCAGCACTGGGCTCCACAGGGGACTGTTCTGGCTCCATTCCTGTTCACCCTGTATACAGCCGACTTTAAATACAACTGAGTCCTGCCACATCCAGAAATACTCGGGTGACACAGCTATTGTGGCGCATATCAGTAACAGAGAGGAAGAGAGACCAAGGAGATGGTCATGGACTTTGGGAGGTCCAGGCCCAGCCTTCAGCCAGTCAACATTCAAGGGAAGGACATTGGGGTGGTGCACACTTATAAATACCTAGGTGTGCACCTGGACCGTAAACTGGACTGGTCCCTGAACACAAATGCCATCTACCGGAAGCGGCAGAGCTGGATCTTTTTCCTCAGGAGGCTCAGGTCCTTTGATGTCTGCAGTGAAATGTTGCACATGTTTTATCATCAGTGGTGGCCAGTGTACTCTTTTATGCTGCAGTTTGTCCGACATGAACGCATAGAGACTGGACAAGCTGGTAAAAAAGGTTGGGTCTGTGCTTCGCAGGAGTCTGGACTCACTCAGGACTGTTGTGGAGAGACGCAGGCAATGTAAGATGGAGGCCATCTTGGACAATACCGACCATCCTCTCCACAACATTGTGGCAGGACAGAGAAGCAGCTACAGAAGCAAACGTCTCATCTCACTGCGCTGCAGAACAGAGAGGTTCCTTTGTTCCCACTGCCATCAGGCAATACAACACCTCAGCCAAAGAAAGTGGACTAATCTAATTATTATTGTTTATTTATTATCAACTGTTATTATTATTATTATTATTATTATTATCAACAATGAGCTGATGGACACATGAATTTTCCCTAGGGGATAAATAAAGTATGTATGTATGTATGTATCTATATGACACACTTGTCAGGTGAATTATCTTGGCAAAGGAGAAATGCTCATTAACACGGATTTAAACACATTTCTGAACGAAATTTGAGGGAAAGAAGCTCTTTGTATGATTAGAAATAGTTTCAGATATTTTATTTCAATATACGCACATATATATATGTACATACATATATACATACATATATATATGTAGGCCTATGTACATACATATATATATACACACACATATACATAGACTTTAGTTTCTAGATGCCCGGGGAAATAATGAAACTGTATAGTAAGTAATCCAGTTTTCATCTATTTTTTGTAAATGAATCTTAGCGGTACACAACAGATCAACTATCAACTGCGCATGATGATGATTTAGATAGACACAATAAAAAATACAGTGAAAAAATAAGAGACTTGATACAGAAATGGCATATCTATGTGTTTGTAGATGTTTTTTGTTGCGTATTTGTTTCTTGTCAACAGAGAGGCAGAGTGATGGCAGTACGCTGTGCTGACGTAAGCAACAGGTTGGTCGAGCCCCTCGCGGCCGCCTCTCGTGCCTGCAGTTCTCTCGTCACCCAGCCGGAGCGCGTGCTGGTACTGTACATCCCCGTGTCCTCACACGGAGCTGCTGCACGAGACCACTGCAGAACACGGTTCGTTAACGATCAGAAAACTGAGAAATAAAACGGAGTAAACGGACAGTCGAGCAGCAAACAGACGCACTCAAGGTGAGAAAATGTTAATTTCTTTTTCTTACAGGATGATTGATCTTCTTTGTGTGTTGTCAAGCTACTTGAACGACCTTTACATGACACACTGTTAATATCAATTAGTGTTCCCTGGATTTAATAAAAATATTGTGCGTTATATTTTGAAATCCAATCACTGTAAGACACAGACGTCGTCTCGGTTATCATGTAACTAGATGTGGTTACAGCCAGCTGAACGATATTACGCTGATTAAGGACAACACTGGATTTATTTTCTTCCTCTGGAAAACACTTCGGTAAAGTTGGAAAGATATTCACAGATTCGTAATTCAATAACTCATAAGCGACACGTTAAAACACAAACGACGCCTCTTTCCACCCGTAGTAGAAAACGAGCTACAACCTAATTTTCATCTAAACGAGCCGTGCTCAGAGCTGGAAGAATAACACTGGTCTCTTTGAGCAGCCGGCTGTAAGAGGAGTGCGCAGGGACCGTCTATAAAGTGCAACACCAAAAACAGATACTACAAAAATATTCATTAACTTCACTATATATACTGTAGGGTCATAAAAATCACTTCAGACATCAATAGTCTCCTGTTAGTTGGACAGAGGTCAAACACAGATTGGACTGTTCGACCTCAGTTTAAGCGTCATGTCTGGAGGAAACCAGGCACCGTTCATCACCTGCCCAATAACATCGCAGCTAGGATGGGAGGGAAAGCTGAATGGAGCAAAGTACAGAGATATCCTTAATGAAAACCTGGTGCTCAGGACCTCAATCTGGGCCTAATGCTCACCTTACAACAGGACAGGACAATGGTCCTAAGCACACAGCCAAGACAACACTTAAGTAGTTAAGGGTCAACTGTGTGAATGCAAAAAGCATAATCACGATTAGTTTGATCAATATTGAGATCACAATTATTTCACACGATTTCTCATTGACTTTGGAAATACCACGCATTTATAGAACTTATAAAAACTGTCTTTTTAACAGTGGACATTCTTGATCTTTAAATACAATTAAACAGAAAAACAAATAAAAAAATGGATAATTAAATAAAATAATAAATAATATATCATTTAAATATATAATATAAAAAATTCATTAAAAATTAAGATTAGATCAAAATAACTATGTTGTAACATTAGTGTACTTCCACAACCTCCTGAAAACTACTAAACACATGTTCAGTATATAAAAATAATAAATAAAAATGAATTAGACCAAATAGCCTATGTTACATAGCTGAAAACTCAAACACATATTCAATATTTTGGTAAACTATATTCAACATATTCCGGTCAGCTAACTCAGTCCAAGAAAATTAAAGGCTGGTCCAACTATATATAAAAAGTGGATGACTGCTCAAGATGACACACTCCTACGAGCGTTGTTAATGTATGCTGAAACGTAACCCAGAAGTGGATGGGTGGATGGTTTTTGTAGGGGGGATGAAATTTATTTTGGGAACAGAATGTGGCACAAAATAATTGTTTTATCTCAATTATTTTGTTTTCATAATCGTTAGAAGCCAAAATCTTAACTGAAAATAAAATCAGATTAATCACCCAGCCCTATGTGAATGTCCTTGAGAGGCCCAGCTAGAGCCCTGACTTGAACACGACTGGAAACCTCTGGAGAGACCTGTCCACATGGTTGTACACTTGTACCATCCAACCTTGACAGAGCCTGAGAGGATCTACATGAAAGAATGGCACAAATCACATATCAGTCGATATCGATAAACTCGAAAAACTCTGAGGTATAAACATTCAAAATATGATAAAATATGCATGATTAAAATCAAAATCCTTTTCAATCCTTTTTACTCAACAAAGTGAATAGAAAATTAAGTTCTGCAGTGTGAGACAATACACATGTAACATGATCAGACAGCAAAATAAAAAAATACATAAAGAAGATTTGCACTGGGTACTACCTTACCACTCGTTTGGCCCTGTAACTTCTTACTTTCTGTGTTCTAACGGGTGATAATGTTTCAAGTGATGAAACAGGTTTGTGGTGTTGCCTGTTGCCTTTGATAGAACGTGTCTCCGGCACAGTGTGCAGTGCACATTGCTCTGTGTTCTGTCGGACTGTAAATAGTCAAAATATCTCTAAACTATAGAAGTTGAGTGTCCTCTCTCGTCGACGATATCTTCGTCCTCCTTTTTCTGCGGTGTCGGTTATTTCGCCTTATTTGCTTACTCCACTCCAACTTCAACCCGTCAGCCACTACGTGCGTCTGTAAATAATATCACGTTCTGGCCAGTATGTATACTTCTCACCGTGCATCCTAACTTGTGCAATGCAGACCTCTATTCCTGCGATATGATTGATTTCGTGATTCATTTGTCTGCGTGCTATAAGCATGGCAATCAATTATATCGAACATTTAGCGACCATTTTTATTGTTTCTATTGAGGAAAAATAATTTCGCGATTATTATTGCTATCGTTTTATCGCCCCGCCCTACTCTGACAGAATCTCTGTCTGGATTCAAGATGACCAGATATTCAGTAAGGATTGTTTGTAGTCCAAGTCGTGTGTCATGACATCACACAGCCTACACATTTATGCTTTCATCACCCAGCTATGGTCAGTTCATAGACCTACAGCTGTGTAAGGAATACTGGATGTGACAAGGTATGATCTTGTTTTTATCATCATCACAGGGAGCAGAGATCAAGTGAAGATGACTTGGATCATGACAGATGCTTATAATAAAACTCGATGCCTACTGCAAGACAGTTTGCTATACAGAAAGATGAGTTGTTGAAAACATTAGAACAGAGATTCAGATAACAATCTGTGGGCTTTGTGCTGCATATACTTAGGATACAAAATGAAATGAAAAAGAAAAGAAAATTGGGAAACGAAGTTTACAGAATTCAGGTGCCTGAAATGTTGATGAAATGATTAGTCTTGGATTTGTAACATTGTCTAGCTTTTGATCTTCTTAATGTTTTAAAGGTTCCTATGAGTGTAGTGCCTAGATTTATGTTTCCATCCATAAGCCGTGTTGTTCATGTTTCTCTTGTGGGCCAGGGGTGAGAGGTGATGAACACAGTGGCATTGCAAACTGTGATATACTTTAAACACAGCTACACAAACACACACATACACAGAGCTGTACCATGCAGACAGCAGACGGGCAGAGAGCGTCATGATGCAGCTCTGTGACGTCAGTGTTATTTCAACATTTAAGGGTACAGCATAGCAGATAATGGTATCCAGGGATGCTGAAGTTTCCCTTTTTAAAGAGACACACAGTATTATATATGTAGGCATAGGGGTCACCCTGACCATCAAAAACAGCAGAAAGTATCTGACTTCCATCTTATAACTATCTTATCTTATGTGACTACACAGTAGGGCTGGGGTTAGCCTTTAGATACGAGTCATCTTTTTCTAACAGCCTTTTTGGTTTTCCAATAAAGAGTCCTGAAATAATTTCAGTTAGCACCCGAATGAAAAACTTCCAAGTCAACTCGTAGTCGCCAGTGTGGGCTGATGCTTCTGTGTATACTGATGCATTAACAAAAAGGCAGATGACTGGACTGATAACGTGGGGACTCCTCAGCTCATGAGTTGAATCATCGGTATTTATGTGGATCCTTGTTAGAGTGACAGGACTTTTTCTCTTTGTAAAATCTTTTGGCTATCATTCTGGTTGTGTTTGGTATTTTGCAGCTTTGTCATTTTTAATAGTAAAATATTTCTAGAGAAATAATCAGTACTGTGTTAGTGTTGTTGCTGTTTGGCGGATCAGTCAGACAGCTTTGGTTTTGTTGCTGTTTGTTCTAATATTGTGCTGACAGACATGGATTATAGCAGTGGCATGACTCTACGCTCACTGAGTGTAAATCCCTGGACAGTTACAAGTGTCAACAGGGCATTTGAAACGTCACAGGAGGACTGAAACTCGCCCCAGGGATCTATTTCTCATGTGAACAGACTTACATTTGGTTATGTTTATGTGATATTTAACACCTTTCTTTTGCTTGTTGCCACGGATGATATGGGATGAAAGAAAGAGATGGTTTGGGTCCTTATTCCTTTGGGAAATATTGCAGTAACCACAAAGTAATGTCATCAAACATAGTTGAAAAGAGACAGATTAGCCCCAGTTGGGTTTCTCTCTCATGTCTGCAGCACAGCAGCTTGAGTTGAGTGACTTGCCTAAAGGCGCCTCATACTTCCCAGCATGTCTGGGGAATCTAATCAGCCTCCTTCCAGGGCCAACCAACTCTCCAACCTTTCAGCTGAGCATGTCTACAAAGGTTTAGTAGTGTGTATGTTTTTTGTTTTTGTTTTGTTTATTGTTTTTCTTTGAAGACAGTCTGTAAGTCTTTAATATCACACTAACTATAGGCAGATTTCAGGTCATACAGTTGCAATTAAAGGTTCTCAGAATTCCCATGTGAGTATTTTTTGTAAGTTGGTTGCTACAGTAATCTTATTCAGATTTTCTGTACAAGTTAATTAGATTGGTTTTATTACAGTGAATGGATATTCCCAGAGGCTGACAGAGATCCCAGGCTAGCAGTAAAACGCAATTAAAACATCCTCTCATATGGATTATTTCCTTCTCACTGTTTAGTGGCTGTGATACTGACAACATATAACAAGCAGTTTAATTAATAAATCAAGACGTTAGTTCGCATTAATTAATCTGACATGACTCATTAACGTCACTATTGATACATGCTTCTTTAAAGTGTGTGTGTGGTCGCTGCTGCTTGGTTTGTGTTCAGACACTGACAAACAAATGTCAGAGGAGGACAAACTGTTCATTATGGACAAACTTTGATTAGACCATGCAATGAAAAATATTCTCTTTTAAGTTAGATTTTACTTTGAAAGGCAAATGTGCAGTGCAGTATCAAACTTGAGGGGCACTCAGAGAGTGCAGACCTCCACCAAGACCAATGTAAAACTACATTCACCAGACTTAAGTGAAAAAAAATTCTAATTCATAGTAAATGATCTGGATCTGCCCAAATGTCTTCCCTGACCCATCCCTCATTCCTCCACCATGTTCGGTGCAAATCGGTGCTGTGCTTTTGACATAATACTGCTGACAAACACACAAACACAGGTGTAAACATGATATCCTTGGCAGAGGTAATTAGCACATGGCAGGTAGTCATTAATGCTGTTTTGGTGAATGTTGAGATAGAAGCCATTCCATGGTGAAGTCTGTGGGTGTGAAGTGACTTCACATGTAGTCCCTGTAATGGCTGCTATACTTACAAGTGTTGAGTTTAAGTCTGAAAGAATCTCAGAATACAATGTCAATAATCTGTTTCCATAAGAGTTTATCTTCTTGATTGTTAATTTTCTTTATGTACGATTCTGCAAGACCCTGAATTATCTTCGGTGATGATGTTTTTGAAAGATGCATTTAAAGCCTTACATAGAATTCAAACTGATACGTGGCATACGCACGAAGCTGGAAAGATGCATACTCACCCAAAAATTCAGATGTATGAAAACATGCACATTTTCTTTGTATATCCCAATTAACGTGGAATTGAACGCACATGCACGAATACCACACACATCCTCTTTCTGCCCTAAATTTGATATGCTAATGAGTATAAATGCCTGGACTACCCCTTTCTTCAGGATTAGGAAAAATGGCAAAACCAAGTGGTAAGTCGCCAAAAAAAGACACTTCAGTGAGTTCGAGGAGGAAGGGTTGCTCTCAGAGGAGGACTCCAGAAAAGAAGGTTTCATTCTGCACTTTGTCCTCTGGCATTATTAATAACACAAATCAAATGAAGTGGGAGTGTGATGGAGGCTGTTGATGCGATGGGGTTCTGACATGTCCTGCACCGTATTTTTCTTGAACTTTATTCACTTTCTGTAGATTTGAAATTAGTAAAATGTTTATAGGCTAGGGGTATTTTGGTAATTACACACACGATTTACATCCACCATGCACTGTTTTAATAGACACTCAGGTGGAATGAAGCAATGTGCCAGGCAAGAGACTATGAGACTATTCAAAGCTTTTCCAAAATTACACATAAGTTTATAAACAGAAGCTAATGACCCACACAAACAAACAGGAGCTTGTCGGAAAACTCTGATTCTCTAGTTCAACTGAGAAAAACGGCATGTCTCTAGCTCAAAACATTGAGGAGTAATGGCGCTCTAAAGACAATGATATAAATCGGGACGTATTCTCTCCCGTAAGAGGAGTTGAACTGTACTATGACTGTACTATGAAACTTTAACAGCAGCACATGCCTGGTAGCTGTTGATGGTGGTGTTAGCTTTGTTGTGATTTGTTTGGACAGTGAGTGAAGCAGAGAGCTGACTGGTCTGGATACAGAGGGCTGCATTGTTATATGTGTACTGTCTCCCCTGTGCTCTGTCTTTCTGTCTATTTAATCTATCTATCTACAGTATCTATTTTTAATTGGTGTGTGGCATGTACACATACCAGTGTCCCCCACCCACCCACACAGGAACTCAGTCCCGTTTACGGTGGCACTTCTCTCCTCTACTCTGCTTTCTGTTTCACTGTGTGTGTGTGTGTGTGTGTGTGTGTGTGTGTCTTAGCCACTCCACACACAGAGAGAACAGACAGGTTTACAACTTATTTCCTTAAGTTCAATAAAAGCTTTCCAACAAGTGTTATAAATCCCTCTAAAACCAAAGATGGACATTCATCCCAGATGTCTGATAGTCAGGCCAAAATATCAGCATTTTTTAAGCACAGGCAATCTTGTGAGAGTGATGAGGATATTAGCAGCTACAGTGGCATGTGAAAACTAGGGCTGTGATAATAACAGCAGAACCACAATACTGCAGGCATGTGATGCCTACCCTGGAGTTGAGCTCATTACCGTCATCATCGGTAGTTCCAGTTACAAGTTTTTGTATTTCATTTTTCTGCTGGTGAAAGTTACAGGAGTGTGTGTGGTGTGTGATATGAAATCTAAACACAATAATCCTTGTTTACTTATTGTAAACTGACCATCTTCCATCACAGCCCAACAGGGGGTCGGTGAGTGTTGATAGTCCCAGCACACACTCATTGTGCACAGGCATGTAGACAGGACAGTGATAAGGTTACACCATAGGTTGTTGTTTTTTCAGTTATTTAGCATGAACAAGCATTGTTGATAACATAGTGCCTTTGACACAACATTTCAGACCCTTAAGTGATTTTTTTTTTTTTCGAAAAAGCATGTAGCAACAAATCCAGCGTCTCTTGGGACAAACCTTTGCTACACTCAGTAGGAAAGAGTCACCCAAGAGTCAGGGTTTCCCTCTGCAGACAGACCTCTGTATTGTGATCACATTGCAGGTGACAGGAATAGCTTCTAACTTTTCTCTGAATGATCAGCTGAAGTCAAAGCACAGCCAATGTCTTTAACTTGTGTATGTACATGTGAGCACAGAGAGTACGAGAGAAGCAAAAAGATAAAGGGCTAAAACACACACCTCCTGTCTTATTTTATTGACTGGATTCCAGGTTTGATAACTCCTGGCTCCAATTAGCTTTAGCTGAGGGGTTCACATACTTCACACCCTGAATGTTTGAACAATGTTTTCAATATGAACAAGAACAAGGCAATGATTTGTGTGTAAAATAGAAAAAATAGATTGTGTTTGTTCATATTTGTAACTTGGATGAAGATCTAAAAATATAGATATTGTTGAAGACACTCTCAGTGAGGAACTGAGGCTTTGGTCTAGCATTGTTGATGTGGTGTAGTGAGTTAATTCAGTCATGGCTGGAGGGCTGCAGCGCCTGCCTGTCTGTCCTGTTTTGCATAGAGTGGAGATAAATACTAATTTTCATCATATAGGAACAGACTGTCACAGATAGAAACCTCTAATCTAACGAGTAAGATGTGCAGGTTATCTGTATCCGGGACATGCCTCCACATTGTCTGCACATTTAGTAACAATATTTTTTCTCCTCCACAGGATTTTTCCTGACTCAAAATGAGGTGGAGGTGCTGCTATTTTGATCATGTGCACACATGTGTACTGCACCTTCAGCTGGCTTAATAATAATAATAATAATAATAATAATAATAATAATAATAATAATGATAGCTTTATTTATATAGCACCATTTAGAAACATAGTTTACAAGTGCTTGACAAACGAATCAAAAACAATGATAGTCAAAAGCATTAATCAAACACCTTGTTACAAGCAACATATTTTGGGGAGTTAGTGAATCCTAAGTAATTTCAATAAACAATAACAATTTAGGAGATGTCACCATGTGCATTTTTCATAATTTCATGACATTGTTAAGACTAAATTAAATTATGAATTGAAGAAATAATCAACAGATCAATCAAAAATGAAAATAATCTTTTTTTGTCAACAAAGGACTACGTTTAGTTTTCTTTACTGTATCATGTTCTATTTTGTTGTATTTATTTAATGATCTCTGAAATACACAAACTTTAATTATCCCAGGTCTCAGGAGGATTTCTATTCTGAATGTCTTTTGGGAAGATGAATAAAAAATCGTCTTTGCGTGAAAACACCCTCACCAGGATTCCTCGTCCTGTCTTGCACTCTGACTCTGATCCTCTACTTCACCAGTCCCTTCCTCCTCCTGTGGTTGTGCTCTACTGTCAGACCTGATGGATTTACCATGTCTCGTCAGTAACATGAATTATTACTTTTTAACTGCTTGCAATAATCATTTGATGTCTTCAGTGTTTATCCTGTCCTTGTGATTCTCCTCCTCGTAAACTGGCCGTAGAATAATTGGGTGTAACGTTAATTTAGGAAACCTTTTTAAGAAATTGGACATGCTTGGATGCAAAAGAAACAGTGTTCATCTGTTTGAACAGCCATGAAATATCAATGCACTGCTGCCTAACTTTCTCTTGATGTAGTGGATATACAGACGTCTTTGGACAAAATTCCTTGAGGAAAATTGCAGCTCTGTTCTTCTTCTCCTGCGACCTGTGCTGATTATGATACAGCGTCACACCGCATGGGCATGATGCCGCAACTGCAGTTACAAATCACAAATCCACTGAGAACAACATTAAAAAATTGTGTTTTCCATGAAGACAACCTTCAGTTTGTCAAGAGCTGACGGAGGAGGCTGTGTTGTCAGCAGGAAAAGCCCTGCTCCAGTGTTGTGTGTTTTGCTGCATCACACTGAAAAACAGATGAACTCACGCAACGAGACACACTTGCACTGTACAGGCAGCCTCCAGCTCTGTGTATTCAGCTATGTTGTTGCTTTTTTCATCACTAGTCCTCCTGTAGTTTTACTCAGACACTCTGGGGCCAGTCACATTCAGCTCCATGATCTGCTGCTGGGTATCACCAGCAGAACAAGATGCGTGTTGGGACCGCAGTAACTCGCTGGGTTATTTCCTTCTAGCTTGTGTCAATTCACATGCAAAGCAATAAAGCTGAAGAGCTCTCTTGTGTTTATTTATCCACTGTAGTCTCACTCAGATTCCAGAAATTTCTGTTCATCTTTTACCAAACAATATATTCTAAATCTTTTTTACATTCACATATTTCTTTCTCAGTACTGAGCTGCTTCACAACTCATACATCTATTATTCTTTCCCCCCAAGGGGATCATTAAAGTTTAAGCTAATCTTGTACGTACTCACATCCTGAAACCACAGTGGTGCAGCTCCTTAGGAGCAGCAGGGATTAAGTGCCTCTTTTGAAGGGCACTGCACAAACTCTCTGGAGATTCAAACCTGTGTCGCTGCAGTTGCAAGCTGCTGCCGTCATTGTTGAAGAAAAACCCTTTGCACAGACTAAACGGAAGTCGTAAGACTGTTAAGTGCCACTTAGCTGACAAACCGTGTCGTGTTCTTTACATCAGACATTTTCCATCACTCTGCTGCCAAGTTAATCTTGTTTGCTCGATTTACCTTTTGGTGTTTCCATGTTCTTATTATTCTCCCTCCTTGTCCTGAAATGACTGCAGGTCTGAGCTAAACACATTACAAAAAGGTATTATTATAACATTACTTGTATACAAACATGCAAGTGCAGGCACATAAACACATGTAACTGTAGACACATGCATTGTTAGGGTGAGTCAATTTATTCGACTTGGGCCAATTAGCTTAAATAGCTAACATAACTCTGACATACCCCTGCTCTCAGGCATAATGTCTCTGTGAGCTGTTTGTGACAGTCTGAAAACACCTTCATAACCTGGAGTAGAACTGAAATCTACAATGTTTTTTAAATAATGAAAACCAGTATGTATGGTGAAACTTTTCTCTTGAGAAATGTCGATCTCTTAGTTGATGAAATAGAGCCAGTATATTTGCACTGAACTGAAGTTCATATAAGGTTTGTCTTTTGGTAGTATTGCACCTCACCAGCTGCTGTGTACAGGAATTGGGTAATTCATATTGTTCAAGTTATTTGTGTGCACATTGATGTACATGAGGGAGTCTCTGGATCTTGCAGATTAAACTCTCTGTAGATTGTATTCTTACTTATGTACATTTTGTGTCCACTACCTGGATCCTTATGGAAATAATGGAGTATGTTATATATGTTTAGTATTGAGTTCATAGTTACAGGTGGTGTTACTACTGAACTGCATTGCATTGAGGGGTGTTTTTATTTTTTTGTCCTCGTTATTTACACACATGAGGGGGGGCAGAATATTAGAAACACCTCTCGACAGTCCAGTATAACACCATCACAATGACGTTAAAACGAATGTTAAAACTTATAATTTAACACCTCAATGACAGTGTCAAAAGAAAAAAATAACTAAATCTTACAGACATCACAAAGGTTGACTTTGTAGGCTATTATATTGAATCAAATTAGATCTGATAATGAAGTGGACACTGGGTGCAGAATTGAATACACAGCGACATACTTGTGTGCAGTGGAATGTGGAGTGTTTCCGTAATGATGAATTAGATGTAGCTCCATTTTGTAGTTTATTATTCCTTCACATTTTGGTGAATCTCCACCAGAAACCCACGATTTGTTCTGGTTTGCACTGTAACCTTGGATGTACCACTACAGTTTCTGCATTACTTTTAAAACGGCTAAACACCCAAGCAGTGAAATATCTCTCACTGGTTTCCAAAGAACAGCATGTCAGTGTTATGGTAGTCTGGCTCTGCATTAGCCTCTCTGGATGCTGGAAAGGTGCATGTAAATGAAGTGCCATATTTCCAGTTGTACTCAGTCCTGTTGGGTTATGATTCAGTCCTTGGCAGGAATACAAGGCAGTCGGTGATCCTGTCAGATGTAATGGAGCTGAGCAGGCAAGTGAAACATGACAGATTGCTAACCTTGTCTCTACCCAGCTGCCTCCGTTCCCCACATCATCCAGAGATGAAGATGTAAGACAGCTCAGCTACAGCTCCTGTAACATTTTGATGGTGAAAGCCGTGTTCACACCCACAAGAGCAGAGCTGTTGTTTGTGACAGTCCACTTGGTTAGTCTGTCTTGCTGCTGGTACACTGAGGATCAACCAAACTACTTCCTCCAGAATTATTTTCAGATTCTTTATGACTCCTTGGTTTGTTAAGCCACTCTGTGTGTGTGTGTGTGTGTGTGTGTGTGTGTGTGTGTGTGTGTGTGTGTGTGTGTGTGTGTGTGTGTGTGTGTGTGTGTGTGTGTGTGTGTGTGTATTTGTTTCATTTATTTATTTAAAACCTTGGAAGACACATTGAGAGAAAACCCTAATTCTTAATGGTGCTGAGGTACAGATATACAATGAGCACAGCACAGACCTCTGACAAGGACAATGTCAAACAACACACACCAGACTTCAGAAAAGAAATTCAAATTCATACTCAATAAAAAATCCTACACATCTGTCAATTAATATGCCTGTTTACATCAAGCTCCATCTGCCCCTTTAACTGGATCACTGTCAGAATTGAATGTGCTCTTCTCTGGCCCATGACCCATCTCTCCACCAAGTTTGGTGTAAATCCAGCTGACAAACAAACAAACCTCCACCTCCTTGGTGGAGGTAATAGTAAAGAATAAAGGGTGATCCGTACTCACTGATAGAGCAGACAGACCAGTTTTCTGGTATAGGGCTTATCTTTAAATGGAAAATATTTGTTTGCTGCTATGTATATTGTTTAAAATCTTGTTTATGGAACCTTTAATCTGACATAGCAGCGCTCTCAATCATCAAGGCACCAAATGATGAATTTGCCTTTTGTGTTTGACCTAAATATTGTCAAGTCCTTGGTCTCAGCAGAGGAGAAAGGAAGACTTTGTTCACTGAACACTTTCTCAACAATCCGTCCTTTTGGAAAAGTGGAACAAGGCTCGTGGAAACTGGAACAGTCATGAAAAACACCCTCTCTTGTTTTCCTGGCTCAGTAGCTGAGAGTTTAGACCTATACTGCAGAGTGTTATTAAACAGGTGATTATTCTTGCTTTCTGTCCATGATTGTGATACTTAAGGATGTTAAAGTTCTGTTGATTCTGATGACCTTGTATACTGACTCTAATTCAGGAACATATATTTCAGTTTTGTCTTGGATTTATATTCTGTTCTCTGTAATAATTTTCTACAGTATTGGGGAGTGGGGATGGATAGATTCTACAGTGCTCTTTAGATTGTGTTCAATTGAAATGAAGCTCCCATCTCTCCCTCTGTCTGTTCCTCTGTCACTGTGGGACCCGAGGAAATCTCTCACTGGGATCTGAGCAGTGTCAAACACTGACTCCTACCTGCATCATGTTGCTGCGTGGTTCTGCAGTGGGTCAGTTGTTACAGCTGTTGGCTCACAGCTTCAGTTACCCAGGGTTCTGCCTCACGTGTCTTGTGCTCTTTGTGTTTTGTCGGGTTTTTCTCTCTTTTCTGAAGATAGTTTGTACTCTGCTCCTGTGAGAACATTAAACTCTGCTGAGGCCTCTAAGTTCAGAGGTTATGACATGTTAATGGTTTCTACACTAGTGTGGTTAATTGGGTTTATTATGGCCCCCAATTACTAAACATAAAGTGGGTCCAGTGAATGGTGCTTTGTTGATTGTTGCCCTTCCCTTGGAGGTCAGATGTCACAGTGCAGCAGTGCAGATCAAGGGCACCTCAGCAGGGGGCATTTGTTTTCATTCATTTCATTATAATATAAACATTTTCTCAATATCTTTATTATCATTTTCTTATCACGTCCCATACAGATTGTAACATGCAGTAACAATACAACGATTGTTATTGAAAATACCTACATGACACATACTCACACAACCACATACACTCACACATAATAATAATAATAATAATAATAGTAATGATGATGAATGAGAATGATTTCCCTCCAATAGTTGACAATTTCCTTTAGGTAAGGCTTACATTTAATCTTTTATGATAGAAAGTCTTTCTACTTGGTTAGCTATGTAAGTAGCTATATAAGTCTTTCCAGACCGACACAGTCCGAAAGCTCCTTTATCCACATTCTCAATGATGGAGCATCCATACTGTTCCAACATTGTGCAGTGGCCCAACTGGCCTGAGGAAAGTCCAAAGAGTTTAGTCTGTTTTGATGTTTGTATAAAGTCCTTCAGATATATTCCAAGCACACAGTTTGACATTTAAATGGATTTTGGTATTAAACACCTCTGACAAACATCTTACAACATCCTTCCAAAGGTTTTGGATCTTTGGACACTCCCATAGACAGTGAAGTAGAATATTTGGTACTTGTTAATTAATGTATTACTAAATACATCATCAAATGAGAAGGCACTTTCAGAGCAGCGGACCAGTTTACAGCTTGTGTTTGATGTCTGGTATAAATTGTCTTAGCTTGTTTTAGCTGACAATGGAACTTTTTGATGAACATTTCTGTAGTATCATTGTACATTAAATTGTCCTCTATAAATACACTCACAGGTGAATAGAAAAGTTTGAGGACAGCTGACCTTAGCTGCCTTTGGCTCTCCCTGTGAAGAGCTGGCTGAATCAAGAGCTGTCCAGTCATGTAGGCTGATGTCAAGCTGTTAGATTACTGGCCAGTGTCCAAAGGCTGTTCAGAGAGAAAGAGGAACGGACAGATGGACAGGGGAAGAGAGGATGGAAGAAAAACTGAGGCTAAGACAATTAGTAGAGAGATAAAGTGAAACAGTGAAGTAGGGGAAAAAGACAGATGGACAATGAAGGATTAGATGCAAAGGCTGAGGGAAAAAGATAAAGATAGAGGGACTTTTGGTGGTTTCTCCTCTATTCTTATACTATTCTTCTTTCCTTCCTTCCCTCTTTCCTCTTTGTGCTATCTTTGTCTGTGTCCCCTTCATGGCCAGCAGGGGTTTTGAAACCTACTCAGCCTAAATTTAAGAAATGTACTGTCCTGTTATCTCCAGGGGCTCAAAGTGTGTCACTGCTCTTTTCATGCCACCAGCTGTCATACATCTGACCCACTTTAGGTGCAGAGCCATAGTTTGTAATACAGTGAGGAAAAAGTTGCACTCGTATTGGCAGGTAAAGAGAAACACTCTCAACAGTCTAAAGTGGTCTGACAGTTCCCTGGGTGAGAGACACGAGTCTGGTGCTAAATAGGGCAACGACTAATGATTATTTTCATTATCAGTTAATCTATTGCTCATTTTCTTAGTTAATTAGTTTAGATTAGTTGTTCTGTAATAAATTAATAGAATATCTGAGGTAACATCTTCAAATGTCTTGTTTTGACTGACCAACAGTCTAAAACCCAAAGATATTCAGTTTACAGTGATAGGTGACAAAGGAGAGCACAGATTTGGGAAGTGTAACTAGCAATGGTATTATTGTGTGGAAAGAAATACCAAAACAATTAACTGTTCGTTAAAAGTCTGTGATTCATTTTCTGATAATTGACTAATTGTTGCAACTATAGTGCCAAAACACAATTGATTCTTTACTAATAAGCCTTTAGAAAGAAACTGACTACAGCGTGACAGGAGACATTTACAATAGCTACCACCACTATCACCAAACACAATGGAGACAAAGAAGTGGCTTTCATCACTTTTGGAGCAGGAATGCATAAATCCCTAATTCAGGAGCCCCTTTTGTCTAGTTCTCCAGCAAGCAGCTAGTATTTTATAACATAAGAAATACAGTAAAAACTCAAAACAAACATGTTATCACAGCCCAGATTTTTTTTCGCAGGTCAGTATCAAAAATATTGTGAACTTTTGCATCAGTCAGGATTAAAACAGTAATAAGTATTTCTGTTGTGATTTGAGTAACTGAGCTGGTGTCAGATAAGTTTCCAGTTTGAAATAACCTTTAGACTTCAAATTATCCATACACTTTTTGACACTTGCACGTGCTCACTGACAAAACACAGCTGTCAAGATTCAAATCAGGACTAACTTCCTCTGAGATCACTTTTAATGTCACATCATTATACGCTCTACTTATTAAATGGTCAGATGGGGCAGGTAGATGATGTGTGTATAGATGAAATAGTTAGGTTGATAGTCAGTTAATCAATTTGTTGAAAATTAATTGATCTTCTACTTTGATCAGTCTTTTTTTGCAGCTTCTTAAATGTGAGGTATTCATGGTTGTGTTATTCATTCATCACAGTAGATTAAATATCTTGGGTGTAGGACAGTTGGAGAACTAATTAGCACATTGAATCTAATCCTGTGATTCCGGTTCATTTTATATGAATAAATATAAAAGCAGAGACATGAGGGTAGATAGTCAGACTTTGGTGTCTTGTTAATGGTTGAACCCAGCCAGTTATTTCCTGTCTGGTCACATGACTGAATAATGCATCGGTCTATTCTAAATGACTCTGTTTTTGCTACCTTCTATTTGTGTCCTTTTTTTCTTTCTATTATCTCTTATTGCACCTGAAGTCTTTACTGCGTCTTACAACCCTCTTCTCTCTTAATCTGCTTTAATCAACATTTGATCTCTCACTCACTTTGTTTTCCTCTTGTCATTCCTCTCATTTTCCCAAGTCCCTGTCACAGTCATAGATTAGACCTGTCTGCAGGCTGACATTGTTATTCACAAAAAACTTCAGCTATCTCACTTTTATTTGAATGTCAGTATGTGGGTGCTGATCACACCCATCTTGTGTCATTTTCTCTGTTTTCGTTTATTTCTCACACTCTGTATTTGATGTCTCTCTCATATTACTAGAGTATGTGTGGACCATAGTGTAAAGGGAGAACTGTCACCCTGCAGAATATGTGTGGTTTTGTATTTAGTGCATAACAGCTTAGATAACGCCTGATGGTAATTTCTCTCACACATTTTCACTTCTTCAGTCTCTCCCTTTATTACTCCATCTGGTTCTTTCTTTTTTACCCCACCTCCCTTCATCCTTTTCTCAGCAGTCATAATAACAGATCTGATGTCACAGTTGCCATGGCAGCCGTGTGATGACTTGGCTGGTTGAATCGGCCTGGTCGTCTCGTGGCAGAGATACAGACAAAATAGAACCAAAATGAACAGAAATTATACAGGATAGATTGGGATACAATAGATTACAGTTGATTTTAACAAATAAATGTATTATTATATACAAGAGTAGAACAGAATGGAATGGATCATTTATACATGGATTTGGATCAAACCGCAGGCTATGCAAGTTGGCGTATAGAATAAAGCAGAATAATTTTTCAAAACTAAATATTAAGGTTGCATGTTTTTACAGAAGAATATATGTGTAGTACTGTTGTCATGGTACTGTCAGCTGTGATAACAGTGCCAATTTGATAACTGTTGAAACTTAATGATTTGCCAACTTCATTATCTTTTATATAAATGAGACAGTTTTAAATTTAAATGCACAGTATGCAATTTTCTGCCACTAGGGATCTCTCAATCCAAACACTAACAAAAGACGGAGTTTGGTGACCTAGCGTAGTATCATGGGAGTTGATGTCGTCACCATCATTACCATCATTGCCATCAGCTTGTCCTAGTTAGGGTTCCCTCAGTGTCAGTCGTTGAAGAGGTCTTTACCAGAAGTTGAATTATACACAGAGGTCTCCTCTCCAAAACAAATAGACCAGGTGATTAAAACCAGTAAAAACACTGAATAAAACATTTTCACGTTAAAAATCGTCCAGGAGGGAGGATAAATAGTTAAAAATGACCAAGCTAAACAGTTTTATCATAAAAATGTGGCTTATGTTCAATTTTGAGCTTCTGGCAGGCAACCAAAACACTGACCCATGTGCAAGAGGAATATGAAAAACAAACAACCCCAACAGACCTGACAGTGGGATCTGTTGAGCCCCGAAAAGTATCAGCAATTAAGTATTTGATGATGATCTGCCTATGATTAGTTTCAGAACTTATTTTATTTTCTAGTTTGTAACCAGTTGAAATAAATCTTTCATTAACGATTAAATGCAATTTTTTTATTTTGTAACTCTTGTAACTAGCAGTTTAAGCTTTAAGTTTATGAGTGAAAAAGTTATGAGCCCCAACCCCAGTAAATTTTCTTGACAAAAAAGCTGATATCAGACACATTTCTATATCAGGTTGTTGCTTATTGAAGAGACAACCAACAAAGCAGCTACAGACAGCAGCATCTATTATTCAGTCCTGATGTATCGAAGCAACGCAGTCAGTGTGTGTGGGATCATCACAACAGTGTACTTACCATCTGTCAGCCTCTAACACCAGGTTCACCCATACAACTATATCCTGTTACGGACACACACAGTGCACATGTAATAATTATGACATCAGTGTTAGAAAACACTTCCACCATCACTGCTAATCTGCTTCTCTTAATTGAAATCGTACATCCTGAAGCTTATGACCAAACTAGTTCACACCAGCCAATAGATGGAGTGTGTGTACTTAACCGTGAGACTGACCTCTTTGTTATTAACTGTTAAAAGCTGTTGTTGGACCTACATTAAGTAGATTTAGGCCACCAATCTGGGTCTGTAAGGTATCAGGATCACCATTAGGAGAACTACAGAGACGAGGAAGCTCAGCAGTTAACTGGGTCTGAACTTGATCAGGGAGGAAATGAGCGCTTAGATATATTTGTGACACATTACAGACTTGCTGTTGGCTCTTGATATAACGTGTAAACCAAGGAGGGCTGGTACACTCCGGGGTTTCACTTATTGGCTGATTGACTGGCCTGCTTCACCAGTTGGCTGATTCACCAGTTGATTGCTGTGTGGATTTGGTATTTGGTTCAGTGGAGCAGTGGATATAGAGCTGTTGCATAACTATTTTTATTAAACCACAGGGCTGCTGCTGTTGTAGAGGTGTCAGAAACTGTTGCATAAAGCAGAAATCACTACATATATTATTCTGCTCTCTCATATAACTATACATTATGTATCGTGTGCAGATATGGGGAAACACACGTTATAAGAATCATCAATCAATGAGATTATTATGAACCAACCAACCAACTATTTATTCATTTATATGCTTTAAAATGTCATGAACCGGTTGACCTTGAAACTGAATAGATAATGTATAAATCCCAAAATCATGTACTCCCATACTGGATTCAGAGGAAGAGCCTGTATGAACTGAGGGGAATAAGTACATTTAAAAAAGCAAGGGTAAGGACCAATATAAAAAGCAGATGGCGTAAACCTGTGGAAGAGTTGTGATAATGATTTAAGAATGTGTAGTTACACAGTGTGTTTCTCTGAGAGTATCTGTATCCTCTGCTTTAATTTAAGCAGGCCACAGGAATAAAACAGGACTCCACTGCCACACACACACACACACACACACACACACACACACACACACACACACACACACACACACACACACACATACACACACACTGAATCCTGCTGAGTCTAGTTTTCCTAAAAATACACTTTAAATTGATTCAAACTTTCTTCTCTCCTTCTAGGTGAAAGTAGTGAACCGAGGAGTTCTACCTTTTTTCCCCACTATCTTCTCTCTTTCCTGTCCCTTCTTTATTCTACTTCTCTACTCTTCCCCTCCTCTCCTTCTCTCTCTCTGTTTCTGTGATGCCGAGCTGTGGGTGATTGTATGCCCGTGACCAGACTGAAGCTGGGGAAGCTAAAGGTGGTGCGGCGGCAGCTGCTGCAAAGGTACAGAACAACACACATCACCACCAAGTTTATTTTCTGATAAACAGCCTAATTTCTCTTTTACAGTTTTTAAAGTTCTGTAACCTATCATAATGCATGACTTTGCTATTGGTTGCTGTGGAAACTGTTGCAGTAACTATGGAGGTAACGGTCATCAGGTTGTGTATAGATTCACATTGCTTCGTGATTGCTTGTTATTTAAACTGCAATTAGTAAAAGTGTGTTGAGTGACCATCTGTAATCTGTCACAAGATAAAACAATCAAACGAAAAAACATTTTATCCTCCTGTCCTCTGTCTAGCCTTGCAGATACAGTACTTCTTTTGAGCACATTTGAGTTGGTGTGGTTTTGAGATTCTTTTGCCACCACTCTAATTCAATTACAATTAAAATGACATTGAAATAAAAAATCTGCAGTAATACTGTATCTCCAAATAATGTCCTGGTTACTCAGGTTGATCTACAAACTTTGGAGAACTGTTTGTTCTGAAGTACAGCAGCCTACTTTCTGTGTCTGGGCTGAAGGATGAGTCACGGTACAGAGACAGCCTGAATGCATCATCTAAAGAGGCCAATTGTCTATTTTTTGTGGCAAATTGGTTTGACTACCATATGATTATGAAACCCAGTGGTACAGTTGGGTTTGATTCAATATAAACCCAGAAGCAAATCTGATAATAGAATCTGACCCCTTTTTCACATTATCCAATCAATTTTGATTCATCCATTTGTGATTAAAGTTAAAAAATAACTAAAACTCAGTGATCTGATTGAAATTGAAAAATGAAATGAGCAACAGAAGCTAAGACATTCTGATGGAATATGTCTCTGACACATTAAATCTACTATGTTTTCCACGCCTTATTTTTCATAAAATACTTCCTTCAATACTTGAGGTCCTGGTTCAGAACCATTAGGTTGATATATATAATTGTCTACAAGATATAAAAGATTAACTGGGAAAGGCAGCTCAGTCGGTTCACTACAGAAGCATCTCCTCTCTGGCCTCTTCAGATGACAGAGCACATTTCAGATCTCAGTCAGCCAGACCATCAGTGATGTCTGACAGTCAGCACCTGCTAAAACATAGGAGCTGCTACATGAATGTTTTTTTCACATTGCACATTAAAAAGCATTATGAGGTTTGATAAGAGATTCTTTAGCCTGAGAGCCCAGTGAATTTCTGTATTTCATCAATCATGAATCAGATCCAAAATGGAACCTGCTGTCAGAACAGAAATTTTACACCGAAGGCTCAATTTCATCAGTTTATTTAGTTTCCAGTGCTCTAGCTCTGATAAAACAAGCTCCACCGGAACACTTCATCCTTAAATTCTCTAATATGTTCATTTTTTAAAACTTATCAATCAGACAATATATTGCTCAATGACTGTAGTTTAAGTGTTTTTAATAATGTTGTGGGTTTAGGTCTCAGTTTATTCAGATAAACGTCTGATGCTCTTCTCCGGTAACTGATGTTTATTTAATTGGTTGATTCCAGATATGAACACCAGCCGTTTGTCTCCTGCCTGGCCGGCCTCTATGGTTGCCAATGGAGACGATATCAAAGAGCCCGGGCACAACCAGGAGAGTGCTGCTGCAGCAAGGTGCGCACACACACACACACACACACACACACACACACACACACACGCACTGGGAGGACAAAGCGGACAAGATGCACGTACTTATGCTTATGTGGTTATTTGCTAAAAGTCTCACGTGTATGTATGTGCGTCTGTGATAAGTACAAATAAGTATCACACCTATACACCTGTGCAGGCACATGCATGTGTATTATGTGTGATAGCTAACAATACTTTGATAACTAAGCAGCCTATCGTGATGATTGCCGCTTACTTCGTCATCTCCCCTCTTGAGGAAACATACAGTTAAATTTGTTTTGTCAACAAGAACAGAAAAACAACCTGAAAGATAACCAGATTGTTAAGACATACCTTTTATCTTCACACTCTACTATTAAAACTAAGCGGGTTAATAATGAGCTGCTATAACCAAAGCCACTGTGTAGCTGCTGGTTTATCTGGTGATAACCTCATACATCCCATACACACAAACGCACAGACATACACACATGTGGGACTAATAGTAAATAATCACACGAACATACATATGCACACACACACACACACACACCCCCTATAAGCAGTTTGTTGAGTTGGGTTAGTTTGCTGATTGTGCAGACAGTATCGATTCCCCAGCCAGTTTTCCTTCGTCCGGCCTGCTGACTCCAACAGTCAGTTATTGCTTTTCTCTGAAAATATATCAGCACATACTCTGTCAGCCAGTATCAAAATATACTGCTTTCATATGCACTGTGTAATACGACTGACGTCCTCTGTATCTGCTAGATTGTGTAGCATCAGTGAGTTGCTGTCTTGCCTTAAATTATCACTATAAACATGAAAAAAAGGTTATTTTGACTATAGATCTAGACACCATGACTACAGCCTTGTTAAGCTTAATGGAATAATTTAGCTTAATGATAATAAAGTAAACACATACAGAGCACTAGTCAAGATACTTATTTTGCATTCGCTTTGAATGTAATACTATTTTTTCATTATGATATCAGTTTTTACAATGTGAGTGAAAAATACAATTTTTGAAAAATGTACATGAATTTCAGAATTATTTAATATTTTGTATGTTCCCCATTTTACTCTAATGCACTCAAGCTGGTGACCTATGTGGTAAGATGAAGCATAATATTTGTGTGTGTGTGTGTGTGTGTGTGTGTGTGTGTGTGTGTGTGTGTTACAGGTGGAGTGTGGGAGTTTTGGCCTCCTGATCCTCACCTTCTTCCTGAGTTTTCTATTCCTCTATTTCTGGAGTGAAGCTCAGAACGACTACAACGACTTTGACTGGTGGGTCACACACACATTGAATACTGTTCGTACATGTTGCATGTTGGCAAACACACACTCATGTTAGTTGAAGTCTGTAGACTAAAGAAATGAAATAAAGGAATGAGTGAACTGATCATCCTAACAGTGAATGAATGTGACCAACCCATCAATCAAACGTGATTGACAGTATGAGGCACACTGTATGTGATGTCTGATGTCTGCTTTTCATTTGCGTCTTCAGGTTTAACTTTGGGACTCTTGGTTTCTGGTTTCCCTGGTCTCTTGTCCTGCTGGTTGTTGCCGCTTCTCTCTTCACATACATCGCCCTGCTGTTGGTAAGAACACTGAAAACAAATCACTAGTAAACTCAGAGATCTGATTATACTCTGTTTGCTTACCTCTGTAACCAAGCTGCAGTGTCATTTTAAGATTAGAGGTCACCAGTTCAAATCCCTGGATGTGCCATGAAAACTTATGTGTGCAGTTTAGCCTCTTGTCCCTCCCAGCACTTCGTGTGACATTTACAAGGTTGTTTGCTTAGTAACGAACTTTATGTAAGAATTATAGAAAAACAGACACAGATGAGACTAACACTGACAGCAGTGATGAGATATCCACACGTTTTATTATAAGATAAATTGTTCTTCAATGATGTTCAGTTCATAAAGAATGTTGTAGTCAATTGAAAATTAAGTTTCAAGTTTCAGAAGAGACAAGGAGAGTTTTACTTGAAGCAGCTTTATGCAACAAAATTTAATGAGTATCTAAACATTGTTCAGGTGCTGGCAGTGTGTCTGCTTTCTGAGGGTCAGAGGCTTTACCTTCACTGGAGCCACAAGGTACACACACACACACACACACATACACACACACACACACACACACACACACACACACACACACACACACACAATCAATAAACACAAACACTGACTGAGTAAGTTGTGTTTTCTCGTCATCCTCTGTTTGTGGCAGACTGGCATCGTGGTGACGTTGGCATTCTCCGTCACAGCCACCGCCATCCTGTCTGACCTCTGGAGCAAAGAATGGAAAACTCTTCTCCTCTCTCTGCAGGTTAGCCAACCTGACATGCCAGCCGATCACAGGAGAGGGTTACTGGGTTTTTTTATATTAGAAAAACATTGTATGAATAGTAAACTCAATGCTGTGGCTACTGTGTTTATACAAACTGTAACTAGGATATTTGAGACTGTGCTGACATTTTCATCCTCTTCCTCTTTTTATCTTCAGGTGACAGCTCCGTTCCTCCATGTGGCTGCAGTCTCACTGATGGCAGTTCTCTCCTGGCCCATAGCGTTACACTTCTTCCGCATGAACAAGAAAGGTGAGCAAGCTTGTTAGTGTTTGTTTGTTAGCTGGAAATTAGGTGGGTCTTTGCTTGAAAGTCCACTTGCAGCAGGTCTAGATGTATCTTATCAAACATTTAATCTGCTTATCTGTGTTAGCACATACCGTTCAGAGAAAAACTCTGTGGGACATGAGAAATTCACCCCTCCCTCAAATGGTTTTGCTTAGGTGGCCTTACGTGCTGTAGATATATAGATTATTATGGAAACAAAACAGGAAAACATGTAAAAAGTGACGTAGACAGCTGATCCAGGATGAATAAGAGAAAAAAAAAAATCCCATTTTATATGTTTAGAGTAATTATTAAAACAAGTATTAATATCTAAAATAATATCTAAAAGTGTTATTCATTGCTAGATTAGATTTACTCATACTTGTGTCTTAATCCAGACCAGTGTATGTCTTAGCCACCAACTGTACATCAAAACACCTGAAAGAGAGAGAGCTCTCCTTCACTCCAGCAGTAACTAGAGGAGAGAAAGGCCTCGAGGACCTTATTGAAATGACATTGGGTGATTTCAGGCAGACAGTGGAGGGTTTCTGCTCTATAGGCCTCAGTTGTAGTAGTACTGAGCTGCTCTGCCCACCAGGAATACAGCTATTCTGAACTGAACCCCCCCCCCCAACAGTGTGACGCACTTGTCTGGAATGGATTATACACTTGTAAACCTCCCTCTTTCTCCCTCACCACTTCCTCTGAGCAAAAAATCAATGTCTCATTTTCCTACTCCTTTTTGCTGTCTTCTCCTCTGCAGCCCCTCTGATGCTTTCTGTTCTGGTGTTTTTTGTTCTCTTGATCGTTCTGACTTCTTCTCTTATCTGTTCTTTTTACTCGTCTTTTGGTCACTCCTTCTGTCTTGCAGTGTGTCTGGCTGCCTTTTCCTCTTCACTGAATGGCTTTGACCTCTGCATCTCTCTTCTTTCTTTGGTCTCCATGGGTACTGTCCCTGGTTGCCATGGTGATTCAGAGGCGAGTGATGCAGAGTCATGTCAGGAGGGTCTCTCCTGGAAGGAGATAACTTAAAGAGAGATTTGCCAAAGGATCTAATTAGCTTTTCTTTCTTTCTTTCTTTCTTTTTCTTTCTATCTTTCTTTCTTTCTTTCTTTCTTTCTTTCTTTCTTTCTTTCTTTCTTTCTTTGTATCTCATCAGCTCTGTAACAGGTGGTCAGTGGTTTTGGGCAGTTTTGTTAGCTAATCAGGTGCCAACATGGCAGCTGTACCTGTGTCTGTGCTGATGCATGCTGGGACCTCTCACTGAGAGGAAACAGTATGGAGCCTAACAAAGATCACCTGTTGACATTTTAAACCAAGCAGGTCTACTCTCTCTTTCTTTATGGTGACGTGCAGTAGGGCAGAGAAGGTAATCAATAAAACTATACAACATGTTGATTAAAGAGCGTTAGGTTTTCACACTGACATTGATTTATTTTATTCCAGTAAGTGCTGCAATAACCAGACATGAGCCCGTTTTAGTGGTGTAAGCAAATAACCATGTGAGCTATAAATTCACTTAATGGAAAAAAAACTTTCTTACCTCAGTTTCAAATGTAACTACTACTGCTTATACTCTTTATGACCAAAGACACACAAGAGATTTGCACGAAAGTTTTATTAGAAAACAAGCTTTTAAAAGCTAACCTGTATATGCTTTATGTTTCTAGTTCTATGTTTGAACAATTATAACGATAGATATCATTGTCAAGATACTTATCATGTCATTTTGGAGACCCTACTATGAAAGTCCCAGTTCAGTCTGTTTTCCCAGGCGGCTTTGAGCCTGACCAGATGGCTGTCATTCTAACTGTATCCCATATGGCTGGTACCACTATGTTGATCCTATCAGGAGAGATTTACCGTATATTATCCTGATTAAGTTCTGATTTCTACACTAGCAAACTTGTGTAACCCTTCATTGGGCCATATTTAGAGGCTTGAAGGTGAAACTATTGGTTTTTGGATTCGTTTGTATGCTGCAGGTGGACTTGTCTGTGTGTGTGTGTCTGTGTGCAGAGTTTTTGTCAACTGTGTGATGCACAGATTTTGTATGAAGCCTTGTGTAGGTAATTTCAGTAAAAATAAGTCGAGTTCAAAACAGTGAAAAACAAAATGATGAATGTGGAAAGTTCAGGATGTAGTTGAAAAATGTTGTGAAACTAATTGCGATTCCAGCTCATATAACTGACTGTAAACTATTGCATAAAGTACATTTGTTTGCAATATATATAAAAAAAAATTATTAAAAAGTAAAAATCTCGGTTGAACTTGTAAAATGACACAGTAAGCTAGTATAAGCTTTATACTGTGACCCCGACTTTTACTGCATTTTCACACGATTGATTTTTAAGTCAGTGTACTGTGAAACCACCATCTTTGTGTTGTGTGCTCTTAAGTGCGTCAGGTGGCTGTCTTGGGTCTCTACCTGTCCATGCTGTTCTCTCTCTACCTGGTCCCTCTGGGAATGTACTCGCCCTGTATTAAAGAAGCAGGAACACTGGGACCAGCCCCAAGACTTATCGGACACAGAGGAGCTCCAATGGTAAGACTGAACTGAACCGTGACAGCTGGACCTGTCTCAACTCTGTTACACGTCTGTGTTTTACTTCTAATATCAACCATCTTTTTTGTTGGCTATGATAATGTTAGCTTCATTGATGAGATCTGGAGATATGGACAGTGTGTGTTTGTGGTTGTGTGTGTATGTGCATTGTCAGTCTGGGAATGCGTTTGTCTCATTGTGTGTGTGTTTGTAGCTTGCTCCAGAGAATACTGTGATGTCGTTTGAGAAGGCAGTGGAGACTGGAGGAGAAGGACTGGAGACTGACGTCACCATCAGGTATCAGTGATCTCACCTGTACTAAATAGTAATAAATGACAGTAAATAAATGTATGTTTTGGTGTTCTCCAAGTTTTATCACTGCATTGGTCAGTTTTCTGTTGGGTTTCCTGATGCATTGAGGAAACTTTAAAAAAACAAAGCAAAAAAAATTCAAAACAAACTCTGCAAACACACCCTGTGGAGCTTTTGACCAGAAGTAGGACCATGAAACAATGTTTTACTGAGCAGCTCCCTGTTTTATTCATTTTGGTGAGAAACACTGAATGTTTACATAACTAGAGGACTCCCCAGGATGCCTTTTTAAATTGTGTTTACACAGGCCTGAGAAGTGTAGATGGAAATTCCTGTCTTTGTGGATTATAGAACCCACTGACACTGGTTGGTCTCCTGTGTAAATGTCAAATGTACATCACTGAGCAGATGGTCCCACTTAAATGATGTAGTCATTTACTCATCTACTTTAATTATTTTAAGTCATGACTTTTGATAACAGCCTTTCTCTACTTAAGATCATGAAATATGTTTCTGTAAACTATAGAGCAATATGTATCCTAAAACAGCTGATAGCATCATAAGGTTTCACAAGTACAAGCAAACCAGCCTTGATTAGCAACTGCACGACTAATGGAACAAATTGTTCAAATGTACCTTCACAACTGTTTCAAGGTGACACAGTTATCTTTGAATGACATGATCAAATTACTAGCATCATGAGTTCTGCTGCTAAAATGATCAGAGCAGCGGTCGGCCAACAGTCTGTGCCTCGGTGCTAATTATACAGATCAGATGCTAGCATGCTACCCTCAGCGCTAAGGTGATTACTGCCATGCTAATCCAGTTAGCCGTTAGCCTTTCCATTAGCTGAAAATGGAGGGATTAGCAGCATGACATGAATGAGCGTTAGCAAGTTAGCTTAATCTCATGCTGCTGGCAGAGTCTTTTAGTTCCTTTTGTGTGTGAGAATGAGATGTTAGCGTGTGTGTGTGTGTATTTATGGGCATGTAAATAACTGATATCACTCTTAATCAAGGCGACAGCCAACAGATGTGTTTTTACACACACATCTGTCTTATTCATGTGCGTGTATGTGCTCATCAATAAAATAGACGGCTTTATTAAAGCCAGACTTTAATGCTTCGGAGCATCAAATACATATTGGTGACTTTAATCATCCTCTTTGACTCCCTTCATTTACTCTTTTGCTCATGTTTGTGACCTACACTTTCCCTCGCTGTAGTTATGATGGCGTTCCTTTCCTGATGCACGACTCCACTCTGAGGAGAACCACAAATGTTGCTGAGGTTTTCCCAAATCGGACACACCTCGATGCCTCCATGTTCACCTGGTCCGAGCTGCAGCAGCTGAATGCTGGCGACTGGTTCTTATCGGTGAGACTAACAAAAACACACAAACACAACTTGTAGTTGCTTCAAGATAAGGCTTGGTTTGCTAAACAGAACACAAATATGCATTTTCACTTAACAATGAACTTCCCACTGGAGTGAGAATGACACACATTGCAGCCTAGAGACTTGAAAACCTGAAAACTGTGATGTTTGAAGATGTGTTTTTTCACTGAGATAATTCTGAAGTAAATAAAAAACATATCTTGCACATTATGTCTCTCAACACAAAATGCAGCATTGTTGCTAGGTGAAAACAAATATCCGGTTGCCATCTTTACAGTAACTGTGCAAACCTTGATGTTGACATTTACTGATGTTTGATTATTTTTTACATTTTATATTTTATTTCAAGTCAACAAGTGTTTTCAAGTCTGTCCATAGTGGTTCTGTCAGAGTTAATCAGCCTTAAGTGTTTCGTTAGTCCAGTTTAAGTTTCTGAAGACTCATGTAATGTGACTTGCTGCCAAATTCATCACGAGTGAAAACGAGTTCACAGCTTCTAGAAATCTAGAAATAAACCAGAGAGAATTACAGCCAAGAGTTACATCTGTCACAGATGATGAGCTCAAAAACAGTAAAATCTGAAAAATGTTAATGTCAGAGAAAATAATTATGTGAGAGGAATGAGAGAGAGAGGAATCGACTCACTATAGTAACTCAGTCAGCTGATTAGTGGCCACAGGGAAAGTGAGCTGTCTACAGACATCCAGCTGAACAAACAAGCTGAACAAACATTTGCTGTTACATTGTCACATCGCTGTGGGAGAATGAGATCCAGATCCATTTACTATAAGTCTTGTTTTACCAATGTTATTTTGTATGATGCATGTTGTATGTGACCACTCGCAAAAATTTAAAGGACTACTTCAGAACATAGAGCTCAATTCATCAGTGAGCATATTAGTTTCACTTTTCTTCTTGCTAATATCTGCATGTACTGTGACAAACAACAGACTGTGTTATGTTTTTATAAATATTGTCATGGTAGTGGTCCAAAATGATGTGAAAATGCATATTTTTAAAATGCACAATGTCCCTGATCAATTGCATTGAAATGATGCAATTTAATTTGAGAGTGAAGAGTGAAAGCAATCCCTTCAAGTAATCTGCACATGCACGTTTTGGGATGTGACCTTTGTATTCTTCTAGGGTCAAAGATTTACTGATTCTAGAGAGAAAAAAGGAATCCTTCAATTTATGTAAAAACATAACAAAGTCAATATTTATATAAGAATGGCTACATTTAAATAACATGGATGTTGTGAACTGTTATGATAATGAGTTGGAAATACTTGTAACACCTACACTGAGAATGTCACATTCTTTTTGTGCATCATAAATGAGACTCATTCTAGGCTCTACTTCAGATTTTTCCTGGAAAATAGCTGAACTTTTTAAAGGTGATAGATCATTTTAACAGATTTTCACACATATTTGAGGTCCACCATCCACCGTTTTCTTTATTCATTCTTTCTTCTTTTATGCATCTTTTTTTCAACATCACTCTCTTACAGAGGGATCCATTTGGTACTGTGTCGTCCCTGTCTGAGGTGGACCGCTTGCAGGCCCAGAACCAGTCTGTTCCCTCACTGGCCCAGTTTCTGGAGGTAGCAGCCCGTGGCGGCAGACTAGTGCTGTTTGACCTGCGTAGGCCACCGTATGGACATCCTTACAGTCAATCATACATCAACACAACTCTGCAGGTGGTGCAGGCCCACATCAACTCCTCACAGGTAACTGTGCCGAAGTTTTCACTTCAACAGTAACTTGAAAAGTGACAGTGAATTGTATTATATGTTTATGGGTTTATTTGTTGGACGACTTAGCTGATAATCAATGAGTAACTCTTTGAATATATTATTTCAACAAACCTTTTCCTGGATCACTGTTCACCATGTTGGATCTCAGTGTTCAATAACCTCAAGAGCTTTCCCTTGTTGCAAGTGGTGACGAAATATTTTGTGTGTGTGTGTGTGCGTGTGCGTGTGCGTGCATGCATGTGTGTGTGTGTGTGTGTGTAGGTGCTGTGGCTTCCAGCTGAGGACAGGGAGTTGGTCCAGGCTGTGGACCCAGAGCTGCAGCAGACTTCAGGGGAAAAAGCTTCTATTCAGGAACTAACAGACGGCCACATCACCAGACTGAACCTGCACTATAGCACGATGTCTCAACAACAGATCAGGTACGCACACACACACACACACACACACACACACACATACACACACACATGCACAGACACACAAAATATGTCACACTCAGTCATGTCACTTATTTTTCCTTTACTCTCCAGGGGTAGAAAGCAGTGTCAATGTTATCTCTTGTTTCGCTTCTATTTCTATCACTTCCTTTCTCCTATTGAAGTTATTATTATTTATATTATTATTGAAGCTATCTTGCCCAAGGTTCAAGGTATCTTGCTCAGGGGGATCATAGGGACTGAAGGAGCTGGGGGTCGAACCACTGACCTTCTGATTAGTCGACCCACTCTACCTCCTGAGCCACAGCTGCTGCTCATAGACCATTTCCAAAAGTCTCAGTTTTAGGGGCTTGAATACTCTGGAGTAGTGGAAACCTGATGGAACCGTAGCAAAAGTGATGCGTTTTAAAACTAAAATGTATTAGTGTGGATGCAGCCTGAGGCTCCGTGTTGAACTTGTGTCATCGTTCTTCTTCCCCTTCTATCTTGTTTTATGGTGGTTGGCATTCTTCAGCTTATTGGTGCATTACCTCCACCTTTTGCTCCGGAGTGTGGATCAGACAATAGATTTACAATCTAATTCCTGAAGAAAAAAAAACTAAACTACATTTTAACTCGTGTCGTCCATATCACCAGCTTCACTTAGACTGAGCACAAACTAACGTTAGTTGGACAGGGTGGAGGCACGTGACTGAATATTTAACGGGACAGTTCATGAATGCAGCATTGGGGAAAGTAATAACTGAATTAACTGACATAAGCAAGATTAAGTTAAGGTTAATTACCCAGTCCTACTCCTAAATATAAACACACAGTACACCCAAGCACTCAGTTATACAGTCATAGCCATGTACCATGAAACACCCGTTTATGCCTACTGAGAGAAATTAGACATTTCACTGTGAGCATTTCAAACTGTGTGTGTGTGTGTGTGTGTGTGTAGTTATGTAACTCTAGGTACAGATGACTACCACGTCCTCAGTGACTCCATCTTGTAGAACAACCTCAGAGGGGAGGGAGAGCAGGGAGGTTAAAGGCAGGTGAGAGTGAAGTTGATGGCAGGAGTGAGGAGAGAGAAAGGAAAGAGACAGGAGAGAAATAGAGGAAAGGAAAACCTAGAGAAGAGAAAGTTATTCAGTAGAGGAGAGAATTGTTTGGAGAAGCAGTGGAGGAGGTAGAGACAGATGAGTGGAGTTTAAATGAGAGGAGGTGGTTTAGAAGAGAAGAGGATGATAAGTAGTACAAGAGAAATGGGTGGGAGGTACTCGTACATAAACAGAAATGGTGGGAGAACAATCTGGAAGGAAAGAGGCGAGAAAATGGTGGAGTGACTCACACAGACAGTTTTTAACACAACTCACAGTCCACTGAAAGTTTTCCCTCTTAACGTTGATTCATACTCAGTGTGATCTCACATCAGAACATGGGAATATCGGCTTTGATGACACTGTATTTGTCACTAGATAGAGATGCCTGGTTGGATGAATCACGCTGTTACACACAGACAAGAGTTGTCTCAAAGTTGTGCTCAGCATCGTGTTTAAAGTATGAAGTCAAACTTTACATGGTGATTCTTTTATATTGTAACTGTTAAGTGATTTACTGATGATTAAAGAGGAAGACAACAAACTGCTGACAAACTCAACACCAGGGTTGAGCATCATTCAAGACATTTTCAGTATTAGTGAAAATACTTTCACTTAGTTCATCAAAAATAAATACAGAAAGCCTTACGTAAGTCATTAAGTAGTGAAATTTAAGTTACGTATGCCCTGACTCAGTTTGCTAGATCAGTACTGATGACAATACAGACCAGTATTTAATGTTCATAGAATAACCTAACAATATGAAATAGTGTTTCTTTTCAGTGTCATGCTAGAATTCAGTGATTCTACTATCAGTCATCAGCTGCTAACTCAGTCTTAGTGTCACAGTAGACCCAGGCCTCACATGACTCCTAACAGGTATATGGATTTGAAGTCTGGAAAAAGACAGTGTCAGTGTTGAATGGTAGTTGAAGTATTAGTATCATAGAGTAAAAGTTGTATTGGTGCATCCCAAATTTAATACTTTTACTTACTATTACTGACTATTAGACCAACAAACCGAGAGTTTGTTACATTGTTGGACTGTGAGACGGCTTTAAATGCATCATTAAGGTTACATTTGTATAGTGTGCTATACTGTACCTGTAAGATTTCTTTATGGAAGTGACCACAATGACTAAAAAGAGTCTAATGTACGGATACATAAGCAACATGTTCATATTCATGTAACTTTTCACAGCACTCGCAGTCTGTGAAAATGGATGTTAAATGACTTAAAAATTATGAAAAATGGATCACAACATTTCACAAACTATTTCAACAACTATTATGAACTGACCCTCAGTGTGACGTCACCACCAGAGGCAATAAGAAGATTATATAACTCCAGGTGGTATAATTTGACAAAGAATAATTTCCTCTCAGATATGATCTTCCTCTTAATGGAAAATTGATCCCCCCCCCCTTTGTCTCCCTCTGTTCCCACTCATCTCTCTGTTTACCTTAGCAGATGATCATTAGACTTTCAAAGGATGCAGTCAAGGATATAGAGAAAGATACTTAGATGGATAGATGGAGGACTGTGTGTGTGTGTGTGTGTGTGTGTGTGTGTGTGTGTGTGTGTGTGTGTGTGTGTGTTGGGTGTGAGAGGTGAATTTAATACTGCCATTATGATAAATTACACCTCTTTCTTCCTCTCCTTCCTCTCTCTCCCTACAGTAAGTACCAGTCAGTGAACATCAGCACTAACCTGTATGTGATCAGCCAGCCGTGGCTCTACACTCTGGCCTGGTGCGCTGGAGCTCAGTCTGTAACCACCAACTCCATCCACGTCCTGTCCAACATCAACAAGCCGCTCTTCCTCATGGTAAACACAGTCAACTCTTCATCTCTATTATCAGAAAACCTGTAAAAAATCATGTGGCTGAGTCTCTCTGATGTTTCCTCCTCTAACCATCTTGATACTCTCTGCTCTTTCACCTGGTAACCTGGAGCCAGCAGGTGGTGGGCGGGGCACAAGGCCTCATTTAGATTACTTTTATTAAAATATTAATCATAGCAGAGGATTTTACAGATTTTAAAACATGTTTGAAGAGGAACTTTAACATCTGTTTATCACAATGATCAAACATGAAGAAGAGAAAATGTTTAACCAGATCTAATCAGACTGAACCTCATGCTAGACTGTGCAAATATTGGCATTGCTTATATACAACCATTAGTGTTTCCAAATCATATGTCTCATGCTTCATTAAATGAGTTAATCACGCACAGTGAGCATACATGGCTGTGTTCAGTTATGTTGTAAGTTTGCAGGCGACTCTGGTCATGACGTGAGGCTCAGCAAACACAGTAAAGGCAGGAGGCAGATTCCGTATCAGCCAGGAAATCTCTTCAGCAGGTGTCGAGTGTGTTTGAAGATTGAGCCTGGTTACATAAATGTTCTGTCTCACCACGTGCTCATCTGTCGAGATTC